>NC_047021.1:21455381-22655381 GCF_902652985.1 Pecten maximus | reverse complement strand
TGCCAGTTTAACTATTCAATACAAAATGTGACTGATTTTTTGTACAATATTATACATCAACATTAAGTAGCTATACAATGATAAAGAACTTTACCATAGATACAAATTTGAATATATTAGCATACAGACATACATATTTAGCCAACAAATGTGTATAAATGAGGGATGACTATGGCAGTGCATTAGACTGTAGGCTAATAATGTGTATTACAACAGCTGGGTTACGGTGTCTACACCACCAATATTTATCTGTCTAAAGCCATACATTGACGTGAACATAATATGTACCAATAAAACAAAACTGACCTTGACATTACCCCCCTGGTCCAATACGATGTTTTCCAGTTTCAGATCTCTGTGTACAATACCATTCTGTAAAACACAACAAATATTTCATCACATCAATATATTTTTATGATTTCCTGAACCAATCTCAAATGTGATGAAATTCCAACCATTTTCCTTCACCATTTAACTTATGGTTATGTTACTATTATCTTAGGGTTATCATATCGTAGAGCCAGTGGGAATCCGTTAACACAAATACTTTATACTTAAATGTTCTGTAACAGAAAACCTGATAGGCGTACGTACCTGATGACAATAATGAATGGCAGAGACAATCTGTCGGAAGATGCGTCGTGCATCTGCTTCCGAGAGTCGACTTCGATTGTTTATGTAATCATAAAGTTCCCCGCCAGTAGCACAATCCATCACCAGTATAATCCGGTCCTTGTTCTCAAACACTGAAATATAAAATAAAAAGTCCATATATGTAAAAAAAATCGGATAATTTCCTGTTTCCCACAAGTGAAGCAATACATGTAAATGTATATCCAAAAGTGACTTCAACCATGTTTAAATCAAACTATGCGACTAATAATTGGTTTTCACTTGTCTTCTACCCTGAAAAGGAGTGGTCAAAATAGTATCAGTGAATATTCTGACAAGGTCATTGGTAACCAGTGAATATTCAGACAAGGTCATTGGTAACCAGTGAATATTCAGACAAGGTCATTGGTGACCAGTGAGTATTCAGACAAGGTCATTGGTAACCAGTGAATATTCAGACAAGGTCATTGGTGACCAGTGGGTTTTCAGACAAGGTCAATGGTAACCAGTGAATATTCAGACAAGGTCATTGGTAACCAGTGAATATTCAGACAAGGTCATTGGTGACCAGTGAATATTCAGACAAGGTCATTGGTATCAGTGAATATTCTGACAAGGTCATTGGTAACCAGTGAATATTCAGACAAGGTCATTGGTAACCAGTTAATATTCAGACAAGGTCATTGGTGACCAGTGAGTATTCAGACAAGGTCATTGGTAACCAGTGAATATTCAGACAAGGTCATTGGTGACCAGTGAGTATTCAGACAAGGTCATTGGTAACCAGTGAATATTCAGACAAGGTCATTGGTAACCAGTGAATATTCAGACAAGGTCATTGGTGACCAGTGAGTATTCAGACAAGGTCATTAGTACCAGTGAATATTCAGACAAGGTCACTGGTAACCAGTGAGTATTCAGACAAGGTCATTGGTAACCAGTGAATATTCAGACAAGGTTATTGGTACCAGTGAATATATTCAGACAAGTTTATTGGTACCAGTGAATATATTCAGACAAGTTTATTGGTACCAGTGAGTATTCAGACAAGATTACTGATACCAGAGAATATTCAGACAAGTTTATTGGTACGTATACCAGTGAATATTCAGACAAGGTTTTTGGTATCTGTTCATACAAACTATTAAATGGATTATTTTTTTAAATCTTAAGAAAATCCTGTACACCTGACAAAATGTTTACGTAAACCTGGCAAAATTTATCCTTGACTTGTGTCAATATAAATTACAAGCTATTCATTGGATTAAACATAATAATATCTGTAAGGTTTTCCAGACAAACTCCTAGACTGTGCTGACAGTGTATTAGTATGGGTATCAGGTAGGTCGCCTTTAGTATTTGTATGTGTAATTTTGAGTAGGCGTAGTTGGAGGAAACCGACTCCTCAAAGTAGACAAGATGACCCTGCCATTGTGTTACTTTACACTACAACAGTATGCAACACACATTTTGATGGAGTTGGACAGAGATAGGAGGAAGAGAATTTTGAAGAGGGCACTGTAGGTCAGCCAGTCAGCAAACATCTCCGGTGAAACCCTTCCCTGACCGGAGTGTTTCTCTTGTCAAGTGAAATTGATTCAGACATTGGTATTTTTTGGCAACAGTGAAGTATTTTGTGTAAATCCCTAAAGATTGGAGAATTCTTTGCAAGTATTTTAAAAATTTTGAAGATGCCTGTGTTTCATCCCAAAGTAAATGGCGTGCCTTCTGGAGGTGTCACTGCCATAACAACCCTACATCGTCCTGGGACTGTCGTAAATGATAATCCAAGGTGTCTGTCATTACGTGATACACTTTTCTGCCTTTCTGTGGTGATAATTTCCATCATCTTACTGACAAGACAACCTAGTCTTTTTTAAAACCCATTTCTTAAATGTCAAGCTTAAGATAAGAAATTATTCCTTCCATGTTTACATATCTTGACAACAGTTGACATGGCTTTTCTCATTTATGACCAATCCCATGCATGTTATTTTCACATAGCTATACATATATAGACAGATAACAGGACCAAGTCTCTGGAGAGATGTCTAGTGTACATTTCACGTCAATTTCACATGCAACCTTTCTAAGTCATGTTGAACTGAGTAGATAAATAGATTTATCAAAATGTTGCAGTAATTAGGTGTTTTTTTTAATTTGATCCCTGAATCACACTGAGGATAAAATATAATTTTTGAGAATTTAATTACTTTCTCTTTATATTCAACAAAAAATAACCAAGATGTCATAATCTTTTATTAGAATATATCATATCTGTCCAATTATCCATTGACATGCCTATTATATTACGACCTTGTTCTGACAGTCTGACCTGTCTATGTGAGTTTGATAAGGTTGACTAGCCATCCATCTAGACACACATATGTACACTAACAGACCAAGGTCCTATATCAACAATGGACGAAGTCCCGCAACAACACTGATGAAGGAGCCTGCACTCTCAACTGATCAGGGAGCACCAAGTACTACGATGATGTACAGGGGCAGGGCGATGATGTACAGGGGCAGGGCGACCTTAGACATCTCGTCCTGGACACATTCTACACAAACCCACACCAAACGATTATATTTACATAAGAATGTTTATATATTAACGCACCACATTAACCTTGGCAATACACCTAGATATACAACATAGATCACCCTCAGCCTGTCTAAAATACTTCATCAACAACAATACTTAACCTCAACAATTTTTAACAAATATTTCATCATCAGTTATTTTAATTGCAAATTTCCTTTGTTTAGTGTTATTTTTAGCCGTATGCAAATTACTCAAAACCACACTATCTGAACTCTGTAGCAGTTCTAGGAACAATTTACTGTCAGATTTATTAAGTGTTTCCCTGATGTACTGTTCCATTTGGAATTCCATGGGGTTGGAGTTGTAACTGTTAGTTTAGAATATTTGTCCACAATGATGACCTGTAGGGTGAACTTGAAATCAATACTAGAGATCCGGTACCTGGTTTTGCTTACGGAACCTGATATAACTAGGATACTATCAACATAATACACAAACTTAAGTAAACAAGTCAAACAGGTTTTATTTACAGAATTCATGCAGAATATATAGCAACCTCCATGAACTACAGTTTGTAGTGGATTACAGAATATTGATGATCACTAGAAATCATGTCTAACACTTGTACCTGAAGCGCGTACCTCGAGTTTCCGGGCGAGAACTCTGGCATGCAGGCAGTGACTACATAGATAGCTATGTGAATCAATATTTGATAAAAGCCCGACAATTGATATCTATGACTAATAACTACTGTGTGTTTCAGGGAATTCCCAGCTTGTTTATGATATGCCCTAATACATGTATAGCACACCACAGTTTCTCTACTCAATGAGAGGACTTCCTGATGACAATTGTCTGCTGATTATAGCACACAAGTCTCATCATCGATTACATGACATCCACCAGGAACATCCTCAGTGTAGTCTCTGGAAAAATGTCAACTGATGATTTTAAATTTCATTTTGAGCAATCTTGCGAGCCAATCCATGTAAACAGTAATTGTCATCATTAGGGGGCGTACGTTGTATGTCTACAGAAAAAACCCTTATACCAAATAGCTGTAATAGGGAGTGTTGTATGTCTACAGAAAAACCCATATACCAAATAGCTGTAATAGTGTGTTGTATGTCTACAGAAAAACCCATATACCAAATAGCTGTAATAGGTACACTGTAGTGTTGTATGTCTACAGAAAAACCCATATACCAAATAGCTGTAATAGGTAGTGTTGTATGTCTACAGACAACTCATACCAATAGTGGTGTTGTATGTCTACAGAACAACTCATATCTGTATGTCTACTGCACAACTCATATCTGTATGTCTACAGAACAACTCATATCTGTACGTCTACTGAACAACTCATATCTGTATGTCTACAGAACAACTCATATCTGTATGTCTACATAACAACTCATATCTGTATGTCTACAGAACAACTCATATCTGTATGTCTACAGAACTCATATCTGTATGTCTACAGAACAACTCATATCTGTATGTCTACAGAACAACTCATATCTGTATGTCTACTGAACAATCAACCTACCTAAAGCTGTCGCCTATAGGGGGCACTGTTCGATTGCAGACAAACCCAATTAGTGATGGCTGTCACCAAAAGGGGCTGCTGATAAAGTGTACCTATAAGTATAAAGTAAGTCCCAATAGACAGGTTCCCAAGTGTACCTATAAGTATAAAGTAAGTCGCAATAGACAGGTTCCCAAGTGTACCTATAAGTCTAAAGTAAGTCCCAATAGACAGGTTCCCAAGTGTACCTATAAGTCTAAAGTAAGTCGCAATAGACAGGTTCCCAAGTGTACCTATAAGTCTAAAGTAAGCCCCAATAGACAGGTTCCCAAGTGTACCTATAAGTCTAAAGTAAGTCCCAATAGACATTCATGGAGGTAAGGTTCCATAGTGTACCTATAAGTATAAAGTAAGCCCCAATAGACATTTATGGAGGTAAGGTTCCCAAGTGTACCTATAAGTCTAAAGTAAGTCCCAATAGACAGGTTCCCAAGTGTACCTATAAGTATAAAGTAAGTCCCAATAGACATTCATGGAGGTAAGGTTCCATAGTGTACCTATAAGTATAAAGTAAGCCCCAATAGACATTTATGGAGGTAAGGTTCCCAAGTGTACCTATAAGTCTAAAGTAAGCCCCAATAGACATTTATGGAGGTAAGGTTCCATAGTGTACCTATAAGTATAAAGTAAGCCCCAATAGACATTTATGGAGGTAAGGTTCCATAGTGTACCTATAAGTCTAAAGTAAGCCCCAATAGACATTTATGGAGGTAAGGTTCCCAAGTGTACCTATAAGTATAAAGTAAGCCCCAATAGACATTTATGGAGGTAAGGCTCCCCAGTGTACCTATAAGTATAAAGTAAGCCCCAATAGACATTTATGGAGGTAAGGCTCCCCAGTGTACCTATAAGTATAAAGTAAGCCCCAATAGACATTTATGGAGGTAAGGTTCCCAAGTGTACCTATAAGTATAAAGTAAGCCCCAATAGACATTTATGGAGGTAAGGTTCCATAGTGTACCTATAAGTATAAAGTAAGCCCCAATAGACAGGTTCCCAAGTGTACCTATAAGTATAAAGTAAGTCCCAATAGACATTTATGGAGGTAAGGTTCCATAGTGTACCTATAAGTATAAAGTAAGCCCCAATAAACATTTATGGAGGTAAGGCTCCCCAGTGTACCTATAAGTATAAAGTAAGCCCCAATAGACAGGTTCCCAAGTGTACCTATAAGTATAAAGTAAGCCCCAATAGACATTTATGGAGGTAAGGCTCCCCAGTGTACCTATAAGTATAAAGTAAGCCCCAATAGACAGGTTCCCAAGTGTACCTATAAGTCTAAAGTAAGCCCCAATAGACATTTATGGAGGTAAGGCTCCCCAGTGTACCTGTAAGTATAAAGTACACAGCCACTGTCACATCCTCCTTACAGAAGTATCACTACCATAACCTGTTGACAGGTGATCTATACATTTACAGTCAGCTCGTTAAGAAATGACATTCTTATACAAATGGCTTCATTTTATCACATTAAGGTGTAGATTTTAATTATAATAATGACATCTTAACATTCCCTCATGTAATAAACTTCACTGCTCAAGCGACATAAAAGTTTGGCAGCGATGGAGAGTCTGCCGGGGAGATTGTAAAATGAATCGTGATCAGAATGTTTGTCTCATCAGCCTGTCTGACTTCAATATTTTTCTTTGAGCTTTTAATTGACTCCTGTAATTGATCATATCTTGGAAATCTATTTGTAACTCAGCTAAAATTCCTACACACAATACATTATGAATGTCTGCCAACAAAAGCCGAGTTAAACATTTGATTTTTTTTTGTAATGAATCTACAACTTCAGATGTATTTAAAAATTACAAAATGTGTCTCAATCCTACCCTATGTATACTGTCACGCCAGCTTTATATACATATACCATTCATATATCTCAGTGGGTCCGCTTTGAAAATTTCCAGACATTCCTTACAAGTTCCATACTGCAATAAAAAGGGCTTGGCATTCTTGTAATAAGGTCTGAGATCTGCATTTTTTGGCACTTGACAAAGGCAGATCTAAGAATGGAGTGTGGCTACAAAGGCTTCCGACTGTACACGTGTACGCTACCGTCGAGTCACAAACAAATTATTAATGGAGCAATCGTCTTAATCACTGAAAAGTTCTCTGTAAAAACAATAGATTAGCATAACTGACTGGCCGTTCAATAATTCAATGGAGAATAGACTGGCTTTAGCCATGGCTGGTATTCAAAGAATTCACATAAAAAATCTAATTACTCTGTTAGAGGAACTCAATTCATAAGAATGAAGAGTAGAATCGGACCAACTGGTATGTATTATAGACGATTCTCCTGTGGATAGACGAAGCCTGTCATTGGCTAGTCAGATCTAGAGGCAGGGGCCTCGACACTTTCTCAATGGAAATCCTACCAAAACTAGATCCCTTTATGGAAATTGCTAATTGAATTCCACAGTAACGTGATCTTACTGAATTCCTTTTTTACGCTGAATAATTCATAAATACCCAAGAGCATAACAAACTATGTTCTAATGACCCAAACACACCAGTAACTACCGACAACTTTAACCTCATCTCTGACAACCTGACACTCAGAAAAGTAACTACCCCTGGCCTCTGACCTTCTCAGACAGACTAGCAACTACTTCTGGAAAAAGACGGAAATAAAATGACTCCCAAAAACATAATAACAGTTCTTAGTACATACATTTAAATGGGCAGGTGTCCTTTGTTGTTTGATAAAACAAAGAAAACCTGGCAGAAATCTAAAGTCATTATATATAGAAGTTGGCAACTAAAGTAACACATTTATCTAGTTGTTTGAAGTTTGTGACTGATTTAAAGTTCTGAATGGTAGTAGAAACTAAATAAAGAAATAAATGCAAACGCATTCATTACAGTGCATGCTGGGAGACGAATTGTCTACCTATCATAGGAAGTCAGTCTATCTACTTTGAAAGGAAGTCTGTATTCTGGACACCGAAGGGGATCTGGATTTGAATGAAGCTGTTCTATGGGGGTTGACCTTTGGCAAGACATTGAAAGTGTCTGATAATTTAAGCACTAACTCACAGATCAAACACTTTAATATTCCATGAAGACATTTATCTATCTCGGAAAGCAATTTGTACCCTGCCAGACTATCAAATATATTGTTTGTTTTCTTTTCATTTGCAAAATACAGACAAGAATATTAATTTTTCTGTTGTATTAAACAAAATATCTTGTTGCAAAAGAAAATCACTCAATTTGTCCATTAAATCTTTAAAATATGATTTGGAAATGCTCAGAAAAATACCTGTGATTTATTCCAGCTTAATAACAAATAAATAGTTCACCATCATGTATGCACATTGTAGCAAAGACATGGTTACACCGAATCATTTATTGATAATTTATGACTTTTTATAATTTTCCTTTCCTTTCTGAGAAATGTTATTCTACCAGGTAAGATATCCATCTGTTCCACAAAGATAATAAAACAAATTATCTGGTGAATTGGGGACCCACCCAAGTACAGGGGCCAAGGCAATGTATGCCTGTTTACACTCGTGGTGCCTGTATATATTATGTAAAGTCTGATTAGATATCGTCCGTATGATCCTTCACACCTATTGATAATGACTCAAATCTCTATACAAACTTCCTCATCTAATTTTAGTCCTAACTCACATGATAAAAAGCTCTATTTTTAGTTCGTCACATGACCTATGATTTATGTAAGAATAAATTTGAATGAAGAATGTGACATATGTAGACAAGATATGCACCACTTATACCCACTTAGAATGTCAAGTGTAACCTGGGGAGACAGATAGCCCTGGGCTAGATAACCCCCGCCACACTACTAACGACAGATGGACCCCTGTCAGTAACACTGGAAACACAAATGACAGACATTCCTAAACTTCTCCAGCCAGTCTCCTCCAGAGGAACTATGACACTGAGCATCTCTCTCGGCACCAGGTTCAATGTTAATTCCACAGTTATTGATTTCTTTTTTATATCTGACAAACAAAAGTGAATTAATCTTTGTACAGGGCTTAGAGACAGGCCTTGCAGCGTAATTCAGATGTTGATCATGAATTCAGCATATTGACAACCTTTGGGATAAAGCGGTAGATAAAAAGTTAACAGTATCATTTTCCTTCATTCTAATCTTACAAAACAATTCCATTATATCTTAATGGCATAATTATCACTAAATTGACTGCATTTTTATCACAGAACAAAGCAGATTTATAATTTCCTAAAATGTCTTATCAACAAAAAAACTATTAATGCAGAGTCTAAAATTAATTTTGAATTAATGTCCTCCATATTTTCATCAAAATGACTTTATAGGAATGCTGACATTAATTGACTTTGTTTTATCACCTCAGGGATTTAATCTTAGAAGGGGTGGAATGACCACCACTAACAGTCTGATAAACGGTGTGAAGGACACTTCCCTCTCACACATCCTGAACTGGACACACAGGGTGGACAATGCCAGATTGTGGGATCTCCAGGTGATACCTAAATCACTGGATAGAAAGCCTTGATATGTCTAAGGACTTAGTGTCCCAGTGGTAGGACTGGTTTTATCTATCCTCTGGGGTCAGCCTGTATAGCAAGCTGTTACATTAGGCTTGATTAAAATATTTTCTTACATGAACAGCACAATAAAAGTCTAAAGATACTGACCAAGAAATATCTGACCTACCTGACCAGGTCTTTACCCTAGTCAAAATGTGTGGCTCACAAAGAGTCAGATTGAATACTCTATACATGTATACTAATTATAAATCTAAATGCAAATTTCAAACTACTCAGCATGACTTGTCAAAACTGAAAGTGTAAATTTTAATATAATTTACTTTTCATATTTATACCTTGAAGTTAAACACTAAGTGTATGAGGCTGTAAATTACCTCGTAACGGAAATGATAAAATAAATTATTGCAAAAACAATGTATTGTGATAGAGAAAGTTATGTACATCAGACTTGAGAGTCTTCCTTAGCTTACAAAGGAATATAAAGTATGCAAGACGATAGCTGCAGAGTTATTACACCTGGGTAGATCTTGTCACACTAAACTGAACATTCTGAATAGCTCAGAGCCATCACCAATCAACACAGATTCTTTGCATAGGACAACTACAAAATGTCTATCATGTTACCATGAACTTGCCACAAAAAGCCAGTCTATTAGGTCAACTTTGAAAGTGATTCTCCAGTCATCAGACTGATCATACACACGTCTCATGTCACACCTGGAATTTAGGGAAGTTGGCAATAGACTGTCACAGGTGTAAATGTCTTGTTATTCGTTTACTAAATTGTTTACTAGATTGGTGATTTTTACAATTTCTAGACTGGGTCCCCCTAAATATTTGTCTCCACCACCTGTCCTGTTTGGTCACATGTTCCTGTCAGACCAGCACTTGAGGGGCACCTCTTACTCTAAGTAATAGTTTCACACACAAACCCCAATCCTAACAATGGAGAAGTACCCCTATCAATAGCCTTTGTAACACAACATTACCATTAACAGCCGTGAAAATACACAATGTCTGACTAAACATCATCTTTACAGAGAAAGCATGGAACGCCAATCAATTGTTCCGCGTTGTTTACCAAGCCACTTCATGCCAGTCCCTCTGTATACCCTTTTATAAGTCATGCAACCTTATGTTTTGGGATTAAATCTGATTTGTTCTAGTAGACACTGGTCGCTTTCATCCCCAGATCACCTTTACATTACACTTATATAGATTGCACCAACACTGTTACATGTAAATCAAACAGCCTTCGAGATTAGTTAATACAAATATTTAATTGCTGGTCAGGAATGTGAGGAATCCATACTTCCTTAGCAAGCCCTAACAGATCGAAGTTTAAAATTCACAGATATTTTATGAGCTGTTAAAAACTTTTTATTGTGCAGAGAGCTGTGTGTTTACGACACTATAAGCCTGCACACTATCGACTAACCCCATGTACTAGAGAACTAGGGTATGAAGTGTATTAAGGCCACTGTGTACTAGGTGAGACCGTTTAGCTGGACTACAAATGACCAGGTGAATAAACACTCATTTAGGTGGTCTGACCAGTACTTTTAACAACTAATACAAATGACCAATAATACAAGTACTTAACAGGCGGTGAATTAGATTGAACTGGCAGACCTCCCCGAACCAAACAAAGATGGATGTCTATATAGGCTTTGTCCTCTTCCCCCACACATGTTTTTGTTCTGGTCCTGGTGGTCATCATTTGAGCCATTGTATTGGTCAGCTGTTCACTATAATACTTATAATCATTTTGTTTGGATATCGGTTAAACTTCTTTTTGTTTTCCTCAAAATATCCTTTTCTGTTACCGTAATCTTGAAAGAGATCAATCAGCAAAAAGAGTCTGACCACAACGTGAATCAGTCTATGACTCATCTGTCCCTATAACCTTTATGTATTAAGTATAAGTAGTTATCGTCCCTATAACCTTTATGTATTAAGTATAAGTAGTTATCGTCCCTATAACCTTTATGTATTAAGTATAAGTATAAATCGTCCCTATAACCTTTATGTTTTAAGTATAAATCGTCCCTATAACCTTTATGTATTAAGTATAGGTAGTTATTGTCCCTATAACCTTTATTTATAAGTATAAGTAGTCATTTATTTTGGTAGCAAAGTTCCCTTGCTATATTACAATGAAGGCCATTTCAGAACAGTACTCTCATTGCCACAATGATTCTTGACAGCCATTTGTCTAATCTTTTGTCTTATCTTTTAAAAATGCTCCTTTTCATATGAAACTGACGAGACAGGAACAAGGTGACAGACACAACATGATATCCCATTCTACAGACAATTACTGGTGATGACCAGTCAGCAGCTTACCACAGCATCCATCATGTTTTTGTAATGAGATGTTTAAAGAGCCATTTTCCTATACATGCAATCATGCAATTTTGACTATAACCAGTACATCATTGGTGGAGAGTTATAAAACAAAGGCTGGATTAGGCCTTAGATAACAACCTCAGAGACATACTAATCAGGGGCCCGGCTGATTTAACAAGCTCCCAACATCTGGGTTACAACATCAGATTCATGTCTGATTGTTCCTGCAAGTTTGAATGTGAAATAGTCTAGCATGTGTGCCGCCCTTACAAAGTGTGACCAATAAATTAGAAATAATACAACACAGTGCCACTTAGGGAACCATCTGCCTAGCTGTACGGGGAATAGAAACGTTTCAAAGGCAATAATGATGGCCATGAAAAGCTGTGAAGTCCCTCACAAACAAGGACTGATCACATAATGTGTCTGGATATCTATGGGTGACATCATCCCCTCTGTGGCTGTAAGGCTGTCCTGTTGTCGCCGTGGTAACAATCTCACTTTCTATCCTTTGTTTAATGTTGACTCCTTAATGGTGCCAAACTATCTGTATTCATTTCACTAAAACAATCTAAACCTGTCTAAATTAAACGTTTTCTTATCAACGCACAGGTAAATTTGTCATCTGTGACTTTATTCAGTGATTAGATACGGACTGAGAGTCTATCAGGTCCAGAAGACAAAAATCCTGTGAAATCATGCTACTGTTCTTTGTAACAGTAGAATAGCGGCCATGACAGGGTGTTACTCAAATTGTAACACATCATCAAATCTTAACAGAATGATGTATTGGTGTAAAAATCATATGCATACCTATACCCCGATTATAGAAACTAATTCACTATAACTTTAACTTTTAGCGTGAAATGTGCTAAGTTTGTAAAATTGATTAAATAGTATTTGCCATGTCTGTCTGCCCCTATAAAGGTTTCTGAAGTACATTTCTGGTTCGGCAGCACATTTACCTTCTCGGACGTTGACAATGTTTTGGTGGTTTAGTGATGACAGGATCCTGATTTCTCTGCGGAGTCGGTTGAGGTCGGTATCATCGTTAATCTTTCCTTTCTTTATGTACTTGATGGCCACCTAAAACATACCAAACATTACAGTGTTATAATTCAGTCAAGAAAATTGAATAAATACATGTATACAAATTTTCATAAACTCCAACAAGCTTTTGTTTACATTAAAAAACATACATACCGGTACATTGTATATACTTCTCTTAGACATTTCTTCTTGTTTCTATATCAAAGTGCCAACCTTTTTGCACTGCTGTGAAAATTTTGCCTATCTAACCTGATATTTCAGAGCCACCTAATTATAACCGAATATTTTAGAGGCACCTCGTAACCTACTATTTCAGAGCAACCTAACCTAATATTTCAGAGCAACCTAACCTAATATTTCAGAGCCGCCTAACCTAATATTTCAGAGCAACCTAACCTAATATTTCAGTGCCGTCTAACCTACTATTTTAGAGCAACCTAACCTAATATTTCAGAGCAACCTAACCTAATATTTCAGTGCCGCCTAACCTAATATTTCAGAGAGTTTGACCTTAATGTTCATTTCAACATCTTGACAATTTGTTTAATACTGTGTGGCATTATAAATGCTGACTAGCCGGGCTACTGGCAATAACAAGGAATAATAACAGACATGTGACCTGTGTTTGGTAGACATGCTCTAGTACCAAGTATACAATTTTGACCACAACTTTTAGGATTTATATGAAGTGAAGGTCAGAGTTACTTAAGTGGAAAACAATCAAGTTGATTTATACAGAAGATTTTGAGCATGAATAAATCCAATGATTTTGTATCAACAATGACACAGTATATTTTATATGTGAACATGGATGGGTGCCTAATCCAAGGACTAACAATACCACCAACTTATATTAATAAACAACCCCAGTATAACAGGCTTTGGTTAATCAGCTGGTAACAGTTGGTCGCATGACCTGGCATTCCTCGGTAAAGTACCTGTGTATATAGTATATATATCCAGATTAATAGATGTGCGCCTCGCCACGATTGACAAGGAATAAAAGTTTATCGGGTACATTTACCATGTCACAATATTTTCATATTAATGCCTATAGTTGTAACGTACCAAGAGACCTACTGTGCTTGCCAAGGGCGAAAGCACCTGTGAAATTTCTATGTCATGATCACACGACCCCACTTGGTTCAACATTACATATATCTATTGTACCTGTATTAAAGTGTCTAATGTAGGTATTTTTTTAAATTTTAGTGTTACATAATTTTTGTTCAATTACAAGAGATATCTATTGTGTACATGGACAGCTTATCAGGTTTTCTATTACGTGTAATTAGAACAGGCTTCAACAATGTGACTGTCTTTTACTTCTCTGGTCTCCCTCCCAAGAAATGGAGTCTATGAACTTGTATTTTCTTTTTCTTATCATAGAACTTCTTGTAAAGACAACCTAGAGAATGGAAATCAAAGCTAGTGGTCAAATTTGGCCTGTTCTCCACGCCTAATGGCCCAGGTGAAAATCTCTGACAGACCAATAAATCCAGACCCAATTGACTTCTGTTGTCAATAGCTCCATAAAATCAGAATTCTTCTTTTTTATTAAAATGACTACACCCATGTTTGACGTATGTAGCTGAATACATTTGATCAGAAACCAGCAGAATCAAACAGGTTTTATGATGGGTGTAAAAAAAGAGTCACTTTCTCTAAAGGTCCGTGACAGATTAGAATTTTACACACAGTTAAATCTTTAACAACTGAAATTGACGTTTACAACTTAATGAGGTCATTTGAAAACAGAACTGTGCACCAGGATGAATTTTACAGGTAACAGGTAAGTTGCCTGCTCCCGTTATATTATCTTCCCCCATTCATAACTGAAATTTTTCAAATGGCTGAGTTAATGTTCTTTTTAAAGATTGCATTCCAAAATAATCTTAAAATCAATGTGAACTTATGTCTAGTATTTCCTGGAGATGGTATTAGAAGAAAATCTGTCCTAACTTCCAGTCATCCAATATTACCTTCACAGTTCCTTTAAAAAATACCTGTGGTTTGTCACACACCCACTTTGATTCTAAATCTGGATTGGTATATGTATGACTCAAATCATATCAAATAAAAGTCTAGCTTCATTCTATCTGGAATGCTTTTACAGTGTTAACCACAATATAAGGAATTGGCATAATTGTAATTTTAATATATTGTGAAAATATATTAACAGACCCAATCGAATGATTGACGAGAAAAGTTGTTTCTATGTGACAACCACCTGGAAGTTCTATTTAAATTTGTAAGGTTAATGAAACAAATACGGTTATAATATTGCTTTATGACTAATAAAAACCTTTTATGTAATGGGCACTGCTAACACAAAACCACAGGTAAACCAATACTGGTAATGTTAAAAATGGGGACATGGTACCGCAACATGTTTAAATATCAAGCTGACCTTGGCTATATTTGAAAGCAAATACCTGAAATGTATTACTAAGATGATAGCAATTTTTGATAAAATAGATCTACACTATACCATCTGTATTACAGTACAAAAGCTGAATCACCTTCGTCCACCTACGTTTATTTTTTATACAAATGAAGATACTCTATAATAACAATCAATGTTAATGTACTAATCCAAACACAATGCCTTGTAAAGACAGACTATTGTTCTAAACTACCTAGGGCATAACTCCTAACACAAACATGCAATTGGAAAATACTATACCCCCAGATTTCTATGGGGAACAGTCATGAGAAAAAACCTTGGTGCGATTGTGTGAACAACATTCCTTGTCAGATAATCCTCGATTGTATGAGGATGAGGTTCAAGGCAACCATTGACTGCCACAATAACCAGGTAACCAGGCTTATAAAGAATTAATCACCCTTCATAAAGACTTACCTATTAAACACTTCAGTAATTCTAGATTTAGGTAGATGTCTCAAACATTACTGGCCGGCTTTGTTCCCAGATAACAGTTTATTACAATTAAGATAAGGTGGATATCCTTTTTGTCCATTTAAAAGGCTGTTATGTCTGTGTGAGAAATAGATCTGAATTTGAATGCAGTGATTTGTCTATTTGTAAAGATGATATTGTTTAATTGCTTCCGATAACATATTTTACATATACACAATGTATATATTTACCATTAAATACTTCTGTGCACAATGTTTTAATATCTTTTAATTTTTAAATTAACATATAAAGAAAATAGAATGCTCAGGATTTTCATGATATACAAATTAATTTCTGAATTCTGAGTGCATTTACTGCGATTTATTTCGATGTAATGGTAGTTTATCCAGAAATTGTGAATTATGGGACTGGTAGTCATCCTTGTACTAAAGACGGTGGAGGATGGATTAGCACCTGTGTCACACAAAACCACAGGTGTCAGAAGGTACACATTGAGAGGCGAGACTTAAACCTGTAATTATAATCAAATATGGTCACTTAATATCACTTTGACCTAACTGCCATATAATTACAGGTGTACGCTGAAGGAGGTGTCAGTGTGTACAACGTAACCATTCATATTTTAATTGCAGGCCTTAAATGTTTCCCTTCATAACCTGTTATATATAGATCAGGTGAACTCTCCCTTTCTGTGTAGGAAATTGGTAGTCTCGTCTGCTTCACGACTATAAAGGCCACGCTTGAGTAGCAATTATCCCCTTCATCCTCCCATTCCTTTTGCTATTACTATATCAGTCGCAGTTTATGTTGACCCTCAATCTTTATCAATTAAGAGTGGCGATAAAAAACACACATTTACAATTCCTATTGTATATAATAATATACATATGCAGGCATAAAGTGTTTGAAGCCCTCCACTTCAATAGCTACCATGCAGGCTTTTTACATAAAACACAATTACCTGCCTTCTGCTACAACTATTAATGCTAAATATTTCAATAAGGTCTTAAGTATAGGGGGCCATGTTGATTTCAGTATTATAGTTAACAAAGAAAACTGACAAAGCCTATACTGGTTTGTACACTAGTACATCTGTAACTGTTAGGTAATTCCAAAGTATTGATATTTCCTCTGTTATAATTATTTGAGGGGGGTGTTAAGGACAGCACAATGACATTCACCTCCAACAATAAAACATCTCAATATCATGTTGTCACCCCATGTACTGACCATTTACACCAGTGAGAGTGGAATGATAATGATAAGACTACCCTTTGACAGAGATTGTGAGATAGAAATGCTGATTACCCTAGGTTGGGTAATCTATCAATGACCCAGAGGTCAGCCTACATTAACACTAGTCTCTCAGCTATAAACACATAGGAAATTTAAATTAATGACATATGGTCCCCACTAGGAATACAATTGACCAGAGGTCAAGATGGACTGTTCAATTGTCGTGGATGTGTCAAAGTAATGGCACCTTGTTAAGTGATTAAAGTTCAGTTGTCATACACAGTCAGCAGGAGGAATGCTCACATTATCATTACACATTAACTCATTTTAAAAATTACCACAGGTAATTCAGAAATAATCAAACAGAAAAACCATTGAAAATTTGACTCTTTGCATAGAATATTTTACAAATGTATATAATTTATTTAATGCCATAGCAATCTTAAAACATTTTTTTTAAATAGACAAATACGTATTCAAATGTAATGAATTGTACTTAATTGGTGTGATAATGAATTGTTAACCACAGACCACCTTTTATACTGCATTCAATTTGTGGGAAACCTGATCATCTCCATTACCTAGATATCTTTTTACCCTGGCCAGACCTTTTAAAACACTGCTTATTTATAGCTAATGGAGTTTGAAAACAAAAGTGCCTTTCAGCTCCTGACTAACAAATGTTCAATATTTAGACGTTGGGTAAATGGTCGGTGAGGCATTACCATACTAGGACAAAGTTTGATGTGTTTTGTGGTGAATACACATTCTGGCATTGAATGATATGCAATGTCATGTTAACAAGACAAAACCACTTCTGTTTGTGTGGATTAACTGTGCTATAGTTACAGGGTTTGAAAAAAGCTTTATAAATAGAATCTATATTTTTATAGATATCGAAAAAGATTACAATTAAATAGTACAAAATAGATTAAAAAATCAGTGCCTGACCTAGTCCACCAAATCTGGACAAATTTTGCTACTGACATTTAGCTCTACTTCTGAATCATAGTGATATTAACACAGAAACAACTACCTGTTCAGTTTAACTGAACTGAAAGTTTTCAGTTTCCTAGGCCATATCGCTCGCTAATGTTTTTATGAGTCATGTTCAACTGTCAGATAACACAGGAACATATAAACTGGTTACACCTCCAACTCTGTGGTTACCTGAGGTATAGAATTATATCATGGTATGTACATGGTAAATCAAGAAAAACATCTCAATACAGATTTTATAAATAAATCCTGTTTGAGTTTCAAACAAATTGCTTGGTTTCATGTACATCAAACATACATACTTATATACTGTATATGTATGTATACATGATGTTTATTTCATAAAGGACAGTGATTGTTATCGCAGGGAAGTCATAGCTAGTGTTATTGATTTGAGTGGGTTATGAGTTACACTAATGGCTGGTGACTGTAACAAACGTGTCACATACCTAACGATCAAATCAATAGCCAGTATATTTATGTGTATTGTAATTGATAGACGGCATCTACATCTCACTGACATATCTGCTATCTATCACTTTTACTGCCATGTCTTACTTATCAATTGGACATACACTATAGTATAACTATTATCAATTAACTATGCCAATAAAATAATGTACATATTGGTGTATATTCAAATCATTACTTGGTTCAAGCAACAAAAACTTCCATCAAAAAGATCAGTCATTATCATTGGGTATAATTAATTTTCTATAAAACCAAGTACATGTAATTCTTTTAACAATAGCATATTACAAGAAATAATATATTATCTAATGTACTACAGAGATATCAAATCAGTTTATTTAGTGATATCTTATATGCTAGTATCTACCTGTATACTGCTTTAAGACATAAACCACGTTTTACAGAAGTGTACAAGTTTCTATAGATAGGCCACAGGTTACAATCTGTTCTTAGTGGATAGATACGCAGCTGTTGTTCTGATGAAAGCCACTATACATAAAAGGGTAGGATAAAACCCCTGAAATAATGTCAACTCTGGCAGACATCCTGTTTTTAGTAAATCCATAATTTTTTTTCTGTTGATAAGCTATGATGAACACTTCTTTCCAAATCTTGATTTTTTTCCCAAAAAAATAAAAAATAAATAAAAAATAAAATGAAAAAAAAAAGATAATAAATATTGAAAAAAAATGTATTAACAATGATGGAAGTCAGGCTTAAAACCACAGTGTTAATAGTTCTTCAGCTCCATTACGACTTTTTCATTTTCCAAGAAATGATACAGCTTTCGAGGAACCATGAAGTGCCGGTGAATCAATTAGAGTACATGAAGTGATAATGTATGATTATTCCATGAAAGCAGGATATTGGTTGAATTTTTTTTAAAATTGTTCAGTTTAAATGTGATCAGTTAAGTATATTACAAATAAACAGTTGACACAAAATGACAATTTTATGGTATGACATGATGTTACAAAGTGACAATGACAGCTGTTTTATACCTGTTCCTTGGTCGATTTCTCAACGGCAAGTTTAACCTTCCCATAGGAACCTTCTCCGAGAGTTTTAATCAACTCAAACCGGTGTTTCAGGTTGTGCTTGTGGTGCACGGGTAAGGCTGGTCCGAGCCCCATCCCTCCCTCCATTAGACCCGACAGAAACTCCTCGTCCATCATTCGTGCAGGCATGGTCAGCCTCACATCTACCCCGGTAGTAACAGGGATAGGTTACGCCAGCTGGCACCACACATTACAGTCTCCCCAGAAAGGCATCGACTCGCTGCTTCAACACTATTTGTACACAATACGAAAAATAGGGTGGTTATGAAATTAGAGTTGAAAGGAACAAATGTTAAAATCCAATATACCAATCCGAAGATAATGAACCACTTCAATAACTGCAGGCAGTGTGTGTTGCTGTCAGTGCGTATTTATATCCAAGGTAATGTGGTGTTGCTGTTCAACACTGGTTAAAATACACCGCTGAATGCGACAGCATGGGACAACCTCGCGTTAGCACTAAGTATTCAATAATACACCTATTTAGGTTTGTTTGTGCATTACATACTTGGTTATGAGATAAAGAAACTACACTCACCACTGACGCTCGTGGTGGGCGGAGCTTGTCGCACTCAACCTCAAGCCATTCAACTGTCAGCTGTCTGTCTCGACATTATCATGTCACGCTCGATCGCCTCTCGATCAGCTGTTGGTAGTTGCCTTTGACCCCATTGAACTTCGCAGTTAATATTATTGCGCGTGTATTTTGTTGTTGTTTACAAAGATTCTAATCTTACAATCGATATATGATTCAATCCCAAAATACAATTATCTTATAAATAAGAAAATGTATGCAAGGATATGTTAGGATGCTATGCACATGAAGAATGAAATCAAAAGGATTATTTTCTATTTGATACAGGAAGTGAGCAACTACGCTACATCCGGTTTAAAACAAGGAAGTGAACCCCGAAGTTGACAATAGACTTGAAGGGATAAAATGTCACAGGGAAACCAGCGAAGAAATAAACCAAGGGCATCAAATAGCGGTTCTTTACTGCTTGATAATTCAGAAAATGAACAATTATTCGGATTGTTGGGCAGAGGATGTGTGGTAAGAGTATAACCAGTATGCAGAGTAGATATATTACTATGCACCTAGACTATCTAGTCCGAATTTTCTGACGATCTTACTATGTAGACGTCAGAACTTCTTACGTGCAGAAAACGAGAAAATGTTGTCCAAACGCCGACCTGAGGGTGGGTCGGAAAAATTGCTTGTTTTCTGTATGCGTCGAGTTCTGATGTTAATCAGCTTTTGGCGATATTAACATCAGAACTCTTTGGATTACTATGCACCGTGAGCATAACACTATGACTAGAGCAAGGGTACGTAATTTCGCACAGTACGTAAATTCGCACACCTGACATTTTTTTGCGTTTTTCCTCCAAGTGGTCGAGGGCTGTGTTTTTTTGTTTACATGTTGACTAATGCCAACCTTTAGTGGAACATTTGCCGTTTTAAGTACATATTTTCAGATTTAGTTCGTTTTGAAAACAAATTTTAACTGATACGACTCTCGTCCGATAAAATGGATACCGGATGATTAAATATTTTATTTAAAATAATCCCAATTGTTGATTGGCATGTGAATTTGCAAATATTTAAGGAAAATATCATTTGATCAGATTATAAACAAAACTTATTACAAATCCACCAAGTATAACTAATAACAGCGCTGACCTGCAGACACCCCGTCATTTTCACCGCCTTGTTTACATTACCTCCGTAGGGAGCGGTCATTATTTAAAGCAAAAATGGCGGTAAATTGACACTTTCCAATTTTACATTATTTTGTTTTTAAAGATATTTTTAATCATGGCATTGGGCTTAATCTTAGTTTAGGATGTTGTTTGTCTACAAAATGGCTGAAAACTATTTTTACCAACAAAATTAAAGAAGTTAGATGGGTGTGCGAAATTACGTTCCCGATCGTCTTCAAACCCAGCAATAAACACAAGTTAACAACAGCTCCCTTGCGCAGTGATACGTGTGCGCATATCAGGTTGCACACTTGTATGTTACGAAGCATTTGTACATCTAACAATGTGAGGTATTCTTTCTTGATTTGAAATTGATTTGATGGAAATGTATTTAAATACATACCGAAAGTGTGCGAAATTACGTACCCCCACTCTATATTATATATATAGCCAGAGACGGAGTAAGCAGGACTCCGTTCCTAATTAATTCCAGACAAGATGTAAAAAATAATGAGTACGATGTCTCAGCTTAAATACGTGTACTTTATAGTCACATTAGTGCGCCACTATCGGATACTGAGTGTATGGTTTTAGGGTTTCCTCTGGCCCTGACACCATGTCTGGTATGGCCAGTCGGTTCTGGCTAGAGCGCACTACTACGAAACGTGGAATTCTCCAATACCATTTCTTCTCGCTAAGATTTTGGTGCAAATACAATAAAATTGTCACTGACATGACACCTACCTTACATATATGGATAAATGAGATATTATTTACCCCTAAACACCCATGATGATGTTATTTCGTCTGTATAGACCATAGAACGAATATTCATACCCTGCCTACACTGCTCTCCGGCAGGGTATGAAGTCCCTCCCATTGCCGATAGTGTAGCAAGCCGCGATGTGATTCACATCGGGCAGTATTTAGCTGTGGTTAAAATTTTCTCGGATAAAAAAAACACATGTAAATTGATGATTCTGGTATCTATTATCAATATTCAAGCCACAAACCTGAACATTACATCAACTGTTTGACAATAAATAGTAAAATCCAAAACGAGCAAGACACACAGAGATATCAGTTCAAACATACCACCATCTTTGATACAAGTGTAAAGGTCAATTTCCTTATAAGGAAATCAAAATAAATTGATGCTAATGAGATTTCCCGAGAGATTTCAACAGAAAAACAGATTCGGAGTTATATACCTCGGTGAGGAAGGTCAATTCATTCTGAAATTATTTGATTACGCAAAGTAAGATTCGCTTTCTTCACAAGAGTTACAAAACAGTGGTTAAATATCTCTGATTATGTATTTATTTATCGTAGTAGCTTCATCCATATATGGATCATGGGTTCCATATTTGGGTTAGAATCCTCGCGAGAGTTCTTGGAGAAGTATCATGGCGGATCAGAGACAACTCCGAGCAGTATGATATCAGAATATGCGAATTAAAGATTTCTAGATTAGACGGTAGGCTAATCCATTGCAAAATTGTATTAGAAATGTTTAATTATATGAATTATTACTCCAAAGTTAAACGATATCCTCTACTTGTAGCATTTTCGAGGTTAACTGTTTTGCTACATTACGAGCAATGGGAGGGAATCGTAGCTCTGACGACGACCATCTGTCAGAAATTGTCCGTCCGTCGTCCAGAGCTACGTTATCGCAGCTATATAGACCATTGCTTCACGCAAAACAATACAGATTCAATCTTTCAGTAATTGGAAATGATTTGTTCATATATTCGTTTGATACAAATATGAACATCAAAAATATGATTCCGACTAGCGAGGTGGTAAAACAGATTAAACTATTTGTGTTTTCTGAATATTTGGGATGCCATTCAACCCTGTATAATTGTAATAACATTGTTTCTCTACAGTTGGTTTAATTATATCTGATCAATGCAGTGTTTTGTTTCTATATCCTGTTTTTCCTTTTCTCTGATGGTTAGACACAATTTTCTTTCTCATACGAGAAAACATTTGGTCAGTTAAATGTTTTTTAATGTTAGTTGAATCATAAACAGGTCCAGTACCATACTGTACAACTACTGTATATGTAGTAATTTTCGCCCTAGGTTATTTTCGCCCTTGAGCAACGCAAAACATATTCGCCCCGTTTTAAATTCGCCCTAAATTGTTTTCAAGAAATGTCCTTTTCCTCGTTTGTAAAATCAAAAAATTCCGTTCGGAATTCTCAATACAGTTAACGTTGCACTCGGACCACTCGGGACTTATCGAGTTCCCCAATTGTCTTAGCAGCATGATATGTGAAATATAATCAGGTATGAAACAAAGAACGCTTACCTATGCTCAGATTTTCTTTTAGTCCCTGCTAATTCAAGTAGTATCGGGTATGCATGGGTGATTTTAAGCAAACACGATTAATTGTAAGTTCACAGCACCGTGACTAATGACAGTTTTGACTGACCAGTGTTTTCTCTTGTTCACATGTACATACAAGTACATGAATGGAAGCCACAATTAAGCGACGGTGAACTCATCAAATTAGTCTTTTCCATGGCAGGAATTTGATGACACTCTGTATTTCATTTTTATCATGACCAGACTACATATTAAAAAAAAACAGACTGAATTTTTAAAATAACTTAATATGTATCGTTTTTAATTGAAAATGCTAAGCCTAGTACGTGATTTTACAGTTGAAAAGTAAGAGGGTATGTTTGTGATCTGACTACACTTGGCCCATGTACTATGATTTATAAATCCTGCAATTCGGCTTGAAATTTTTGCCTTCATCTTAAATTCGCCCTATCTTCAAAGGGCGAAAATCAAACGGGGGCGAAAATTACCAGGTATACAGTACATGAGAAAGAGGATAACAAAAACAGAACTTTAGTTACAATTAACACTTGTTTACATGTTATACAATGGGGATTGGGTTTATACAGACAGAACCAAGGACTAATTACATGTACATTGGTAATCAAATTATCTCCCAAGAAAACCCCACAGCCAATACATTTATGTAACATTAAGACAGATGAATTGTAATAGCTAAACCAACCCAAACAATTCATCCCTACAAATCATATCATTTCCTTCTAATCAAATACAAAAAAATGTACAATAAACATTTGCTTCAGGAAGAAGTGGCAAACTCTGGGAAATAAATCTGTCGGTCAAAGTATAAAATAGCTTCTGATAGTGAAAGTTAAAATATGGCCCAATAAAACACATACAAATCCATGAGGACAGGGAAGTAGGAGACACTGATATTAATGGATATTAATAGATATGTTAATGTCTATCTATAAATATGAAAGTAATAGATTTAAATATTAATATCTAATACTTGCATTCTTCATAATTAATGAAATAAAATACCCAGCTGATACTCCTACCTTGAATTACATTGTCAGTAATTGTACATTACATATTTATACAGACAAATCTTTATAGATGGGTGAACCTGTTATCTGTTTACTGCAAAACCTTGATTAATCAGTGTCACTCAAAATTTACCTTGACCACATGTACAGCTTCCACCAACTTGTTCTCAAATGCATGCATGATTAATTTTTTATTTATCATAGATAAAAAATTAATTATGCATGCATTTGATTCAAAAATGTATCATGTGTATTGGAGGAAAACTTCTGTAGGATGAGGACAATATGTTTTATCTGAAACATGCACCCAAAAAGACTGATTTACATTCAAATTTCTTTACTGCAAGTCTGGTACATTTTATATCAGTGTATAATTGAGATGTCATAGAACTTAGGTTTTTTTGTCTCTAAAAAAGGCCTTAGTTATAACTTTTTGAAATATGGTTATTGGACATAACGGCACCTACTGACAGCTATTTTGATCAGTTATGAACTTCCACAGAATGCACAGTCTGTTGGTATTGTTTTGACTGGAAATGAATTCAAATAAAGCATGCATTGTCACCATAGGTGATTTTTTTTTATAGAGTTTCATCAACACCTGGCCAAATCTAATTTTGACACATGTACAGGTGTATAATTGATAAAGGATTAATATGGCCTGGTGTGATTGTATACCTATGTAATACACAGTAGTCCATTGATAATGTCAATGTCGGTGTCATGTCTTTCAGTGCAACATCAATGATGAAATGTGAAAAAATATGCATGACCATGTTGAGTATTAGGCTTCCGCATGCATAATGTACAGTACCATTAACTGAAGCAAGGAAAGAAAGAAATTATAACTAAATAATTATAACAGTTCTGTTCTCAGCTTCTCATGCTACAGTTTTCTTACACACTCGAGATCTTATTTCATGGATTGCAGTTTCAGGTTTAAGTTTTGCATTTATATCTGTTGCTTATATAATTACAAAGTTCAACTTTAACTAAACTTGGTTTGTGGTTAGATCACATAGCAGAATTTTTTAAATTAGTACTGTACACCATTATTTGTAGAATGCTGTTAAAATTTTATTGTCCAGTAAAATAAGAGATTTTGGGAAATTTCACTGGGCACTGGCCTGGGTTGTTAGTAAGGACATGTATCATGACATCGATATCCCGATAGTTATAGTCAATGTATTACCAATAAATAATCTAGACCAGTCCCTGTGCTTGAAACTGTATATAGTCAATGTATTACCAATAAATAATCTAGACCAGTCCCTGTGCTTGAAACTGTAATGAAGCATGTTTCACAACATATCAGACAGCTTTCTAGTTCTCACATGTTGACATGTACAGGAGCTGATATTTTGGGGTGAAAAAAATTACAAATTGTTTTACAATGCCTCAATATTCAAACATGTCTATAACATTGGATGTTAACTTGCTATTCCTTAATGCGGAGATTTATTTGGTAGCTTTTTGGGGAAAAGACAAACAATTTCAGTGAATTTTGGAGTTTACTAAAAAATATCTGTGCTGTAAAAGGGACAAACAAGACCTATTATTCTTGTATTTGATATACACATCATATGTGACCAAGTAGTTTTCTTTAGTAAATAATACTCTAAGTGACATCTGATTTAAATACTGACTGAGCAGTTTCCTTCATTAAATAAAATGGATGTCTTATTAGTAAATAAATGTGACATCTTAATATTTCAAACACTGACTGTTTCCTTCTGTAATTAAGATATGATAATTTTGTGTTTTAGTCCTTGGCTACTGGTGTTGTCCAGTTGTACACGGCAGACCCTCCGGCGCGGACACGATGGACAAAACGCTTTTGTGGTGTAGCATGTTTTATCAAGGACAACCCCAACCGCTCTTACTTCATCAGGGTGTTTGACGTCAAGGTGAGAAAGTTATTTATCTTTTCAATGTGAGGGGTAGTTCTGTCTCAAACTCATGTGTAACTTTGTCAGTTATTGTTATATATATATATATCTGATAAATATTATCTACCTACAATCACATGTAAATTAGCCTTACAAGATACAGGAAATTTTATTTTGTGTCGTATACATGGTAATTGAACGTTAGCTCTGAAGAGCTATTATTACGACAAACATATGGAAAATATCACAGCCTGGTTAACAAAATAATCAATAAAAATAAACATGTACATCACTTAAATAAAAGCAAGGAGTTACATAAGTATGATAACAAGAAAGACCATGTTTGAATAAGATCATCAAGATTAAGAGCAATTAAGTTCAATAGCAAGCACAAATCTTATGCAAAGTCATAGGGTAATTAAAAGCACAATGGCTATAAATATGTTACATAGCAAAATATAAGAGTTGACAGGATAAGCATTACTATATATAGTACAATCTAAAATACATACCGAGTGTATGGAGCATGATAAATAAAGGTAAAAACCACATATAAAATGGATGTATTAAATACATTGTCAATAGCCTTGTCACTTAGGGAACACTATTGTGATGTACGTATGTCACATAGGGAACACTATTGTGATGTACGTATGTCACTTAGGGAACACTATACATATGTCACTTTGGGAACACTATGGTGATGTATATATGTCACTTAGGGAACACTATTGTGATGTACGTATGTCACATTGGGAACACTATTATGATGTATGTATGTCACTTAGGGAACACTATTGTGATGTACAGTGGACCCTCGATAATCCGAACACCTTCATTCCCAGTCCAAACCGTCCGGATTACGAGTTTTCCGGAGTGCCGAATTTCGTGTAACAGGTCAAAAAAAATGTCGTGTAAGAGTTATCTCCCTTGATTATATACAATCCGGGACGTTTCATAAACACGTCTAATTGTCAGACTTTTTAACAATAAATATACTTATGTTTCTGATATGATTCTTGTTTTGTTTTGTAGAAAGTAAAAAACAAACTATGTTTTTAAAAGAACATGTAAAGTGAAAGTTGTTTTATTTATAGCGGGCATATGTGACCTACAAACAACACACATGTGTCACGTCCCGGAGGTTCACAAACAAGTAGAAATTACAAACGTTAAATACCTTAATAAAATACCCGGATTTTACAACTTACCGTCAGTCCATGTTTTTTTTTATGATTTTTACGTACCAGAAACCCCAAGCTATCTATTTAAAAGTACGCGACACCAGCGAGAACTACCAAAGATGTCCGATAATTATTAAACCCGTATTCACTTAACAATGTGACGCTTAGTTAAGTATCAGACGACTATTGACTAATTTGTGTGTAATCAATCCAGTTCTTGTGATCACTGCTTAATACGTAAATGTGTATGTAATTAATAACATGCTTTCAATGAGTCGTCGTTTCACGTAACGGTGTTACAAAGCCGATATCCGTGTTTACCCAATACAAGTGTTAATGATGTTAATTACCGATCATAAATTTATTACATGTATTTGAGATTGATTAATTATCGTATCACGTACTGTATGTTTGTGCATAAATTCTGTAACATTTAGGTCGTAGAGAAAAAGCACTACCGTTGTAAAAACAAAAGCTACCCATTGTAACACAGGTAAACACCCGGGGCTATGACCTGGCAGCGGTCGCTATGACTACGCACAGTGTCAAGCGATAGTCTGTACAGCTGTCGACACGGGTGACTTGCCCCAACATTTTTTTCTCCTCGTGGTGAAAAAATCGTCCGGATTATTGAGGGAAATTTACTAATGAAAAGTACGTTCCGTTCCCAAAATGGGCTTCCGGAATCGGCATCCGAATTTCCGGACTGGTGAGTACAAATAACGTTACGGAAATCCGTTCCCGTGCATTTCCGTCCGGACTGTGAGTTTTCCGGACTATCGGCGTCCGGATTATCGCGGGTCCACTGTATATATGTCACTTTGGGAACACTATTGTGATGTACGTATGTCACATTGGGAACACTATTGTAATGTATGTATGTCACTTTGGGAACACTATTGTGATGTATGTATGTCACTTTGGAAACACTGTTGTAATGTACGTATGTGTCACTTTGGGAACACTATTGTGATGTTCGTATATCACTTTGGGAACACTATTGTGATGTACGTATGTCACTTTGGGAACACTATTGTGATGTATGTATGTCACTTTGGGAACACTATTGTGATAAATTTATATGTCACTTTGGGAATACAGTGATTTTTTTCATCCCTTTTTACAGGGGCCTGTACCTTTTCAATTGGGAAAATACAGCGGCATTTTTCCCCAATTGGGAAAATTTGCTGTTGGTTTTAAATGAAAAAAAAGGTCTATAACACATCCAAATATTTATTTATCTGTTAAACTTTCAACATTCATCTGGCCTAATGATTCTTAATAGCTATCTAAAGGGCCATTTTCCTTGTTTTTTTGCCCCTTGAGCATGTCCACCAAAGAGTCCAGGCCAGTGGTCATGTTTTTTTTCAATTTTCTTGAAGGATGCGTCCCAAGTTTTACACCCTTTGTAACAACTCGAATGTGCACCAAAAAATAAACAATTCTCAGTACTTTCACACATGTCACACTACTGTGATAAAGCCAAGAGAAGGCAGATCTATATTTGGCAGCATTAAATGTTCGTCTATCGACGCTGCTTCTCTTTTTTCCTGATAAAGTAATACCAGATTTTCGTCGCGGGTTACATGTACATTGACGTTTGCTACGGGTAAACATTCTGTCTGGACGGTTGATAAAACAGATTCAATGTTGGATGATGATTCATTGGTTGACAGGTTGTTTTGTATATCGCCGCCGGAAGACTTTTTGAAGAAGTTACTCACTTTCGTAAGGCCTTTCCTATCTTTTTTTGTCAGTCTTTTGACATAATATTTCGAGTTGTGCGACTCTTGTTTACATGATCTTAAACTTTCAAACGCTTTTCATAGCATATGTGAGACACGTGTGCAATTAAAACACTCGATCGACACAGACTTTCGCGGTGCGCTCGATTTGAAACATTGAGGAAAACGACATCGATTCAGACACGGAAACAGAAAGCACGGGAATTTGCGATATCGAACGCGACCGACATAGAACGAGAACACCGGCGTTGAAAATATCTTGTGAAATACATTTTGATCGGCATTTCTTTATACCAATTAATATGAAGGGATATTTTCTGAATGGGAAAATATGAGCAAGAAATTGGGAAAATACAACAAAATTTCTCTAGGGGAAGGGGCCGAAATTCGGCCCCAAATCGACCCTAAAAAAACCCCACTGGAACACTATTGTGATGTATGTATGTCACTTTGGGAACACTATACGTATATCACTTAGGGAACACTATTGTGATGTATATGTGTCACATTGGGAACACTATTGTGATGTATGTATGTCACATTGGGAACACTATTGTGATGTATGTATGTCACATTGGGAACACTATTGTGATGTATGTATGTCACTTAGGGAACACTATTGTGATGTACGTATTTCACTTAGGGAACACTATTGTGATGTACGTATGTCACTTTGGGAACAATATTGTGATGTATGTATGTCACTTAGGGAACACTATTGTGATGTATGTATGTCACTTTGGGAACACTATTGTGATGTACGTATTTCACTTAGGGAACACTATTGTGATGTATGTACGTATGTCACTTTGGGAACAATATTGTGATGTACGTATTTCACTTAGGGAACACTATTGTGATGTACGTATTTCACTTAGGGAACACTATTGTGATGTATGTATGTCACTTTGGGAACAATATTGTGATGTATGTATGTCACTTTGGGAACACTATTGTGATGTACGTAAGTCACTTTGGGAACACTATTGTGATGTACGTATGTCACTTAGGGAACACTATTGTGATGTACGTATGTCACTTTGGGAACACTATTGTGATGTATGTATGTCACTTTGGGAACACTATTGTGATGTATGTATGTCACTTTGGGAACACTATTGTGATGTATGTATGTCACTTTGGGAACACTATTGTGATGTATGTCACTTTGGGAACACTATTGTGATGTATGTATGTCACTTTGGGAACACTATTGTGATGTATGTATGTCACTTTGGGAACAATATTGTGATGTATGTATGTCACTTTGGGAACACTATTGTGATGTACGTATGTCACTTTGGGAACACTATTGTGATGTACGTATGTCACTTTGGGAACACTATTGTGATGTATGTATATATGTCACTTTGGGAACAATGTCACTATAGTGATGTTTGTCACTTTGTGAACACTTTTGTGACTTCATAATACGTGGTATATTACGTGGCATCCTTTTATACAAAATTAAATCTTTGTAGTAAAAAGTATATTCTGTCAATCATGGTTATAAATAGAAGTAATGAATACACATCTGTATACAAGTGAGTTATACAATAAATAGAATCTAACCCTCTTATTCATGTTGAATTTTCAAGTTTTACTAAATTATACACAATGAAAATTAGATGTATAAAAGTTCATTTGAATTAACTGGTCATGATCAATTTTCTTGAAATGTTAGGAAAGTAAGTTATTTATTAGATGCAAATGCCAAATGATTTACTTTTCAAATAAAAACTAATGGTCACCATAATCTGTACTTGTTACACTTGCAGATATTTATTATGACAAATGAAAACCAGTAACCATATTGTTTTTAGAAATTTACATATTTAAGCTGAGTGTATGACTCATAAAAACATGGTGGTTAGTTATATATTGTTTGACGATCACAGGTGAGGTGGTGGAAAGTTAGGTAAACATTATTGTTTGTAGCTAAACAAATAGCATTTTCTGATCTCATTCCCTGCGACCTCTGTCATTATACACTGTAAAACACAAGATTTCAAAATGCTAAGACTATTCAACAATAACTTTAAATTAATGAACTTTAAAATATATAATTAACATATTATTATCAACACATTAACGTATTATATATAGGTGGGCTTTGTTACATAAGAGAATCATGGTTTGTGGACCACGTCAGAAGCAGAAACACTTGTCAACCCAATAGAATGTTATTTAAAAGGGTCATACAGTTAAGTTAACTAGGGTTACATCACTAGTGATGAAACTTATCGGGGAACGCAGAAAAAATAGTGAAACATGTTACCAACAAAAGTGGTATTGGAACAAAAGACGAAACTATTTCTATGATATTAACTCAACTACTTATAGAACATATATATGATACTTATAGAAACTGGTATTGTTACTTATAGAACATCCATTGGGACTTACAGAACATCCATTGGTTACTTATAGAACATGTATTGGTTACTTATAGAACATACATTGGTTACTTATAGAACATGTATTGGTTACTTATCATTCTCCTCAGACTTTCTCCTAGTCTGTACCTTACATACACTTTATACCCCAGACTTTCTCCTAGTCTGTACCTTACATACACTTTATACCCCAGACTTTCTCCTAGTCTGTACCTTACATACACTTTATACCTCAGACTTTCTCCTAGTCTATACCTTACATACACTTTATACCCCAGACTTTCTCCTAGTCTGTACCTTACATACACTTTATACCCCAGACTTTCTCCTAGTCTGTACCTTACATACACTTTATACCCCAGACTTTCTCCTAGTCTGTACCTTACATACACTTTATACCCCAGACTTTCTCCTAGTCTGTACCTTACATACACTTTATACCCCAGACTTTCTCCTAGTCTGTACCTTACATACACTTTATACCCCAGACTTTCTCCTAGTCTGTACCTTACATACACTTTATACCCCAGACTTACTCCTAGTCTGTACCTTACATACAATGATACACTTTATACCTCAGACTTTCTCCTAGTCTGTACCTTACATACACTTTATACCCCAGACTTTCTCCTAGTCTATACCTTACATACACTTTATACCCCAGACTTTCTCCTAGTCTGTACCTTACATACACTTTATACCCCAGACTTTCTCCTAGTCTGTACCTTACATACACTTTATACCCCAGACTTTCTCCTAGTCTGTACCTTACATACACTTTATACCTCAGACTTTCTCCTAGTCTGTACCTTACATACACTTTATACCCCAGACTTTCTCCTAGTCTGTACCTTACATACACTTTATACCCCAGACTTTCTCCTAGTCTGTACCTTACATACAATGATACACTTTATACCCCAGACTTTCTCCTAGTCTGTACCTTACATACACTTTATACCCCAGACTTTCTCCTAGTCTGTACCTTACATACACTTTATACCCCAGACTTTCTCCTAGTCTGTACCTTACATACACTTTATACCCCAGACTTTCTCCTAGTCTGTACCTTACATACACTTTATACCCCAGACTTTCTCCTAGTCTGTACCCTACATACACTTTATACCCCAGACTTTCTCCTAGTCTGTACCTTACATACACTTTATACCCCAGACTTTCTCCTAGTCTGTACCTTACATACACTTTATACCCCAGACTTTCTCCTAGTCTGTACCTTACATACACTTTATACCCCAGACTTTCTCCTAGTCTGTACCTTACATACACTTTATACCTCAGACTTTCTCCTAGTCTGTACCTTACATACACTTTATACCTCAGACTTTGTCCTAGTCTGTACCTTACATACACTTTATACCCCAGACTTTGTCCTAGTCTGTACCTTACATACACTTTATACCTCAGACTTTCTCCTAGTCTGTACCTTACATACACTTTATACCTCAAACTTTCTCCTAGTCTGTACCTTACATACACTTTATACCTCAGACTTTCTCCTAGTCTATACCTTACATACACTTTATACCCCAGACTTTCTCCTAGTCTGTACCTTACATACACTTTATACCCCAGACTTTCTCCTAGTCTGTACCTTACATACACTTTATACCTCAGACTTTCTCCTAGTCTGTACCTTACATACACTTTATACCCCAGACTTTCTCCTAGTCTGTACCTTACATACACTTTATACCTCAGACTTTCTCCTAGTCTGTACCTTACATACACTTTATACCCCAGACTTTCTCCTAGTCTGTACCTTACATACACTTTATACCCCAGACTTTCTCCTAGTCTGTACCTTACATACACTTTATACCCCAGACTGTCTCCTAGTCTGTACCTTACATACACTTTATACCTCAGACTTTCTCCTAGTCTGTACCCTACATACACTTTATACCCCAGACTTTCTCCTAGTCTGTACCTTACATACACTTTATACCTCAGACTTTCTCCTAGTCTGTACCTTACATACACTTTATACCCCAGACTTTCTCCTAGTCTGTACCTTACATACACTGATACACTTTATACCCCAGACTTTCTCCTAGTCTGTACCTTACATACACTTTATACCCCAGACTTTCTCCTAGTCTGTACCTTACATACACTTTATACCTCAGACTTTCTCCTAGTCTGTACCTTACATACACTTTATACCCCAGACTTTCTCCTAGTCTGTACCTTACATACACTTTATACCTCAGACTTTCTCCTAGTCTGTACCTTACATACACTTTATACCCCAGACTTTCTCCTAGTCTGTACCTTACATACACTTTATACCCCAGACTTTCTCCTAGTCTGTACCTTACATACACTTTATACCCCAGACTTTCTCCTAGTCTGTACCTTACATACACTTTATACCCCAGACTTTCTCCTAGTCTGTACCTTACATACACTTTATACCCCAGACTTTCTCCTAGTCTGTACCTTACATACACTTTATACCCAGACTTTCTCCTAGTCTGTACCTTACATACACTTTATACCCCAGACTTTCTCCTAGTCTGTACCTTACATACACTTTATACCCCAGACTTTCTCCTAGTCTGTACCTTACATACACTTTATACCCCAGACTTTCTCCTAGTCTGTACCTTACATACACTTTATACCCCAGACTTTCTCCTAGTCTGTACCTTACATACACTTTATACCCCAGACTTTCTCCTAGTCTGTACCTTACATACACTTTATACCCCAGACTTTCTCCTAGTCTGTACCTTACATACACTTTATACCCCAGACTTTCTCCTAGTCTGTACCTTACATACACTTTATACCCCAGACTTTCTCCTAGTCTGTACCTTACATACACTTTATACCCCAGACTTTCTCCTAGTCTGTACCCTACATACACTTTATACCTCAGACTTTCTCCTAGTCTGTACCTTACATACACTTTATACCCCAGACTTTCTCCTAGTCTGTACCCTACATACACTTTATACCTCAGACTTTCTCCTAGTCTGTACCTTACATACACTTTATACCCCAGACTTTCTCCTAGTCTGTACCCTTACATACACTTTATACCCCAGACTTTCTCCTAGTCTGTACCCTACATACACTTTATACCCCAGACTTTCTCCTAGTCTGTACCTTACATACACTTTATACCTCAGACTTTCTCCTAGTCTGTACCTTACATACACTTTATACCCCAGACTTTCTCCTAGTCTGTACCTTACATACACTTTATACCTCAGACTTTCTCCTAGTCTGTACCTTACATACACTTTATACCCCAGACTTTCTCCTAGTCTGTACCTTACATACACTTTATACCTCAGACTTTCTCCTAGTCTGTACCTTACATACACTTTATACCCCAGACTTTCTCCTAGTCTGTACCTTACATACACTTTATACCTCAGACTTTCTCCTAGTCTGTACCTTACATACACTTTATACCTCAGACTTTCTCCTAGTCTGTACCTTACATACACTTTATACCTCAGACTTTCTCCTAGTCTGTACCCTACATACACTTTATACCCCAGACTTTCTCCTAGTCTGTACCTTACATACACTTTATACCTCAGACTTTCTCCTAGTCTGTACCTTACATACACTTTATACCTCAGACTTTCTCCTAGTCTGTACCTTACATACACTTTATACCTCAGACTTTCTCCTAGTCTATACCTTACATACACTTTATACCTCAGACTTTCTCCTAGTCTGTACCTTACATACACTTTATACCTCAGACTTTCTCCTAGTCTGTACCTTACATACACTTTATACCCCAGACTTTCTCCTAGTCTGTACCTTACATACACTTTATACCTCAGACTTTCTCCTAGTCTGTACCTTACATACACTTTATACCTCAGACTTTCTCCTAGTCTGTACCTTACATACACTTTATACCCCAGACTTTCTCCTAGTCTGTACCTTACATACACTTTATACCCCAGACTTTCTCCTAGTCTGTACCTTACATACACTTTATACCTCAGACTTTCTCCTAGTCTGTACCTTACATACACTTTATACCTCAGACTTTCTCCTAGTCTGTACCTTACATACACTTTATACCTCAGACTTTCTCCTAGTCTGTACCCTACATACACTTTATACCCCAGACTTTCTCCTAGTCTGTACCCTACATACACTTTATACCCCAGACTTTCTCCTAGTCTGTACCCTACATACACTTTATACCTCAGACTTTCTCCTAGTCTGTACCCTACATACACTTTATACCTCAGACTTTCTCCTAGTCTGTACCTTACATACACTTTATACCTCAGACTTTCTCCTAGTCTGTACCTTACATACACTTTATACCCCAGACTTTCTCCTAGTCTGTACCTTACATACACTTTATACCTCAGACTTTCTCCTAGTCTGTACCTTACATACACTTTATACCTCAGACTTTCTCCTAGTCTGTACCTTACATACACTTTATACCTCAGACTTTCTCCTAGTCTGTACCTTACATACACTTTATACCCCAGACTTTCTCCTAGTCTGTACCTTACATACACTTTATACCTCAGACTTTCTCCTAGTCTGTACCTTACATACACTTTATACCCCAGACTTTCTTCTAGTCTGTACCTTACATACACTTTATACCCCAGACTTTCTCCTAGTCTGTACCCTACATACACTTTATACCCCAGACTTTGTCCTAGTCTGTACCCTACATACACTTTATACCCCAGACTTTGTCCTAGTCTGTACCCTACATACACTTTATACCTCAGACTTTCTCCTAGTCTGTACTTGTGGTTGTCCTTGGACATTTTTTGGTGACCAGGCAGATATACCAAATAATAAGGTCATGTACGTTTGTACCTTGCTGTCACTCTCATTTGAGTCGATTATCTGGTCGGTGACCTTTTACCTCTGTAGACCAATGAGAGGCATAGTTGTACTGGTACTCTGACACTTCCTTCTTGTCGTAAAACCAAGGTAAACTTTATCTTCGGTCACAACAGTAAACATCATTATATATACATATAATCTGAACCTACCAGAATTTAACTTTGAAAGTCCTTAGATAAATCTATTGGTATATAACTGTAAAATTAAAAATAAGTATTTAAGAAAATGAAGGATGGAATATCCCCATCCTTTGAAATGTATGGTACGTGAACAGGATAGTCACTTAAACAGATACATAGTATTTTAATTAGATTTTTAAACTGTCAAGAAAATTTGTGAATTATGATTTACACATGTCATAATTTTCTGCATTGACATAAATGTATTGTTAAAATATATATAGGATGTAATTTGAATTTTGCACTGGTTCATTTGAGCTGATTCTTACCACATTAAGATCCAATTCAATTCCGAGAAACCATCAAGTGTGTCTGAATCGAGTACAATAACGCTTTACTTATATGACCCTGGAAATGTTTCTGAGTGCAAAAGTTATGTTTCTTATCCTTGTAAAGTTAATCTAAATAATCCACATGCCTATATACAAGGTATTTCTGGACCAAGTACAAATTTCCTTTCCAGTCCAATGTTTCTGGGCTGAATACAAATTTTGCTTTCCAGTCCAATGGGGCCGCGGTGCTCCGGCTCCTCCAAAACCTGGCACATCCTTAAAGGACCCTGGCTGTTAATAGGATGTTAAACAAAGAACAAACCAAAACCAATGTTTCTGGACTGTATACAAATGTTCCTTTCCTGTCCAATGTTTCTGGACTGAATACAAATGTTACTTTTCCTGTCCAGTGTTTCTGGACTGAATACAAATGTTCCTTTCCTGTCCGATGTTTCTGGACTGAATACAAATGTTCCTTTCCTGTCCAATGTTTCTGGACTGAATACAAATGTTCCTTTCCTGTCCAATGTTTCTGGACTGAATACAAATGTTACTTTTCCTGTCCAGTGTTTCTGGACTGAATACAAATGTTCCTTTCCTGTCCGATGTTTCTGGACTGAATACAAATGTTCCTTTCCTGTCCAATGTTTCTGGACTGAATACAAATGTTCCTTTCCTGTCCAATGTTTCTGGACTGAATACAAATGTTCCTTTTCTGTCCAATGTTTCTGGACTGAATACAAATGTTCCTTTCCTGTCCAATGTTTCTGGACTGAATACAAATGTTCCTTTTCCTGTCCGATGTTTCTGGACTGAATACAAATGTTACTTTCCTGTCCAATGTTTCTGGACTGAGTACAAATGTTCCTTTCCTGTCCGATGTTTCTGGACTGAATACAAATGTTCCTTTCCTGTCCAATGTTTCTGGGCTGAATACAAATGTTACTTTCCTGTCCAAATTTTCTGGACTGAATACAAATGTTCCTTTCCTGTCCAATGTTCTGGGCTGAGTACAAATGTTCCTTTTCCTGTCCAGTGTTTCTGGACTGAATACAAATGTTACTTTCCTGTCCAATGTTCTGGGCTGAGTACAAATGTTCCTTTTCCTGTCCAGTATTTCTGGACTGAATTCAAATGTTCCTTTCCTGTCCAATTTTTCTGGACTGTATACAAATGTTCCTCCTGTCCGATGTTTCTGGACTGAATACAAATGTTACTTTCCTGTCCAATTTTCTTGGGCTGAATACAAATGTTCCTTTCCTGTCCAATGTTCTGGGCTGAGTAAAAATGTTCCTTTTCCTGTCCAATGTTTCTGGACTGAATACAAATGTTCCTTTTCCTGTCCAGTATTTCTGGACTGAATTCAAATGTTCCTTTCCTGTCCAATGTTTCTGGACTGAATACAAATGTTACTTTCCTGTCCAGTTTTCTTGGGCTGAATACAAATGTTCCTTTCCTGTCCAATGTTCTGGGCTGAGTACAAATGTTCCTTTTAATTTCATGTCCAATGTTTCTGAACCGAATACAAATGCAGAGGTGTCAAAATATTTGTTCAAGCCACTTCCCGTGGGGAACATTTGTATTCAGTCCAGAAACATGGGACATGAAACAGGGGTGTGTTTTGTATCATTTTCTGTTTCTTTCTTATTTTTGTGAATTCCTTAATTCTGATCTGAAGTAAAACGTCCTATTTTGACAAAAATCATTTAACAGATGAAAAATTCTTCTATCTAACTTTCATTTTGACCTTTGACCAATCAAAGAAAAAGTTTGTTGGTTCTTCATCTCCTACATTACATGTCACCGGAACTCTATACTTTGGGTGTTTATTTATCATCTTTGTATTCTTGACGTATAATTCCACATCCAGTGGGGTATTGTCACATGCCTAACTTTCTCAATAAAAATCAATGACATACATTTTTATTGTAAGAGTATAAAGATGAGTAAAGGTTGCTAATAATACTGGAACAACTATGAATAACACCAGGAGATGGTAATAATCTGATTCATAGACATATTGTGCTCATATAGCCGTGGAGACCCGGAAGGACACATCATAGTGTGTAATGAGTCAGAAAAGATCATGGAGGTTAGGGATAATAAAAAGGTTATCATTGCATCAGCTTAAAACAAAGGAGTAGATATACAGATAGACATGATGGTTTGTGGTAAATCGGTAGTCAGTATCAAATTCTGACTCATATCCTTGTCACATTAACTGTAATGTCTGGGGCCGTCTCAAGACTGTGGCTGTTTAATGTTTTGTGGATTTGATGAAATTTTACACCATTTATATGTAATAAATACAACTGGGTATTAAAATGTTATATAATACTGGAGAAAACAAAACTTGCACAAACAGAAGTTTTTACATGAATGCTTTTTGTCAATGTTGACAGATTTCAGCTGTCAGTGTTTTGTATGTGTGTATTGGTATACCTGTTGTACACATAAACATTGTGCAGAGAAGACCGATGTGTTTCTGCTGATGTGTTTCTGCTATGTCCCTCGGTCAAAAATATGTTAGGACGAGAAACAAATGATTTATCACCGGTCCACTAAGTATCTCGTAATACATTGAAATAAAAATTGTCTACATTGATAAAAACACTGTAGCCTGAAGCAACACAATCCAAAAATGGAAGTAGACAGAACGACCAATCAGGGTTGGTTGTTTTGAGGTGATGAATGTGTTATGTGCTGTGTGATGTTATCTTGGAGGAAAATGTCAGGTCTGCTCGCCTGTTGTTTCCTTTTAACATTTTAAATATTTAATGACAAGAAGATCTATCATTTGTATTCCTCTTATCTTGCTATCTTGCAGAATAATCATTTAGTTTAGGCTCATATTTTGAAAATGTTTGTCTTGACAATAATGTGTAGTGATGAAATATTGGTTTGTGGTAATAATCTGCGTGGTTTCATGTTTTAACCTTTAACCAAATACAAAAATACTATGAGCTATTTCGTCTGCCAGGTATCCAACCCTTGACCCTTGCAATTGACTTCCCAGTCTGCAATCTATCATTGTGCCTAAGGGAAGATCCCTGTGCTGCTATAGCATATATATAGAGCTGGAATCTGACTATATACAACGTATGTCCAATTAAAACCTGACGCAAACATGACCTCCCCTGCTTGTATTATCAATTACATCATAATGTTCTTAAGATGACCGCTAGGCCTGAAAACATTAACAATAGTCGTTAAGATGACCACTATAGGCCTAAAAACATTAACAATAGTTGTTAAGATGACCACTAGGCCTGTAAACATTAACAATAGTCGTTAAGATGACCACTATAGGCCTAAAAACATTAACAATAGTCGTTAAGATGACCACTAGGCCTGTAAACATTAACAATAGTCGTTAAGATGACCACTATAGGCCTATAAAACATTAACAATAGTCGTTAAAATGACCACTATAGGCCTAAAAACATTAACAATAGTCGTTAAGATGACCACTAGGCCTGTAAACATTAACAATAGTCGTTAAGATGACCACTATAGGCCTATAAAAACATTAACAATAGTCGTTAAGATGACCACTAGGCCTAAAAACATTAACAATAGTCGTTAAGATGACCACTAGGCCTGTAAACATTAACAATAGTCGTTAAGATGACCAATAGGCCTGAAAACATTAACAATAGTCGTTAAGATGACCAATAGGCCTGAAAACATTAACAATAGTCGTTAAGATGACCAATAGGCCTGAAAACATTAACAATAGTCGTTAAGATGACCGCTAGGCCATAGGCCTGAAAACATTAACAATAGTTGTTAAGATGACCACTATAGGCCTGAAAACATTAACAATAGTTGTTAAGATGACAACTAGCTAGGCCTGAAAACATTAACAATAGTTGTTAAGATGACCGCTAGGCCATAGGCCTGAAAACATTAACAATAGTCTTTAAGATGACCGCTAGGCCTGTAAACATTAACAATAGTCGATAAAATGACCGCTAGGCCTGAAAACATTAGCAAATGAAACTACCATATTGACTGGATCTCTTTAAAAAAGAACTCAAAATGGCAATTGCAGTTGATTATCGGTATAAGCGATAATTATATAAGTTGATTATCGGTATTAGTGGTAATCAACTGCAATTACCATTTTGAGGTCAAAAGCTTAGCGTCCAGTATTATATATAGAAATTATAATATTAAAAACTTGTTGTTCTGTAAAGCATGAGTGCTTTCATTATATCTTCAAATACTTTACATTGTTAGGCTTACATGGTTACCTACATAGGTAACAAAGTAAGTGTAAAGCATCTGATGATATGATGAAAGTGTTCATGCTTTCCAGATCAACACGTTTTTAATACATGTATTATTGTTTATTATTAAGTAAGTGAATCAGTTGTAAAAGATGTATTTCCTTTTATAACTGTCTTTGTTTTCAGAATCCAAGGGTCTCATTTTCAATATTGCATGCTTCAAATGCAATGTATGTCATTAATTTTTCAATGCTCAGGTATGGGATGTTGTTTGATTGGTTGCAGAAAATTTAAAATTGACCAATTGAAATGCTGATAAACGTTGAAGAGCTCCATATAATCTGAGATCTAAGCCCTGACAATTTTTACTGTTACTTTCTAGTCTGTAACACAACATATTACATTTTCTGATCACATATATGGACTAGCCAAATCATATTAACAAACCTCTGAATTGTGGCATTCATTTTTTATTCATGATATAACAAAATCAAGGATGTTAAACATATATCCAGAGAGCGAACCCTGGAATACTGATGATGAACTCTCAACCTACTATACGTCGATATGTCCATATGTACATATATAAAACACAGAACCGGTATCTTAAATCAGTGTGCCTTGCCAACTGGAAATACCCAAATATATTTTGATACATATATTGTCATAAAAAACTAGAATTATCTTCCTTTGTAATTAACACAATGGAACGTTACACAATGCCTTTGAGGGATTGGCTGTCCTTTGCGGCGTGAAGAATGTCTTCTCGAGCGAAGTTTTAACCTATTTCACAGAATGTCATTGAAAGTTCCTGTGTAACAGCATACCTGTGTATTGTGACACGTAAAATTAATGGCTGTTAAGGTGCAAATATGAACAATAAAAGTCTGCTATTAGTCATGGACATGAAATCTTAACTATAGTAATTGTAAACTTGTCTCATAAGTAAACAGGAACACTATAATTGTATCATGCATTCCAGTGTTTTGATTCCCATGGTAATTTTTACACAATATATGTGGTACAATGATATGTACACACTTCAAGGTTACCTAGATAATTAAACTGTCAGGTGGGTATTCTTTGGATGTTGATTCAAGTTAACACTGCAAGTTTATCAATTATGCAAACTAGTTAACTTTAAGTTATCAGGTAGCATAAAGTAAGGTCCACAATTATGTAGGAGTATGGAACAACAAGATTGACCTGGATATAGATTCCAACTGTCAGGAGGGTCCCTAGGGGCCATTAGCTAGGAGATCACTAGTGTGTCAGGGTCCAAAGACTGGAGGCTGCCCTGAGTGATCATTGGTAAAGAGGTTCCCAAGGGATCAACTGTTAGGAGGGGAGGGTCCCTAGGGTCCATTAGTTAGGAGATCACTAGTGTGTCAGGGTCCAAAGACTGGAGGTTGCCCAGTGATCATTGGTAAAGAGGTTCCCAAGGGATCAACTGTTAGGAGGGTCCCTAGGGGCCATTAGTTAGATCACTAGTGTGTCAGGGTCCAAAGACTGGAGGCTGCCCAGTGATCATTGGTAAAGAGGTTCCCAAGGGATCAACTGTTAGGAGGGTCCCTAGGGGCCATTAGTTAGATCACTAGTGTGTCAGGGTCCAAAGACTGGAGGCTGCCCAGTGATCATTGGTAAAGAGGTTCCCAAGGGATCAACTGTTAGGAGGGTCCCTAGGGGCCATTAGTTAGATCACTAGTGTGTCAGGGTCCAAAGACTGGAGGCTGCCCAGTGATCATTGGTAAAGAGGTTCCCAAGGGATCAACTGTTAGGAGGGACAATGCTTAGAAGTGTATCAGGGTCTAACAGTCAGGAAGGTCCCTGGCAGTGGCCAATAAATAGGAAAATCCTGATAGTTAGGAATGCTCCTAGGGCCAAAAACTGAAGATGGTCCCTTGGGGCCAATACACAGTCAAGAATGGTTCTAATAAGGTTCAAGGGGGTCCCTAGGGGCCAATACACAGTCAAGAATGGTTCTAATAAGGTTCAAGGGGGTCCCTTGGGGCCAATACACAGTCAAGAATGGTTCTAATAGGGCTTAAAAGGGTCCCTAGGGGCCAATACACCATCAGGAATGGTTCCAATAAAGTTCACAAAGAATTACACATAGATCCTGTAATGTACAAAACACGAAGTCTGAACATATCTATTTATTTAAAAAATAATTGAGTGCAGTGTTATCCTTAACTGATTTCAGGATGTAAGTATGATAACGTTTCAACTGCATACCAACATTCAAAGTTATTCGATTACAAGTCGTAATTCCCAGTAATAGATAAAAAAAATGCCATTAGCAAGATTTGTATAGCTGTGAACATGTCTGCACTTTAGGTATATAGACACCGCTTCAATCAGACTAGACCACATTGCCCAGGTAGACCGACATAGCTATGACATGCCCCAGGGAGTTTGGGCTGGCAATCTATTTATAACATACATGCAATAGACATCTTACATGGAAAATCTGAAGGTTTTTTGTCCTTCATGAAAAAGTTTAGATTTAAGGTCTTGTGTTACATGTACATGTAATTTGTATATTTAAACAAAAATAGGTATTCCTGACTCAGGAACGAAACAACTATTTAATGAATGTGATTCTGTAACTGACTAGATATTACCTGTAAATTCTATTGTGTTGATTAGATTTGATCAAGATAAAAACACGGGATTTCCATCCAGGAAATTATCGTAGACATGTTATCATTCTGACAGTCTCTTTAATATGTTTTACCTACATTTTACCTCTGTTTTCTCTTTGCTTCCCTTCTCTTACCTGTCATTTGACTACTATGACATTGAACGATTTGCATGCCTTTTATAGCCAGTCAATCATGTTATAGATGTGCTAATTATCAAGTCAGTATGTGTCAGAGTATTGGAATTTTGAATTTTGTTGGGGAACATTTTTTCAAGTTGCTATTTCTGTTTTATTTTTGATGCTCTGACCATGAAACATTGCACACATCTTCAAAAGAGCATTTCTACTATATGTGATCAAAATAAACCATTTTTAAAAGAATTTGAAATTTTCAATTTTTGATCATTGACCTTGAACGAAGGTCAAGGTCATCGACAGGTTATATAAATGTACCCAGCACTGTCCGTCCGTCTGTCCATCAGTTAACTTTTCCTTGTTAGCGCTCTCTAGTCTTTATTTGTCAACAGATTTTTATGAAACTTGTTACAAATATGAGTTAGTGCTATGAAATTTATTATTATTTTGTTTAACGTCCTATTAAATTAACAGCCAAAGTGTGAAAATGTTCACAAGAAGTGGTAAAAAAAAAATAAGAAAAAGAAAGAAACATAATGAAAACAATAGGGATTTCCATCCGAAATGGAAATTCTTAATTGTGATCCATCAGTGTGAAGGTGGTATCGCTTACTATGTAAATTAATATATTTATTGCTGTATCTGGATACGGCAGGTGTGAAAAAATGTGTTTGAGTGATTAGTTCTGACACATAAGTATGAATATTTTAAATATCCCTTTAATTATATCTTATTATACATCACCGGCAGTTATCCATCATGTAGATAAAAGGCCGCCCTGATGTAAGTAGCCCTTATATAGGTACAGCTTTACGTCAGCTCCGTGTTAGGTAACATGTGTTGTATGAAGGATAACGGAAACTTAGATGTTTGTACAGTAAGACATATATAGATATTTGATTGAAATGGTAACAAGTCTTCATTACATTTCACTGGCCGAGATGTAAGAGGATAATATAATACAAATAGATCCTTGTAATAACATTTCATTCTTACAGTAAATGTTGTTTTGTTTTTTATGTTTCTAAACTCTGTCATTGCCTCGTACTCGCCATTGATTACGTTGTTTATTAGTCCTCAACTACTACTGACGCAGGTATTGACTTCTGGTCATTTCCTGCCATATAATATGCGGGGTTAAATTTCCCAGAGTGGTACGTCCAAGTCGATTTAGGCCTGATTTAAAGATACTCAGTATTGATGCCCAAACTGAGGACATTGGCAGAGAAATCCAGGTGTCCACAACTCAGTTTGAGAATGCGCATCCTCAGAGTCCAGTTCATGTTCTTTTGAATGTATTTTATGTCAAACTGAATTGTTTGAATTGATAAAGAGCTCTCGATGGATACGATGATGTTATATCTTTGTAAAAAGGAAAATATTGTAGACCCTATGATATAAGAATTACTGGTATTTAAATATTTACAGCCATATTCTGGACAGCATTGTTGGGAATTTTAATTTTTTGTTACCAAGGTTTATACTCTTATGAATTACACAAAAGCAGTCTGAAACAGAGACAAAATGATTGACATTTTGTCTGCCCCAAGCCAAAATAAAAATGATATTTTAAGACATTGATCATGTGTTACTAGTTATCATGTTTGTCCTGTAAACCGCTTTATTGAAAACTTCAATACATTTTGTAATTACAGCTGTTAATTTTGAAAGTGCATTCGACGAGTTAGGCACGAATAAACTCCTCAATGAAGTTTGTATAGTTTTATGTTATAATGGCAATTTGATTGTTTTGTGTTTGATGGAGAAAGTTGTCAGAATACTTTTTTTTTCTTATCTTTGATGTGATATATAAATAATTTATGAAGTAAATGTGATGAATCAATACAAACTCTTATATACAGCTGTTTTTTGTCACTTAAAACATCATGTGACAGGTGGTGTATGTATTTTATCATTATCAGTGATGGGTAGGGGATAAATTTTGGCTCTGCCTCCTCCCATATGTTCCTATATATGGATCGTACCAGTTGTAGTTTAGGTCAGTACCATATAATGGAACACAATTAAATCTCGAGTGAGTTCCTAAGATGGCGGACATCTCTACAAAATGTGCACTGTAAATGTCAAAGCAGATTATTTTCTTTTTAAGAATTAAACAGATGTAAGATTAATACCTGAATAATTAGGGCCCCGCATCGAGAGATGCGGGTGCCCTATAGTAATCAGGTTGTCCGTCTGTCCGTCCGTCCGTCCGTCCGTCTGTCCGTTTTTTTTCTTCTGCACAAAAATGATTGAAGGAGATGAAGGATTTGTATCAAATTGGAACTGATGATTCCTCATGCATCCTAGATCAGATGTGTAGTATTTCATGCAAATCGGATTCAAAATGGCTGTTAGGCGGCCATATTGGATTTTAACATTAACATGAAAATACTGGATCTTTGTTGTTTTTAACTGTTCACTATTCGATTATGCAAAGTTGTCAAGAAATAAACCAAGAGTTAACTGACAGAATGATCAAACTCATAGTTCAAGGTCACAAGGCTTTATTCAGCACAAATCATCTAATAACATGAAATGTTTGTGCTTACTTAGTTTTCCGACGTGATATCACCATCAACTGCTCCTATACTAATAACCTAAGTTGAATATGATATTATATAACTTATTGTAGTTTGTACTAATAACCTGGTTAATTATATAAATTTCCCATTGAAGTTTGTACTTATAACCTGGTTAATCTTATAACCTGATTGATTTTAATTTGTAGCAATAACCAGGTTAACTGTAATTTTGTTTAATAAATAACCTGGTTTATTAGGGCCCCGCATCGAAGATGTGGTGCCCTATAGTAATCAGGTTGTCTGTCTGTCTGTCCGTCCGTCTGTCCGTTTGCGCCAAATTATTGACAAGAGTTGAACGATTTCGGTGAAAATTGGTACCACTTACAAAACCGTCTGTTGCCATGGTAACAAATGGAGGTTTCTGATTGGTTGAAATTTCTATATTGTTCGATTTCGGTGAAAATTGGTACATAGTGGTTTTTAGGGAAGCCAAACACAATGGTACCACTTATGAAACCGTCTGTTGCCATGGTAACAAATGGAGGTTTCTGATTGGTTGAAATTATTGGGAATTTTCGAGTTGATTTTGGGAAAAAATCAGGCTAAAACGCATTGAGAATGGGGTCGTTTGGTGCACCCAGTTATATAGGCAGGAAAAACACTGACAATAATTATTACATTTACCCTGAAGGGTCAGACACATAGCGGGGCCCTTTCTGACGTGTCAGTGTTCTAGTTCCATCATATTTCTGCATATATAATTAAAACACTTCCATAAACAAATGAGGATTCTCGTCTTATTTTTAACGAAAGAGTGTTAGCAAGACGAAACGAAGCATCACAGTTCTGCCATCTTGTATCCAAGTGGTATCAGAAAATAAACCAAACCAACCCGCTTATTTCTGATTGTTCGCCACATTCCATTACGAGTACAGCAAATTTTTATTCATACAACTGGTATGTGAACCTACTAGTATTAAAGAAAGGCACATCTAAACACTGTTTAATCATGTGACCTGTATTGTGTTATTACCTATCTCATTGTGACAGCTTCGACTTTGCTGTACCTTTGCAGTGACATTTTTATCATTGATTTTAATGAATATTGCAGAAGTAATACAAATCAACATCCTTGTTTATTTTTACAGAAGGGCCAGACGATTTGGGAGCAGGAGATCTATAACCAATTCCGGTACAAGGCACCTAGGGAGTACTTCCATACATTCGAGGCAGAAGTGAGTAGAGTTTCCTCCCCTCTTCTGTTGGTGGGGAAAGTAAGAAGGCAGTGGTATGATTATGTCTATAATAATGACAATATATGGTCACAGATTCTGTATATCTATCACTTAACTGGCGCATTCTACCATGTGATATGACTGTGTTATAAATACCTATCATAAGACACACATAATAATGTTATGGTCACATGAGATTGTATGATTGTCTTTAGAGAAACACATGCTGACCAAGTTTGTCTTTACTCTTATATAGAAATTGATTTTAGAGTTTTACTTATATTTTCATAAATATCCGGTATGTGATTAACAATCCATATAGAAGTTGACTTTAGAGTTTTACTTATATTCTTATAAATATCAGGTATGTGATTAACAGAATCTATATAGAAGTTGACTAATAATATCAGGTATGTGTGATAAACAGAATCTTACACTTGTTGTTTTGTCCTATGGAATTTATCAAACTTGTTAAGCAAGCCTATGTGTCTTAAGAAAGATTTACTTTACCTTCCTAGAAAGTAATTCTATATATATATATAAGGACGAACCATTGGCTATTGAGATATTTGTAATAAATATGTATATATATATATACTTCATATGACGATACAGGAGGTACAAACGAACCATTGGCTATTGAGATATTTGTAATAAATACATATATATATATATACAGTATACTTTATATGACGATACAGGAGGTACAAACGAACCATTGGCTATTGAGATATTTGTAATAAATACATATATATATATATACAGTATACTTTATATGACGATACAGGAGGTACAAACGAACCATTGGCTATTGAGATATTTGTAATAAATACACTTTATATGACGATACAGGAGGTACAGGCTGGCCTAAACTTCGCAAGTGAAGATGAAGCATTTAAATTCAAAAGTGCTATTGAGCAGAAGCTCATGGAACGCCATCAGAGGAGACTTGGTAAGGACTGAAAATCTTCGCGGTTCTGACCACATTAAAGTTTCACCACTCCTTTCATCCAGTGACAGTAGTAAGAGTTAACAGTACAATGTATATATATATATGTTAACTGACATTGTTTAATACCTTGGCCTTTAATTTCTCTAAACTCTGTGGCTTTGGCATAGGACTACAGCTATACACAAAAATGGTAAGATCACCTATTGGAAAATTGATATTTTGCCACCTACTAGCATAATCTTGATGTTTTCATTCCAAACATTTCTACCCGCTTACAACTACCTATATAACCCCATTACACTCACCGGTAGATCTCATACTGTTGTGATGGACTTCACCCTTGTGTGGCAAGGGAGATAACTCTTACAAAAATCGGTAAACATTTTCATTCATGTTTGTGTTGTAGATAAAAAGAAAAATCAGCAAGGAAGTGTTCATAATAACAACAACCAGAATCAGGGAGGGGTATCCTCACCTCCATCCATCAACAGTAAGTAACTCAACTTCAGGTTATATATATATATATATATATTCCTTCGTCATTTATGTTGCTAAGTTATATATCTATTTGGTGATCCGAAGGTATAGATTTGAATTTCCTGTCGTAGTTATACTGAGAGAAATATATATATATATATATATAAAGTGAAAAAATAGTTTGTTTCCATGTGAAAGTAAGAATAAAGATATAATAATAAAAAAAACTCGACAACTGACTTTCAAGCGCTTTCGCAGCTCTTGCTGCTCATCAGGAAAGTGTTTATTTTGAAAAGACAACTTAATGACGTCATAAATAATGTGACGTCACAATGGTATACATGTACAACGTTTCAAAACAAGCTAAAATTGTGGCGCCATTTTACACCTTTATAACAATTTTTCTATGGCCTGTTGAGGCTTGGTTTTAATATTTTTATAATTTGGTCCTCTTTCTTTTCTAATAAAACCGTGTCAGTCGAATGTAATTGGTATAAAGGTATCACATTAAAATGATCACCGGCACAATCATGAATATGCTTATTAACATGTAAATTTTGCAACGAGTCGGTCTTAGTTTGTTGCCTATGTACAGTCATTCTTGTTCTAAGTTCATTACTAGTTTGACCAATATAAAAATCACCACAATTGGAACAGATAACGGCATATATAACACATTTTGATTTACAATTCATATTAGCTTTTACTGTAAAATTTAAGCCATTTTTGAAATTATACGTATCACATTCAATAATAATAGGGCAAGTAGCACATCGAGGTGTCTTATATTTTGATACCCCAGGACAAAAAACCAGAATTATCAAACCTAGGAAGTGTTAACATTTGCTTCAAATTTGTAGGTTGCCATCTACTATGTAAAATAGTGTGGTTATCAAAAATCTTTTTCATACGGCTGCTGCTTTGCTTTAACTCCTCACATTTGTTTTTTATCAATGAATACACATTGAAATTCCGTGGATTAACAGTTGAAACGAAAGGAATCAATCTTGTGTTACATTTTTCTGTGCGTACACGGGATGTAAACGGTCCCTTTTCAATAGCCTTTCTTATACCATGTTCTATCACCTCAACTGGATAGCATTGAGCTTTAAGATATTGTTTCAACTGACTAAGTCTAATATCTTGTACCTGTTTCTCGCTGACAATTGTTATAATCCTTGAGGCAAGACTAAAAGGAATATTCACCTTGGTATGTTTACTATGATTTTAATTAAAATTAAGATAATTATGTGCATCAGTAGCTTTGCGATACAAATCAGTAGACATTTTCCCATAAGTATCTATCTGAATTAAAACATCTAAAAATGGTAACGAAGTATCGCTACACTCCATGGTATAACGAATTGATGGGTGAAGAGTATTCAACATTTGACGAAATTCATCTACGTCCTTACGAGGAGGCCATATTATAAAACAATCATCAAGAAACCTTAAAAAGTTATTCTTGACATATTCAGTAAAAGTTTCTCCAAACGTAGTTTCAATTTTAGAATAAAGAGTTTCCTCTAGATATCCTAAAACTAAAGTAGCATATGTAGGGGCAACTTTAGTACCCATAGCAGTACCTTTGATCTGCTGGAAAAATCCTTTGTCAAAGTAAAAGGCATTACGTTTCAAAACAATCTCCAAAGCTTTAAGTATGAAATCATTGCTAAAGCGGGAATCAATCTTTTCCCTTTTCTTATTTAGCCAATATTTAACAGCCTCTATACCAAGTTCATGTGGAATATTAGTGTATAGACTTACCACATCAAAAGAAACCAGTTTACATCTATGCTGAACCTGCCTAGGTAAACGACTAAGAAAATCAAAATCGTCTTTTATATAGTTATTACACATTTACATAATGGTTTCAGTACCAAGTCCAAAAAATGACTCAAGCGTTGGGTTGCACTATTAGGTCCACCAACTATAGGTCTAAATTTCATATCTGTAGGATTTTCCACCTCAATTTTTATTATTATATGTATATATATATATCAACAGTAACTCAACCTCAGGTAAGGATAATTAAATTGAAGTATGTTATTGAAGTGTTAGATTTTACCGTATGCCATCATACATCAAGAGATGTTGTTACCTAGTTGAATATACATGTATAAGTCAATAGTAGACTTTTAAAATATTATTGTTTCTTTTGAAACCTCAGACTCTGGCCCCCCACTGTCGTCTGTAGATGTTAACTTGAACAAGACAAGTGGAAAGGACACCATTTCTAAGGCCAGCAAGGGTAAGACCAAAGAAAAGGACAAGAAGAAGAAGCTGACCAAGGAGGACATTAGTACGCCCACAGACTTCAGGCACGTCAGCCATGTTGGCTGGGATCCTAACAAAGGATTTGATGTGAGTTGTTGGCAGTAAGAGGCTAGAGAACTTTCAGTTGTTTTGTTGTCCGAGATGTAGCTTAATTCATGGTGTATAAGTACACAGCTGACCTTGAGGTTTGCCCAAACTCCACAGAACCTAGTTCCTAACTAAAAATTAAAAAAAGGGCTGCCCCTGACCCTGGAGATTTAGTCCCCAGTCACATCTTAAGAATGTTCGAGATCCTCACCATATAACCATAGCTACATATGCTGCGAAACATACACAATGACAACTTATTCAAAATATTAATTTTAATGAGAAGCTTTTGCAATGATTACTATCTAATTGAAGAATTAACTTCAAGGCTATCCATTATTGTGGAGATGCCACTCCATGGTGGCAAACTGTTAAATGTCAAGGACAAATGAGTGTAATATCTAGTCATGTTACTCTGACAACCTTGAACTTTACACTTTGACCTTGTTACATATATACAAAGGTGAATTGTTTTAATCTTGACATGTTTGCCCTATTGAACAGATGAACAACCTTGACCCTGACATGAAGGGGCTGTTTGAGAGTGTGGGTATAGATGAAAATGAGGTGGTGGATAAGGAGACTGTAGATTTCATCTACGACTTTGTGGAGCAGCATGGAGGTATAGACGCAGTGAAGGCTGAGATGGCATCGAGACCTCCGCCAATCTTCCCTTCAGGTGAGAAACAAATTATATCACATCTACCCTAGAAGGAAATGTTGACTTGGTGACGATTTATGTGTATAGATAGAGTGACACAAGAATCAGCTTGCTTGTCATCAATTTTCTCATCAAAAAATTGATTTCCATGCAGCTTTTGGACATCTTTGACATCAAGGGAAGGTTGGACAGTAGAACCCTGGGGTTCCAAGGGAAGGTTGGACAGTAGAACCCTGGGGTTCCAAGGGAAGGTGGGACAGTAGAACCCTGGGGTTCCAAGGGAAGGTGGGACAGTAGAACCCTAGGGTTCCAAGGGAAGGTGGGAGAGTAGAACCCTGGGGTTCCAAGGGAAGGTGGGAGAGTAGAACCCTGGGGTTCCAAGGGAAGGTTGGATAGTAGAACCCTGGGGTTCTAAGGGAAGGTGGGACAGTAGAACCCTGGGGTTCCAAGGGAAGGTGGGACAGTAGAACCCTGGGGTTCCAAGGTAAGATGGGACAGTAGAACCCTGGGGTTCCAAGGGAAGGTGGGAGAGTAGAACCCTGGGGTTCCAAGGGAAGGTGGGAGAGTAGAACCCTGGGGTTCCAAGGGAAGGTGGGAGAGTAGAACCCTGGGGTTCCAAGGGAAGGTGGGACAGTAGAACCCTGGGGTTCCAAGGGAAGGTGGGACAGTAGAACCCTGGGGTTCCAAGGGAAGGTGGGACAGTAGAACCCTGGGGTTCCAAGGGAAGGTGGGACAGTAGAACCCTGGGGTTCCAAGGGAAGGTGGGACAGTAGAACCCTGGGGTTCCAAGGGAAGGTGGGACAGTAGAACCCTGGGGTTCCAAGGGAAGGTGGGACAGTATAACCCTGGGGTTCCAAGGGAGAGGGGACAGTAGAACCCTGGGGTTCCAAGGGAAGGTGGGAGAGTAGAACCCTGGGGTTCCAAGGGGAAGGTGAGACAGTAGAACCCTGGGGTTCCAAGGGAATAGGGGACAGTAGAACCCTGGGGTTCCAAGCGAAGGTGGGAGAGTAGAACCCTGGGGTTCCAAGGTAAGATGGGACAGTAGAACCCTGGGGTTCCAAGGGAAGGTGGGAGAGTAGAACCCTGGGGTTCCAAGGGAAGGTGGGAGAGTAGAACCCTGGGGTTCCAATGGAAGGTGAGACAGTAGAACCCTGGGGTTCCAAGGGAATGTGGGAGAGTAGAACCCTGGGGTTCCAAGGGAAGGTGGGAGAGTAGAACCCTGGGGTTCCAAGGGAAGGTGGGAGAGTAGAACCCTGGGGTTCCAAGGGAAGATGGGACAGTAGAACCCTGGGGTTCCAAGGGAAGGTGGGACAGTAGAACCCTGGGGTTCCAAGGGAAGGTGGGAGAGTAGAACCCTGGGGTTACAATGGAAGGTGAGACAGTAGAACCCTGGGGATCCAAGGGAAGGTGGGAGAGTAGAACCCTGGGGTTCCAAGGGAAGGTGGGAGAGTAGAACCCTGGGGTTCCAAGGGAAGGTGAGACAGTAGAACCCTGGGGTTCCAAGGGAATAGGGGACAGTAGAACCCTGGGGTTCCAAGGGAAGGTGGGACAGTAGAACCCTGGGGTTCCAAGGGAAGGTGGGAGAGTAGAACCCTGGGGTTCCAAGGGAAGAGGGGATAATAGATTTAGAAGATATTTACTTGGATAGATAAAGATAAATGTCATCCTTTCCTTCAGCTGTTTACAGATGATGATGTGCTGATGTTTCATTCCAGTGTGTCAGCAACAGTGTTCTATGCCAGTATGATAACTTAGTAGGAAACAATTTTTTATTAAAGTTACGTTTTCTCTTCATTTTACAGCAGCTCCACCTGCAGTGCCACCCCAGCGTACAGCAAATCGGGCCCCACCTCCACCTTCTCGACCTGGCCCTGCTGCACCCCCTCCCCCTTCAAGAGCCCACCAGGCACCTCCCCCACCCCCTCCTAACCGAGGTCCCCGGAACCTTGGAGCTCCCCCTCCCCCTCCTCCTCAAAGTGCACCAGGCAGTCATCCTCCCCCTCCACCTATGAAACCATCTATGGGACCACCTCCACCCCCTCCCTCAAATAGTGGATTCCCTCCCCCACCACCTCCTTCAAGTGGTGGCCCACCTCCCCCACCCCCTCCTCCCCCACCCCCGGCAGCTCCTGCTGCGCCTCCCCCTCCCCCTATGACGGGTGGTCCAGGGGTTCCTACACCATCTTCTGTAGGTGGTGATTCAGCTCGTAGTGCTCTATTGGACCAGATCCAGAAGGGCAGAAGTTTGAAGAACGTCTCCGTTGACGACAAGCCAGCAGCACCCAGTGATGCCAGGGGAGACCTGCTTAGTGCTATTCGTTCAGGCAAAAACCTCAAACATGTGAGTGGCATCATACCTAATTAATGTTTATTTCATTTCATTAAATAATAAGGAATGCTACTCTCTAAAGAGAATGTATATGTTAAATGTTAAACTTTGTTGTCTAAAATAATGATAACTTGAAGACCTTGCTTAACTCAAAATTAAGATTAAGTTCCGATAGTAATGATTACCTTGAATCCTCGGGATATTTTTCCATGACCCCTCTGACCTTGAGATAACAGTATTGTATGTATTGATCTATACAGTGGTACACATCATGTATCATGGATGATAAAACAAATGTTAAATACATTGAATGCTTAGACAGTTTACTTGAAATATATGGAGAAGGAAGGTTACTCAACATAAAAACATATATAGTTAAACCTGACTTTACCAACACTGTATGGGACCAAGTCGTTATGTCGACAATGACAAAGGAGCATGTCACTGTTCAGATGGATATAGTCGGATGATACAGGATGTCATTAAAGACAGTGGTTAGTAAAGTCAGGTTTCCTTGTACAAAGTAGGTGGTGATTTTCAGTGTGATATTCATGTATAGCCCTGATGTTGTGTTATAATGTTGACAGGTTGATCCCACGGATGAGAAACCTGCACCTCAGCAGGAGTCAGCAGGAGGCATAGTGGGCGCACTGGCTCGGGCTCTAGCCAATAGGCAGAAACATATACAGGGCTCAGGTAAATATTGTGGATGTGCTTGATTTAGTTCTGGCCAACACACAAAAACAGTATGAGAGCTCTCCTGCGTGAATACAGCACTATTGTTCAGGGAGATGAACCAAGGGCTCCCCAACCCTGGCAACTCCTGTCAAATACAGAAGTGTGTATACAATTACTGCTTAACCATAATTGTATACACACATCTAGGATATTTCCAGCTGGGGGAATAAAATTTTTGTAAAAACACACAAAAACATTTGGAATTCGGGTAATTCATAGTGGATGTACTCGATTGAGTTCAGGCCAACACACAGAAACATTGGTGATTTGGGTATAGTGAGAGTACTTGATCAGGCTCTGGCCAATATGCAGAAACATTTGGGATTCGGGTAATTTTAGTGGGTGTACTTGATCGGCTCTGGCCAACACACAGACTCGAATGAGCTCTGGCCAACTGACAGAAACACCCGGGACTCCAGTAATCATAGTGGGTGTACTTGATCGGGCTCTGGCCAACAGACAGAAACACCCGGGACTCAGGTTATCATAGTGGGTGTACTTGATCGGGCTCTGGCCAACAGACAGAAACACCCGGGACTCAGGTTATCATAGTGGGTGTACTTGATCGGGCTCTGGCCAACAGACAGAAACACCCGGGACTCAGGTTATCATAGTGGGTGTACTTGATCGGGCTCTGGCCAACAGACAGAAACATCTGGGACTCCGGTAATCATAGTGGGTGTACTTGATCGGGCTCTGGCCAACAGACAGAAACACCCGGGACTCAGATTATCATAGTGGGTGTACTTGATCGGGCTCTGGCCAACAGACAGACTCGAATGAGCTCTGGCCAACAGACAGAAACACCCGGGACTCAGGTTATCATAGTGGGTGTACTTGATCGGGCTCTGGCCAACAGACAGAAACCTTGATAACTTGTCCTGTTATACACAGTTATCTTGTAATTTTCTGTACATTTCTGATTTTAAATTAAAAAAAAGTTTAATGACAAAAAATAATGAAGCATGCAATTTAATGTAAATTTTTGCTTTGTAGATGATGACGATGACGATGATGAAGATGATGTAGATGATGATGATGACTGGGATGATTAAATGACTGTGCAACTTTGTGAACAAATTGGCTTCCTTCTATTGCCAAAATGCATTACCACAAAATCCTTGCACTGAGTAACCCCTGTTGGGAAAACCTGTCTTGTCCTTATCTGTCGTATATTATTGTTTTCATTTTTAGTGATATTTATGTTCCGCTGTGCTAATCTTCAGTTACTTAGTTATTGCTACCTAGAAAACAGTACATTAAATCAAAAATATCAGTTCATATTGTGCATCAGATGTACCACCAGTAAGATTCAACCTGATTGGGACTAGATATAAACTATAATCAGATGGTGACTAAATAAGGAAGGTAGAGCCAACGTCAGTTCAGGTGGGTGGGTCCTTCAGCGGGGTGCTTCACTTGAACTTGGATACACAAGGTATGCAGGGCGATTAACAGAGTATATAAATATAAAGAGGGGGGAGGTTAACCGCAACAAGGACAAGTGTCCCCAGGTAAGTGGGTTACTTATAATTTATTTGTCGACTAGTTTCGCCTCTATATGCGAGGCTTCATCAGGACAGATGGTGACTAGATATAAATTCTATAACCTGATGTTGACTTGATATAAATTCTATATAACCTGATGGTGACTACATATGGATTCTTTAACCTGATGTTGACTAGATATAAATTCTATATAACCTGATGGTGACTACATATGAATTCTTTAACCTAATGTTGACTAGATATAAATTATATAACCTGATGGTGACTACATATGAATTCTTTAACCTGATGTTGACTAGATATAAATTCTATAACCTGATGTTGACTAGATATAAATTCTATAACCTGATGTTGGCAATATATAAATTCTGTAACTGATGTTGACTAGATATAAAGTCTATAACCTGATAGTGACTGGATATAAATTCTATAACCTGACGATGGACATACAAGAATGTTATAAATGTTTTCACTCTAAGTTTTTGAAATCTTTAGTCACTGTTAAGTTGAATCCTATTTCTGGTACATTTGATACACTGTATGACTAGATACAAACATTTTATTTGTATCTAAAGATGAACAAACACAGTTTTCATTTATGTAATTACATAGAAGGTTCATGTTCAAAAATAATGTTTTGTACTAAATTTGTAGTATAAAGAGGACTAGTTCATGAAAATTTGAGAAAAAAGTGAGATAATTACCATGCTGCCTAACTTTGATACATGTATATTCTCTTACCTTGGGATATTCTGACAGATAAATGTCAACTGTTTAAGGCAATAAGCCCTATTGATAACTGGTAAAGAACGTGAGTTTTAAAATCAATTCACACATGAAAGATGGAGAAATTAATTCTAGAGCTTTCACTCTCTATGGAAGCAACATTACAGTGTTTTCTCTATTGATATACATTCCACACTACTCACATATCATGTGACCTTACTGCCATTTACATAATGAGTGTTTCCGGACTGTGTGTATTAGGTAGGCCTGCTGTTTACTAATGATGTCCTATGAAGCTTTGATCATATTCATTTAATGTTCAATTCCTGTGAATGTTTATTTTTGCTCAACCTGGCAGATATTTATTTCTAAATATGAATTAATAAAGTCTATTCCATATTGTATTTACTCTTGCATGTTTATTTCAAATATTACAGACCCTACTCCCGATATATTATTATCTAAAGACTGGTAATATGGTCTTGGTATAAAAGCGTTATCTAATTTTATCCAGAAAAAAAGAATTCTTGTCAAGTCTTGTGTTACTGTAGCTGTATATTAAAGTGTACCCAGAGGAATTTGCTATATAAAGCTGATAAAATGTAATTGAGGATGAAACTAAAAATGCTGAAAGTGTAACTTTTATAGCGACTTCAGTTTTAGGATCATTGTGACCTTCTCGAAAAGATACCTAAGCCCAAAGCCGTTGACCTCATTTCGATGACTCCTGACCTGTGATGTCCGAGGTTTAATGGGATCGGAGCCGCCCTATTGGAAATATATACAAACAAACCTGCGATTGATGCATATAAGACAACAATCATACAACTGATGAATAGTTTTTTTTAGTTATATTTGTGAATAAGTTAATAACAAGTGCTACCAAAACGGATTAATCGGAAGTCTAAAAATGACATTAAAGAAATGAAATACATTTTGAAATGTTTGTTATCAAAATTATATTCTTCTAACATTCTGTGCGTTAATCTTTAGAAATGGGTGATTGTATGAATATCACCAACATAATAAAGGTTTGCAATGTAATTATCAATTATAATAGACCTTATAGAATAATTTTCTATTATAACGGGCCTTACATAACATGGAATATTTGAATAATTTTCTATTATAACAGGCCTTATATAACATGTAACTTTTGAATAATTTTCTATTATAACGGGCCTTATATAACATGGAATATTTGAATAATTTTCTATTATAACGGGCCTTATATAATGTAACTTTTGAATAATTTTCTATTATAACGGGCCTTATATAATGTAACTTTTGAATAATTTTCTATTATAACGGGCCTTATATAATGTAACTTTTGAATAATTTTCTATTATATCAGGCCGTATATAACATGTAACATTTGAATTAATATGTTCTATTAAAACAGGCCGAATATAACATGTAACATTTGAATAATGTTCTATTAAAACGGGCCGAATATAACATGTAACATTTGAATAATGTTCTATTAAAACGGGCCGTATATAACATGTAACTTTTGAATTATAACAAGTTATGACTTGCATCACCCTGGCTGGACAGACTAAACTGTTTATCTTTTCGGGTTACACCATCAAAAATGGCACTGAAATTATGGTTTTAATAATCACCTATGATGTATTTATTAATTAAAAGATTGAAATATATTAATGCATTTTATTGACTATGACAAATGGTCTATGGCTAAATATATTTAGATACACTTGAGTTCCTTTTATACCTCTTCATAAAATTACTGTAGTGTTTTTTTTATGTAGTGTGCTGTCTGCCTCCACAACAGATTGTGGTAAACTATTCCATATGGGTGTTGAAATTATAAGTGTTGTAGCAATTTTCACAACGTTTTTAATTTTAAACACATTCGGTTATATTCCATTAAATGTAAATATGTGCCTCCAGGATGTAAAGTTAAAAGTGATTTCATGGGTTTTAGGACACTTCAACCATTTGAAATTTTAGCTAACCATCAAGGGTAATTTAGTGCCCTGTATTGTGTTTCGATTCATACATTTCATTGGAATATTTACTTGTATAAAATAAGCAGTCTGTATCTGTAGGCCTTGAAGTATGTTGAAGAGAACGACTGGTATGTTGAATATGCTGACCGATTATAGACACTTACTTCGATGTGCGATATGGGCATTCGGTCAACGGATTTTGATGCGGTTTGCGACATTCTTCTTTAGCGATTACATAGAATAACATATTTGAATATCATTTTTCATTTTTGGTACACTTTGATGTATTTTATCTGCAGTGTGAGATATCTCAGGTGTTGAAAACCATTGATTTGATATCAGAACTGAACTTTCAATTGCATGGTCATCAATGCGCTGGTCAGATTTCAGTTATACATAAGTAACTCCAAGATGACAAAGATCATTAAAATGTATCATATTTTTTTTTTTTTTGATGAAAAAATCTTTTAACATTTGGATATTACCACATGGAAAACTGCTATCTACCATGGCTCGGTTCGAGTTGAAACTACTGTAATGAAAGTTGTGATCAACTTCGAATGAGCTTAAATTTAAACTAAAGTACCATCGATATTCTGTAGTTTACCTTATCACATGTGTGTAATCAAGTAGAGTAAGGAACTTTACAAGGTATATCAACTTATATTTAAATAAAAAACAAACGAGGACCATCATGTACTGCCTACTTTTTAATGATGTTATATCTACATGGCAAACATACTCAACTTATATTTAACATGTCACACACACTCCAGTCCACAGCTGTAACAGGAATGGTGTTCAAGATCATCACAGGCCAATGCTGACTGAGTCGTTCTTCCAAATAAAAACTGACAAACTTAACATTTTCATTGACAAAACAATATCAGAGACAATCTTCTACATCAAACTGTCAAACTTAATGTCAATGTGGACAATACAATGTCAGAGACAATCTTCTACATCAAACTGTCAAACTTAATGTCAATGTGGACAATACAATGTCAGAGACAATCTTCTACATCAAACTGGCAAACTTAATGTCAATGTGGACAATACAATGTCAGAAACATTCTTTCAAATAAACATCAACATGGACAAACAATGTGGCTCACTTTAAGATTTAAATGTAAAACAGGGTTAGGATAGGTCCTTTTACCTATCACCTCCGACACGTTCTTTTTACGGTTTCTAACGATGTACTACAACAGTTGCCTGATCAATTGTGTGTGAATCTTTGTATGATCTTTGAAATAAGATAATATTGAATATGATAATGTGTCATATTTCAAAAACAGAGAAATCCACAACGATATGCTTTTCCAACTTTTCATTAATGTTTAATTTTGTTATTTTCACTGAATAAAAAAGAGGGTGAATTAAACAATGCATCAAAACAGTCACGACTCTCTACTGTGAAATCTTGCAAAAGTTGGGTAACTCTTAAATGGTGCCAATTTTTTTTTTTAAGGACAAAATTATTCAAAATGAAAAGAATATGGGACATCCAGTCATCCACACAGGAAACAATGCATTTCATAATTCTAAATATTAAACTATTTTAATATCAGATACGATTCAGATACTACCTAAAACAATACAAATGAGAGCAGTAGACACCTGTCGTGTACCAATGCCAAATTTATACATTCTTGTATCAAAATACATATTGAAAATAAAACAAAAGAATTTTTTATCCCAAAGTTCTGCTGTAGGAAGCACAAATACATGTCATGGTAACAAATCCTATCAAGTTTCATAGAGATCAATGGTAAACAAGAGAAGATGACTGGACAGGATTGAATTCCTGAAAAACGAACGACAAATAAATGGTCAAATCAAAATGACGCTCAGGAAAGCCCCTTATTTCTTGATCATAGACCCTTTCAAGTTTTAGAGATTGGTTGAAAATAGAATTTTGACTGCCTTTAGAAATGGACTTTATTCCTCAAATTGTCTGAAAGCAAATCACTGTATGAGAAGAAATTTTGAATTACAGCAATATCCTTTGGCTTTGAAATTTCCTGTTTTACACTTATTAGAACACATTCACTAAAAGCTAAGTTGGCAGAAAGCAATGTATGAAAAAAAATATAGAAGTCATTTCAAATATCACAGATCGATTTCAAAAAATACATTTTGGCTAAAGATATTTCATGGCTAAAACACTCTATCTCAATATCAATAAAGTAATAACTCGTTAAGAACATTAATATCAACTATTTCCTACTGAAAGACTTTCAATAATAGACAAACGTAACCTAGACTTGGGATGTAGTAATATGCTCCTCATTTATGGAGAGAGGTCTTGATCTTCGAAATCTGTACAACTATGGTTGTATAAAAATTGTTAATTATAATACACCATAGAAAAAAGAAGCACAATGTTACCTCTAACAAGTGACTAGATGGTTCATCACTGTGACATACATTTAGTCAAGTCAGTAACAAGTGACTAGATGGTTCATCACTGTGACATACCTCTAGTCAAGTCAGTAACAAGTGACTAGATGGTTCATCACTGTGACATACCTCTAGTCAAGTCAATAACAAGTGACTAGATGGTTCATCACTGTGACATACCTCTAGTCAAGTCAGTAACAAGTGACTAGATGGTTCATCACTGTGACATACCTCTAGTCAAGTCAGTAACAAGTGACTAGATGGTTCATCACTGTGACATACCTCTAGTCAAGTCAGTAACAAGTGACTAGATGGTTCATCACTGTGACATATCCCTAGTCAAGTCAGTAACAAGTGACTAGATGGTTCATCACTGTGACATACCTCTAGTCAAGTCAGTAACAAGTGACTAGATGGTTCATCACTGTGACATACCTCTAGTCAAGTCAATAACAAGTGACTAGATGGTTCATCACTGTGACATATCCCTAGTCAAGTCAGTAACAAGTGACTAGATGGTTCATCACTGTGACATACCTCTAGTCAAGTCAGTAACAAGTGACTAGATGGTTCATCACTGTGACATACCTCTAGTCAAGTCAGTAACAAGTGACTAGATGGTTCATCACTGTGACATACCTCTAGTCAAGTCAGTAACAAGTGACTAGATGGACTCACTGAGCCATATATTATATTTCAAAATTTGTTCAGTAGTTCAACAGACGTCAGAAAGCAGCATTTATTTTTACTTCACAATTAGTTTTAAAGAAAAAAATAACACAAAATCATCAAATCATTTGAAGTCCTATTTCAAATCCTTGAATTTAAAGCACACTATCAAATCAAACTAAATAACTTTGAAATAGTCATAAAAACAAATCATCAAACATGATAATCCTAATATCGAGTTTTTATACCAGCAAATATCTAGGTTCTTTAATCACTTATTTCACATATTCGTCTATCAATTACCAATAAAAATGTGACCTTTTAGATACTAGTTATTAGATTTTGGATCAGTCTGAAAATCCAGTCACCATTTATCCAGCTGCCTCAATATCAAGTCATCACTAATCCAGTAATCTCAATATCCAGTCACCACAGTCACTAATCCAGTTGTCTCAATATCAATTCACCACTAATCCAGTTGTCCCAATCTCCAGTCACTTATCAACCAGATGTCTTGATTTCCTGTCACTAATCTGTCTGTTCTGTTATCAAGAGGAGTCGTGTGATATGAAGAGGGATCCATGTCGGGAATAAAGAGAAATCTAAGTCTGATGATATAAAGAGGAAACCATGCTACATGATATAAAGAGAAATCTAAGTCTGATGATATAAAGAGGAAACCATGCTACATGATATAAAGAGAAATCTAAGTCTGATGATATAAAGAGGAAACCATGCTAGATGATATAAAGAGAAATCTAAGTCTGAAGATATAAAAAGGAGTCAATTTCCTGTCTCTTGATATAAAGAGGTATCCGTGTGAGAGGATTTAAAGAGAAATCTAAGTCAGATAATATAATATCCTGTCACATGATGTAAGATATATTACAAAAAATAAACAGAATTCAACAGACATTATCTAAGGTAAATGATCGGAATCTAGCTAGCTTGAGCTAATTAACAGAGATGTTTATATTTCTGTATGTAAAATGTAAAGGAAAGCATTATAACACAAACAGACTAGGAGAAGAAGTAATGAAAATAATATCAAAGATGTATAATTAGGAAATTCTGTATTAACAGACATAAAACAGACAAAATGTTGACATCTAATTCCTACATAATTCATCATTATCCTGCCGTTTCACAACAAATCTAAAAAGAGCTCAGAGTATTATTGAAGGGATAAAATTGTAGAACTACTTATATAAGCAAGTGTGAATAACTTGCATTAAAGCAATGACCATAACAACATAATACAGCGAGTGTAAATACAAATTATTTTCTACAACACGGTATTGAGTATCTATCGTTTTCAAAAGTGAAAAGAGCATTACAACCTCCGTATCTTATATAAAGTCATTCGTCCGTGTCATGTACAAAACCAACTCTCATAAAAGACATCATTGTCGGTACCCAACGGTAATCTCACTACGCTACAATCAAATGGGGGTTAATCATGATGAATTGACATTAAAATTCATGTTTTTATCATACATCATTACAACCATCTTGTTTAAATTGTCAATACATAAAGTCCAAACCCCCTTGAAACTCCATATCATATTAAAGTTTAAATCTATGAAAATACTGAACCAACCAATCATTGTCATGCAAGTACAATTGTTACACACATTCATAACGGTCAATGTTGTTTGAAGACAAATACAAAAATATATCAATACTTGGGTTAAGGCTAAAAAGTGTCCGTAATAACAAAGTTAACATACTGACCTCCTTAACAGTGGTTAACTGTATCACTGTAAACCTTTGATATGCTAATTAACAACATATAATTATTAGGTTTGTAAACGGTTAACCAGTCGGAAGACCATGCATGAACTGGTTACCAAAATCGGTAATAGAATAATCGGATACATGTGTGCCCTGTTAATTCATATTCCCCACTAGGAGCCCCACATTTACCTAAACCTGATCGATCAATAGCAGGTGAATATTAATCACTATCAAAACTAATAAGACAGGGTATGACTTCAGTCGTCATAGTTTATTGTGAGCTTGATGGTGTAAGGACATGCTCGGTCAAACCTGGAAATACTTCAAAAGGGGATCAGATGGAAAAAATATTTGGGAATCACTGAGAAAAAAAACCCCAAAATAAATGGATTTGTGAATTCCCCAACATCCCAAAGATTGGGTGAGTCTCAAAATGAGATGATTACCCCAGCAATGATTGTCAACATGGTTGTCAGAAATACACTTACGATCTTCTATAATAATCCTGACTTTATTTCTGCAAGTTATTTGAGAATGGCATCACACACTGCGTGGTTATCATTAGTGATGTGTTAAACAATTCATAGATTAATCAAACAAGCAGAAAGAAACCTGTAAACAGATTAAACAAACAAGCAGAAAGAAACCTGTAGACAGATTAAACAAACAAGCAGAAAGAAACCTGTAGACAGATTAAACAAACAAGCAGAAAGAAACCTGTAGACAGATTAAACAAACAAGCAGAAAGAAACCTGTAGACAGATTAAACAAACAAGCAGAAAGAAACCTGTAGACAGATTAAACAAACAAGCAGAAAGAAACATGTAGACAGATAAAACAAACAAGCTGAAAGAAACCTAGACAGATTAATCAAACAAGCAGAAAGAAACCTGTAGACAGATTAAACAAACAAGCTGAAAGAAACCTGTAGACAGATTAATCAAACAAGCAGAAAGAAACCTGTAGACAGATTAAACAAACAAGCAGAAAGAAACCTGTAGACAGATTAAACAAACAAGCAGAAAGAAACCTGTAGACAGAGTATCTGATTACTAGGTACAATGTAGTATTTCTCATTATTTATTGGGAATGAATCTTTTCAACAGTCGAACATTTGAAAAAAAAACTGTAACAGACTGTCTTCCCAAACAAATTCTGTAATTTGTAAAATGAACTAACTTACACCACATTTGAATGTTGGATACGTACATAATTATATAAACCAATAATGATACGTACATAATTATATAAATCAATAATGGTACGTACATAATTATATAAATCAATAATGATACATACATAATTATATAAACCAATAATGATACGTACATAATTATATAAATCAATAATGGTCTATCACACCAGTAATGAACAGGGTGTAAAAATGTAAATATGTTTGAATATCTTATTGTTGCTTGTTAGTTATAATTTTACCAGCTAGGGGCCTAAGAGCTTCATTATTGTTAGGCTAACCAATTAACCGGTGACTGGGTCGGAACATTTTCTGACTAACTGGTTATTAAAAACCAACTGGTTTGACGTCCCTAATAATTATATATATGTGTGTGAAATACTGTAACATTTCTTGATTGAAAAACAAACATATACATTTCTATTAAATCAATTCTACATCCCTAATAATTATATATGTGTGTGTGAAATGCATTTCTTGATTGAAAAACAAACATATACATTTCTATTAAATCAATTCTACATCCCTAATAATTATATACACGTATATGTGTGTGAAATACATTTCTTGATTGAAAAACAAACATATACATTTCTTGATTGAAAAACAAACATATACATTTCTATCAACTGTACATCAATTCTATACCTAATTAATCAGAGCTGACAAAACTGATTTCAAATTACAAATACTGAATCACTATTACTAGCCAAACTGATTGTATCAAACATCCTTCCTCCTACACCAGGAAATGTTACTTCCTCATCAAATCAAACACTTCATGACATACTGTGTTCCTGACCAGGAAATGTTACTTCTTCATCAAATCAAACACTTCATGACATACTGTGACCAGGAAATGTTACTTCCTCATCAAATCAAACACTTCATGACATACTGTGTTCCTGACCAGGAAATGTTACTTCTTCATCAAATCAAACACTTCATGACATACTGTGACCAGGAAATGTTACTTCTTCATCAAATCAAACACTTCATGACATACTGTGACCAGGAAATGTTACTTCTTCATCAAATCAAACACTGCGTGACATACTGTGTTCCTGACCATGAACTCTTTTTTGCTCATAAATAACACTTACTGAGGAAATTACATTAGATTTTTTTTGAAAACAGCTCACATATCCTTATAATGGAAGTTCAAATTAAGTGGCATTACTTTGTAAAATTCCACATTTTCTGAAGGACTACTTTCTCAAAAAAGGGTTGGTCGATGTGATTTGCACAATTAAGCCAATGTACAGGTAGAATGGATGTACCCTTGCATGAAATACCAGTGCTCTAAGAAAGCAAAATTGTAAGTTATATTTTTTTATAAGTTATATTTTTAGTATGACATTTAAACTTACATTTAACAAGTTAGCACCTTGAGTAAGCAAACTTTCCACTTAGATATGTAAATGGTTTGTAAAAAACAAAGAAAGTACTTAATTATTCATCTGCTGTTTTAAAATCATTGTTATCTTTAAAAGAGTACTGACCATATTTATCCACAAATAAGCTCCTGTCCACAAATACATTCCTGCTCACAAATAAGCTGTCCAAATAAGCTCTTGCCCACAAATAAGCTCCTGCACACACATGTGCCCTGTTATTCATCTTTTTTTTTCCAGAATGATTGATTTTAAAATGGTAAGCTGAAAATGATTCACAAATAAGCCCTACCCAAAGCTTATAAATAATTTTTACACTAAAGGCGGGAGTTGATTTGAGGATGAATATGGTACTAAACTTCTACACTAAAGGAGGGGGCTGATTTGAGGATGAATACAGTTCTAAACTTTTGCACTAAAGGAGGGGGCTGATTTGAGGATGAATACAGTACTAAACTTTTACACTAAATGCGGGGGCTGATTTGAGGATGAATACAGTACTAAACTTTTACACTAAAGGAGGGGGCTGATTTGAGGATGAATACAGTACTAAACTTTTACACTGAAGGAGGGGGCTGATTTGAGGATGAATACAGTACTAAACTTTTACACTAAAGGCGGGAGTTGATTTGAGGATGAATATGGTACTAAACTTTTACACTAAAGGAGGGGGCTGATTTGAGGATGAACACAGTTCTAAACTTTTACACTAAAGGCGGGAGTTGATTTGAGGATGAATACAGTACTAAACTTTTACACTAAAGGAGGGGGTTGATTTGAGGATGAATACAGTACTAAACTTTTACACTGAAGGAGGGGGCTGATTTGAGGATGAATACAGTACTAAACTTTTACACTAAAGGAGGGGGTTGATTTGAGGATGAATACAGTACTAAACTTTTACACTAAAGGAGGGGGCTGATTTGAGGATGAATACAATTCTAAACTTTTACACTAAAGGAGGGGCTGATTTGAGGATGAATACAGTACTAAACTTTTACACTAAAGGAGGGGGCTGATTTGAGGATAAATACAGTTCTAAACTTTTACACTAAAGGTGGGGGCTGATTTGAGGATGAATACAGTTCTAAACTTTTACACTAAAGGCGGGAGTTGATTTGAGGATGAATACAGTACTAAACTTTTACACTAAAGGAGGGGGTTGATTTGAGGATGAATACAGTACTAAACTTTTACACTAAAGGAGGGAGCTGATTTGAGGATAAATATGTGAACATGCGAATCTCTCGAGTAAATAGATGTGGTTCAGTACTCGGCCGTCACTGGACAACAGCGATACTAATCACATAACAACAATTTTTTATTCTTCCAGATTCAAGGTAAATATACATGTGCATAAATATCAATATTTGTTTTCCTTTTATAAAACAAGAAAGAAAAAAAGATTTTCACCTCTGAGATTCTCTTATCAACATACTAAAAGAGTATTGAAAAACTTCAGTTACAAATAAATTTAAAAAAAGTGTTGATCAAAAAATACAAATATAACCAAATATGATTTATAATCTACCCTTGGATAGAGTGATGCATCAGTTTGACATGATAGGTATGTCAAACTTCTAATCTAACAATACTGTGGCATAATAAACAATAAACACACAAAAAATCTTACACAAAATATTCTAACAAAAAGTCATAACACATTGTTTTTTTGTTGACCCTGGGAGACTCAATCTATCCAGTATATATAGCTCTTACACAGTTTCCTCGTGAATAGGTGGTAGTTTACAACAGTGCCCGATTTTCTGTCTTACTGCTCACTCTAGTTTCGTTTGATGAGAATCTCCTCCGTAGCACTGATACCTTCGTGTTTAAGACGAGACAGGATTGGACTGTAAATGTTATGGGACAGAGGAATCTGTACACCCTTCTTCTGAATCTCACCTAAAACACAAGGTCAAAGGTCATTTCTTCTAAAAGTCATTAACTATTTTTATAAACAATATTCAAGGTAATAACATAATATATATATATCAACATTAAAAGGTTAAAGGTCATATTTTTGATATATAAGCACAAGGTCATTCCTGGTATAGTACAGAATGTTAAAGGTCATTCCTGGTATAGTACACAAGGTTAAAGGTCATTCCTGGTATAGTACACAAGGTTAAAGGTCATTCTTGTATAGTACAGAATGTTAAAGGTCATTCCTGGTATAGTACACATTGTTAAAGGTCATTCCTGGTATAGTACACAAGGTTAAAGGTCATTCCTGGTATAAAGTCACTGTAATGTAACACTAACCTTCCAGGATCATTTTGGTGGCGATGCCTGTGGGGAGTCCTACAGTTCGTGACATGGCTGAGTGTCCATCAGCCTCACCATATACTACCAACCCGACATGTCTACCCTCCTCTGACCCATCTGCCCACTGGACACCTATGTTGTGGTGCATCACAATGAGATCTCTCTCTCCAGGACCTGTAACACAGAAAACAAAGTATTCTCTGTCACACATACAGCACTTGTCTATTTCTACACTGGAATATTGACCGATATTCACCAAGGTTTCAGAAGCACTGAATTGAATAGAGAGTAAAAGGTTCAAGCAAACAGAAGCGTTTATTCCCTACTAGATTTGTTAGGAGGAAAAACATCAAATCAAGCTTTACAAAACAAATTACAACAGAGGTTCATACTTACCATAGTCAATAACTAAGGGTCACTACAGGTCAGTGTACTTACCATAGCCAAGTTTCTCTGATAGGTAGATAGACAGGGTCTCTATAGGTCGGAGTACTTACCATAACTTAGTCTCTTTGATAGGTAGTTAGACAGGGTCTCTATAGGTCGGAGTACTTACCATAGCTAAGTTCCTTTGATAGGTAGTTAGACAGGGTCACTACAGGTCGGAGTACTTACCATAGCTAAGTTTCTTTGATAGGTAGTTAGGCAGGGTCTCTATAGGTCGGCGTACTTACCATAGCTAAGTCTCTTTGATAGGTAGTTAGACAGGGTCTCTTTAGGTCGGAGTACTTACCATAGCTAAGTCTCTTTGATAGGTAGATAGACAGGGTCTCTATAGGTCGGAGTACTTACCATAGCTAAGCTTCTTTGATAGGTAGTTAGACAGGGTCTCTATAGGTCGGAGTACTTACCATAGCTAAGTCTCTTTGATAGGTAGTTAGACAGGGTCTCTATAGGTCGGCGTACTTACCATAGCTAAGTTTCTTTGATAGGTAGATAGACAGGGTCTCTATAGGTCGGAGTACTTACCATAGCTAAGTCTCTTTGATAGGTAGTTAGACAGGGTCTCTATAGGTCGGCATACTTACCATAGCTAAGTTTCTTTGATAGGTAGTTAGACAGGGTCTCTATAGGTCGGCGTACTTACCATAGCTAAGTCTCTTTGATAGGTAGTTAGACAGGGTCTCTATAGGTCGGAATACTTACCATAGCTAAGTCTCTTTGATAGGTAGTTAGACAGGGTCTCCATAGGTCGGCGTACTTACCATAGCTAAGTCTCTTTGATAGGTAGTTAGACAGGGTCTCTATAGGTCGGAGTACTTACCATAGCTAAGTCTCTTTGATAGGTAGTTAGACAGGGTCTCTATAGGTCGGCATACTTACCATAGCTAAGTTTCTTTGATAGGTAGTTTGACAGGGTCTCTATAGGTCTGCGTACTTACCATAGCTAAGTCTCTTTGATAGGTAGTTAGACAGGGTCTCTATAGGTCGGAATACTTACCATAGCTAAGTCTCTTTGATAGGTAGTTAGACAGGGTCTCTATAGGTCGGAGTACTTACCATAGCTAAGTCTCTTTGATAGGTAGTTAGACAGGGTCTCTATAGGTCGGACTACTTACCATAGCTAAGTCTCTTTGATAGGTAGTTAGACAGGGTCTCTATAGGTCGGACTACTTACCATAGCTAAGTCTCTTTGATAGGTAGTTAGACAGGGTCTCTATAGGTCGGAGTACATATGTACTTACCATAGCTAAGTCTCTTTGATAGGTAGTTAGACAGGGTCTCTATAGGTCGGAGTACTTACCATAGCTAAGTCTCTTTGATAGGTAGTTAGACAGGGTCTCTATAGGTCGGAGTACTTACCATAGCTAAGTCTCTTTGATAGGTAGTTAGACAGGGTCTCTATAGGTCGGAGTACTTACCATAGCTAAGTCTCTTTGATAGGTAGATAGACAGGGTCTCTATAGGTCGGAGTACTTACCATAGCTAAGTCTCTTTGATAGGTAGTTAGACAGGGTCTCTATAGGTCGGCGTACCTACCATAGCTAAGTCTCTTTGATAGGTAGTTAGACAGGGTCTCTATAGGTCGGCGTACTTACCATAGCTAAGTCTCTTTGATAGGTAGTTAGACAGGGTCTGTACAGGTGTCCCCTTCATATCTATAAGTTCATCCTCAAGTAAACCCAACCTAAAACAAAGACACAATGTCAACTACATAGCTGAAAAAAGAATTGCTCACCTTCTTCTCGAGCTTGATCTAGGTCATTCATGTAGATACTAATTTGATTACCACTTTATTCAAATATCTGAGTAGGATAGGTATATTAATGTAAACAGATTTTGTAGTCCTTCATTCAAGCATACTTTTGGCCCAATATTAGATCTCAGAGTCTTCTGGCTAACCATTGTTTAAAGATTTTATCAAATCAGACCCTTGTGACCTTCCATGTAGGTCAAGGTCACTCATTTGAACAAAGTTGGTAAACCTTTATCCAAGCATGATATAGTGCAAAATATTTCAGGTCTCTGGACCTCTTGATTACTAAAAAGAAGTTGTATAAAGATTTTAGCCTATTTGACCCATTTGACTTTGAATGTAAGTCAAGGTAATTAATTTGAAGAAACTTGGTAGCACTTCACCCCAGCATACCACAGACCCAGTATCAAGTCTGGGGCCCTCTTGGTTATTGAGAAGTCGTTAAAAGATTTTAGCCTATTTGACACCTGTGACCTTGGATGTAGATCAAGGTCATTCATTTGAACAAACTTAGTATCCTTTTACCCAAGCTGCTACAGAACCAATATCAGATCTCATTGCCAAACGGTTATTGAGAAGTTGTTCAAAGGAAAAAGTTGGCGCTGGCCAGCCAGACAACAGATGCCACACCACAGTATAAGCTCACATGCCCTTTGAGAAAACAAGGTCAACTCTGCAGTCTGAAACAGAGACACAAGATCAACTCTGCAGTCGAAAACAGAGACACAAGGTCAACTCTGCAGCCTAAAACAGAGACACAAGGTCAACTCTGCAGTCTAAAACAGAGACACAAGGTCAACTCTGCAGTCTGAAACAGAGACACAAGGTCGACACTGCAGTCGAAAACAGAGACACAAGGTCAACTCTGCAGTCGAAAACAGAGACACAAGGTCAACTCTGCAGACACAAGGTCGACACTGCAGTCTCAGTACAACATCTGGGTGACTCCTTAATTACCTGTACATAACTGTCAAATATTTCAGGAGTCTCACACTTACTTTTCTATGTCATACAGACTCAGTTCTGATTTTTCTGAATCAACCTGATGTTCATATCTTAGTTTCTGTTATGACAAGTCAGAATTTACCCAAAACTTATGTTTTTTATAGCTGTATTATACAGGACCTGCTCTGATTGGTTAGAATTGTTAAGAGTCAACCCACAACTGTTGTGTACCCTTCATCCTCTGACTAGTCCTTGTTGTTCTTCTCTATCCTGTGTCCTATGATCGGTTAGGTACACTTACTGTTCTATAGCCTGTAGCCTCTGGTCTGATCGGCCAACCTGCTCATACACCAAGTCCTTCAGGGTATCTCCAAACAGATCATGGGACTTTCCAAACACATCACACATGTAGGCTTTCTAGAGGAGACAGAAAATGTAATATTATTGATGTCTGATATCACAGCAGATAATATATATTGTTTAGGCATCCTGTATTTACTGTATCCAGGAAACTGTAGTCAAATGTGAGTATTGAAGCTAACATGGGTTTCTGACAGATGTGACCTCCACAACTGGTATTTCTATATTGTTAGGAATTTCACAGGAAGTGAACTGTACTGTACTAAGTACAGCTGTACTTACCCATGTTTTCTCTGGCCCATTGGGGTGGAGTTCTACTACAGGATCAGAGTTCAGCAGTCCAAGTTGCATCAGTCCTTTCACAATATCACAGAATCCCTGGAGGCAAGAATGATAAAATACAGATAAATCATTTACCATGCAATATGGTATTTGATTGGTCAATCTAAGAAATCTTTCATTTGATTGGTCAATCTCATTTTTCATTCACATAATTAAAAAAATAGTAATTGCCACCGAACTCAATAACCAGGTACATGTACACCTACTGATAAACTAGTAAAACTCGGTTTGTGATAGTATAATACATGTAATGATATACTGCAGTATTCATCTGCTATGACTTTTCTCTACGCATAGTGCAAGTTTCATCAAAATAAATTTACATTCTGAAGATGACATTTAATAAGTCAAATTTAATCAAGATACATTTAAAGAGTTGTGGCCATGACACCATCTAATACAAATAGAAGATTCTTAAGAAGAAACTTTCTTTGCCAACAAAGGAAACAAAAGGATGGTGAGGGTTTCATCAATAGCCTCTACAACATATGGTTTTCCTTAAGATGGCTTACTCTATACAAGCTAACTATAACTACAAACTTTATTTATTTTATTATAATTGGGATATCAGTTATTTCAACTTATATTGATTACTCTGGACGGCCAAGATGGAAGCTTACAAGGAGGCTTTAACTGTGGTGTCTGTATTAATTTACCTTGTACCTAACAGTACCCCTCAGGGTGGGCAAGGTGAGTCTGTATACATTTACCTTGTACCAAACAGTACCCCTGAGGATGGGCAAGGTGTGTCTATATAAATTTACCTTGTACCAAACAGTACCCCTGAGGATGGGCAAGGTGTGTCTATATAAATTTACCTTGTACCAAACAGTACCCCTAAGGTTGGGCAAGGTGAGTCTGTATACATTTACCTTGTACCAAACAGTACCCCTCAGTTGGGCAAGGTGTGTCTGTATCAATTTACCTTGTACCTAACAGTACCCCTGAGGATGGGCAAGGTGTGTCTATATAAATTTACCTTGTATCTAACAGTACCCCTGAGGATGGGCAAGGTGTGTCTGTATTAATTTACCTTGTACCTAACAGTACCCCTCAGTTGGGCAAGGTGTGTCTGTATTAATTTACCTTGTACCAAACAGTACCCCTCAGTTGGGCAAGGTGAGTCTATATAAATTTACCCTGTACCAAACAGTACCCCTGAGGATGGGCAAGGTGTGTCTATATAAATTTACCTTGTACCAAACAGTACCCCTAAGGTTGGGCAAGGTGAGTCTGTATACATTTACCTTGTACCAAACAGTACCCCTGAGGATGGGCAAGGTGAGTCTATATAAATTTACCTTGTATCTAACAGTACCCCTGAGGATGGGCAAGGTGTGTCTGTATTAATTTACCTTGTACCTAACAGTACCCCTCAGTTGGGCAAGGTGTCTGTATTAATTTACCTTGTACCAAACAGTACCCCTCAGTTGGGCAAGGTGTGTCTGTATTAATTTACCTTGTACCAAACAGTACCCCTCAGTTGGGCAAGGTGAGTCTATTTAAATTTACCCTGTACCAAACAGTACCCCTGAGGATGGGCAAGGTGTGTCTATATAAATTTACCTTGTATCTTACAGTACCCCTGAGGATGGGCAAGGTGAGTCTGTATACATTTACCTTGTACCTTACAGTATTACCTCTAAAGATGGTCTTAATTGAGTCTATACAACTTACCTTGTACCTAATGGTACCCCTTAGAATGGTCTTGGCAGAGTCAATACCATATGCTGATCCATATATTGTTGAATCTCTGTTAGGGAAACCTTCTATGTTGAATCCGGGCATGAAGTCTAAGTCCTGAGTCTTGTCCAGTAAAACACCACCGCTTGGGACTTCAATAATCTGTAGGATCAAAATCATCAAATGTTTAAATCTTAAAGTTTGGATTATTGAATTTATAATAATATGAAGAACTGATATTATATATATTTTCATCATTTTCTTAAATTGTCTATGCCGATAACTGAAAGAAGGATGAAAATTTCCAATCAGCTCATAGATAAGTATATAACTTACATACTTCATGTTAAGTTCAGAAATATAAAACATTTTAGGTACACATGTACTTACATTGTTGTTCTCTAGGTATTTGGCTCCACTAAGACAATTGAGCAGCACACCACCAGGAGACCAGCTGTGGACAGAGATAGTTTACCGACATGTGATCTAATCAGATGACTGGAGAGATAACCTCCCTAGCTTGGTGTGAACCTGGAATCACACGGCAAGGACAAATGGACAGACAGAAACCCTTATGTACCCTCCCTAGCTTTGGTGTGAACCTGGAATCACATGGCAAGGACAAATGGACAGACAGAAACCCTTATGTACCCTCCCTAGCTTTGGTGTGAACCTGGAATCACACGGCAAGGACAAATGGACAGACAGAAACCCTTATGTACCCTCCCTAGCTTTGGTGTGGGGGTATAAACTAGAATCACACGGCAAGGACAACTGGACAGACAGAAACCCTTATGTACCCTCCCTAGCTTTGGTGTGGGGGTATCAGATGGAATTACTTGGCAAAGACAAATGGACAGACATTCTAATGTACACCCCCTAGCTTTGGTGTGGGGGTATGATAAGCTGGTATTACAAAGGACAAATGGACAGACAGAAACCCTTACGTACCCTCCCTAGCTTTGGTGTGGGGGTATAATAAGCTGGTATTACAAAGGACAAATGGACAGACAGAAACCCTTACGTACCCTCCCTAGCTTTGGTGTGGGGGTATAATAAGCTGGTATTACAAAGGACAAATGGACAGACCAGCAAACACCCTCCCTAATCTTGTTGTTGACGATACGTTTTGAGTCAACATTTTGATCTGTTATTTTCAGATCTTTCAAAGCTGTGATAAGAAGAGTTCTATGATAGATTATAACACAATTATTAGCAATCTCATTCCATAAAGAACACAATGCTGTGGCCCTCTGATTCAATATACATCACAGCAATCCACTCTAAACATATGTAGTTCAGATGACTCACCTAAACTTGTAGCGTAGGGGGGAGTTCGAGTTTTCCGGGGCAGGTAAACCACCACACCAGGAGATGAAAGACTTTATCTGGAATAAACAGTTATTGAATGATATCTTTCACAATTTTTACAATTCACATACATGTAATAGAGGTTATCATATGACCATGATTTTAATGTCAGATCCCACATTATAATGGCCAGAGCTACCTATACCAATTAAGCTCAAGGGTCAAAGGTGTGCAAACCCAAAATATGTACAAGACAATACATATCATTATTACACTTCATTTTAATATGCTACATATATTTTCATTGCAAACACATTTGAAAGGAACACAACAGATTTCACTGACATTGTATGGAAATCTTGATTCAGTTTAAACTTAAATTGCTTATAAATCTATCTTTGAACTCGTACAGATAATCAAAATACATAATGTAATTTATTTCAAACCTCAGTGATCCAGCTTGAATATGAAAAATATACAACATATTAGAGCAGAAATCTTATCTTCACAATTTTTGTATAGACAATGTTTAACTTCTACGCCAAACCAACCTTTCCTCCAGCGTGTTTGACCTCGTCAAAACACTCCATGGCTAGCATGTGGTCAATACCAGGGTCAACACCAACCTCATTCATGATCGTGATGCCGGCATTCACAGCTCTATGAATGTAATACATGATATATAGTATGGAGGATATAGTGCTTAGAATACAAAATTGAACAAAAAACAAATAAATTCAATCTAGGGTTCAATTAAATACACTGACCATTTAATTACATTGTACTTAAGTTCTTAGATATCCTGTTTGTAAAGAGATTTGGAGTGAAGTAGAATATTTACGAATCGTGAAGTGCCCTCATTGCCGGGGAAACATAGCTGGCTGTCACCATGTTGGTCTTCAGTTCAATACACAGTTTGGCGATCTCGGGATGGAGACTATGTGGCAGTAGGCTACAACAAATCAAAACTTCATATAGACACCTCAAATTAATACTGATTACAGTAACATCAGCATGGGATGGATTCTATAGGATTTGTGGATCACATAAAGACTGACAATCTCGGGATCACATAAAGACTGACAATCTCGGGATCACATAAAGACTGACAATCTCGGGATCACATAAAGACTGACGATCTCGGGATCACATAAAGACTGACGATCTCGGGATCACATAAAGAACGACGATCTCGGGATCACATAAAGAACGACGATCTCAGGATCACATAAAGACTGACAATCTCGGGATCACATAACGGTTATCTCTGAATCATGCAAAGAGTGGTGATCTCCTGATCACACAAAGAAAGGTTATCCCAGGACCACATTCATAACAGTAATCTCGAGATCACAAAAAGAATGGTAATGTCAAGATCACATAAAGAATTGCGATCTCGGGATCACATGAAGAATGGCAATCTTGAGATCACATAAAGAATGACAATCTCGGGATCACATAAAGACTGACAATCTCGGGATCACATAAAGAATGACAATCTCGGGATCACATAAAGAACGGCAATCTCGGGATCACATAAAGAACGGCGATCATCGGATCACATAAAGACTGACGATCTCGGGATCACATAAAGAATGACGATCTCGGGATCACATACAGAATGACGATCTCGGGATCACATAAAGAACAGCGATCTCAGGATCACATAAAGAATGACGATCTCGGGATCACATAAAGAATGACGATCTCGGGATCACATAAAGAATGGCGATCTCGTGATCACATAAAGAATGACGATCTCGGGATCACATAAAGAATGACAATCTCGGGATCATATAAAGAACGACGATCTCGGGATCACATACAGAATGGCGATCTCCAGGTAATACAGGTGTCCAGCGCTTACCTGACCACCACATCACTGTCAGCCACCATTTTTGTTAGCTCCTCCGTGTTCCTCATCACATCCATAAGGATGAGGTCAGCGTTGGTACACATGCTCTCTAGCTCATCAAGGTCTCTCTTGAACTGGGACGCTAAATATAAACAGTGAGAGTGTTTATATTTAATACGGTAAAATAAACACATAAACAGTGAGAGTGTTCATATTTAATACATAAAATAAACAGTCCTCTGAAATGACACACAAAGAGACATTGTAACAGAAATGTCCCTCTAGACTAACACTAGTTTTTACTGGGACATAAATATGGACATTATTATGTATGTGTCTCTCTACGTAGACACAACACTAGTTTTTACTAGGACACTGAAGGAACATTGTGACAGATGTGTCTCTTAGACATTACAGCATGGTTTTTTCTGAGACACAACAGGGACAATGATTTGGATCTCTAGATATGTTACATACCCACGGTTACATGGACATTGTTATCCCTGGTAAGGTATTCCACAGCCGGAGCAGACACATAGCCAGCGCCCAGGACCAACACTCTCTTCTGTCCTGGAACAAGTTTCTTAGCTTTCTTTGAAGATCTGAAACAAGTACATGTACATGTATAAATTTACAAATAAATATGGCTCTTTAATTCGTTACTTCCCATGTAATGGCTCTTTAATTCGTTACTTCCCATGTAATGTAAGTAAACACAGACAGCCAGATTAAGATTCCTAATATTTAGGATTGTTTATACGTAATAAATTGACTTGTATAACTCAATACTTACTCAGATTTTTTTCGAAGTTCAGAAATATACTCAAACGGTTCTGTCAGTTTTCCATTTGATGCAATCACAGCCTACAAGCAAAATTCCAGAATAGTTTTAGAACCGAAATTTTCAGATTTTAAAAGGAAATCCATCAAAGATTTTTCCTAAGGAGATCTGATAGGGCTGTTTTAAGCTCAAACTTAACACCAGCTGTTTTAGACTTTAAACAAATGTTTTCAGTTACAGCACGCTGAATAGTTTGACTTCATAAATTTTCAAAATTGTTCACCCTTCTATCTATTCAAGCTCAAACACTGAGTATTTAAGACTTACGTTTTTGACGATGGGTCCAACTGGGTAGTCCTGCATTGATTTAACAGCATCAGAGATGATCTGTAATCATACCAACAAATCAAATTTGTTCTATTTTTAGAAGATATCATCATTATGAAGCTGTACAGCAGAGATAACAAATTGCGTTCAAACTATATATGGAGGCAAACATTTTAAACATTTTGTTTTTCAAAATTCTAGATAATTCTAATCAGTTTTTTTGAACAATGTTGAACTATAACATAAATACAACAGTTATGTTGTTAATTAAAGCTACTGAAATATGTTACTTTTGGCACACTTAAATGTTATTGTGATATTTATGTTTTACTGATTAGCGAATTGATGAATTAACAAACCAACAAACCATGTCCTAGAAAACAACAGAAGTGTAAATAGCTGATTCATAATTGATTAATAGGGTGATAAGCTTATGGCCTAGCTAGCTTGGATGTTACATACCATGTCCTAGAAAACAACAGAAGTGTAAATAGCTGATTCATAATTGATTAATAGGGTGATAAGCTTATGGCCTAGCTAGCTTGGATGTTACATACCATGTCCTAGAAAACAACAGAAGTGTAAATAGCTAAGTCATAATTGATTAATAGGGTGATAAGCTTATGGCCTAGCTAGCTTGGATGTTACATACCATGTCCTAGAAAACAACAGAAGTGTAAATAGCTAAGTCATAATTGATTAATAGGGTGATAAGCTTATGGCCTAGCTAGCTTGGATGTTACATACCATGTCCTAGAAAACAACAGAAGTGTAAATAGCTAAGTGATAATTGATTAATAGGGTGATAAGCTTATGGCCTAGCTAGCTTGGATGTTACATACCATGTCCTCTATGAAGGGTAGCAGTAGACTTCCAAAGAAGTCTGTGGCCTCCTTAGGGATCTGGGCCGGCATGTTGTCAATGGAACACATCAATACTCCATCCCCTGCAAAGCTACAAAAAAGTTAGCCATTTAATTTAAAACTCTGTCATCAGCAATGCTACAACAAAAGTTAACCATTTAATTCAACATTCTGTCCCTGGCAAGTTAAAGCTACAATACACATTATTAATCTAATTCAACATGCTGTCTTCAACAAAGCTGCAACATGTTATTGTCAAATAATTCAACTCTCCACTTTCGGGATACGAACAACAAAAAATGGTTACTGTTTACTAAAACTCATCACTATGTCAAGCTACAGCTCAAATTTATAATTATAGTAACTCTCCTTCTTACAAAGTTACATCAACAGTTACTAATCTATGTCCCAAATCACCAATCAGTACAAATTTAAAATGTTGTGGTCAGTGTTGTAATGTTGTGGTCAGAGTTGTAATGTTGTGGTCAGTGTTGTGATCAGTGTTATAATGTTGTGGTTAGTGTTATAATGTTGTGTTCAGTGTTGTAATGTTGTGGTCAGTGTTGTAATGTTGTGGTCAGTGTTGTGATGTTGTGGTCAGTGTTGTAATGTTGTGGTCAGTGTTGTAATGTTGTGTTCAGTGTTGTAATGTTGTGGTCAGTGTTGTGATCAGTGTTGTAATGTTGTGGTCAGTGTTGTGATGTGGCCATTTTGTGATGTAGTTAGTGTTGTAAAGTTTTGGTCAGTGTTGTGATGTTGTGGCAAATGTTGTAATATTGTGTTGAGTGTTGCATATGTTGTATTCAGTGGTGTATATGTTGTATTCAGTGTTGTAATGTTGTGGTCAGTGTTGTGATGTTGTGGTCAGTGTTGTGATGTCAGTATTTTACAAACCTTTCCCTGTTGATGTTGCGGTCAGTGTTGCAATGTTGTGGTCAGTGTTGTAATGTTGTGTTCAGTGTTGTAATGTTGTGGTCAGTGTTGTAATGTTGTGTTCAGTGTTGTAATGTTGTGGTCATTGTTGTAATGTTGTGGTCAGTGTTGTAATGTTGTGGTCATTGTTGTAATGTTGTGGTCATAGTTGTAATGTTGTGGTCAGTGTTGTAATGTTGTGGTCAGTGTTGTAATGTTGTGGTTAGTGTTGTAATGTTGTGGTCAGTGTTGTACTGTTATGGTTGTGATGTTGTGGTCATTGTTGTAATGTTGTGGTCATTGTTGTAATATGTTGTGGTCAGTGTTATAATGTTGTGGTCAGTGTTGTAATGTTGTGGTCAGTGTTGTAATGTTGTGGTCAGAGTTGTGATATTGTGGCCAGAGTTGTAATGTTGTGGTCAGTGTTGTAATGTTGTGGTCAGAATTGCAATATTGTGGTTAGTGTTGTTATGTTGTGGTCAGTTGTAATGTTGTGGTCAGAGTTGTGATGTTGTGGTCAGTGTTTTAATGTTGTGGTGAGTGTTGTGATGTTGTGGTCAGTTTTGTAATGTTGTTGTCATTGTTGTGATCACTGTTATAATGTTGTGGTCAGTGTTGTGATGTGGCCATTTTGTGATGTAGTTAGTGTTGTAAAGTTTTGGTCAGTGTTGTGATGTTGTGGCAAATGTTGTAATATTGTGGTGAGTGGTGTATATGTTGTATTCAGTGTTGTAATGTTGTGGTCAGTGTTGTGATGTTGTGGTCAGTGTTGTGATGTCAGTATTTTACAAACCTTTCCCTGTTGATGTTGCGGTCAGTGTTGCAATGTTGTGGTCAGTGTTGTGATATTTTACAAACCTTTCCCTGTTGATGTTGCGGTCAGTGTTGTGATGTTGTGGTCAGTGTTGTAATGTTGTGGTCAGTGTTGTGATGTCAGTATTTTACAAACCTTTCCCTGTTGATGTTGCGGTCAGCATTGTACAGACAAAAGGGTGAGTCTATAGTGGTACACTCTTGCATGAACTCTATTGAACCGCCAGGGTCAGCAGATATGTCACAGATAGCTAGTAAGCGGTGAGGAAGCTGGGGACATCCCGGTGTGGAAGGTAACCATGGCGACTCTTCATGGCGCAGCAATGTCTTAGCATCAGGAATGGTGAGAAGCCTTGGTGCATTAGGATCCCAGTATATACCATGGACTATCACAGAGGCGTATGGTGCTATCTGTAGGATTGAGAAAAAAAACCAAATGATAAACTTGACAAAATGTCCAATGATGTTTTTTATTTTCTGTTTAGATGATGAGGCTTTGAGTAAGTGCACAGGTGGCAGGTTTTATAGAGATGGTGAATAAGATTGGTAAATGACACATCCACCTGATGTACAGTTGGAGAAAGTAACTGATCAGTGTGGAAGACAGTTGAAGAAGCTGGTTGGTTGATGAGGTTGTGAATGTTTATGGATGGAGAAAGTGAAGCGATGCATTACAAGTATTCCACATGATATCTCATTAATACAAGAAGATTATCTGACTAAGAAAGCAGGAGACTGCAGCTTTTATTTACAGATATTTGACCAATTTGCCTTAATGGTCCCCTGAGTTTTGATATATTTTGGCAGATTTGATTCCTATGATTTTGAATTTGAGGTCAATGTCGTTCACTCCAGCATGCTAAAGGCCTAATATCAGATCTCAGGGCCTCTTGCTTAGTGAGAAGTCATTTAAAGATTTTAGCATATTTGACCCCTGTGACCTTGAATGAAAGTCAAAGTCATTCATATGAACATTATTGATAGTTCTTCACTCAAGCATGCTACAAGCCCAATATAAGGTCTCTGGACCTCTTGCTTAATGAGAAGTTGTTTAAAGATCTTTGACCTAGATTTAAAGTCAAGGTCATTCATTTAAACAATCTTGATAGCCCAATCCCTGATGCTACAGGCCCAATATCAGGTCTCTGGTTTGGTTTTGTTTTGTTTATTTTGTTTAACGTTCTATTAACAGCTAAGTTCATTTAAGGATGGCCTCCCGTGTTTGCGATATGCATGGGTGTGGTGAGTGCGTATGTGTGTTTTGGGAGGCTGCGGTATGTACGTGTTATGTCTCCTTGTGATAGGCCGGAAATTTTGCCGATTTATAGTGCTACCTCACTAAAGCATACTGCCAAAGACACCCAGCAGGACACCCCAACTGGTCACATTATACTGACAACGGGCCAACCAGTCGTTCCACTCCAAAACGCTGAGCGCTAAGCAGGAATAGCAACTAACATTTTTAAAGACTCTGGTATGTCTCGGCCAGGGGACAGAACCCAAAGTCTTCCTCACAAGGCCAAACGCTCATCTGAAGACCAAAAGTTAGGCATTGTCAAGGGAGACGTTAGGAAGAAGAAAGTTGTTCAGAAAGAAGAGAAAAGACAAGATCCCAAATTTAGTCGCCTCTTACGATCATGCAATGGGGGCAGCAGGTACAATTATTAAGCCCTACCTGCAGGGCAGATCATATTGCTTAATGAAAAGAAGTTATTGAAAGATTTCAGTATATTTGACCCCTATGACCTTGAATGAAGGTCAAGGATATCCATTTGAATGAACTTGGTAGCCCTTTATCGCAGCATGCTACAAGCCCAATATAAGGTCTCTTGGCTTCTTTGTTACCAAGAAGAAGTCATTGAAAGATTTTAGCATATTTGACACATGTGACATTGAATGAAGGTGAAGGTCATCCATTTGAATTTTTTGTAGTCCTTCATTGCAGCATGCTACACACCAAATCTTAGGTCTCTGAGCCACTTGTTTATCAAGAAGAAGTCGTTTAAATATTTTAGCACATTTGACCTGTATGACCTTGAATGAAGGTCAAGGTCATTCATTTGAACAAACCTCATCCCAGCATGCTACAGATCTGTTATCAGGTCCTTGCCTGTTGGTTATTGAGAAAAGGTTGCAAAATGTAAATTGTTCATGACAAACGCTGGACAAAAGGCAATCACAATAGGTCAACAGAGACTTCATCTCAGGTGACCTTAAAATGCAGATTGGGTGTCTGACAAAAAGATGGTGGTTATCTATAGGATGATCTTTTGCAATTTTATTTACCAGATTAACATTAAGAATAATACTTACCTTGTGGCTGAATACTGACAGGTAATTAGAAGGGTCCTTATCAAACTCCTCAGCATTGAACTTGCCGCCATCTTTATGGACAAAATGGGACTCTCGACTGACAACACAGGCGTAGAGCTTGTTGGTAGCTACAAATATTTACACAACACATGTAATTACTTATGGAAAGAAGCAGAAAGATTAAAAAGTTTATAAATGGCTTATAAGTTGAAACTTTCACCAACAATTACCAGTAATATTTGTTCTGGAGATATTACACAAACATGATGAATTTGTCATGTATTGAAATAGATGGTAAAACCATATGATAAAGTTTGATGAAGTTCCTCTAGGATTAAGTCATCTTCAGATGAAATCCCTAAACAACTTTTGTGATAAAGTTATCTTTTGCCAAATAAAATTTTTTCGTGGTTTCTCTGTTTCTCTGGTGATGTATTTTCCCTGTGGTCAATATGACTTTCTTTAATACTTACAGCCGTGCCTTGCGACATTAGGTAGGTGTTCTGGTTCTATATACTCAAATGGAAACTCCTGAAACACTTCCTGAGCTCCCTGGAACACACAACACATGATATTCATTGATTTTTTCCAGACTGTACTCAGATTTACTAAGATTTATTCAATCTTCTTAGAAAAAGAAAATTTAAATGGAAATAGCTCAAGCCCAGATATAAGTCTATAAAACAAATAATTTGACTGGCATAAACATACGCCCAAAGTTATGTTAGCAATGTTGAGTCATGCCAATATTTAGACCAATGTAAAAGAATTTGCAGTAGTGTCTGCTTGTGTAAAACTCGAAGTCACTCATCTGCTTACAGTGTATATAAGTATTTCTGTATATACAGGGCGATTACTGGACATTTCCTATTGTTTTAGGCCTGGCAATCAATACATACCTTACTGATATCATACATCACTTCAAAATCACTTCTTTAAACAAAATGTATGATAACTTTTTATTAATCTCTCAAAGACAGAGCTGTCAATTTATATCATTTTAAGTTTCTAAATGTGCCATTTACCAGGGTACTGAAAAAGAAGGTACTGAAAAAGAAATATTTGTTTATCTTTAATGAATCATCAGATTATATTTCACCTGTGACACATTACATGAGCCTGTGATGACAAAGGTGAGGGGACCTATAGATTTTGGTAGTCGTCCAAGAGTGATCACTTACCTGTGACACATCCCAGAGTGATCACTTACCTGTGACACATTACCGGAGCCTGTGAAGATAAAGGTGAGGGGACCTATAGACTTTGGTAGTCATCCCAGAATGATCACTTACCTGTGACACATTACCGGAGCCTGTGAAGATAAAGGTGAGGGGACCTATAGATTTTGGTAGTCGCCCCAGAGTGATCACTTACCTGTGACACATCCCAGAGTGATCACTTACCTGTGACACATCCCAGAGTGATCACTTACCTGTGACACATCCCAGAGTGATCGCTTACCTGTGACACATCCCAGAGTGATCACTTACCTGTGACACATCCAAGAGTGATCACTTACCTGTGACACATTACCAGAGTGATCACTTACCTGTGACACATTACCAGAGTGATCACTTACCTGTGACACACTACTAGAGTGATCACTTACCTGTGACACATCCCAGAGTGATCATTTACCTGTGACACATTACCAGAGTGATCACTTACCTGTGACACACTACCAGAGTGATCACTTACCTGTGACACATTACCGGAGCCTGTGAAGATAAAGGTGAGGGGACCTATAGACTTTGGTAGTCGCCCCAGAGTGATCACTTACCTGTGACACATTACCGGAGCCTGTGAAGATGAAGGTGAGGGGACCTATAGACTTTGGTAGTCGCCCCAGAGCAATCTCATATCCAGCATCCCTCACAGCCCTACGGGCCATTTCTGTGTTAGTGTAGTTATGGCTCGGACCGATGTGCTAGAGTAGAGTGTAAATGCATGTATATTATCAAAATGTCAAAGACTCTTTGAACATGGTATCCTGACCTTTAAACAGTGTAATAATCACTTTTTTGGCAAATCTTAGATAAAAGCTACAATTGAGATTTTTTACAATACCTTTTTATATGTAAAATATTGACTATTGCAATAGAATATTAGAGGATTCTTTTCAGATTTTTTTGTGTGGATCAAAATCACTTAATCTAAGTGTTAACATCTCAGTAACTATCCTAAAATACTCAGACTTTCGAATTTAAATGGTTGTTGTCAATGACTGATATGAATTTAATAGTTTCTAAGCAATACAGATTACCCAGAGATAGTACAAGGAAGGTATGTGTACTTAAAAAAGTATTATATGGTTGCTAGGTGACAATGACTACCCAGAGATCATACCAGGAAGGTACTGTGTATTATATGGTTGCTAGGTGACCCTGACTACCCAGAGATCATACCAGGAAGGTACTTTGTATTATATGGTTGCTAGGTGACCCTGACTACCCAGAGATCGTACCAGGAAGGTACTTTGTATTATATGGTTGCTAGGTGACCCTGACTACCCAGAGATTGTACCAGGAAGGTACTGTGTATTATACAGTCGCTAGGTGACCCTGACTACCCAGAGATCGTACCAGGAAGGGACTATGTATTATATGGTTGCTAGGTGACCCTGACTACCCAGAGATCGTACCAGGAAGGGCGTATGATGTCCCAGTGCCAGTAGCCTCAGTCCCAGTCCATGAAGTATATTAATCATCCCTGACACTCCAGCATACTTTCCAAAGGCTACTACACGTTGTCCTTTGTCATCCACCATCTTCTCATAGTCTATCAATCGAATATTCTGTAACACAAATAAAAAACATTTTATGATTTTAACATCTGTGTATCACAGCACATCAGAAACATGAACTAGTATGCTTCAATAGTTCAAATATCAAACATTGCTAAAGCTGTATTGAGAAATTCACACTAACCAGGCTGATTGTCAATTTCAACCAAATGTTATTGACTATTTATATATCAATTGGATTGAAAGAGCTAAGGAGGCGGATATCTGGCATTGAATGTGTGTTCAATTAAGTTTAATTATTTTATGTTTTCATTAAGAGTGATTAGAAGTGGAACTATACCACTACCACAGTATACAAACTGAAGACTGTGAAAGTTGTGCAAAGACTAACTTTTTCTAAGATGGCATCTAGGAGAGGCATGTTGTCCTTCTGAGCCTTGATTGTGTGGGAGAAGAAGGCATAGGTTTTGTCTGGCATCAGCACGTCAATAGGTACAGTCTTCACTCCGATCACTAGGGAAGCTTCGCTGATGTCCTCCTGTATCACCGCGCCACACTGGGCGTAGTCCTACAGAGTATAACATTATACCTACACACTGGGTATAGTCCTACAGAGTATAACATTATACCTACACACTGGGTATAGTCCTACAGAGTATAACATTATACCTACGCACTGGGTATAGTCCTACAGAGTATAACATTATACCTACGCACTGGGTATAGTCCTACAGAGTATAACATTATACCTACACACTGGGTGTAGTCCTACAGAGTATAACATTATACCTACACACTGGGTGTAGTCCTACAGAGTATAACATTATACCTACACACTGGGTGTAGTCCTACAGAGTATAACATTATACCTGCACACTGGATATAGTCCTACAGAGTATAACATTATACCTACACACTGGGTATAGTCCTACAGAGTATAACATTATACCTACACACTGGGTATAGTCCTACAGAGTATAACATTATACCTACACACTGGGCATAGTCCTACAGAGTATAACATTATACCTACACACTGGGTATAGTCCTACAGAGTATAACATTATACCTACACACTGGGTATAGTCCTACAGAGTATAACATCATACCTTCACACTGGGTATAGTCCTACAGAGTATAACATTATACCTACACACTGGACAGAGTCCTACAGAGTATAACATTATACCTACACACTGGGTATAGTCCTACAGAGTATAACATTATACCTACACACTGGGTATAGTCCTACAGAGTATAACATTATACCTGCACACTGGATATAGTCCTACAGAGTATAACATTGTATTATACCTACACACTGGGTATAGTCCTACAGAGTATAACATTATACCTATACACTGGGTATAGTCCTACAAAGTATAACATTATACCTACACACTGGGTATAGTCCTACAGAGTATAACATTATACCTACATACTGGGTATAGTCCTACAGAGTATAACATTATACCTACACACTGGGTATAGTCCTACAGAGTATAACATTATACCTACACACTGGGCATAGTCCTACAGAGTATAACATTATACCTACACACTGGGTATAGTCCTACAAAGTATAACATTATACCTACACACTGGGTATAGTCCTACAGAGTATAACATTATACCTACACACTGGGTATAGTCCTACAGAGTATAACATTATACCTACACACTGGGTATAGTCCTACAGAGTATAACATTATACCTACACACTGGGTGTAGTCCTACAGAGTATAACATTATACCTACACACTGGGCGTAGTCCTACAGAGTATAACATTATACCTACACACTGGGTATAGTCCTACAGAGTATAACATTATACCTACACACTGGGTATAGTCCTACAGAGTATAACATTATACCTACACACTGGGTATAGTCCTACAGAGTATAACATTATACCTACACACTGGGCGTAGTCCTACAGAGTATAACATTATACCTACACACTGGGTGTAGTCCTACAGAGTATAACATTATACCTACACACTGGGTATAGTCCTACAGAGTATAACATTATACCTACACACTGGGTATAGTCCTACAGAGTATAACATTATACCTACACACTGGGTATAGTCCTACAGAGTATAACATTATACCTACACACTGGGTATAGTCCTACAGAGTATAACATTGTATTATACCTCCACTCTGGGTATAGTAGTCCTACAGAATAACAATGTATTAATTACTGTTTATTCCTAAGAAAAATAATTTGCAAACTTAAACAATGATGGAAAACTGTTATTAATTTGTCTTAGTTTCTAAAAACTGTAAAATCACAAGAGAAATAACTTACGATCATATTATACGCTCTCCTGTTGGACGGTTGGACGATGACCTTAATGCCATTCTTCACAAGTTTCCGGACATGGCGAGGAGCAAGAGGGGCACGCCGCTCCCAAACATTGATGGTCTCCCGCCGTATAGCCATCACCTTCGGAGCATCGGACATAAACCTTTGGCATCCTGCAGACGACAACGCTCTCCCACAGAGCAGCTGCGTTCGCCGACGCCACATAATGTTTTAGTTTTTAGTCTGATTGACACTGATATTTCTGCCTTTTTTTATGGTTTAATCAATCTCTTGATCTATTGAAAAACCTCCTCTTTATCTTTACACCTGAAAAAGTACATTGTACAAGGTTAAGTCTTTAAGAAGCCAGACACCATAGATTTTTTAAGCTTCGCAAACAGAGATATTCTAATCATAACTTTTTTTTTTGCATTATTAACTTAACAGAGGTCTGCTGTTTTTCTTCAAAAAACATTTTGTTTTGCAGTTTCAGGAATTCATCTTAATCCATGAAATAAATGAAGAGTTGTAATGACTTTTGTCTGATATACAGGTAAATACCTGTAATCAACCACATGCTACCTGCTTAGTGTTGGTTAGCTTAAACTGATTACAAACCTGCTGGAGACACTGGTAGTGTATACCTTACACATACATCACTATAGTTCATCAAATTGCAGTAAATTGTTGTGCATAAAATTTGGAGATATGTCCCATAAAATGAGAGAATTCAGCATAAACTTTGCTGGTAAAGTTTTACAAGTTCTAAATATACTCCAAACCTTTGAGGTGTACAAGTAACACTATTTTGTCATTTTGTGATCTAGTCACTCATTGTGATCAACATGCTCTGTTTCACAAATACAATAACAAGTCATATAAATGTTATGAGAACATATTTTTTACATTAACTATGAATATATCACTTAACTCAAACAGTGGATTGTTTAGTATGGATTTTCATAGCATGAAAATAAGCTTATGCAAAGTATTTTAAAATAATGGCCCTTTGGACAATGGGTCTGTATTGCTCACCTGATTCTACAGCAACTTTTAAGTTGATATATATATAGGTCATTTTTGCAGATACTAAGCTTATTACCACTTTATTCAAATATCAGAGTAGGCTTAGGTTTATTCATATTTGAACCCAGCATGCTACAGACACAATATCAGCCCTCTGGGCATCTTGTTTATTTAGAAGGGTTTGTCTAAAGATTTTAGCCTATTTGACCTTGAATACAGGCCAAGGTCATTTATTTGAAGAAACTTGATAACCCTTCTCCCCAGCATGCTACAGAACTAATATCAGGTCTCTGGACCTCTTGGTTATTGAGAAGAAGCCATTTAAAGATTTTAACCTATCTGGCCCCTGTGATGTTGAATGTAGGTCAAGGTCATCCATTTGAACAAAGGTGGTAGTCCATCATCCCAGCATATTACAGGCCCAGTATAAGGTTTCTGGGCCTCTTGGTTATTGAGAAGAAGTTGTTTACATAGAAAAGTTGACACCGGACTGACATCTGGATGGGTGGACGACGGATGCCGATCCACAGCATTTTTAAAACATCTTTTTCTGTGATTTCATTTTGTGCCACAATATACACATTGTATGTGCCTACTTATACTGTTTCTAATATAGTCTATAGATGCTTTATATAACTTTATATCTACCTTCTTATAATTTTTCAATACCTACGTACCCTGGAACTAAAATTTCTATATATACCTACTTACATACTTTTTCTATAAACCAATTTTACTTGGTATATATATACATGTATATCTACTTATACTTTGTATATATCTACTCATACTTTGTATATATCTACTCATACTTTGTATATATCTACTTATACTTTGTATATATCTACTCATACTTTGTATATATCTACTCATACTTTGTATATATCTACTCATACTTTGTATATATCTATATATACTTTTACTTTCTATATATTGACTGTATTTTTCCTTCAAAATGCTCCCTGTAAAATGTAAAAGATGAGTATTAAAGTTTAGGGAGGGCTTATTTTCAGAATTGATGATTCTGCAAAACTTAAGAAGGGACTTAATTTGTTTGTGGGCAGGGTCTATCTACGGATAACTATATGGTATGTTATGTATATGTCTACTTTTTTTTTACGTTTAGCATATTCATACTTTGTAAATATGAAAATGAACCTTATATTTATTTGGAGTCATTCTGGCACATTATCTACAAAGGAGATGATAATTAGGGTTAAATAAAGAATTTGGAAATAACTATAGTTCTGCTAGAATACAGCAAAACGTATGGAAGCCATTAATTAAGATCGAGGCTTCTAAATGAGCAATCAAAATACTTTCAATACCTGCATGTGAATGACTTGCAATTTCATTATACCTGTATAAAGTGTAATGGCTATAGCTTTGGCCCCAAGAGTAGGAAATTAGATATTTTTCCTTACTTTTACACTTCGGGTGCAGTTCACCATTCCAAGTGTAATCACTTCGGGTGCAGTTCACCATTCCAAGTGTAATTTAAGCTATAGGAGATTGAGAGGCTTAATTAATTCTTTGGATCAAGTTTTCTTTTAGGCAAAGATTGTTAGGATGAGTTAATGAATTAAGTTAATTAGTATTAACCTGGTCACCTATATTTTGCTGAAGCTTACTGATTCAGACTTGAATTTCTCTTCAGTCCAAATAAAGGTCCAGCTACATGTATGTCCACTTTGAGAGCGAAAGGTTATAGGCTAATTAAGCTTATATTTTTCATTACTCATTCCTGTTATTACATATAACTAAATTTGGTATCACAATATGCAGTTATGTACGGTGTCAGTCAGGGGTATGCCTTGTCATGGTACTTCATAAAAATGATGACAGTACAACCTTTCTTAACCGGTTATAAATTATATGTCTTTCGTCTGTGCATATATATATAAAAAGTCGACAAAAAGAATATAAGTAAATAGTTAAATACCCCTTGGTGTGGCCTCATTTCTTACGCTTCGTTTTTTCAAAATCATGACCACGGGGGGCAATTTACTATAGGTGGACATGAGTGACCTCTAGCTTCAGCACAAGTGTCCGCGGTCCCGTTAATCAGGTTGTTTTAGTTTACAGGTGCCCGATCGTGATCTAACGTACGTCTATACTGTAGATGATGGCCGAGTTTTATAGCAACGCACTGGTTCATGTTTCGCCAAAAAAGAGTGGATTGTTGTAAAGTTTAAACACACATACATTAAGATCGGAGTGGTTAGGAAATAAACATGGGTTTCATTACATTATGTCGTTTGAATCTTACCTCTAAACGTCAACAAGCTGTGATTTCCGCGCTGCATGTATACAAACAACCCGGCAGCGCTTGATGTGTACGTGATTGTCATTGGTTCGTAAAACTTGAAGGTCAGACTCTCTCAGCCAATAGATGACTAGCATTACAACACACCTATTTCCTCGGTATCAGAATCATTACGGAATCAGGACACAGATAGGATAAAGAGTAATATATACATACGATTACACATTGAATTATGTTCTAGTCTAATAGGTTAACGTACAAAGAAAAGCACTACCATCACCAAGGTTTCCCCCCCCCGCACAATTTTGGGTGGACAGACATAGAAATCTAGTCCGTTTACACGTGTGTACGTCCCTTTTCTTATGGAGCACCTTTACTATTTAAATCTCAATAAGCAAGGACGTACATACGTATGTATGTCCCTGCAATGAGGTAAAATACTTTTTTTTCAATTCTTTAATGCCATAAAAAATAAGTTAAGGAATATCCCTTGCTGGGTTAAGGCTAGACTGGCCCCACATGTCTCCATAGAATATCAAAATTATAAATAAAATTGAGCTTTATGATTTAGGTCCCTAGGATATGTCTGATTCTAGCCCAAGTTTCAAAGTAGGGGCAGGTAATCTAGTATTAGAATTTAGCTTGGCAATTCTTAACAATAAAACCTTAGGGTCTGGTGGCCAGTCTAGGCATATAGTACATTGTACGTATAGCTTAGAGAGGTGGTTTTAAAAAATGCTAGTCTAAAGAGTTTATGATTAAAAAATAACGATATGAATAATAGTTAACGAAAGTTATGTAAACAGATTTATAAATATTTAGGCACGAAACCAGAGACCTATATATTAATTATTTTAGTATATAGGTCTCTGACGAAACGAATAATAAGGACTTCATGATACATGCAGGGACTTATAGAGAGGGAAAGGTCGTTCATTGAAAAATACAACGCATCATCACAGGCATTTTGATACATCGGCCACACTCGTATGCGATGCTCAAGTTCAAATTTTTGTTATCACTTGTTTAAATTTATTTCTTTTTTGCTTGCTCCCATGTGATATTTGGTTTACATTTAAAAGGTTGATAATTAATTTTTCTTTGTTTTCATGGTAAATACTCAAATGTGATTGGTCGAAAAATTCTTTTCATTCTTCTCAAGTTGGCAGTCTTCTGACGATTTGGTTAAGCTTTTAGATAGCATTTGATAATTTCCGATTCTTCTTCTGAGGTCTTTCAAAGTATTGTTTCTCTTACACACTCTAGATCTGTATAGGTCATTTATGTAGACTAATAATAAGACAGGGTCGAAAACATGGCCTTGTGAGTTCAATTTTTCACTGGTTCCTATTTAGATTTATTCCCGCGGGCTAAACCGTTTGCTGACGTTCTAATATGAAGCAATGAATCTAGTTTATTATCTTCTCACATATACCACATACTTCTTCAATTTCTTGCTAAGTCTAATTTTGGGAACACTGAACAGTTGTCCTAATGTCCAACTATAGAATATCTACAGGAAATATAGTGTAGTCTTTCCGAAAGCTAAGCAGGCGAGTTCAAAATAAACCTTTATTTTCTATGTGATCCATTGATTTTCCCCATACTTTTAGCCTAAATATAAGGCTTTAAATATTACTGTGTGCATACATATAACGACTAGTAATTTGTACATGTATAAAATGAGTCTTAGGAAGTGTTTTTTTTTTTATTTTATTTCTGCGAGGCCGAGACAAAATTCATAAATTTTCACATGAATGAAAGTAGTATCGGATCCCATTTATCTGTATCTGTATATATATCAAAGCGAAATTGAAGTGATTCTTAATATAAGTCATGAATAAAATATTAATACTATAATAATATTCAAAACTAGAAAGGGGACTTTTGTTATCTGTAATAAAACTTTATATTCCCCTGATATAAAACGTATGTTCTAGCGCATACATGATAAGTCAGAGAAAATGTATGAATAATATATTGTTCGCTTTGGTGACACAGTCAAGTATGTCTGAGAGACATTGACATTGATTTACTTGTTGGCAATAAGGTGTTTTTTTGTTGTTTTTTTTTTTGTTTAACGTCCTATTAACAGCCAGGGTCATTTAAGGACGTGCCAGGTTTTGGAGGCGGAGGAAAGCCGGAGTACCCGGAGAAAAACCACCGGCCTATGGTCAGTACCTGGCAACTGGGGCAGAGTGCGAGTTCGAAACCTACGTGGGGCACGTAGGTTTCGAACTCGCAACCCAGAGGTGGAGGGCTAGTGATAAAGTGTCAGGACACCTTAACCACGCGGCCCCTGGCAATAAGAACAGTACATTAATTCACCACAATTGAAAAACAATGTATATAAGATTTTGGTGCTGGTGCTGAATATTTCATTTTCAAGAATGAAGTGACCTGTAAATCCTTGTCTTGAGAGATCTTTTCCAAATTTTGATCGACAATGACGTTTCACTCGGCAAACGTCCGTAAATTTTAAAAAGTGGGTTTCAATATAATCATTTCTAACCATGCTAAAAAGTTAATTAATGTCCCTTTGAAGGACAATCATATCTGGGATTCCTCATACAGACCCAACAAACAAATAAATTAAAATAATGGTAGTCTCGACACTGAGATTTGATGTACATACGGTCAATACCATTTCATTATTTAACAACAGATCCCAGAGGGATCTTGACGCCCACTATTGAATGATCTTTATAGATTCCATGTCAGACTGATCTATCTTTCCATTTTCCCCATCTTTCTTTTTTCCCTCTTACTAATCTGCTAACATGAACACATGGAACCTACATGTCAAAATTGAGAAATATCCCTCCGGTAGTTTTAAATCAAGGGGAACCAATTTATGAAATTTCAGAAATAGCGATAATGGCTGGTACCAAAATGCAATATTAGGGACCAAGGGGAACCTACATATGAAATTTCAGAAAGATCCCTTCTGTACTTTCTGAGAAATAGCGGTAAATTAACAAACTTCAATTGTCAAAATCCAAGATGGCTGCCTGTCGGCCATGTTGTTTTCCTATTGGTCCTAAAATGCAATATGCATAACTGAGGACAAAAGGGAACCTACATATGAAATTTGAGAAATATTCCTTCAGTACTTTCTGAGAAATAGCCATAACAAACTTCAATTGTCAAAATCAAAGATGGCTGCCTGTCGGCCATGTTGTTTTCCAACATGTCCCAAAATTCAATATGTTTAACTATGGACCAAGGGAAACATACATATGAAATTTGAGAAATAATCCCTTCAGTCCTTTCTGAGAAATAGCGATAACTAACGTCATTTGTCTAAATCCAAGATGGCCGCCTGTTGGCCATGTTGTTTTTAGATCAGTCCCAAAATGCAATATACATAACAAGGGACCAAAGGAAACGTACATATGAAATTTGAGAAATATTCCTTTAGTACTTTCTGAGAAATAGCCATAACAAACTTCCCAATTGTCAAAATCCAACATGGCTGCCTGTCGGCCATGTTGTTTTCCAACTTGTCCCAAAATGCAATATGCACAACTAAGGACCAAGGGGAACTACCTATGAAATTTTAGAAAGGTCCCTTCAGTACTTTCTGAGAAATAGCGATAACAAACTTCATTTGTCTAAATCCAAGATGGCCGCCTGTTGGCCATGTTGTTTTTGATTGGTCCCAAAATGCAATATACATAACTAGGGACCAAAGGAAACGTACATATGAAATTTGAGAAATATTCCTTCAGTACTTTCTGAGAAATAGCCATAACAAACTTCCCAATTGTCAAAATCCAAGATGGCTGCCTGTCGGCCATGTTGTTTTCCAACTTGTCCCAAAATGCAATATGCACAACTAAGGACCAAGGGGAACTACCTAAGAGATTTTAGAAAGGTCCCTTCAGTACTTTCTGAGAAATAGCGATAACAAACTTCAATTGTCAAAATCCAAGATGGCTGCCTGTCGGCCATGTTGTTTTTGATTGGTCCCAAAATGCAATATTCATAACTAGGCACCAAGGGGAACCTACATAGAAAATTTGAGAAATATCCCTTTAAAACTTTCTGAGAAATAGGGATAACAAGAATTGTTTATGGAGGGACGGATGGAGGGACGGACCACGGACGCAGGGTGATTTGAATAGCCATCTGATGATGGTGGGCTAAAAATCAATTATATATATTTAAGCTGCAAGTTCACAGATCGTACCAGTGCTATTCCCACCAAACATTGAACACATATAAGTTACATTGTAGAACATGTATGGACATCTCAATTCCCCAAAATGATTGGATTTTGTTTTATTTTATGTGCTTACGGGTATTTGTGGTTAATACCCAAGATTTTGATGCGTTTGCATGAATATGAATTCACTTGAGTTTAAATAGAATACAATTATTAAGAATCCATTGAATTTTACAGGTTTAAAGTTAGTTATCGATGCAACAAAACTATATTTAAATATTAATTTGTATCTGAAAAAAAATCAAAAAATTGAGATATACATAAAATATCCATTTTTTTAAATTCTGAGTAAAGTATAGATGTTATCAATCTATTTAAAAATTGAAGTTCAATCTAAAATACGGAGTTGTGCAGAGTTAAATAAAACATCAAATCTTAATTAAATTGAGACGGTATCTACAATCAGTAAATGACTCCTAGTCACCATGTGAGTAAAGAATCTGTTCCTTATATACACTTTATGTCTATCTGACAATATTTACATTTGCTATGCATTTCCCCATTGGCACAATGCTAAGAGGCAGTTGCCACCATACGCCTATAACACCCAGTGCCTTAGGCTATAACACCCAGTGGGTCATGTGACATTAAAAAAGGCGGGATTTTTTTGTGTTGGTTTAGTTTTTTTCAAAGTTGATGAAAATGGTAAGACAATGTAAATATAAGTATTGAACAGTGGTTTTAATGTTGTTATAATCAATATCGCAGCAAGATGTATGGTGGGCAAATGGCATAGGTACCCATTAGGGTTTCCGAGCTACATTTGCCCACCATACATCTTGCTGCCATATCGACTATAACAACATTAAAACCACTGTTCATTGCTTAACTGGAACTGAATATCATTTTGTTGTCTAATCTTTATTGCTGTGATAGAATAATTTCAGAGCTGAGATATTGACCCAATTGTTTTATTTTTTTCGTAACATTAGAACACTAATTGTGTGTATGTTAAAAATTCAAATAAGTAAATAAATAGATACTTAGTTCATAACAATTTCTAAATCAAATATAATAACAAGAGATCCCAGAGGGATCTTGGTGCCCACCATTGAATGATCTATATCAGTCAAATGATATTTTCTCTTCTTTTCCCTTTTTTCACTCTTCCTTCAAAACATTTAATAGATTTATATAACATTATATAGCAGAAGCAACCTGTCAAAATCCAAGATGGCCATGCTCTTTGTCATCCATTTAGTCCTTTCAATCAGACTTTCATGCACAACTAGGGACCAAGGGCAACTTCTACATTCAAAGTTGAGAAAGCCAGTAATAGATATTTAGAACTTAAATTTAAGAAGCAGCAGTAACAAACTTCAATTGTCAAAATACAAGATGGCCGCCTGTCGGCCATGCTGTTTTCCGATCGGTCCAAAAATGGAGTATGCGTACCTATAGGGACTAAGGGGAACCTACATATGAAGTTTGAGAAAGATCCATTGAGTACTTTCTGAGAAATAGAGATAACAAGAATTGTTTATGGACAGACAGGTGTGATGTGGTTGTTCCACCTGGGTAAGTTAATGGTACCACAATGGGAACATGAACAATGGTCATATATTGAGACAGGTGTGATGTGGTTGTTACACCGGGGTAAGTTAATGGTACCACAATGGGAACATGAACAATGGTCATATATTGAGACAGGTGTGATGTGGTTGTTACACCGGGGTAAGTTAATGGTACCACAATGGGAACATGAACAATGGTCATATATTGAGACAGGTGTGATGTGGTTGTTACACCGGGGTTACTTAATGGTACCACAATGGGAACATGAACAATGGTCATATATTGAGACAGGTGTGATGTGGTTGTTACACCGGGGTAAGTTAATGGTACCACAATGGGAACATGAACAATGGTCATATATTGAGACAGGTGTGATGTGGTTGTTACACCGGGGTTACTTAATGGTACCACAATGGGAACATGAACAATGGTCATATATTGAGACAGGTGTGATGTGGTTGTTACACCGGGGTTACTTAATGGTACCACAATGGGAACATGAACAATGGTCATATATTGAGACAGGTGTGATGTGGCTGTTACACCGGGGTTACTTAATGGTACCACAATGGGAACATGAATAATGTTCATGTTTTTTAAAAGAGCTCTCCTCCCTATTATTAAGGTTCATGCTACTGTTGCCTTGGGATATTCCCCTACTGATGGGAACTAGTCATAACTTTCAGGTAAATGCTTTCAGCAACCCCATAACACTGAGAGCTAGTTCTTGAGTGACAGAGATCCATGTCCTGAAACCATATATACAGTTGGTAGGTACTGAAGTGACACACTCATTGCTGCACACTGGCTCCTGGATCCAGCCTGTCAGATTCTGGTGTCTTAACCATCATACAGAAATACACATGTAGTTGAGAACTCACCCATAGTGACAAGAATAATACAAGTTAAAAGAGGAAATCCTAACCCTTGCTAATATCACAAAACAAGTACTACTTTCCCAACAAGAGGCCCATTGGCCTTAACGGTCACCTTAGTTTTGAAATATTTAAGTTAATTTAATTGCCCATTTTTGGCCCCGCCCATCAACCCAGGGGTTCAGTCAGGGCCTACATGTGCATACCATGAAGCTGTCATCCCATGCTGAGAGCGTTTAACAAAGTTAGAATGAATTCCAATAGAAATCAAACAAATGATAGTCAAAATGTTGCCTTCCCTATATAAACTAAAGTTTACCTCCTCCCCAGGGGCAAAGGTGAGACCCCAGGGTCATGAAATTCACAATCTACAATCCTCCTATACTGATAATTTTAACCAAGTTTGAAGTATTTCCAGTGGCAACTGGAACAAATAATGCTCAAAAATGTGATTTCCCTATATAAATCATCCTGATAGCATGAAAGTCTCGTCATGCATAGCAATTGTTGCTACCATCCTGGGATGAATTGGTCGCTGTATCAGCCATATTGTGGTGGGTTTTTTACGACGCCCCATATACACCTCTACAAAATACAAATAACCACTTAATGTTTGTCCGCAGTTTCCTAAAATGTGTCGTCGAAAAACTGCATATATGCAGTTGTTTTTTGCACAGTGTCAGACACATTTCATCGTCAGATTTTGCTTTGCTTTTAGTTTATTTTGACAACGCAGTGTTGGCCCGTAACCATCTCACGTTTCCCCCTGGGGAGGGGGTAAAGTTTACTATAGTTAAAGATATCACTTAGTCAACTTTTGAACAGGTTACTTAATTAATAAGTGATATATTACTTAGTGGCCTAAGTGATATCAACTATCTGGGAATAAAAAGTAAAGCTTTAAATCAAAGTGTCTCTTACCTTGGAGAAACACAATCCTGAAATGTGAAGCATCAGCTGTATTTCCATTACACAGTAGGCTACACATGTAATAAGAATAGGAAATATCCAGACAGTAAATGCTGGTCTTCCTTTATCACGATTATATCTACCATATCTACATATGTATAGTTGCCAGTAGAAAACATTGATGTAAACCTTGGAACCCAAGCTGTTGGAGAGAATTTGCTATTCAAAAACTAGTGTCACATCTGTTGGGCCATTAAAAGAGCACATAAAAAACTGTATATCAGTGTAATTTACATGTTACATAATTCAATGTTTTATCACATGTTACAGGGAAGCAGGTAATTATTTGATAGGAACCATCATTTCTTGGTTCTACTTTTGTACAATAAACTAGCCGAGTTAGATTAGTTTATTTCAATATTAATCATATATGATATGATACAGGTTAATTCCTGGTTTAGCTGACACTCACTACTGAGGGCAAATTTTTACAAATAAACTGGTTTAGGTTTGGGTTTATGGTTTAAACCTGGTTTTCAAAACGGTTTGTAAACTAAAACTGGTTTGCTCTTGAGAAACAAATGCAAAATTCTAGTTTTCAATATGGTGTCTTTGGAAAAAAAAGCTTCAGAGCAGTATTTGAAACGTTAATACCTCCTGAACGCACAAAAATCCCCCGAATCCCAAATTATGTTGAACTGTCATACCAATGGGCAAACAATTATTAATATTTATAATCTATATTTTATTTGTCCAGTCAAATGACACTACAAGCCATAGCTGGCAAGTTTGGAGCACGTAGCGCACTTCAAGAGCACATTCTGCATGTTGACAGCATTCGCCATCTTGTTTTCAGATACGAAACCTTCCAAACCACAACCGGTGGTGGTTTGAATGGTTTAATAAACTAGTTTAGGTTTATCAGAAACAAATGAATGAACCGGTTTCAGTTTAAATGTGGTTTGAAACTGGTTTACTCAACAAATGGAAAGTTTACAGAACCGATTCGAAACTCAAACTGGTTTTAGGAGAACAAATTCGCCCTGAGAAAGAAAATGTTTATTATATCCAACTATAGAATATTTTGAACAAAGTTTTGAGCTTGATCTCTGCATAGTTTTACTTCCCCAGGGCATGTTCAGATACATGATCTAATCAGTTTGAAAAAAAAAAAAAAAGCAAGACATCCCAATAAAAATCTTGGCACCCACTATTGATAATCTTTATTGGTTCTATGTTAGACTGATCTTTTCTCTCCTTTTCCCTTCTCTTAATCATGTGACAACAAGAGAACCTACATATGAAATCTTACAAAGGTCTGCAAATTACTTCCTGAAAAATTTTGATAACAAATTCAATTGTTATCCAAGATATCTGTCGATTTACAATTGTTTGTTTTCCCAATCTGACTTAACATTGAACATGTACAAGTAGGAGCCAAAGAAATTTACCAACATATGAAATGTGAAAACTTTCCAGAACTCTGTGAAACAGTGATATAACAAACTCCTACTGTAAAGAGGAGAAACTGCAAACCAAGTATGAGAAAAATATCTGTCATTTATAGTTCTCAAGAAATACCAATCACAAACGCCAACTGTAAGAATCCAAGATAGCTGCCTGTCAGCCATTTATGTTTTCCTGGTCAAACTCCAACATTTTATTGGCACAACTAGGAAAAAAGGGGAACCTTTACATGCATTTGAGAAATATCCTATCATTTACTTCTCAGGAAACAGCGAGTACAAAGTTCTACTCTCAAAATTCTGTAAACCATTTTGTTTTCCTGATCAGTCTCCAATTGGAAGAAAACAACTTGGGACTTAAGGGAAACTTCCTTTGAAATTTGAGAAATATATATCCTTCCAGCATTTCTCAAGATATTGATATATATTGGTAGGATAAAAATAATGTATATAATATTCATGGGGCCCTTACTGGTCTGTAAACTGTGTATTTTGTGAAAAGTATAAAAGATCTTGCAAGTGCTAGAGTTTTCTCAACGATAGATGCTTTAATTCAAAATCTAACAATGCATTTACTTTCTAAATGTTTGATTTTTTCAAGGTACATATCATAATTCTTATTATGAACTTACAGACCTAGTACTCCGAGTGATAAACTTTTATAGTAGGAGTACTCACAGTGATAAACTTGTATAGCAGGAGTACTCACAGTGATAAACTTGTATAGCGGGAGTACTAAGAGAGATAAACTTGTATAGCAGGAGTACTCACAGTGATAAACTTGTATAGCAGGAGTACTTGGAGTGATAAACTTGTATAGCAGTACTCAGAGATAAACTTGTATAGCAGGAGTACTCAGAGTGATAAACATGTATAGCAGGAGTACTTAGTGATAAACTTGTATAGCAGGAGTACTCAGTAATAAACTTGTATAGCAGGAGTAATTAGTGATAAACTTGTATAGCAGGAGTACTTGGAGTGATAAACTTGTATAGCAGTACTCAGTGATAAACTTGTATAGCAGGAGTACTCAGAGTGATAAACTTGTATAGCAGGAGTATCACAGTGATAAACTTGTATAGCAGGAGTACTTGGAGTGATAAACTTGTATAGCAGGAGTATCACAGTGATAAACTTGTATAGCAGGAGTACTCAGAGAGATAAACTTGTATAGCAGGAGTACTCAGTGATAAACTTGTACAGGAGTACTCACATTAGTACTCAGAGTGATATACATGTATTTGTATACCAGTGCTCTAAAATAAGAACTGAATAGAACAAAATAGTTAGAAAACATTGTTTATTTGAACGCTATCCAAGGACATGATAAAACTAGTACAAAATATGGATATAATGTTAAAATTACATCTCTATATAAAGATTTATATGAATTAAAGAATGATTTGATACCTTTAGGTAAATAAAAAGATAAATTAATCAACTACACATATCTTAAAGAAGCTAAAATGTTGTGACCAATAGCACTGACCTTAAGCCCAGGTGTGACTTGTACATGGTGTTCAGTAATGTTTCTGTTACTCAGCTAACAGAGAATGCTTCTTCATTTTCATGTACCACTAAATCTATCTACATTGGCTTCAGATTCAGAGAACATGTAAATACACATTTCTGCACGCTTTGACAAGAGTCGAAGCAAGGTCTCTCATGACATCGGGATTTCTATCAGCTTGGTGATAGACTATAGTTAACACTATGTAGACACAAAGACATGCTCCTTTAACATTTCTATCATACTAGGTATCACAAGTTTAAGAAGATGCACAACACTAGTATTTGAGGAGATCAGTTATATGAATAAGCTGTTATTCTGATCTACCCGAGTGATTTCCCGGTGTTCCAATTGATTAGTAAGGTATAGCGAGATCTACCAGAGTGACTTCCCTTTGTCCTACTTGATCAGTAAGGTATAGCCAGATCTACCAGTGATTTCCCTTTGTTCTACTTGATAAGAATGGTATAGCGAGATCTACCGGAGTGACTTCCCTTTGTTCCATTAATCAGTAAGGTATAGCGAGATCTACCAGAGTGACTTCCCTTTGTTCCATTAATCAGTAAGGTATAGCGAGATCTACCAGAGTGACTTCCCTTTGTTCCATTAATCAGTAAGGTATAGAGAGATCTACCAGAGTGACTTCCCTTTGTTCCATTAATCAGTAAGGTATAGCGAGATCTATCAGAGTGACTTCCTTTTGTTCTACTTGATCAGTAAGGTATAGCGAGATCTACCAGAGTGACTTTCCTTTGTTCTACTTTATCAGAATGGTATAGCGAGATCTACCAGAGTGATTTCCCTTTGTTCTACTTTATCATAATGGTATAGCGAGATCTACCAGAGTGACTTCCCTTTGTTCTACTTTATCATAAAGGTATAGCGAGATCTACCAGAGCGACTTTCCTTTGTTCTACTTTATCAGAATGGTATAGCGAGATCTACCAGAGTAACTTCCCTTTGTTCCACTTGATCAATCTGGTATAGTAATAAGCTAGACATCTGATGGATCCGTGGATGGAGCACTGTTGCTTTAAGACATTACCTACTCACACATGTCATACAAGGTAAATTATTATGCTAAAGTAAACAATTAACCATAGAATCAGGCAAGGACAAACAATGAACATTACAACACAGAACTATTATCAAAATTGGTAATCAATGTCTCATTTAAATCAGCAGGTGCTTTCTTATGATCTTACATCAAACTTTATATTGTGTATAAAAATAAAATATAGCTCACAATGTCAAAAACAAGGGTTTAGCAGTTTACAAAACAGTTCTTAAATATCATGTGTATTCTTAATTATCAGTATACAACAGTCTCTATTATCAGTATACAACAGTGTCTATCACAGTTAGGACTAAGAAGTTCTAGTGATCTCAGTTTTATACAAGTACAAAACAGTTCCTGAAATTCTGCATTGCTTATCAGAAATATAAAATACAAAAACGTTGCCAGATAACTGTGTATTAAGTTATAAACAGTGTAGAAATTCCCTTTGTATCACATTAATGGGAATGATGAAAGTTCAAGGTCATCCTATAATTCTATACAGAGGTTTTAGCAACAATACTCCCATCAATATGCATTGCAAATAAAATTCATTAAAATTCTAATTTTTTTTTAATCACCATAAAACCATTGGTTGTAGTATAAAAGACTAATTATATCCCTATACATCCACATTAAGATCAATCACTTACAGTATGTTTGATCATTTAGCTTTGATCTACAAGACTTATCACATGATTCCATAAGAATATTCGAGGATGAGAGATGAACGATACTGCACCATGACATCATAGTGCACTTAGTACATGACAGCTAACCATCTAAAAGTGATAAAAAACAAAGCAAATGTGTCCTAAAACTGAATAACTGGAATTTTCTTATGATCATACTTTATGATATAAGTTGATTCATTTGATTCATTAAGCAAGGGACTTCTTTCTCTACCAACACAGCAGTCAGCCTTATCACACAACCACACACAGGAAGTACCGGTACCTGGTACTGATGAATATTATGGCTTTACTTAGAAATTCTTTTTAAATGCAGTCAACATTACCAATTCTTCAAAATATGTTTATCCAGAATTGATAAGCTGCTTATGTACAAGAAGGAAAATGGGGATATACAAAAATGATGAAGAACTTGAGACTTCCAGTCCAAGCTGGGGGCTTTAGATCAAGTTGATTTTAGAGTTCAATTCGGCTTAGAAATAAAGAGAATTGACAGTTCTGAGCGATATTTTATGTGTTTTCACCTGTGATGACACTGGATAGAATGACAGATTGTCTCTGATGTAAAATCGAAAATGAAATATATTGCACCAATAAAAGTATGTAAAGTTGCATTTGTGTACAAGTACATGTATATAATTCAGAGTAACACATAAATTCAGGAATACTAAGCCAACATTTCATCTCTTATAACTGCTAGGGAAATAAAGCATGATGAAAGTTGCATTATGAAACTTATAAAAACAGAACAGATTTACAGGAGGCACGTCTCCAGGTTCTTATGCAGTTAGTATGGTATTGTGCACAAGCTACTTAATCTGGGAAGAAATTAGAATGCTCAGAAAAATCTATGTGGTTGGGCAGGTAATTAAATACCTTTTCACATCCCAATTAGGGAACTGAACTGTGGTTATCTTGGTGAAAAGTGAGGATAATACCTAAAATGACAACTGACCAGGTATAAAATTAAAACATTTTAGGTATAGACAAACACATCAACAGGTTTGTTTACCTGTGGTAAACAATGAACTGTCACTTAAAACACAGATGTAATTTGACAAGAGGACTAGAGATACTAAACACCTGTAGTCACTGAAGTCCAACGCAAATTGAAGCGGGAAGATTTAGGGACTATCTCAACTATGTAAAAACACAGGTGTATGTTTTTTTTTTATCTGAAGGTTTGTAATTTTGATGAACTTATATTTGTATACAATTGACACATTGATTAAAATAAATAAAGCATTTTTCAATCATAGTTACTGATAACTACTTTCTATTACAGAAAGCAATGTTCAACAGTAGTAGGAGATGGATCATGAAACAAGGTAATTCAAAGGACGTAACAACTGGTCATGGGTCAGAAAGAATCGCTGGACAGCGGTCAGCCGGTCACCGATAACCAAGGGCCTCCACCTTCTTTCCTGCCCCACCCAGTGTAAGCCCACCAACTACATGGAGTCGTCCGTTGAGCATGATGTGAGCACATGAGCAATGAGCCGAGGGCATGTCCGTTATCTCGCTCCACTTCCTACTGCCCCAATCAAATGCTTCAACTGAAGTCAGTGGTTTTCCATTGTTACCTGTAGAAATATTTTAAAACATAATACATTATTAAGGCATAAAATTTGCAAATCTAAATAGTGTATATTTCTTACAAGGAGAAAATTACGTGATTTAAAAATAAATTATTTGGAAACAAATCCATTAGTTTGGATTCAGACTTTGGGTTAATCCATTGATGACAGACCTTATTTATTACCCAGACATATAATTTGTGACAACAGCAGACAACCAGAGCATACCTAGTCCACCAGCACATATAACTCTGTTGCCCACCGCACCAACAGCAAAGTCTCCTCGTTTTATCTTCATGTCATCTGCTATCTCCCATTTTCCTGTTAACATATAAACAAAAATTATGTGCAGTAAAAAGTTTTGATGGTCCTGTTTGTCAGTATGGTAAGTTGTAAGTAAGCTCCAAAATGAACAGAAATTTCTAACTTCTACCAAATAGCATTCCACATCAATTAAATACCGTAACAGCAAGCAGGTACCCTATTAAAGTCACTTTGACTATTAACTATAATGACATTTAATATGGCAATTTCTTAAAATTGGAGGTTTTTTGACCCAAAAATACACAATTAATATTGCAATGTTTGGTTAAAATAGCACTAGTACTTTCTGAGTTTATATATAAAGTTTTGTTAAAGTTTGACGGATACGAATGCAAAACTTTAAAAGTGAGATATTGATGATGGTACTGACACCCTTGTCTAACTTTTGCAACTTTCCTTTGTAGACCAGATAAAGAAGCTTTCCTTTTAAATAAGTTTTAAGCAGGAATACATTCATTTACTAACATTTCTTATGCAAAATCAAAAAGCCATTGCTGTTCCATTTGCCTTTATAAGGTCCTACACAAATATACTGGTATTTTGACATATATAAATTGACCGGGTCTTTATAAGGTCCAACACAAATATACTGGTATTTTGACATATATAAATTGGCCGGGTCTTTATAAGGTCCAACACAAATATACTGGTATTTTGACATATATAAATTGGCCGGGTCTTTATAAGGTCCTACACAAATATACTGGTATTTTGACATATATAAATTGGCCGGGTCTTTATAAGGTCCAACACAAATATACTGGTATTTTGACATATATAAATTGGCCGGGTCTTTATAAGGTCCAACACAAATATACTGGTATTTTGACATATATAAATTGGCCGGGTCTTTATAAGGTCCAACACAAATATACTGGTATTTTGACATATATAAATTGGCCGGGTCTTTATAAGGTCCAACACAAATATACTGGTATTTTGACATAAATAAATTGGCCGGGTCTTTATAAGGTCCTACACAAATATACTGGTATTCTGACATATATAAATTGGCCGCGTCTTTATAAGGTCCTACACAAATATACTGGTATTTTGACATATATAAATTGGCCGGGTCTTTATAAGGTCCTACACAAATATACTGGTATTTTGACATATATAAATTGGCCGGGTCTTTATAAGGTCCTACACAAATATACTGGTATTTTGACTTACATAAAATGGCCGGGTCTTTATAAGGTCCTACACAAATAAACTGGTATTTTGACATATATAAATTGGCCGGGTCTTTATAAGGTCCTACACAAATATACTGGTATTTTGACATATATAAATTGGCCGGGTCTTTATAAGGTCCAACACAAATATACTGGTATTTTGACATATATAAATTGGCCGGGTCTTTATAAGGTCCTACACAAATATACTGGTATTTTGACATATATAAATTGGCCGGGTCTTTATAAGGTCCAACACAAATATACTGGTATTTTGACATATATAAATTGGCCGGGTCTTTATAAGGTCCAACACAAATATACTGGTATTTTGACATATATAAATTGGCCGGGTCTTTATAAGGTCCAACACAAATATACTGGTATTTTGACATATATAAATTGGCCGGGTCTTTATAAGGTCCTACACAAATATACTGGTATTTTGACATATATAAATTGGCCGGGTCTTTATAAGGTCCTACACAAATATACTGGTATTTTGACTTACATAAAATGGCCGGGTCTTTATAAGGTCCTACACAAATAAACTGGTATTTTGACATATATAAATTGGCCGGGTCTTTATAAGGTCCTACACAAATATACTGGTATTTTGACATATATAAATTGGCCGGGTCTTTATAAGGTCCTACACAAATATACTGGTATTTTGACTTACATAAAATGGCCGGGTCTTTATAAGGTCCTACACAAATAAACTGGTATTTTGACATATATAAATTGGCCGGGTCTTTATAAGGTCCTACACAAATATACTGGTATTTTGACTTACATAAAATGGCCGGGTCTTTATAAGGTCCTACACAAATATACTGGTATTTTGACATATATAAATTGGCCGGGTCTTTATAAGGTCCTACACAAATATACTGGTATTTTGACTTACATAAAATGGCCGGGTCTTTATAAGGTCCTACACAAATAAACTGGTATTTTGACATATATAAATTGGCCGGGTCTTTATAAGGTCCTACACAAATATACTGGTATTTTGACTTACATAAAATGGCCGGGTCTTTATAAGGTCCTATACAAATATACTGGTATTTTGACATATATAAAATGGCTGGGCCTTTATAAGGTCCTATACAATAATACTGGTATTTTGACTTACATAAAATGACCGGGTCTTTATAAGGTCCTACACGAATATACTGGTATTTTGACTTACATAAAATGGCCGGGTCTTTATAAGGTCCTACACAAATATACTGGTATTTTGACATATATAAATTGGCCGGGTCTTTATAAGGTCCAACACAAATATACTGGTATTTTGACATATATAAATTGGCCGGGTCTTTATAAGGTCCAACACAAATATACTGGTATTTTGACATATATAAATTGGCCGGGTCTTTATAAGGTCCTACACGAATATACTGGTATTTTGACATATATATACAAACTGGTCGGGTCTTTATAAGGTCCAACACAAATAAACTGGTATTTTGACATATAAAATGGCTGCATGGGTCTTTATTAGGTCCTACACAAATATAAGGGTATTTTGATATACATGTATATATATAAACTGGCCGGGTCTTTATAAGGTCCAACACAAATAAACTGGTATTTTGACATATAAAATGGCTGGGTCTTTATAAGGTCCTTCACAAATATACTGGTATTTTGATATATATATATATAAACTGGCCGGGTCTTTATAAGGTCCAACACAAATAAACTGGTATTTTGACATATAAAATGGCTGGGTCTTTATAAGGTCCTAAACAAATATACTGGTATTTTGATATATATAAAACGGCCGGGTCTTTATAAGGTCCTATACAATAATACTGGTATTTTTACATATTGTTCTTCTTTGTGTATTGTATCAGTTACTAGTTCTTCCTAGTTTTCTGTAATGTTACAGCATACTTTTATCTTGATAAATTAGGGGTAATGTTACAGCATACTTTTATCTTGATAAATTAGGGGTAATGTTACAGCATACTTTTACCTTGATAAATTAGGTGTAATGTTACAGCATACTTTTATCTTGATAAATTAGGTGTAATGTTACAGCATACTTTTATCTTGATAAATTAGGGGTAATGTTACAGCATACTTTTATCTTGATAAATTAGGGGTAATTGTAATGTTACAGCATACTTTTATCTTGATAAATTAGGGGTAAGTGCCTATAAAATTTTAAAACTAACTTTGTCCAAATTGCTTTTTATTTATCAGTGATATAAGAAAACAATGGAATATGGTGTATGTCATAAAAACAAATGTGAGAGTCCTGTTAACAGTTAAAACTTAATATTATTACATATTCTACCTTTCTCTGTGTCATATATTTCCATGGTACTGGAGAATCCTAGGTTGGCAGGCTGCATAAGTCCCGCAATACTGAATATGTATTTATCAGCTGCAGTATACATGGCAAATACACGTTTGGAAGGGATGTCATCGAGCTTTGTCCATTTATTCAGCTCAAAGTCGTAGCATTCAAAGGATGCATTTGGTATTTTTCCTTGCCGCCCTCCTATGATACAAAATTAACAAAAACAATGATTTGTACACAAATTATGCAAAGACAGTATTGTTCCTATCTATTCATTTGTGTCCAAATGTAAGCCACATTCCCAATTAGGTATATTGTTTATTTTTTCCAAATGCATATCTTCAAAATTCTGGACCCATAATCTTAAAATCTGGTATTTTTCATGCAAAAACCAATATCCATAATGTTTCCCATCTTTCTCATAACTTTACACTTTTGCAGCAGGAAAAAATTCCAACATTTCTACCAGGTGTTTATCCCAAAATGATGAAAAAAAACACTAAATGTCATATTTTTTCCCCACAGCCTTATACAAAGATGTCATACTTTCAAGTTTCATACTTTTGATTATGCCAACCAGGGCTTTTTCTAAGGGCTTTTAGGGGCCGTTAATGGGTCCAGTTCCCAATTGGAATTATTTCATTTTAAAGCCAAATTTCCAAAATTTGCAGTTAACTCCTGAAAAAATCTTTCCCAATCATTCACTAATTTTCTTCCCAAAACGAGACAAAAAGGCCCCTTCCCAAACCAGTGAGGAAAAGCCCTGCCAACCTACTTGAACGTGCTTCAAAATGATATCTTGGACCTTAAATGTACAATGTACATGAAATATAAGTAACATCTTAACTTAACATATTTTACAAAAACAACAAGTTATCTTAATTAACTGCAGTTTAAATAATTACAATGTACAACATTTATGTCCAAGTATTAACAAATATCAATTTACCAATCACATATAATTTTCCATTAACTATGAATGAAAAGGTAGCATATCTTGGGACATTCATTTGGGCATAATTCTTCCAGACATTTCGTTCCACATCATAGCTCAGGAGAGACCCCCGAGGGTTGGTATCATCTGACATTCCACCCACCACATACACCAGCTCATCTGTTGAAAAAATGACAGGATTGAAAATGAGCATGTTCTGGTAATTAATAAGGAAATAAAGATTCAACATTGATTTCAGGTCAATTCCAGTATATTAGATTAAATATATGGATTCAAAATTGAGTTCTCTCATAATTTTCAGGAATAAGAGGATTACATATAAAATTCAGTTACATGACAGGAATATCAAGATTCAATAATACTTTAGGCTTATAATGATATAAACAGTGAGCATTCTCTGGTTATTTCATCAAGTTCTGCAGTTATTTACAGAACTTGAATTTGTACTTGAACTTATTTGAATATAAAGACTTGATACACAGGATCAACTACCAAGTTATTTGATAATTAACAGGAATGTTATTCAACATCAAATCCCTTGGTCAATTACAAGAACATAATGATTTATACCTCATGGAATTCTCTGGTTATTTAAAGGACAAAACATGTGTACATTTCAACAAAAACTGACAATACATGTAAGAAAAGATGAAAATGGCTTTGCTGCTATAGTAGCAATGAGGGCTAGTGTATCAATAAAGCTTTAATTTCTAATAGCAATCTCTGTGTTCATTTCTTAGATCATCTTGAATGCACTTATCATGGACAAATTATATTACTTTGGGCAAATAATCTTTAAATCTAAATACAATTGTAGAATCGATGGTATTCTTGATTTCTTAGAGCTCTAAAACAGAAACATTAAACAGAAACATTGAATATTGTTTGTACACGAGAGTTACTACATTACCTTTGATCACTAATGATAGCCCTAGGAGAGGCTCCACAAGGGGTTCCATAGATGTCCATTTTTTACTTGCTATACAATACACTTCCACTGCATTGACTGGACCCTGTGAGGTACCTACTCCTCCTATAGCTATAATTTTGTCCTTTACCACTCCACATGCCGGAGCAGCACGTTTTGTTGGCATACAGCTTAGCGAGTTCCATTTCCTCTTTGCTGCGTTGTAATGCTCACATGAGTCCAGGGGCTCTCCTTTCTCATCACAACCCCCTATTATGTAAAGTTCATCATTGTGTAGCACTGGAGTAGCAAACACTCGCGGATTCATCATCATTTTTAGAGTCTCCCATTTATAACCACCACCTGTAGCCCCAGAAGGTTGTAAATAGCTATCAGGTAATTTTGCTTCAGTAGTTTGTTCTTTCTTTCCTCCTTTTTTTCTATTTTTGATCTTGTTCTTGGTTCCATTTTCTACTGGAGCTGCCTCTGCACCTGCCTCTGCACCTGCAACTTCACTCTGTCCAGCCTTGACAACATCTTCTTTTTCCGGGGAATTGTCCTCTATCACACACTCGCCCACCTTTGTATCTCCTTCTGACATGGTGCTTTCACCTGCTGAGGGAAATAATATATGGTTACTTCAGTCCTTTAATTTTGCTTACCAGAACATTTAATACATTATGGAGTTGTGACTTCATCAGTCTGGACCAAGCAGGAATTGGTTTTGATTGCCCCTAGTTGTCTCATATTAATCTTATCCACAGAAAGAAGAAGCATAGGAATGGAGGTTAATGTAAGTAGTTAGCAGTTCACAACAGCAGTGAGCGAAGGAGTCTGTGATGCATAAGCATTTCAAATGGCAGTCCTGTGGCCAGGTAACCAGCACTTGATTCTGTTTATACCAATCCAAAGTCATGTAAATATTGGTCATGAATGTAAATAAAACCACAATATACTATATTGGAGGGAGCACCGAGTGGTATACAGTATGTGGCAGATCATGATCAATTCCTTTAGTCATCACAGTGCATGAAATGAGTATGCCATTTTCATCAAACAGCAAATAATTTCAAGCATAAACTTGGGATATACCAGAAGTATTTTGTGGCAGGATCAAGTTTAATATATGGCCATCTGATTTTGTAAAAGGAAAGAATAATTAAAAATATCCTCAGACAAGTGATAGTACATCCTGTCATTATGCTATATAAAAGAAAAATCCTTGGCTTGTTATCTCGATCATGATCATTCTGAACTTGTACTAGTAGCAAACTTAATTAAAGCTTGGTGGCCTTACCAATATATAAATGTTTCACTTTTAAACAAGATGTGATCGAAGACTTCCTTCTGTCTCTCTCCCTGGGCAAGTCCGCCTAACTGTGTCTCAAAACAAATTTGTCTCTGGTGACAAGATTCAGATACATGATAAAATACTGTATATTAGATCTGTACTTCAGCTGACAGCTGGTCTGGCTAATCATGACCATTTGTTATACTTACAAGGTGCTCAACGTACGTTTCTTGTTCAGTAATCCTCTAGCATTGTTGAAGTAAGATATTTGGTGACAGAAAAATCTTCTAACTATAATAACTTATATGCGTTACTTTAGTCAATATTTATTAATCTCCACCAGCTGGAGTGTAAAGAAAGACAACTCTGCATCCAGTCTAGATCTTAATTAGTACAGAAGTTAGGTTTTAAAACTAAGTTACGTCATCTTTCATGTTTCAAATTGAAGAGTATGCCTATATATTAAGGCCGTCTTTAGCTTGATACAGATCACAAGCCATTGGATTTTTCTTAAGCCTATGGTGATCGGGCTGGTGATAGAAGCTCGATCGAGGTCGACACCATCCGGCTAATTAGGGGATCAGATTCAGGTGTCAACACGCCCAACGCTCGACAACATGCAACATCGTCAAGCCTATTTATGATATAAAGAGTGGTCTGAAAACAGAAAATTGCCACGAAACACTGACAAGATAAAACAGAAAACGCGTCCACGTGTATTTCGTAATGACGAAATGTCTATTTGAGTATTTCTGAAATTCTGGGAGTTTAGGTACCTACTGTTAAATTCTCGTCCCTGATCATAGCTAAAAGATAATTTCAGAACGACTGTGATGCTATAATTAAGTATTGTTACCACAAAGTAATGCTTGAAATCAAGTGTCCCTACTTTTGACTACTACATTACCTATCTGTCATAAAATATGACCGAATATTAGGCGTCGGTTGTTTGGATGTTGACAAGCACCGCTTCCTACAAAAGTCCAGCAGCGCCCTCCCGTAGGAAAATGAGAGACAGTTCGTCAAGTAAACTTCACTTGAATACGGCAAATATACAACATTGAATTTAATTAATTTATTAACACCTGAACGTACTGTTTCCAATTTATACACTTATACATTTTTTGTCAGTTGTGCGCTCTAGTACAGATGGAATTGTCATAATGGATTAAGAAAATATGTATGTATTGGGCCCGAATTTGTAGTTAGGAACAGCAACTCTGTACATATACATTTCTAAGGCACCACACCATAATTTATATCTCGGGGGTTGATCGAATGTAGTCTAGGGTTCGAATCCCGATGTTGGGACAATTTGTGTCAGATTTGTATACAGTGCAGTAGAGTATTAAGTATTTTAGATTAGTAGTACAAACAATTTCCCGAGTATAATTATAGTATGTGATATATAATACATCGATATATGCCTTGATTTAAAAAGAACAGCCAAAGAAAGGCGGGTCCCGGTTTCCTCTTCCAACACGAGGAACTATCTCAGAATTTGTTAAACCCATGTACATGTAAACTAGAGGTTTCCTTAAGTAAAATTTCATCAATAACTTCAATAATGATTTCTTATTGAACTTTTTTTTAAGTGGAGGAATTAAGGAACATTGATGAAACTGGGACCAGTTGATTAAATTTATCACTGAGGCAGTGCAGGGACGTACATAGACGTCCCTGGGCAGTGTGAATACATTCATTTTTACTGAAGTTACAGTACAGTACGCAGAAACCTTTAATATAAGTCGTCAACATACAAAACCACGAGAGATACCGTACATCTAAGTCTGAGGTCATTACTGAGCAATTTTGATCTTGACTTCGATGGAAAATAGATCGAGTTAGATAAGAACATCTAGAACTCGATGTGACACATGGATATAAGACATGTTGGATCAGAGACATACATACATCTCTGGTTAGATTGACAGAAACGTTTCACTACCGAGCCAATAACGTGACGCCTGTAATTTGATAGTGACGTCGCGATAATGTTGGTGTACAATGTGAGCGACCTCATTTTGCTTCTATATAAATATGAATGCAAGTCAGGTTAAAAATCATGCCAGTCGTTCAATAATTATAATAATTATGTTTACATTCGACGAGAGATTACTATTGTACGTCACCGTGTTACTTTTATACATGTATGATATAAACCATTTTGCGCCTCATAGTATAGCATATCATTGCAGATTAAACTAACTAGATAGATTAGTATAGATTAATATTTTACAACTTTATGTTTATACAGGATATCATGTTCAGAATTAAAGGGTTACGTCACCGGTTAATTATCCACTCTTCTCAGAGATCGCACGCGCACGTGAACGTTCTCTTTGAGTGTGAAGGATAACATGACATTTACCCTCCATTTCCAAACGCCGCATGTTGTTAGATATCACAATAGCTAGCTCAGTATAATAGTTAAATCAGAGACGTGTATACGTCTCTGGTTAAATGTACCCTGGCGGACAAGATGTTCTACGACACAGCTATAAGCCGTAATTACGACATATTAAGTCGTTATTAAGACATAGCTACGACCCTAATAGGCTTCCGTAATGTTTTATCAGTGGTACTAGTATTACGGGCGGGGCATTAAAAATAAAGATATCAACTTTATCATGCTATAACGTGCATCATATTTTTAAACACTATATTATCATAAGGATACCTAATCGGTTATATTAATAGACAGGGAACACCCTCGGAAAGTCGAAAGTGTCTCAAATTTGTGAGGGTTTTCACAACCACAAGGAAATGAAAATTTATTAAAATCTAAAATGTCATTACTAAGAAAGAACATCGGTTTGGTCCCTAGGATGTCTGATTCTAAGCAATTCTTAACAAAAACTAAAAAAAAACTAAGGCTTTGCTGTGGTGGTCAGTCTGTTTTCATTTCACATGAAATTTTATAACTTCGAGTTTTCCTTAAATATCTCGCAAGTGTTAAAAAATATGATGCACGTTTATAGCATGATAACGTTGATATCTTTATTTTTAATGCCCCGCCCGTAATACTAGTACCACTGATAAAACATTACGGAAGTATTAGGGTTGTAATAACGATTTAGCTATGTCTTAATAACGACTTAATATGTCGTAATTACGACTTATAGCTGTGTCTTAGAACATCTTATCCGCCAGGGTACATGTAACCAGAGACGTTTATATCTGATATTAAGGCATTCAAGGTGCGTTACATGGGTCTCCCCTGGTATTTATGGAGAAAATTAATCCCAGTTGTTTGGGCTTTCAAGTCAGCAAATCTGAAATGGAACTCGAGTTTACTATATAAATTACAATAGGGCCTAGTAAACAACTGTATGAAAATATTTCTAATTTGGTCTGTGAAATAAAATAACATAGAAATATTCGGAATTTTTTAAAAATTATTTTCATTTATTTGTATATTTTCTGTAGCATTTCAAATATAACTTGCAGCATAAAAAGTATATGGATTATCTCCCCTGAAACCGCATTGGTTCCAGTGGGTGATCTCGGAACCGGGCCTGGCAAGTTTCAGACGAGAGGGAAAGCGACTAGTCGAGTTATGACCGGCTAAAACAACAACATATCAGCTGGACATACTGATGGTGGTGAGTAGCAGTCGGAACGGATACTAATGATCCTCATACAACTTCTTGACACAAGTGAAAATGTGTGTGCCCCGCCCACAGGTTGTTGATGGTCCGTCAGACGAAAACCTGACCTGTCTGACCCAGGGCCCCTCCGGCCCCGAGTGACGTCACTTCGATCTGTACAACATCGGGTACCTACAGATCTTTGGTATATTTTTTCACACAGCCCCGAACGCGTGCCATATGAAGTCTTTTATCAAAATGTATGTTTATAAAAAAAAAGTTTTAAAGTTTAAATCTGAATCGTCCGATCATTTGCATAACTCGTTCCGCTTGTTTGTCAATGGTCCCGATAACCTGTGTGCTGGCTGTCAAACGCCTCAGACTTGTTGTTGGACAATGTGTTATAGCCTAGTTGCTGGGGTGTTCTTCTGCCCACGATTGTGATATTTTATTTTAAACAGAGTCATCAATAATGTCATTGCATTTTTATCTTCTAATAAAAATCCCATTTGGAAGTATCATTATTATTCCGAGACATACAGCCACTGCTCGGTACACAACCTGGTTACTGTATTTTTATGGCATGTATCATCTCAAGCCAAGGGATCACACTTTCTATATGATAACAAGTGATATCTGTTCATATTTCTTGTATCCTTAAGCCATATTATGCAGCTATATAAAATAATAAAAGAAAAGAAAAATATTGTAACAGAAGGACTGGGCCCATGAAGGAGCAAGCATACAAAGGTTGTACAACCAGTACCAAACCTATATAGGCCTATATACATATAGGCCTACCATACTGATGCTATCTATCAATGATTGTACTTAAATTACCAAAGCCAGGGATTTGTAGAATGCCCTGCCAAAACCCTTTTTAGACTAGACTTTTAAATAATCAGTTATAGAAACATTATCCTAAGTTAGTGGCATTTGATAATGTAATCAAGTTTTTGCTGACGTCTGTTCTGTTTTAAACATTTTCAAATTAGGCCTACATATGGCTGAAAGCTATATATTTTATTTTAACCAAGGTGCTTTAATTTGTGCTATGGACTGCATTATAGAATCAAACTATACATAATCCAGAAGATATTCAGTGATAGAAAATGTCAAAAGTAAAAAATAAAGTTTCATGAATACATGTATATTATTATTAAAATGTCAGGTCTGACTCGAGCTGAACATATAAAGAGCACATAACAACACCAGCCACAATTTATTTTGTAAATACATCATCAGCCTGGACAAAAAAGGTCTGATAATATGTCCCTGACATCATAAATACTTCTGTAAGCATCAACTTTTTACATCTGTAACAGAGATCACTATTTTCTAAATGTCTTCGCTAGAGCCTGAACCCAAAACTTTGTTATTTTTGACAAACACTGGAGATTTCAGTATTGAACCCGGAGAGTATTTTACCTAGATTTGTACCAAGAATGTAAGCCCAAGTTTTCTCTGGCCCTGACACAGACACCAGACATAGTGTCAGGGCCAGAGGAAATTTAACTCTGGCTACAAGAATGTATTTCAGTATAAGAGAGTTGTATTAACCGTTGGTTTGTATACAGCTTTGTTTCTGCAGTATGTCAGTGAGTCACATCATCCCTCTAACACTATTCTATGTTACAAACACATTAATTACATACATGTACAGAAGCTGTACACATCAGGCCCAGATGACTGGTGACCAGACTGAGGTTACCTTTGTGTCCCTTTGACCCTGGGCATTACGGTTGTCCAGGGGATGAGGGTGCAGCCATTTGGTATGACATCATCAGTCACTGTAGGGGCTGATGTGGATATCTGCTGGGCACCTTGTCAGTCCAGAACAGCCAGTCAGGTGTTACACATCTACAGCTTCTGTATAACAAAACATGGATTCTCACAGCTCTCCTGCAGCAAAAGATAGTAAATCCGCAGACTCTTCGTAAGTATACTCAAAAAGTTAAACTTTCAATAACAAATTAAAACATATCATGTATCTGAACATTATAAAAATATGACTGAAGTAATAATACACATTGTAGGAAACTTTACGTTATATTAAATTGTTTATACATGTAAATGTAATTATCTAATATAACATGAAATCCTTTATATGTGACAGGTTTTAATTGTAAAATGACTTAACCTTTCAGTAAAAAAATATGTCAAGAAGAATTCCAGTATAGAATGTTTGGCTTAGCTTTTAAGCTTAGGGTTAATATGGTACGATCCAGTTTAAGTATCGGAAAACTTTATCAGGACCCTGAGGGTTAATATGGTATGATCCAGTATCGGAAAACTTTATCAGGACCCTGAGTGTTTATATGGTACGATTCAGTATCGGAAAACTTTATCAGGACCCTGAGTGTTTATATGGTACGATTCAGTATCGGAAAACTTTATCAGGACCCTGAGTGTTTATATGGTACGATTCAGTATCGGAAAACTTTATCAGGACCCTGAGTGTTTATATGGTACGATTCAGTATCGGAAAACTTTAGCAGGACCCTGAGGCCTAGGGTTTTGTTTGTAAAGTGTAGGATTTGCAAGGATGTGTCAATGGGACGTACATTAATTTTCTGGCTCTTCAGATTTCAGTGGTTTGACTTCTGAATTGATTATTACAAATGTAAACTGAAAGATCTTAACATGTGCATACAGGATCTAAATTTCTGCACTGAAAAAAACCGACAAAGTTAATGCATGTAGAAAATCTGTTTTGCACCATTGATCTTATCAGGGCCAAGGTGATTAAAACATACTGCACAGAATCATGATTTTGTATACTGGCCACTCTGTGTTAATGATTTTTTTAAATCTTTTTTTTTAATGATCTACCTGTACAAAATTCAACGTTTGTGGCAACAACATAGCAACAGGGTTCAAACGGCTATTCAGAAATATGACATCAATCCATGTTCAGTATTTCATAATGCTGCCAATATCATACCTTCAAATTGTATGTGGTTTGAAGATTTAAAGTTCAGATATAATCTGATCATATTTAGTAGACTTGAAATATAAGTATTATCTTTTAGGAATGTAGTTTACTAACCTCAAATTCTATCATAACATGGGAGGTTTTAATTGTATAATATACAGTGAAAGTGCATTTCATGAAACATAGATAAGCGCATAGCATCAAAAGTACCCCAAATAAATCTATATAATATACATTTGTATTTTCAGAATTTTTATATACAAGTAAGCAGAGTTCAGGGTAATATTGATACAAATACACGGAATTAAAATACAAAAACAAAGAAGGAAAGAACTTGGGACCTGAGAATAGTATGCAAATAAGTGGGTTACAAATTACTGATATGTAATTAAGTGAATTCCTTTGTAAAGGAATATGGTCGCCTTCTGGCTTTGCATTAGAGGTGCTTTCTCTCCTAATGGTCAGTGGAGTGACGAACTGGCTCAGCAGGAGTTTCAGGTTCAATCCCCAACAGAGGAGGTATACTCTCACATTTTCCTATCACAATAATAAAGAACATTGATAATTAACGAGGCGTTGATAAATGCACATAAAATATACATGCATGTATAACATACCACAGTTTATGACCAACAAATGGCTGTGTCATATATGTACAATATATCTATTATATACACACCATTGGGAGGACAATATTGATATAATACTCTGTGTAAGAAGGATTACTAATGTATGATACACATGCCTTTAACATGATGGAAACACTGTATTATGGCCTAAATGTACAATTGTGGTGAACCAATGTGAAAAAGATTTAGGTTCACATTTCCTGAACACTTACAAGGTATCAGAATTTTTTAATGTTTTATAAATATGGAAATTTGTATGTGACAATATGAATGTATAATGATCAAATGTTGTATGTCCTACTCATAAAACTCCCATATTTATTTTTACCACTTTCCCACATGTAAACAAAACCACAAGATACACATTATGATATTGTACAAGTCTACATCCTGAATTACATTTGTTGTAAATTTTTTGTTGGTAGAAATGTGACAATTCTCAATTCTGATATTTTCCCTATAGAAAGTAACAAGTAGTAGGGTGGTCAGGTGGCACAGTACCTTGCCTTTCACCTAGGTGGCTGGGGTTCGATTCCCCTATGTGAAAAGGTACATGTATGGGGTCACCTGCCTGACCACGTAAGCTGATCTGGTTTCTTCCAACAGTCGGCCCTCTTGTGCAATTTCATCTGGGCCACAAATTAAAAAAAAGAGTGATACAAGTTGATATAACTTGTTCCGCAATTGTTGTAAAATGAAGTTTACATTTTAAAAGAAACAGCAAGTTAAAATTTGACAATTAAAAAAAATTGATATGCAATATGTCGAAGTGAAGCATTTGTCTTGAGTGTGTCACAGATGGGTGTGTTATTTTGATTTCCGTAACACATAGGGTGGTCAAACAGTGGTCAGCATAATGATTAGTAGTACAAGTCTGTTGTTAAGGAGTGATGACTCTGGAGTGAGTCACAGATATGCCCAAAGTCATTTATGATCCTTAGCACCATCAGTGTATTGTAAGTAACATATACACAAGTATATCTCGTGAGTCATAAGGATGTTGGAGTAAATTACTCATGCTAGTCATTCAACTGAAATGAAATATATTATTTGTCAAAATCTTATTTAAATTTTGACTTGTAATAAAAATCTCTAAAATTTAAATTTTGACTTGTAATAAAAATCTCCAAAATGATGCATTTTTAGGTCACCTGAGATAAGCTCAATGACCTTTTCTAATCCCTCGTCGCGTTGTCTCTCGTTAGTTAACATTTTCACATTTTTGACTTCTCAAAAAGTCCTGAACTATTTTTGAGGTAATTTTGCAGGTCTACCAAAATTGTAAATTATATGGTCCCTACCCCTCAGGGGCTCTACTGATATTTATGACAGACTCATATACTCTTCATGGATGGAAGGTTCTTAAGGTGCTTTATCAAAATTGTAAATTTCATGGCACCTGGTCATGGGTGTCACATTGCCCCTGGGGAGGGGCTAAATGTTACTATAGTTTATATAGGAATCTCACATATTTTAGCATAATTTGTTCCATTTTCATTGAAAATTGGTTAGCATTTGGTCAGGGCTAACTTTTCTCAATAACATGTTATCGGAGAATGTCAAGGTCAAGGCCTTGCTATGGGGTCAAAAAGTAGGTCAAAATTTTTTTTAAAATCTCAAATTGAGAACATGATCCACTGAAACAGAATGTGCAAGTTTAATGATCATCGGTTGAAAAATGACAGAGATATGGCAGTTTGAAAAAATAAAGGTTAATTTTCCCCTCCAAATTAGAAATTGCCCATAAAAGGTTTCTACTCTTTTATCTATACACATGAAGGCTTGATGAAGGTGTGTGCAAGGATTCAAGATCAAATCATTGATGAATGTTTTCTCGCCCAAATTATCAAAAAATTGCAATTCAAATGTTTTTGTTTCATTATTGTTACACACATACACTTGATGATAAGAACATCTACAGCCTGAGTCACTTGCTGCAATAGTTACTGAAATAGTTGACCTTGACCAACAAAGTTCAAGGTCACAGTAATCAAATGAATGGTCAAAGGACAGAAGTGAAGAGAAAAGAATAAAAAACATAGGTTTTAGCATATGAAATTGACTGTCAGATGTAATTCTATGTGAGATCATTTACTGGATGTTTTTTAAATCCGTGTTTTGGGTCAAATTGACTGGAACTTCAAAAAATCAACCCAGATTTGGTTGAAACAAATACTCTTCATGGATGGAAAGGTTCTAAGGTGATTTATTTCATGGCCCATGTTTCATGTTGTCCCTGGAGAGGTGCTTAACTTTACTAAGTTGCTATATTTTATGTAGGAAAATCACATATAAATGGCAATGATTTAAAATTGTTAAGAATTATGAGGAGGGGGAGAAACTATACTACCATTTATACAGGAGCTGTTTAGAAATACATTGTAAATACATAGAAGATAGAAGGTATGTGTAAGATTCATGTGACCGTTGAGGCCCATGGGTCTCTTGTTGTAATTCCATCACAATTTGAGTATTATGGTTTCATAGGTATTGTCTGTCCATCCCTCTGGCCTAAATGTTTGTTTTTCTGGAGATGTCCTGTGACATTTTTTAGCTGATCTTTTTGAAACTTAGTATGCCTATTATGAGAATATATACAGTGATATTTCCCTGAACACCATTTTGATTTGACTGCTTTTGCAAAAGTTATTTCTTCTTTGTTTATTTCAGCATTTCATGTTTTTGTCCCGGAGATTCGGCTCCGATGACATTTTTCGACAGATATATCTTTGAAACTTAGTATACTTTAGAATCATGATATATAGCAAAAGTTATTGCCCTTACATGTTTATTTCTATAGATGAGGTTTAACCAATGCCTTTCAAATGTTGTAGACTTTGTTATGACATGAAATTGTACTTTTCCAGTGGTATTTTGATTAGATGATTAGTCTCGAATTTCAATATTAATATTCACTTGGTACAATATAATGCATTTCTTTTTGGCATGGGAACGGCATATATTCTACGGTACTGTTGTTGAAATTCATAATTTGTAAATTAAAAATTTCTTTTAACTCTTTTCAGAAAGGAATCCAAAGAAAAGACAAAGGACAAGAGTGCCACCGGTAGTGAGTGTACAGATTCCAATGGTGTATCACACAAGTCAAAACCATCCAAATCAAGTGTTGAGTTGAAGACAAACGGTAACAGTACTGCCCCAAAACGTGATCTGACAACACCAACTAAAAGTAGCTCTGCAAAGGCAAAACCTGTAGCTCCAACGAAAAAACCATTGCCAACTCCATTAAAGAAGGAGAAAACTGAGCCTGTCAAAAAGACTGAGAAGCCATCAAGGAATAAGTCAAGTTCGTCAGAATCTCTTCAAGAAACTGAGGCCAAGTCCAACAAGGAACAGACTACTCCATCAAAGGACAAAAAAGTAAAAGAAAAAGACAAACCAGTGAGTGACAAGGACAAACCAGTGAATGAAAAGTCAGTTGGTGGGAAAACTGAGCAGTCTACATCAGATTCTCTCAATTCTTCAAAGTCTTCTTCACCAGCAGTTACACCAAGTCTTCAAACCAGTGCTACAGATGATGACCATTCAGCTAACCACAAAGTAAGACCTAGAGAAACAGTCGAGCAGTTAGAAGAGTCCTCTCCTCACATCTCTTCTGCCCAAGTCAATACAAAACACAGTATGGCCGCCTGTGACCCTCAAACCATTGGTGAAATTAACCCAGAGACTACCGAACGCATGCAAATTAGTAAAGGCAAGGTAAAGTACATCAACCTTACCTACAAAAAGGTTGAGGCCAAGATATACGACTACAAATGTGATGTCAAACTCCTGGTTGGGAAGGAACATTTCCGTGCTCACAGAGATGTTCTTTCTGAGGCAAGTGACTACTTTGCAGCCATGTTCTCACATGACATGAAGGAGAAAGGACAGGATACTATTGAACTGAAGGAGATCAGTCCAAAAGGCATAACTGTGATGCTCGACTACTTTTACCATGGTTACATCACCGTGGATACCACAAACATTGAGGATATCATAGAAGCTGCTCGCTTCTTCCATGTTGAATGGATTTTGGAGGCGAGCTGTGATTTTCTGGTCCAGTGTATGAGTGTTGAAAACTATCCAGCCGTCCTCATGATGACCGATAAATACTCCCTTGGTGATTTGCGATTTGAAATCCTGTTATTGTTCGGTCAGAATCTGGAAGCTTTATCCAAAGAAGATGATTTCTACACAAATCTGAGTTATGAACTTCTGCTACAGTTTCTCATGGACGATATCTATACTGAATGTTCTGAGTATTTCTTGGTTCAAGTTTTGTTGAAATGGCTGGCTGTAGATCCACATGGACGTAAGGACCAGTTTCAGACCCTCTTGAGGCAGATCCGCCTCTTTCTGATCGAAGCAGAAGATTTGGAGGCACTCCCAGAGGATGTGACCAGTGTTTCAGAGTTGAAGGAAGAGATTAAAGCAGCGATTAATCACAACCTAAACATCATGGGTCAGTGTCTTAAGACTGGAGAAAAGTATTTCCCCAGAGGATGTAGGTCTGTTGCCACTATATTTTCCTTCACAGAGGAAGGCTATTTCATTATTTACAGAGATCCAAGCAAGCCTGGCGTTACTGTAGAAGAGCTTGGGCGCTGTGGACTGGACACCACCGACTACATGGCAATGTCACAAACAAAGCTTGGCAACTTTCTGTATGCTGCTGGAGGTTATGATGAAAACTTCTCAAGTACGGCTCGCATGTTTCGATTTGATCCCCGGTTCCGTGATTGGACAGAGGTAATACCAATGAATCAACCTCGTGTCTCTTTCTCTCTGTGCAGCTCTGACCAACAGTTATTTGCAGTTGGAGGTGTCCATCGTATTCACATCGACGATGACAATGAACCTGAGACTATCCTCGACTCCGTGGAGATATACAGTCCACAAGAAAACAAATGGACCAATGCCACCACTATGCCCATCAAGGTGTTTGACATGGCTGCGGCCTACCATAATGGCTCTCTGTATGTCTGTGGTGGCATTAGTGCCGATGCCCGTCACCCCTGTCCCCTACGTTTACACTATAGTCTCAAGTTAGATGGGGATGAGGAGTGGGTAAAGCGTTCTGACATGATCACTTCTCGTCAAGGACACAGCCTTACTCCATATAAAGGGAAACTATATGCTATTGGAGGTTACTGCATGCCAGACAATAATTTCAGGGACTGTGTTGAAAATGAAGTGTACGATATCGAAACTGATCAATGGACTCAGTTTACTCACATACCAATAGAATATGGCCACCTGTACCGCCATAACGACATCCACAATGGAGTAATTTTCTGCATTGGAGGAAATACCCCGGACGCATTTCTGTACATGTATGATATAGAGGCTGACAAGTGGGAGGAGGTGGAGCAGGTGGGATCAAATGTACAGAAACTTGCTGTACTAGATGTGGCTTACCCGTAAATCAAACCGGTTGTCATGCTAACAATGAAGTTTTTTCTACAAGACTGTCTTGTACACTATGCTTGAAATCTTCATCTAAATGACATTATCTAAATTGCCAATGGTGTAAAAGTCACAAGTTCTGGAGTCCTGAGTGATTTGGAATGGCAGTCTTAATTAGCGTAAGCTTTTTCTTTAAAAACATGTTTTATGCACTAAGATAATATCAACGATAGCAAATATATCTGCCAGACAATTGCCATATACCATATTTATCCTCAAATAAGCCCCCTCCACTAGTGTAGAAAATTAAACTTGCAATTTGGGGAGGGCTTACTTCCGAACCAGGAAATTAGAATACAAAATGCTTATGTTTGTATTTTGTAAAAATAAGCATTGTAAGACAAGTAAATTGATGTCATATGAACTGTCTATAATTGCCACTCCAGGGAGCCTTTGATGACAGGTGGCCTTTATAATATAACAGAAGTTTATTCAATTAATTTTGTTACTTTGGCAATCGAAGCAAATAACCTTTATAGACAGGATTTTGTTTTGTAGAGGTGGTTTCCATGGCAGTTTTGTTTATTACAGCTATATTTTTGATGAACAGTCACTTTGGAATTGAAAATGTGCATGAAAGGATTGTAATAAGACTGTACAATTAAGCTTAATGTTATTGCTGAAAGGGGTCACAGGGGCCTTGTTGATCCCAGGCCCCTATCAGTCTGTACATTTTATTCAAATCTAACTTTGTACAGATGTGAGCTTTGGATATCTGTGTCTAGTCCCTGTGGCAGCATACTGGCAGTGAGTATTGTTTTTGTATAGAAGATTTATGTAAATGTTCATGTGACAGAAAGGCAGAATTCTCAATTTGAATTACTAGATTTATTAGCTCACCTGGTCCGAAGGACCAAGGTGAGCTTATGCCATACCGTGGCGTCCGTAGTCCGTCGTCTGTCGTCTGTCGTCCGTCCGTCCGTCAACAATTGACTTCTTCTTCATAACCACTGATCAGAATTTGACCAAATTTGGTCAGAAGCATCCCTATGGGTAGGGGACTCAAAATTGTACAAATGATGGGGCTGACCCCCCAGGGGCCTGAGGGGCGGGGCCAAAAGGGTTCAATTTGGCTACATTGATATAAACGACTTCTTCTCTGAAACCGAGCAAAGGATATCGCTCCTATTTGTCTGGAAGTATCACTATGGGGTGGGGATTCAAAATTGTACAAATGGTGGTGCTGACCCCCAGGGGCCTGAGGGGCGGGGCCAAAAGGGGTCAATTTGCATTGGCTATATTGATATAAACGACTTCTTCTCTGAAAATGAGCAAAGGATATTGCTCCTATTTGTCTGGAAGCATCACTATGGAGTGGGGACTCAAAATTGTACAAATGGTGGTGCTGACCCCCCTAGGGGCCTGAGGGACGAGGCAAAAATGGGTCAATAAAGCTATATTGATATTAACGACTTCTTCTCTGGAACCAAGCAATGGATATCACTCATATTTGCCTGGTAGCATCACTTTGGGGTGGGGATTCAAAATTGTACAAATGATGGGACTGACCCCCTAGGGGCCTGAGGGGCAGGGCCAAAATGGGTCAATATAGCTATATTGATGATACCGACTTCTTCTCTGAAACCGAGCAATGGATATCGCTCATATTTGCCTGGTAGCATAACTTTGGGGATTCAAAATTGTACAAATGATGGGGCTGACCCCCAGGGGCCGGAAGGGCGGGGCCAAATGTGGTTATTTGGGCTATATTTATAAAAACAACTTCTTCTCTGAAACCGAACAAACGATATTGCTCATATTTGCCTGGTAGCAACACTATGGGGTGGGGATTCAAAATTGTACAAATGGTGTGGCTGACCCCCGGGGGGCCTGAGGGGTGGGGCCAAGAGGGGTCAATTTGGCTAAATTGATATGAACAACTTCTCATCTGAAACTAAGCAATATATATTGCTCAATTTTGACTGTGAGAATCCCTTTGGGGTAGGGTTTCAAAATTGTACAAATGGTGGGGTCTACCTCCCTGGGGGCTGTGGGGCGGGACCAAAAGGGGTCAATTCGGCTAAATTGACATAAACAACTTCTTCTCTGAAACTAAGCAATGGATATCACTCATATTTGCCTGGTAGCAACCCCCTAGGGTAGGGATTCAAAATTGTACAAATGACAGGGCTGACCCCAGGGGACGTAAGAGGCGGGGCCAAAAGGGGTTATTTTGGCAAAATTGATATAAACAACTTTTTCTCTGAAAATAAGCAATGGATATCTTTAATATGTGACTGGTAGCATTCACTTTGGTTAAGGATTCAAAATTGTACAAATGATGGGGCTGACCCCCAGGAGGCTGAGGGGCTGGGCCAAAAGGGGTCAATTTGGCTAAATTGATATGAACAACTTCTCTGAAACAGCTCATATTTGACTATTAGCATCCAATTGGGGTAGGGATTCAAAATTGTATAAAGGAAGGAGCTGACCCCCAGGGGGCAGAGGGCAGGGTCAAAAGGGGCCAATTGGTCTAAACAAGATCTTCTCTGAAACTAATCAATGGATATCACTCACATTTGTGTGGTAGCATCCCTATGTGGTCGCGCCAAAAGTCAATTTCATTTCATGGATTAATGTACCTTTTGGCATTTTTAGTATTAAAATAAAACCAATGTACATGTACCCATATAAAATGCTTATGATATATATTGACATAGCAATACCAGCGACAAATATGCTTAAGCATCATTCTTGTTTCATATCTCATGAAACCAGGTGAGCGATACAGGCCCTCTGGGCCTCTTGTTATTTTGGGAATGCCTTTCCAGTGACAAATCTATAGCTATGATGCCGAGACTGCTTCTCTTATGGTATCTGAAGTTCCAGTAACAGTAGCAACCAGCATGGAATATCTATGTTTAGCTATCCATTAAGTATCCATTAAAAATCGATTTAAACTTTACATATGATATATACCATATATATCTTGCAGTAAGCCGAGGAGTTATATATTATTATACCTTCAACTAAAAGTAGGGGATAGATTTCTGACAGCTAGGACAACAAGATGGCATTTGTTGATAATTCTATTTATCACAATATGTTATGTATTGTAGCCACTACTAAGGAATTCATTAACAATACCCGGTATATGTTTTGTACAACATTTCAAAATTCAAAACAATAACAGTTTTCATGTTTATACGATAATGTTTTCGTATAATTGGTGGAAATATTGATTACATCAATTTACTAGTCCAAATGTAAACATCCACAATATAATTGTTTGTTTGATATTGTTATAATTAAGATACATAAATATTGGATGTATGTTTTATTTTTTTTGCTCAATTTTCACTGGATACTGTTTTTGATTTTATTATATTGAATTCGAAGCATTGTAATACACTAACAGAGTATGTCATAGTCATGTCGACAAAGATGAATTTCTAGGAAGGCCTTAAATAGTTTTATGGGTACAAGCTTTTGCTTGTTACAATCCACATTGTATTTTAGCTAAGATGAAGCATTGCCATGAGTAAGAATGATTTGCTTGCTTTTATATGTAATTTAGAATCTCATTCACATTTACTTAGAAATGTTATACATTTTATGTACCAGTAATGATTTGCCCTCACCATCAATATCATACATCATAATTGCTAATGCTTTTAGTTAGTACACTGAAAGGTATTTTTTAATACAAGTTTTAGTGTTAGTTAATATATTGTGTTACTTTACATTCCAAGTTTATCACAGATTTGTGTACATGTAATGAGTTTGATCATTTATCACTATATTGACATTGATTTGAGTTGTTGACTGTTGTGGAAGGCTCTATTTACCAGACAAATTTTGTTGTCTTTAAAAACAAAGTTAAGTCTACAGTAAAACATGATTATATCTTTATAAGATGAACAAGTTATAGGTGAAACAGGTCTAGAAAAAAAGTCCTGTGATTTCATCTATTTTTTATAAAGACAAAAACAATATTTCACTAATGGTCATAGTTTATATCATTTTCATGGTTACCAAAGTTTCTACCGGAAAAATGATATTGATTTTATTTAGAGCACATGTATTTATGTGCTAGTAGATCTGTAGGGACTTACACACATTTCCAACCCATAGTCCATATATTTAAATGTATCATGGTATGCTATTATACCTATATGGATCATAAGTTGGAAAGTCATGTTAATCCCCAGTGACCTACGCCGTTGGCCTTGTGAGGTTCCCAAAGAAAGCCATCTAAAAGACCAAGTGGTTACCTTCAGTTTCTTCTTTATGATCGCAATAACTGGAATTTTGAGGATAAGAAATGCCGTATTCTTTTTTTGTAAATGCGACGTTGGTTATAAACTTGTTTCACTGTACGATTGGATGTGATCTGTGTTACCTTTTAATCTGGTGTGACATTGGTGTAGGTTGTGAATATGATCATTCCATTTAGTTGATTATATGTCGAGGTTTGTTCTCACAACGTTCTCTTTGTAAACTAAATCTTGCCAATTTATACCACAGGGACTTGGCACAATTTCCCAGCCCAATGGTCCATATGTGTACATATGTAGACTGAGGTTGGAAGAATTGTACCAAGTCCCTGTGATCTATGATTAGTACTTATATATATGCTATTACATTTGTACTTTAACATTGTGTTTACTGTCTTTGTTTTCTCTTTATCCTTAAGTTATTACAACACACTGTGTATTAAATACACATCACTTGAAATTCTTGTTTGAAAAAAAATACAGTTATCATTTATATTTGAAATAATTACATTTATCATATAAATTGCCTGTTCTGCCAAGCCTACTGGTAGCGCATATGTTTGAATGCTAATTCAAACCCCAGCAGAAACAATTTATTTTTCATTACGCCTTTTTGGTTGAAGGGACCACTTCCAGTACAGTATATGATAAAGGCAATAGAAAGGCTTCATTGAGGCTAATAACCTGGGTTGTGGTTGTCCTCGGGTAGAGGCTTTGTGAAGAGGAAATTCCTTATAGCCTAGTTGTAAGGTCTTGAGAGTGATAAGTAAGCGGTTTGAGCCACAATATTGGACGTGTAGTTATTGCTACTCCTTCCTATTACATTATAGAAACATCATGTTATACATGTCATAACTATCAAAAACTAATGTTTTAGCAAACCATCAAAGTAAAAAAGATTGTCTTAGAGATTATTTGAAATTTGAAAAGGTTGAAACAAGCAATTCAGTTGGAAAATATTACATATGGCATAAAATAGTTGTCATTGTTTGGGATTGATTATCACAAACCAACAGTGTTCAAGTGCAATTGATAAGAAATACCAAATTATATGTACATTGTATTAGATTAACAGTGAACATTCTGTTCTGTATGCCTTGGATTGTTTCAATGATGATATATATGTACATCTCATATATTTTATTTAAAGCTTAATTTGCTTGAAAAATAAAATAATACATAAATAAATGCTTTGATTGCTTCTTGACTTAATTATTTAAAATTTAAGTGTGGAGCTCCTATTGCACACTGGATATTATTTGACATTACGTCAAACCACGTTTAAAACGGCAGACCATCAATGTACCACACACCACTTACATCCTTTGAAGGGAGAAACTAATCAAAGGAGTTTGGGATCCAGCTAAAGGACCGGACTTATTTATTCATGAATTACAAAAAAACTACTATACATGCAGTTACCAAGGTATGCACAAATTTCCAACAGTCGATGTTTCAAGCCTCGGAGAGCCACCAACATGTGACCAAAAGTAGATGGTACTCCATTAAATTGTACATGTATACTTGATCTGAGGTGTAGGTGTACTTTCAGTAGACATTTTAATACTAACAGGCTATAAGTAGTAGGTTTGCACTTCTTAAATGAGACATATTTTGATATTTGAATATGCAATAGTTATTATTTAGACAAGCATTGCAATGGTTTGAACTTTGAACATTAGTGAACAGATCTATGACAGTCTTAACATGCATACAATTAAGTTTCATTGTATAGAGGACAACAGTGGAAAACTTTCACAGAGTTGGTATAGAACTGTATGTAGAGCCAACGTCTTTCATTTGGTCATTGTTATTTGAACGTGCCATTAGGCATTCATCCCAGCAAGCTGCAGGACAACATTAAAAATCCCAGTCATTTCAGCGATCAATTCTTGACCAATCAAGAACAACTTCTTGTAAATATTTCTTTAATTCTTCAAATAATATTTGGCAGTTATAAAAGGACTTACTGATATTTCTGATATTTGATATCTGGCCCCAAGGTACTACCTGAGGGTACACAACACTCCCTCAGGGCCTATACTCCCTTGGGTGTCTGCTGAAAGCCACTGTGTCATGCTGCAAATCTGAGTGCAGAAGAAAGGTCCGTCATTGATTCATTATTTTGACCTTAACCTTTGAGAATTTGGTCCTATGACTGGTAGTAACACCTTGTTGTAATTCAGTCTTAGGAAATAAGTAATGGTATGATTTGATTTAGCCAATAACACACCATCTTCGCTAGCCAAGTTTTCTGATTATGTTACATTCCACGAACCCTTGGCCGATATAGTCGTTAGTTCTGGACCTCTAGCGGAGATTCAAAATGACTACCCTATATGCATGAAATTTTCGACCAATCAAAATCGGTGTTACCAAAGTACCACATTGGTGATGTTTACAAACACAGAGAGCTCGAGGCTTGTGTCATTTTGATGAGACATGTGATCATGCAATGACATCTATCAATTGATCAAACACTGCAAATGTTTTCCGAAAGCTTGTACGTCTCTGTATTTAGGTAAAATGCCATGACATAGTCGACAGGGAAGCTCTGTACTGGGCGCTGCAATTTTGTTTACTGCGAAACCATGTCTGAATGTAAACTTCCAGGGTTTAAACACATCTATATCTACCAAGGGGTCCTGGAGTGTAACATGGAGTGTTGGCTACAAGATAACACACAAAATCAACAATACAATACATCTGATATTTTTTAAATTCAATTTATAAAAATCAATACATTTATATAATAACAAATAATTTGACATTTAATAATATTTTATTATCAAGATCAAAATATTATTTTGCTGAATCCTGTTTCTGTAGATAAAAACAAATTCAGTTATATACAGACATTGACCATTAGATCATATAGTATTCATAATTTGATCACTGTGGGCGTGCCTGAAGACTATTTACGTGGGCATGCTCGTCGACTGATTATGTTTGCTCAACGACTGTTTATGTAGGCATGCCTAAAGACTGTTTATGTGGGCATGCCTAAAGACTGTTTATGTGGGTGTGCTCAACGACAGTTTATGTGGGTGTGCTCAACGACAGTTTATGTGGGTGTGCTCAACGACAGTTTATGAGGACATGTCCAAACACTTTATGTAGGACTGCCTGACAACTGTTTATGAGGGTGTGTCTGATGTCTGTTTTCAAGGGCATGTCTGAAGACTTGATGTGGTCGTGCCTGACGACTGTTTATGTGGGCATGTCTACACTTGATGTGGTCGTGCCTGACGACTGTTTATGTGGGCATGTCTGAAGACTTGATGTGGTCGTGCCCGACGACTGTTTATGTGGGCATGTCTGAAGACTTGATGTGGTCGTGCCCGACGACTGTTTATGTGGGCATGTCTGAAGACTTGATGTGGTCGTGCCTGACGACTGTTTATGTGGGCATGTCTGAAGACTTGATGTGGTTGTGCCCGACGACTGTTTATGTGGGCATGTCTGAAGACTTGATGTGGTCGTGCCCGAAGACTGTTTATGTGGGCATGTCTGAAGACTTGATGTGGTCGTGCCTGACGACTGTTTATGTGGGCATGTCTGAAGACTTGATGTGGTTGTGTCTGACGACTGTTTATGTGGGCATGTCTGAAGACTTGATGTGGTCGTGCCTGACGACTGTTTATGTGGGCATGTCTGAAGACTTGATGTGGTTGTGCCTGACGACTGTTTATGTGGGCATGTCTGAAGACTTGATGTGGTTGTGTCTGACGACTGTTTATGTGGGCATGTCTGAAGACTTGATGTGGTTGTGCCTGATGACTTTATGTGGGCATTACTCATGACTTTTCATGTAAGTATGTCTGACATCAATTATATAAGCATGTCTGACAACTTCAATATGCATGCCTGATGACTGTTTATGTGGGCATGTCTGATGACGGTTTATGTGGGCATATCCGATGACTTTTTGTGGGCATATCTGATGACTGTATATGGGCATGCCTGATGACTGTTTATGTGGGCGTGTCTGAAGACATTTTATATGGGTATGCCCCACAACTTTATGTGGGCATGCCTAAAGACTAATGGTGTAACGATTCATCGATGCATCAATGTACTGAATCGCAGAGTTGTGCATCAATGCATCGTCTATCCTTGATCTGTATCAAGATACTTGAAAATGTGTAGTTATTTCCCTTGACCAATGTTAGTTTACATGGCTGACAAGGCAGTTCCAGCAGCTTATAAAGCTGCCTGTTGGGAGTTCTTTCAAATCCAAATTATCTAAATTCAAAAACTCTTTGTGGGAAACGGACAAAATGTATACTTTTGTAACAAATGTAGACAATGACTCTAATATTCTGGAAATACCACAAACACAAACATGACTACTGTACAATAGAATACTAGATATTTGATAGGTCATGTTTCTTATATATCGTGATACATATTGTATCATTACCCCTGTATCACGATATGAATCGTATCGCTACCGACCTTGCAATACACAGCTCTACTAAAGACTATGTGGGCATGTCTGACATCTGTTTGTGAGTGTGTCTGACAACTGGTTATGTGGGAGTGTCTGAAAACAATTTATGTCGGTATGCCTGATGACAAAATGTGGGCATAGCTGATGACTGTTTATATGGGTGTACCTGATGACTGTTTATGTGGGCCTGCCACAACAGATGTCAGGATCTGTCTTCAAAGAAGTATCTGCATAAACAAATCACATTTAAACAGAACATTCTCTATGCAACCTCTCAGCCTTAAATGTTCATGATAATAATTTCTTGTATTTTATCATACTCTGGTATACACTCAAGTTTTTTCATCTTCATTATCTGATAACGAGACTAATTCCACAATTCCATTTGGCACTTTGCAGTTTGTTTTGACAATTTTTAAGTTTTCCTCTGTCACTTCACCGAAGGCTACGTCAGAAGAATCACTGTCACAGTCATCAGATTCACTTTCCAAATTGGGCACTAAGGAAATATTCTGTAAAGAAAAACAAATATTACAATAACAAGCATACTAGGTATTGATGAAGCCATACATGTCCCCTATCGACTCACCCTGAAAATAGTCACATTGACCTTGACCCAAAAACTCTGAAACTCAAACTTTTATGAGATATTAATTATGGTACTTCCTCTGAAAAAGTGAAGCTGCTAGAGAGCTCATGACAATCTTTTCTTTTGGCGTTATGTATGTGGATGGAGAGAAAACCTATAGTCTGCCCCCCCCCCAGAATAACATGAAACTTTTGACCATGAATTTCAGTTTACCCCCTAACTTCTGTTTATGGATTCCAGTTTACCCCTTAACTTCTTTTTATGGATTCCAGTTTACCACATATCCTCTTTCCATGAATTCCAGTTCACCCCTAATGTTAGTTCATAGATTCCAATTTATCCAGTAACTTATGTCAATGGATTCCAGTATGCTCCCAAACATCTGCCCAAAGCTTCCTGTATACCATGTAATAATGATAATAAACTTTATTAAAATCAATGTAAAACATGTTTATCAATAATCTCTCTTATTGGCCCATATCGGAGGGGTCTTACTGTATGAGTAAACAAGAGTACCCAGAGAAATCTGACATGGTTTGGCAGGTGATCCCGATACCTTTTCATGTCTGATCAAGGAATAAAACCCTGCACCAGTTCCTAGGTGAAAGGCAAGCATGTTACTACTATAGCAACAAACCATATAATTTCTGTCACTGGACAGCAGTATACCCCCTTAACTTCAGTCATTGGATAGCAGTATACCCCTTAACTTCTGTCATTAGATAGCAGTATACCCCCTTAACTTCTGTCATTAGATAGTAGTATACCACCTTAACTTCTGTCATTAGATACACGATAGCAGTATACCCCCTTAACTTCAGTCACTGGGTAGCAGTATACCCCCTTAACTTCTGTCATTGGATAGCAGTATACCCCCTTAACTTCAGTCACTGGGTAGCAGTATACCACCTTAACTTCTGTCATTGGATAGCAGTATAACCCCTTAACTTCTGTCATTGGATAGCAGTATACCCCTTAACTTCTGTCATTGGATAGCAGTATACCCCCTTAACTTCAGTCACTGGGTAGCAGTATACCCCCTTAACTTCTGTCATTGGATAGCAGTATACCCCTTAACTTCTGTCATTAGATACACAATAGCAGTATACCCCCTTAACTTCAGTCATTAGATAGCAGTATACCCCCTTAACTTCAGTCACTGGGTAGCAGTATACCCCCTTAACTTCTGTCATTGGATAGCAGTATACCCCTTAACTTCTGTCATTGGATAGCAGTATACCCCTTAACTTCTGTCATTGGATAGCAGTATACCCCCTTAACTTCTCTCATTGGATAGCAGTATACACCTTAACTTCAGTCATTGGATAGCAGTATACCCCCTTAACCTCAGTCATTGGATAGCAGTATACCCCCTTAACTTCTGTCATTAGATAACAGTATACCCCCTTAACTTCTGTCATTGGATAGCAGTATACCCCCTTAACTTCTGTCATTAGATACACAATAGCAGTATACCCCCTTAACTTCTGTCATTAGATAGCAGTATACCCCCTTAACTTCTGTCATTAGATAGTAGTATACCACCTTAACTTCTGTCATTAGATACACGATAGCAGTATACCCCCTTAACTTCTGTCATTAGATAGCAGTATACCCCCTTAACTTCTGTCATTGGATAGCAGTATATCCCTTAACTTCTGTCATTAGATAGCAGTATACCCCCTTAACTTCAGTCACTGGGTAGCAGTATACCCCCTTAACTTCTGTCATTGGATAGCAGTATACCCCTTAACTTCTGTCATTGGATAGCAGTATACCCCTTAACTTCTGTCATTGGATAGCAGTATACCCCCTTAACTTCTCTCATTGGATAGCAGTATACACCTTAACTTCAGTCATTGGATAGCAGTATACCCCCTTAACCTCAGTCATTGGATAGCAGTATACCCCCTTAACTTCTGTCATTAGATAACAGTATAGCCCCTTAACTTCTGTCATTGGATAGCAGTATACCCCCTTAACTTCTGTCATTAGATACACAATAGCAGTATACCCCCTTAACTTCTGTCATTGGATAGCAGTATACCACCTTAACTTCTGTCATTAGATACACGATAGCAGTATACCCCCTTAACTTCTGTCATTAGATAGTAGTATACCACCTTAATTTCTGTCATTTGATACACGATAGCAGTATACCCCCTTAACTTCTGTCATTAGATAGCAGTATACCCCCTTAACTTCTGTCATTGGATAGCAGTATACCCCCTTAACTTCTGTCATTGGATAGCAGTATAACCCCTTAACTTCTGTCATTGGATAGCAGTATACCCCCTTAACTTCTGTCATTGGATAGCAGTATACCCGCTTAACTTCTGTCATTGGATAGCAGTATACCCCCTTAACTTCTGTCATTGGATAGCAGTATACCCCTTAACTTCTGTCATTAGATAGCAGTATACCCCCTTAACTTCTGTCATTGGATAGCAATATATCCCTTAACTTCTGTCATTGGATAGCAGTATACTCCTTAACTTCTGTCATTTGATAGCAGTATACCCCCTTAACTTCATTCATTGGATAGCAGTCTACCCCCTTAACCTGTCATTGGATAGCAGTATACCCCTTAACCTCTGTCATTGGATAGCATACCCCCTTAATTTCATAGCAGTATACCCCCTTAACTTCTGTCATTGGATAGCAGTATATCCCTTAACTTCTGTCATTGGATAGCAGTATAACCCCTTAACTTCTGTCATTAGATAGCAGTATAACCCCTTAACTTCTGTCATTGGATAGCAGTATACCCCCTTAACCTCTGTCATTGGATAGCAGTATACCCCTTAACCTCTGTCATTGGATAGCAGTATAACCCCTTAACTTCTGTCTTGGATAGCAGTATACCCCCTTAACCTAAGTCATTGGATAGCAGTATAACCCCTTCACTTCTGTCATTTGAAAAGCAGTATAACCCCTTAACTTCTGTCATTGGATAGCAGTATAACCCCTTAACTTCTGTCATTGGATAGCAGTATAACCCCTTAACTTCTGTCATTGGATAGCAGTATACCCCCTTAACTTCTCTCATTGGATAGCAGTATACCCCCTTAACTTCAGTCATTGGATAGCAGTATACCCCTTAACTTCTGTCATTGGATAGCAGTATACCCCCTTAACTTCTGTCATTGGATAGCAGTATACCCCTTAACTTCTGTCATTAGATAGCAGTATACCCCCTTAACTTCTGTCATTGGATAGCAGTATACCCCTTAACTTCTGTCATTGGATAGCAGTATACTCCTTAACTTCTGTCATTTGATAGCAGTATACCCCCTTAACTTCATTCATTGGATAGCAGTATACCCCCTTAACCTGTCATTGGATAGCAGTATACCCCTTAACCTCTGTCATTGGATAGCAGCATACCCCCTTAACTTCATAGCAGTATACCCCCTTAACTTCTGTCATCGGATAGCAGTATATCCCTTAACTTCAGTCATTGGATAGCAGTATACCCCCTTAACTTCTGTCTTGGATAGCAGTATAACCCCTTAACTTCTGTCATTGGATAGCAGTATAACCCCTTAACTTCTGTCATTGGATAGCAGTATACCCCTTAACTTCTGTCATTGGATAGCAGTATACCCCCTTAACTCCTCTCATTGGATAGCAGTATACACCTTAACTTCAGTCATTGGATAGCAGTATACCCCCTTAACCTCAGTCATTGGATAGCAGTATACCCCCTTAACTTCTGTCATTGGATAGCAGTATACCCCCTTAACTTCTGTCATTAGATACACAATAGCAGTATACCCCCTTAACTTCTGTCATTAGATAGCAGTGTACCCCCTTAACTTCTGTCATTAGATACACAATAGCAGTATACCCCCTTAACTTCTGTCATTAGATAGCAGTATACCCCCTTAACCTCAGTCATTGGATAGCAGTATAACCCCTTAACTTCTGTCATTGGATAGCAGTATACCCCCTTAACTTCTGTCATTAGATAGTAGTATACCACCTTAACTTCTGTCATTAGATACACGATAGCAGTATACCCCCTTAACTTCTGTCATTGGATAGCAGTATACCCCCTTAACTTCTGTCATTGGATAGCAGTATAACCCCTTAACTTCTGTCATTGGATAGCAGTATAACCCCTTAACTTCTGTCATTGGATAGCAGTATACCCGCTTAACTTCTGTCATTGGATAGCAGTATACCCCCTTTACTTCTGTCATTGGATAGCAGTATACCCCTTAACTTCTGTCATTAGATAGCAGTATACCCCCTTAACTTCTGTCATTAGATAGTAGTATACCACCTTAACTTCTGTCATTAGATACACGATAGCAGTATACCCCCTTAACTTCTGTCATTAGATAGCAGTATACCCCCTTAACTTCTGTCATTGGATAGCAGTATACCCCCTTAACTTCTGTCATTGGATAGCAGTATAACCCCTTAACTTCTGTCATTGGATAGCAGTATACCCCCTTAACTTCTGTCATTGGATAGCAGTATACCCGCTTAACTTCTGTCATTGGATAGCAGTATACCCCCTTAACTTCTGTCATTGGATAGCAGTATACCCCTTAACTTCTGTCATTAGATAGCAGTATACCCCCTTAACTTCTGTCATTGGATAGCAGTATACCCCTTAACTTCTGTCATTGGATAGCAGTATACTACTTAACTTCTGTCATTTGATAGCAGTATACCCCCTTAACTTCATTCATTGGATAGCAGTCTACCCCCTTAACCTGTCATTGGATAGCAGTATACCCCTTAACCTCTGTCATTGGATAGCATACCCCCTTAATTTTATAGCAGTATACCCCCTTAACTTCTGTCATTGGATAGCAGTATATCCCTTAACTTCTGTCATTGGATAGCAGTATAACCCCTTAACTTCTGTCATTGGATAGCAGTATAACCCCTTAACTTCTGTCATTGGATAGCAGTATAACCCCTTAACTTCTGTCATTGGATAGCAGTATACCCCTTAACCTCTGTCATTGGATAGCATACCCCCTTAATTTCATAGCAGTATACCCCCTTAACTTCTGTCATTGGATAGCAGTATATCCCTTAACTTCTGTCATTGGATAGCAGTATAACCCCTTAACTTCTGTCATTGGATAGCAGTATAAACCCTTAACTTCTGTCATTGGATAGCAGTATAACCCCTTAACTTCTGTCATTGGATAGCAGTATACCCCCTTAACCTCTGTCATTGGATAGCAGTATAACCCCTTAACTTCTGTCATTGGATAGCAGTATACCCCCTTAACTTCTGTCATTGGATAGCAGTATACCCCTTAACTTCTGTCATTAGATAGCAGTATACCCCCTTAACTTCTGTCATTGGATAGCAGTATACCCCTTAACTTCTGTCATTGGATAGCAGTATACTCCTTAACTTCTGTCATTTGATAGCAGTATACCCCCTTAACTTCATTCATTGGATAGCAGTATACCCCCTTAACCTGTCATTGGATAGCAGTATACCCCTTAACCTCTGTCATTGGATAGCAGTATATCCCCTTAACTTCATAGCAGTATACCCCCTTAACTTCTGTCATTGGATAGCAGTATATCCCTTAACTTCAGTCATTGGATAGCAGTATACCCCCTTAACTTCTGTCTTGGATAGCAGTATAACCCCTTAACTTCTGTCATTGGATAGCAGTATAACCCCTTAACTTCTGTCATTGGATAGCAGTATACCCCTTAACTTCTGTCATTGGATAGCAGTATACCCCCTTAACTTCTCTCATTGGATAGCAGTATACACCTTAACTTCAGTCATTGGATAGCAGTATACCCCCTTAACCTCAGTCATTGGATAGCAGTATACCCCCTTAACTTCTGTCATTGGATAGCAGTATACCCCTTAACTTCTGTCATTAGATACACAATAGCAGTATACCCCCTTAACTTCTGTCATTAGATAGCAGTATACCCCCTTAACTTCTGTCATTAGATAGTAGTATACCACCTTAACTTCTGTCATTAGATACACGATAGCAGTATACCCCCTTAACTTCTGTCATTAGATAGCAGTATACCCCCTTAACTTCTGTCATTGGATAGCAGTATACCCCCTTAACTTCTGTCATTGGATAGCAGTATAACCCCTTAACTTCTGTCATTGGATAGCAGTATACCCCCTTAACTTCTGTCATTGGATAGCAGTATACCCGCTTAACTTCTGTCATTGGATAGCAGTATACCCCCTTAACTTCTGTCATTGGATAGCAGTATACCCCTTAACTTCTGTCATTAGATAGCAGTATACCCCCTTAACTTCTGTCATTGGATAGCAGTATACCCCTTAACTTCTGTCATTGGATAGCAGTATACTCCTTAACTTCTGTCATTTGATAGCAGTATACCCCCTTAACTTCATTCATTGGATAGCAGTCTACCCCCTTAACCTGTCATTGGATAGCAGTATACCCCTTAACCTCTGTCATTGGATAGCATACCCCCTTAATTTTATAGCAGTATACCCCCTTAACTTCTGTCATTGGATAGCAGTATATCCCTTAACTTCTGTCATTGGATAGCAGTATAACCCCTTAACTTCTGTCATTGGATAGCAGTATAACCCCTTAACCTCTGTCATTGGATAGCAGTATAACCCCTTAACTTCTGTCTTGGATAGCAGTATACCCCCTTAACTTAAGTCATTGGATAGCAGTATACCCCCTTAACTTCTGTCATTTGAAAAGCAGTATAACCCCTTAACTTCTGTCATTGGATAGCAGTATAACCCCTTAACTTCTGTCATTGGATAGCAGTATAACCCCTTAACTTCTGTCATTGGATAGCAGTATACCCCCTTAACTTCTCTCATTGGATAGCAGTATACCCCCTTAACTTCAGTCATTGGATAGCAGTATACCCCTTAACTTCTGTCATTGGATAGCAGTATACCCCCTTAACTTCTGTCATTGGATAGCAGTATACCCCCTTAACTTCTGTCATTGGATAGCAGTATACCCCTTAACTTCTATCATTGGATAGCAGTATACTCCTTAACTTCTGTCATTTGATAGCAGTATACCCCCTTAACTTCATTCATTGGATAGCAGTATACCCCCTTAACCTGTCATTGGATAGCAGTATACCCCTTAACCTCTGTCATTGGATAGCAGTATACCCCCTTAACTTCATAGCAGTATACCCCCTTAACTTCTGTCATTGGATAGCAGTATATCCCTTAACTTCAGTCATTGGATAGCAGTATACCCCCTTAACTTCTGTCTTGGATAGCAGTATAACCCCTTAACTTCTGTCATTGGATAGCAGTATAACCCCTTAACTTCTGTCATTGGATAGCAGTATACCCCTTAACTTCTGTCATTGGATAGCAGTATACCCGCTTAACTTCTCTCATTGGATAGCAGTATACACCTTAACTTCAGTCATTGGATAGCAGTATACCCCCTTAACCTCAGTCATTGGATAGCAGTATACCCCCTTAACTTCTGTCATTAGATAACAGTATACCCCCTTAACTTCTGTCATTGGATAGCAGTATACCCCCTTAACTTCTGTCATTAGATACACAATAGCAGTATACCCCCTTAACTTCTGTCATTAGATAGCAGTATACCCCCTTAACTTCTGTCATTAGATACACGATAGCAGTATACCCCCTTAACTTCTGTCATTAGATAGCAGTATACCCCCTTAACTTCTGTCATTGGATAGCAGTATATCCCTTAACTTCAGTCATTGGATAGCAGTATACCCCCTTAACTTCTGTCTTGGATAGCAGTATAACCCCTTAACTTCTGTCATTGGATAGCAGTATAACCCCTTAACTTCTGTCATTGGATAGCAGTATACCCCTTAACTTCTGTCATTGGATAGCAGTATACCCGCTTAACTTCTCTCATTGGATAGCAGTATACACCTTAACTTCAGTCATTGGATAGCAGTATACCCCCTTAACTTCTGTCATTGGATAGCAGTATAACCCCTTAACTTCTGTCATTGGATAGCAGTATACCCCCTTAACTTCTGTCATTGGATAGCAGTATACCCGCTTAACTTCTGTCATTGGATAGCAGTATACCCCCTTAACTTCTGTCATTGGATAGCAGTATACCCCTTAACTTCTGTCATTAGATAGCAGTATACCCCCTTAACTTCTGTCATTGGATAGCAGTATACCCCTTAACTTCTGTCATTGGATAGCAGTATACTCCTTAACTTCTGTCATTTGATAGCAGTATACCCCCTTAACTTCATTCATTGGATAGCAGTCTACCCCCTTAACCTGTCATTGGATAGCAGTATACCCCTTAACCTCTGTCATTGGATAGCATACCCCCTTAATTTTATAGCAGTATACCCCCTTAACTTCTGTCATTGGATAGCAGTATATCCCTTAACTTCTGTCATTGGATAGCAGTATAACCCCTTAACTTCTGTCATTGGATAGCAGTATAACCCCTTTACTTCTGTCATTGGATAGCAGTATAACCCCTTAACTTCTGTCATTGGATAGCAGTATACCCCCTTAACCTCTGTCATTGGATAGCAGTATACCCCTTAACCTCTGTCATTGGATAGCAGTATAACCCCTTAACTTCTGTCTTGGATAGCAGTATACCCCCTTAACTTAAGTCATTGGATAGCAGTATAACCCCTTAACTTCTGTCATTGGATAGCAGTATAACCCCTTAACTTCTGTCATTGGATAGCAGTATAACCCCTTAACTTCTGTCATTGGATAGCAGTATACCCCCTTAACTTCTCTCATTGGATAGCAGTATACCCCATTAACTTCAGTCATTGGATAGCAGTATACCCCTTAACTTCTGTCATTGGATAGCAGTATACCCCCTTAACTTCTGTCATTGGATAGCAGTATACCCCTTAACTTCTGTCATTAGATAGCAGTATACCCCCTTAACTTCTGTCATTGGATAGCAGTATACCCCTTAACTTCTGTCATTGGATAGCAGTATACTCCTTAACTTCTGTCATTTGTTAGCAGTATACCCCCTTAACTTCATTCATTGGATAGCAGTATACCCCCTTAACCTGTCATTGGATAGCAGTATACCCCTTAACTTCTGTCATTGGATAGCAGTATACCCCCTTAACTTCATAGCAGTATACCCCCTTAACTTCTGTCATTGGATAGCAGTATACCCCTTAACCTCTGTCATTGGATAGCAGTTTACCCCCTTAACTTCTGTCTTGGATAGCAGTATACCCCCTTAACTTAAGTCATTGGATAGCAGTATAACCCCTTACTTCTGTCTTTGGATAGCAGTATAACCCCTTAACTTCTGTCATTGGATAGCAGTATAACCCCTTAACTTCTGTCATTGGATAGCAGTATACTCCCTTAACCTCTGTCATTGGATAGCAGTATACCCCTTAACCTCTGTCATTGGATAGCAGTATACCCCTTAACTTCTGTCATTGGATAGCAGTATACCCGCTTAACTTCTGTCATTGGATAGCAGTATACCCCCTTAACTTCTGTCATGGGATAGCAGTATACCCCTTAACTTCTGTCATTAGATAACAGTATAACCCCTTAACTTCTGTCATTGGATAGCAGTATACTCCTTAACTTCTGATAGCAGTATACCCCCTTAACTTCTGTCATTGGATAGCAGTATACCCCCTTAACTTCTGTCATTGGATAGCAGTATACCCCCTTAACTTCTGTCTTGGATAGCAGTATAACCCCTTAACTTCTGTCATTGGATAGCAGTATACCCCTTAACCTCTGTCATTGGATAGCAGTATACACCTTAACTTCTGTCTTTGGATAGCAGTATACCCCCTTAACTTCTGTCCACAGATTCCACAATATCCCTGACACCTGTCCAGAGATTAAATCTTAGTGATACTCACCATCTCTATCACATTCTGTGTATCCTCCGACACACTCTCGATGTCCACCATACTGGCAGGTACCCTTGTCAGCAGAGAACTTAAATCCTCATTTGCCTTTGCTATTTTTGGCAGGAAACTTTTAACATCAGATAAAACTAGAAATAAGAAAACAGGAATTAATCAAAGTACAGAAACATTTTCACTTTTTAAATGGTAAGCAATCCCAAAGAGCTGACGAAATCAAGAAAACTCAGGAATATTCAATATCCATATCTCGTGTTACAGTAATATTAACATTTGAAAAACAATTACAATAAGTTATCAATGTAGTGGTGATGCAAGCATGTTCCAAACTACACCACATTATTATAATAGTTTATGAAATGTTTATGTCCCCCATTTCTACTTTGACAGAAATGGAGCCAAGTACAAAGTCCCAAACATGTCCACACAGACTGCACAGCTTTTATGCTTACACCCAAAAGACCATTCATGCAAAATATCAGTATCATATATATTACTATGTACATAACGAACTCTTCAATACTTTAAAATCATTTTTATGTACTAGCAAAGGGTAAACTATTTGCCTCAAACTACTTCATGGCAGGAATATAACAAATCAAGTTATATGTACACACTTGAACTTGGAGGTGGTCGAAATGTTTTCCTTGGTCCAGCTGATCTTGATGCCTTACACTTCTTATTCACCAAGAGTTGATCTGTAATTCCATGATGTCCTGAGCGAAAAAAAGGAAATACAAATGATAGAAAAAATATATGAACATGCCCTGGGGAAAATGTCAACAATAAGTGATCTTGGTTTCAATGAACCCTGGGTTAAATGTCAATAAGTGATCTTGGGGCTGGGTGGACCCTGGGTTAAATGTCAATAAGTGATCTGGGGGTTAGGTGGACCCTGGGTTAAATGTCAATAAGTGATCTGGGGGTTAGGTGGACCCTGGGTTAAATGTCAATAAGTGATCTGGGGGTGGGGTGGACCTGGGGGTAAATGTCAACAATAAGTGATCTTGGTTTGGGTGGACCCTGGGTTAAATGTCAATAAGTGATCTGGGGGTGGGGTGGACCTGGGGGTAAATGTCAACAATAAGTGATCTTGGTTTGGGTGGACCCTGGGTTAAATGTCAACAATAAGTGATCATGGTTTGGGTGGACCCTGGGTTAAATGTCAATAAGTGATCTGGGGGTGGGGTGGACCTGGGGGTAAATGTCAACAATAAGTGATCATGGTTTGGGTGGACCCTGGGTTAAATGTCAACAATAAGTGATCTTGGTTTCATTGAACCCTGGGTTAAATGTCAACAATAAGTGATCTGGGGGTGGGGTGGACCTAGGGGTAACTAATAAGTGATCATGGTTTGGGTGGACCCTGGGTTAAATGTCAATAAGTGATCTGGGGGTGGGGTGGACCTAGGGGTAACTAATAAGTGATCTTGGTTTGGTGGACCCTGGGGTAAATGTCAATACCTGCTAATAAGTGATCTGGGGCCTGGGTTGGGATAGACCCTGGGTTAAATGTCAATAGTAAGTGATCTTGGGGCTGGGTGGACCCTGGGTTAAATGTCAATAACTTAAGTGATCTTGGTTTCGGTGAACCCTGGAGTTAAATGTCAATAAGTAATCTGGGGGTGGGATGGACCCTGGGGTAAATGTCAATAAGTGATTTTGGTTTTGGTGAACCCTGGGGTAAATGTCAATAAGTGATCTGGGGGTGGTGGACCCTGGGGTAAATGTCAACAATAAGTGATCATGGTTTGGGTGGACCCTGGATTAAATGTCAATACCGGGGTAAGTGATCTTGGTTTGGTGGACCCTGGATTACCGAGTAAATGCAATACCAGGGTAAGTGATCTTGGTTTGGTGGACCCTGGGGTAAATGTCAATACCTGCTAATAAGTGATCTGGGTTTGGTGGACCCTGGGGTAAAGGTCAATACCTGATAATAAGTGATCTGGGGGTTGGTTGGACCCTGGGGTAAATGTTAATAAGTGATCTGGGTTTGGTGGACAAAATGGGTATCCAATATCCATATATAAATACAGTGTTACATCATTATAAATTGAAGTCAACTTCGCCTAAATCATGCATTAATACCTTTAATCAAAAATGCCCTCAGTATATGCATGAATTTTTCACTAAAACTAATTATAATAGAATATACAATACTAGATCCGGATTTTCAAATTTCACCATTAGAAACACCAAAGGGACAGAAACATCAACTTTTTTCTTTTTGGCTGCTAAAGATTGGAACTCCTTACTGGATCATATCAAAAAAAATATACACAAATTCAAACTCGGTGTCAAAAAATCATCTCGTCTTTCAGACAAAAATTGATGTTGATGATCTCTTTGTTTACTATATGAGCATTACATGTAACATCTATCTTTTCATGTTTTCTACCAAAATTAATATTTGTTATGACCATATCAAGTAACCTGTACCTGTACATTTATTCATATTTTCTAATCTTGGTCAGATAACTGATTGGTAGCTAGAGGGAATGACCGAACCACCAGTTGTCTGTACTAGATGAAAATCATATATGACATGTTACTATTCAAAGAGTCAGAGCTCATTAATACCACCATTAAGCTCATATTGTGATTTTTATTAATTTTTATAATCACAAAGTTATTGCCTAATACTGTATGTCAGCTATAGGCTGTGATATCTATGATGATTCAGATTTTTCTGTGATGAGTCAGATTTTAACTATGATCAATAAATGGAATCGTCTATTTTAAATACATGTATATTCTTAACATAATTTTTTAACATCTAATAATGATGAATCTTATAAATAAGTCACCAGTGATTTTTTCATCCCATTTTTACAGGGGCCTGTAGCTTTTCAATTGGGAAAATACAGCAGTATTTTTCCCCGAATGGGAAAATTTGCTGTCGGTTTTAAATGCAAAAAATAAATAAATAATAAGTCAATAACACATCCAAATATTTATTCATCTGTTAAACTTTTAACATTCATCTGGCCTAAGGATTCTTAATAGCTATCTAAAGGGCCATTTTCCTTGTTTTTGTCCCTTGAACTTGTCCACCAAAGTCAGTCCAGGTCAGTGGTCATGTTTTTTCAATTTTCTTGAAGGATGTGTCCCAAGTTTTACACCCTTTAATTTGTAACAAATGGCTTACAACTCGAATGTGCACCAAAACAAACAATTCTCAAACAATTCTCAGTACTTGCACATGTAGCCACATGTCACTCTACTGTGATAAAGCCAAGAGAAGGCCGATTCATATTTTGCAGCATTAAATTTTCGTCTATCGACGCTGCTTCTCTTTTTTTCCCCGATAAAGTTAATATCAGACTTTCGTCGCGGGTTACATGTACATTGATTGTTGCTACGGGTAAACATTCCGTCTGGACGGTTGATAAAACAGATTCAATGTTGGATGATGATTCATTGGTTGACGGGTTGTTTTTGAAGAAGTCACTCACTTTCGTAAGGCCTTTCCTATCCTTTTTTGTCAGTCTTTTGACATAATACTTCGAGTTGTGCGGCTCTTGTTTACATGATCTTAAACTTTCAAGCGCTTGTCATAGCATATGTGAGACACGTGTGCAATTAAAACACTCGATCGACACAAACTTTCGTGGCGCGCTCAATTTGAAAAAAATGAGGAAAACGACATCGATTAATTCAGACACGGAAACAGAAACCACGGGAATTTGCGATATCGAACGCGACCAACATAGAACGAGAACATCGGCGTTGAAGATTTCTTCATGTGAAATACATTTTGATCAGCATTTCTTTATACCAATTGATGTGAAGGGATATTTTCTGAATAGGAAAATATGAGCAAGAAATTGGGAAAATACAACAAAATTTCTCTAGGGGAAGGGGCCGAAATTCGGCCCCAAATCGACCCTAAAAAAAACACTGGTCACTATAATGTTGTTTTCTCTGTGATTCTGTACATGTGGTGCATGTTGAGTAGACCCCGCTGGTAGGGGGATCTAGATCCAACCCTTGAAAAACTCAACCTGCACTACTGTTTCCATCTAATATTTTAAGTGTACTTGATACTTACACTCCTTTTGTAATTTTTAGTTCGTAAGAGTGTAAGTAGTTTTTCCATCATATTGACACCATTATCAGGTACTGAAACGGGACAATTTTGTGGCTATGTTTTGCAAAATTTTAAAATGAAAATTCTAAATTAAGATTCTTTTCACTCGAGGACCCCATTGGAAATAAGCTGCATTGTATATATATACAATGGCAAACTATCAACTGTGATAACACAAAAACATTTATGTGATACTACTTATTAATCATTATTTATTAAAAAAAATGTTGAAAATATTGTGTAACCTTATGCGATACTATGGGCTACTTAATCCGAAGGGTTCTGATGTTAATATCGCCTTTCAAGCTGCCTTGTGGGTGGGTCGGAAAAATTGCTCATTTTCTGTATGTTGGAAGTTCTGACGTATCTATGTAGTAAGATCGTCAGAAAATTCGGACTATGGGCTATACTGTACTGAATCCTTTGTCTGAATAAATATTATTATTTATTATTGAGAGAACCACATTGGAACAGATTGTATTAACTTTCTAACACAACTGGGGGAACATAACAGATTGGTGCAAAATATGTGATGAACTCAAAGTTACAGCTAGACTATAACCGCGTTGACCTTTGACGCAAAACTAATATTGGGACGGAAACTTCGTGGTGCGAAAGAAGTTCGGAGAGTTGGCTGTTTGGTGTGCGAAACGTTTAAGATAGACTTTTAAAGGTTTCACCAACATTTAAAAGCTGACAATAGATATAAATTTACCAGTTATGTTCAATAAATCTTTCGATTTTGTTGACTGGTGTTTGGATATGTCTGAAGATCCTAATTCATGAGGATCCTCTTGCATGCTGTCGTTCACGAGATCTTCCATGGGCGCTGCCATATTGAAAATAGCCTCGATCAGTTTAATTGAAAATAAAAATGAAACATTGATACAAATAGAATAATTTAATGTTAAGCCATAGAAAAAGAAGTTCATACCATATTAACTTATAACCAAGCGATAGAAAATTGATTACATACCAATATTATCTTAATATTTATCACGGTCAATGTTTGTTTAGAGAGTTACAAAATGGCCGCTGACATGTTGGCAGACTTTCCGGTGTGAGTATGTATTTTTTTTATTTATGAATTAAATTTCTGTCTGTATTGTAATAATTGGTTGACAAATAATCACAAATAATGTACATCCGTTTAATACTCAACGGTTGGGTATTTTTTAAATAAATGGCATTTAAGTCGACAACTTCTGTTTGAATTAATTTGGTCGTCATCACCTAACGTGACAGGTGGATCCAGCTGAATATTTACAGGTTTTACGCCCGCTAGAGCTGATCCTGATGCCTTAAACAGGACAAAAGAAGGCTTATTCGTATGCATACTATTTTACGGTATATCTATTCATTTTGACAATTTTTTAATGTTTTTTTTTAAAGAGTTTGTTTTTTTTCCGTGTATTTTATTTTAGTCCTATTAAAATTCCATATTCTACAGTACAGCTTATCAACAGATTGAGATATTATATATCTACTGTGATTGATTAATTTTCCTGAAATAGACACATGGGCCTATATGCAAAGTAACAAAAGTATTACTTTGTTACTTAATAATATCACTGCTAAACTTAGAAAATGTAATGTATAATATCTCTTGATAATGGCCAGGGAAAATTATGCAAATATTATCAGAAGTAGTTTATGAAATTTCAAAATAATCCATAGATAATCAATGTCATTTATATATAAGTATTCATTGAAAATTTGTCAAAATCAGAGGTCTCTGTCAAAATGAATGAAATATATATAGTAAAAATGTCATGCATATGAATACATTTGATGTGGTTCTGAGTCGAGTCTACAACACATTAATTATATATGTATACAGAAATTTACATTTATGCAAAACAAACAAAAAAACACAGTTAAGGGTTCTTGTATTTGACAGGTGGTGCGTTTATTTTATGTTACTTCTAGAACTAATACTGACACATTCACTTACAAGGAATTTAATAGCCTACAGATCATAGTCCAGTATGTAAACAGTTAATACACACAGCTTGTCGATATTAAATCTACAATATATATATATACATGTACTTACTAGTATATATGTCGGTGTATATAAAAAAAACTTTATATAGCCATATCCACCCAAAATACAACACATTTGTACAGTAATCTTTTAAAAATTTACAGTTCATGTGTAAAAGTGGAAAATATAGCCTAGCTATAGGTCACCTTATATTATAGCTCAATTAACTAGCGTGAATTTCCCTTTATACTTTTGGTAGTATATGTTTGACTTGACTGAGAGTGAAAGGTTACTAGTTCAAAGCTAAGTCTGGCATGCATGGGCAGGGTATAGTTTTCATGATTCATTCCTATTATACATGACAGACTTACATATATGTACAAGTATGGTTTAATGTATACAAGTTTAGATTTTGGATTTGATAAAAACAAAAAAAATAAAGCAAAGTGGTAGCCTAAAATATCTCGTGCTTCTGAGCGCTACTGTAACACCAGGTATAATTGTACATGTAAGGTCATAGAAAGGTTCAAATGAAAATATAAGCTAAAGTCTTTAAACAGCTTGCTTAAGCTTCTTATTTAATAACCAAAAGGCTCAGTGACCTAGCTGATATTAGATCTGTAGCATGCTGGGGGAAAGAGCTACTGAGTTTGTTCAAATGAATGACTTTGACCTACATTCAAAGTTGTTGGGGTCAAATATACAAAGATATCTTAAAAAAATTCTCTGTAAAGAATAATTATATAAGCACAAAGAACTTACTTTGGCTCTAGCATACTAAGGAGAAAGGCTATCTTTTTTTTTCAATTGAATGACCTTGACATACATTCAAGCTTATACGAGATTAATATGTTTTAATCTTTAAACAAAATCTGAATGACCAAGAGGCCATTTCTTGATCATGATGACCAAGAGACCCAGAGACCTGATATATATATTGGACCAAAGTATGCTGGAATAAAGGACTTTTGATACTGACCATCTCTCATACTCAAGAAATATATGTGATATTCAACAAGAAACCATTCAATATCTTCTTTCTAGCGACTGTGAAATGTCTGTCTATAGCAGCTTTGTTTAACGAGGTAGGTCTAGCATCTGTGATCTGCCAGTCACAGAAAAGATGACCATTATGTTTTTCAGAAATTGGTTGATAATTATTTATATAAGAGAAATCAATGTTTTGGTAGCTATTTTCATAATATACATTTTAGTTAACTTTTCTATTATTCTGTATTTACAGGTTTATCTTACCCACCTAATTACCCATCATTAAGAAACTTTAAGCATGATGTGTTTGAACATTCCGCATTCCATCACCAAAGTGTGACTTTGATCTACAATTGATCTGTACTGAGGTACAGCTGTAATGGCTGAGAGGGATCAAGGTGTATACAACCTCCGTAAAAGAATGGTCCCCACTCGCCCCACCTCCAGTCCTAACCCTCTTGCCAACATTGCCATGACCTCCTTTAGTGAACCAGCCACAAAGCTCAATGATCTGAAATCTAAACATTTGAATGGGGGAACATTAGCACAGGAAGGTTCTCCTCAAAGAAACGATGATGATGACGAGGACGAGGAGGAAGAGACTATATTTGATGGTACTGTTGACACAAGACCATTGTTAAATGCTAGTTCATCTCCAGACAGTGATCCTGATTCAGGTGATGTGGAAGCTAATGAAAATATCAGGGAGGAGACCTGGTTTGAGATGTCACTTCAGGTGTTCTTACCCTATATTGTGGCGGGCTTCGGGACTGTGGCAGCTGGTATGGTGCTAGATGTTGTCCAGGTACATGTTCCATGTTGTATAATAAATATCTGAACTATCAATACATGTTTTATAATAAATATCTGAACTATCATGATCAATACATGTTGTATGATAAATATCTGAACTATCAAAACTAATTTTTTGGCCCCAAAACTTGCAAGTGGTCAAAAATCATTCTTATATCAATTAGATGTAATCAGAGCTCAAGCTCACAATTGTTACTTAGCATTTTGCACTTATAGCTTGTGTACAATATCATTATGTTTTTTCTACTTTCCATGAAAGTACACATGTATTATTTTCATATAATAAACTTATCTTACAAAATATCTGGATATTAAGCTATTATATCTGATACCAAGGAGAAGTTTTATTTAAATAAAGCCTTATTATCACACTTAGATCATTTAGTCAGCAGTGAAATTATTAGTGTAGGTTGGGAGGATGTGATCAGGACTGTGCTAATTTTGTTCCTTACAGCATTGGGATGTGTTTGTAAATGTATCTGAAGTGTTCATCCTCGTCCCCTCACTACTTGGACTGAAAGGAAACTTGGAAATGACACTTGCTTCACGTTTATCGACACAGGTAAATATTAATTACATGTATTATCAAAATACCTACCTGTAAAGCTAGAATATGAAGCAGTTTATGAAATAAATGACAAAAGTACTTAAAACTTGTATACAGCTATGACTAATTATGATCAGCTTGACAATTTATAGCAGTATTTCCTAACTTCTCTAAACAGTTTGCATAATTTTAGCATATACATATACAAGTGACATAATTAGAGATGGTTCATTAGAGATAGCCATGTCCACTATTATGTAGCTTAAGCTTGTCACCATGACTTGTAATTGTGAGTATTTCAGAGTTAATTAATTGCAATGTTTGGGTCTTCATAAGGTTCTGATGAAAGAAAAATTATTTTCTGTTCTAGTGAGAAAAGACTTATCTCTTTTTGAAATTTTCTGTTTAACTTTTTTATTTGTGCAGGCCAATTTGGGAAATCTGGATATTAAGAAAGAAATGTGGAGTTTGATATGTGGCAATATGGCTCTAGTTCAGGTTTGTATAGAATTTTAAATTTATTGGTTTTAATATGTAACTGTAATATGTAGAAAACTGATGTACTGGCTTAAAGTGTACCCGGAACGAAAAACGTTATTCAAATATGTTATTCTATGTACATGTAACCACCAAAGAAGAATGTTGCAAACAGCATCACAATGGGTTGACCGAGTGCCGAGATATTGCACATCGAAGTAAGCAATTTGCACCTGTCGGTCAACTGCTAATCAGCGTATCGGTCTGCAGTCATGCTGATTTGGAACTCTTCAGTCTATGACATCACAGGTTTAACAGAGTAACTGTAACGGTAGCTAGCAGTATATAGACGACAGTGTGAACAGTAGCAACACAGACATGTTGGAATATGATCTGGACCTGAGTTTTGAGGTTGATGACTTTGGCAAATATTGCCGACAAGAAGATGGAATCCAACCATATCAGTTTGAGCCTTTAAGAAAATTAAATCTTAATTAGTGAAATAGACTTTGAAAATGACCGCTTGGGGGCACAGACTGATGTGTTACACCAGGGACATGTTATACACGATCCAATAATCGGTCAATCACCAATAAATCTTAATGCATGTATATTAGTTATGTGTTTGCCATTTCTTACTCATTACTATGAAAAGGAACACGGCATCAATAATTTTTTTTATGAAATAATGTGCCATTTTATTCACAAATAATATTGAGATAAACATACCAACAATACACCAGTTCTGGATACATTGGTTTTCTGAGACAAGCAGATACACGTACAATAAACTTTTGTATTGTATTCTATATAAAACCTGCTTTTAGTCATGAAAGATACTTAATTAAAAAAGTAATATATTATATAGATTCATCATGATCTACAATAGACTAAATCTTTCCCGTATGAAAACCAGTGTTGGAACCTACAACGTACTTCTAATTTTTTTTTCTTTTAACATGTCATGGTCTCGTGGCTTACTGACGATGAAATGCTTGAAAAAGATACGATCATTGTCAATGAAATTATGTACAAGTGCTTCGCAACAATTATATTGATTTACATACAGGTATATATCAAAGGTAATTATCAAAACCATAATTTTAGCTCCGTTTTTTGATATAGTATATATAAATTATGACAAAAAAAAGACATACAGTTAAGTCCATTATGATTAACTATATTCAATACTAAAAACTTATTAAAACTCACAATGATTAAAGTGTATGTGATTTGTTAGCTCGTCTCTTCGGAGAAGAGGGAGAGCTTATGTTGTCACTCCTGTGTCGGTGTCGGCGTTGGTTTTTCAAATGTTAAGTTTTTGGTGCAAGTGTTGAAAAGTATAGTAATTTATGGTAATATGGTCCCTGTGGGGGTTAAACTAAAAGATTTTTTGGGGAAAAAACAGATTTTTGATTTTTTTTGCGTTCAGTTTTTGTTGCAAGTGTTGAAAGGTATTAATACATCACTTTATAATTGTACTAGGGTGCTGATATTTGGCTATAGAGTCCCTCTGGAGTAAGACTATCCCTTCCTGGAGTAAGACTAAAAAAAATTTTGAAAATGGTCACATTAGACAATTTATACCTCATTTTTCAAGGGAGACAACTCTCATTAGGATAATATTTTATAAAAAAATTTGAAGAAATAGGTCCAAAAGCTATTATTTTATATATTTATTCAATCTATAACAGCAAAGCTTGTCTCCCGAATGTTTGTCAATAAATAATTTACATATATATATAAATTGGTATGGTTTTAAAAATTGCATGAATACACAATACGCAATCTGATCAAGTTATAATAGAACATTATTCAATTGTTATACATTGTTATATGACTCGTTATAATAGAAAATTAGTAAGATATGTTACACGTTGTATTTGGTCCATTAATAGAAAATAAGCAAGATGCTTCAAATTATATACAGCCGGTTATGATAGAAAATTAGTAAGATGTTACATGTTATATACGACCCGTTATATTATTAAATTTTATGTCCCTTGTTTCGGTAGCACTTGTTATTGACTTATTCACAAATGTAACTCAAAAGTTTCTGATCCCATTAAACCTGTGACATCACAGGTCAGGGGTCACCGAAACGAGGTCAACGGCTTTGGGCTTCAGGTGTGTTTTCGAGAAAAATCACAATTACTCAGAACTATAGTCGCTATGAAAGTCGCACTTTCAGCATTTTTAGTTTCATCCCAAATTACATTTTTTAAGTTTAATATAGCAAATCGTTCTGGGTACACTTTAACAAATACAGTTCATTACATATCTACTGCTAATTGATAAGTGCTCTGTTGTGAACGAAATAAATTCAAGCCAGAACAGGAATTGCCCCTGATTTTAATTGCATTTATTTCATATAGAATGTGAAGGGATATTGTTTGATATTTATTCTGAACTCATGTGAACTTATAAGCAGTCCTAGGCCTGTTGATACTCAAATATTGACAGTCAAAATAAGTACATTAGATTTGATGTTATGTAAAGGTTTTAGGATAGATCTCTGTATTGAGTTTTGTACATTACCAATGTAGCAAATAAATCACTAAACTCAAGACTAAATGTTGTATAGCAAAGACTAGATGTTGTATAGCATTTACACAATCAATCTACAGGCTCAAGCGATAGTCGTTGGTTTCCTTGCGTCCATGGTTGCCATGATTATGGGATGGATCCCTCAGGGGAAGTTTGATCTCTACCACGGTCTGTTGCTGTGTGCCAGCAGTATGTTCACTGCAGCTGTAGCTAGTTTTGTTTTGGGTAAGTAATTCAAAATCTCATCTGCAAAAAAAATGCATGTGTCTTTTAAGAAAGACCTTCAGATTAGAAACATTGAATGGAGGGTAGGACAAAATTGTCTTGAAAATGATATTAAGTGGTTTTTTTTTTTTTTTTTTTTGTCATTGTTTTACAAAGTTCTTTTTTAATTGCAATTTTCATAATAAATCAAGCAATACACTTAATTCAAGTACAAGTATTGTAAAAATGAAAAAGTGTTTGGTTCAAATTCCTTAAAAATGAAATGAAGATCTTGGACAATAACAAGGATAGATTGTTCTGTTGGCATTATCATTAATATGTTGTAATAGTTACTGGATGTTGTATTTGTTACAGGTGCTGTGATGGTCGGCGTAGTTGTAGTCGCCAGAAAATTAAAGATAAACCCCGACAACGTGGCCACACCTATAGCAGCCAGTCTTGGCGATCTTGTTACCCTGTCACTACTAGCAGGGGTTAGTCTAGTCCTGTACAATTCTATACTAGTAGGTAAGACAACTACATGTATATATATATACCCAGGACTTACACTCTCACTACTGCTGGGGTTAGTCTGGTAGACCAGCAGTATCCTCTCACTACTTCTGGGGTTGGTCTAGTCCTGTACAATTCTATACTAGTAGGTAAGACAACTACATGTATATATATATACCCAGGACTTACGTATACACTCTCACTACAGCTGGGGTTAGTCTGGTCCTGTACAATTCTATACTAGTAGGTAAGACAACTACATGTATATATATAGACCCAGGACTTACACTCTCACTACTGCTGGGGTTAATCTAGTCCTGTACAATTCTATACTAGTAGGTAAGACAACTACATGTATATATATACCCAGGACTTACACTCTCACTACTGCTGGGGTTAGTCTGGTAGACCAGCAGTATCCTCTCACTACTTCTGGGGTTGGTCTAGTCCTGTACAATTCTATACTAGTAAGTAGACAGGCCGTGCCCTCTCACTACAGCTGGGGTTAATCTAGTCCTGTACAATTCTATACTAGTAATTAGACAGTCTGTTCCCTCTCACTACTGCTGGGGTTAGTCTAGTCCTGTACAATTCTATACTAGTAGGTAGACAGGCCGTGCCCTCTCACTACTTCTGGGGTTGGTCTAGTCCTGTACAATTCTATACTAGTAGGTAGTCAGTCTGTTCCCTCTCACTACTGCTGGGGTTAGTCTAGTCCTGTACAATTCTATACTAGTAGGTAGACAGGCCGTGCCCTCACACTACAGCTGGGGTTAGTCTAGTCCTGTACAATTCTATACTAGTAGGTAGACAGGCCGTGCCCTCACACTACAGCTGGGGTTAGTCTAGTCCTGTACAATTCTATACTAGTAGGTAGTCAGTCTGTGCCCTCTCACTACTGCTGGGGTTAGTCTAGTCCTGTACAATACTATACTAATATAAATTATATACTATGCACATGTCAGTCTTGTGAGCTAGTGGAAGAAATGATTGTTTTTAATGTTTTGAATATGATGATATAATGTATAATATTTTAGTACAGTTGTTAAAGAAAAGTCCTCATGCAATATTGAAAACAAAAGTTTCTACATTAATAATTATGATTACAGGTAAACATTTATGGATGGCGCCAACTATCATAGGTCTACTTATAGCCCTCATACCTCTGTGGCTGTACATATCTGTAAAAAATAAATATACCAACAATGTTGTCTACTCAGGATGGACACCTGTACTAAGTGCTATGTTTATAAGTAGGTAAGTAACAGGTATACAGCAGTTTCTTATTTTCAAACTCCATTAATCAAAAATAATTTTCATTTAATTTAGAAATAAATAACATGAATCAATTTGAATTTTCAGGTACCCAGAGCAAAATGTAATTATAGTATAAGAATCAATCCATGTTTTTTTTTTCATTATTATTACTAAGGAACATTCAATACATAATTGTTGAATTATTAATGTAAATTGTTTTAAAGACATTGTTGCATTGCATTGTTTTCTGTTTCAGTGTTGGTGGCCTAATTCTAGATTTTACTGTAGCTAAATATCATGGTATTGCTGTATTTCAACCTGTGATTAATGGTAAGTGGACACATAGCAGCTTATAGATATTTTAGTGAACCATGTGGTGAAACAAGTTCAATCAATTTGCCAAATCAGGTCTTATGACCAGTTTGAATTAAAGAGGTGGATTATATTGAAAATTTGACAAATGTCTGCGCTAATACTATTACTTAACTGATCATAATAATATCAATATATTGTTGTAATTTCATTATATATGCAGATGATAAATATATATGTAGTGTATATACATGTACCCGGTAATTCATATGAAATTGTGTTCTGGAAGGAGTACTTGATGTCCTCTACACCTTAATATACCATAGTAAGGTAGGAGTATAAATGACTCATAAATAGTATTTAATAACTTTTTCCAGGGGTAGGAGGTAACTTGGTAGCAGTACATGCTAGTCGTCTCACTACTTCACTTCATCTAGTCTGTAAGCCTGGAAAGCTGCCTGCAACAGCCACCCGTGGCTGCCCTAACCCAGGCGGGGCTTTCTGTGGGAAAAGTAAGTCAAATTTGTAATGGTTCACATATTCATTTATTAAACATCACAGTTGATTTATTTTGGAATGCCTACAGTAATTCGTTATAGCTTAATATTTGCTACATTTTCACCAGTAGTTTTACTGTAGTATACATGGCATTGAAAAATATTCATAAACCTATATGTAGCATGGCCAATATAAGGTATTTCATTTCATCAATATTTCATTCATAAAAACAGTATTACAAAAATGTACATATACATTTAGTGCAAAGTACACATATATCCATTAATAAACAGCATCATTGCATATCTATCTTATATTTTAATGCATCGATGATTGGGAAGAACATTGACCAGCACCTGTTTTCCATCCAAAACAGTCTGTTGATGGAAGTCCAAGTTGTTGACTACTGTCAGTGTAGGGTTGAAACATTTTCAAGTTCTATTTTTTCATTGCTCTTCTTCAGCTTCCAACTCTAAAGCTGCACGAGTACTCCTAGCCTTAGTGATTCCTGGACACCTTATATTTATGTTTACCATATCGTATATGAAAGCTGGACACACGTCCATCACAATAACATTTGCTGGCATTTATCTCGCTGCCTCCATGCTTCAGGTAAGTAAACCATATCTTTGTCTTGAGTCAGTTTTTTTTTGCAAAATAAAGATTTTCACTCAGAATTTCTGTAACTCAAAAACTGCTGTACAGTAGCCACTTCAATAATATTCTCCTAGTAGCCTTACCATGATATTGGTGACCTTATATATTACCATTCTAGGTGATCATCCTGTTTAGTTGGTCAGCTGATTGTAGATATTGGTGACCTTACCATTATAGGTGATCACCCTGTTTAGTTGGTCAGCTGATTGTAGACATTGGTGACCTTACCATTATAATAGGTGATCACCTTATTTAGTTGGTCAGCTGATTGTAGATATTGGTGACCTTACCATTATAGGTGATCACCTTATTTAGTTGGTCAGCTGATTGTAGACATTGGTGACCTTACCATTATAATAGGTGATCACCTTATTTAGTTGGTCAGCTGATTGTAGATATTGTTGAATTCCTAAACGAACAAGACAAATAAATCAATTCAAATATACAGTTATCTTTGATACAAATGTCAAGGTCAATTTCCTTATAAGGCAATCAAAATAAATTGATGCTAATGAGATTCCCCACAAGATTTCAACAGATAAACAGATGTGGAGTTATATACCTCGATGAGCAAGGTCAAACATCCTCAAATTGAATGATTACACAAAGTAAGCACTTTATTCACAAGTCTGGTTAAAAAGATCTCTATTTTTTTTTTTTTTTTTGAGAAGCTTCATTCATATATGGACATCGATACCATATTTGGATCAGGATCCTCGTGATAATTCTCTGAGAAGCATCATGATGTGGGATTACTGAGGCAACTCCGAGTAGAATAATATTGGAATGCGCAAATTTAGGTTTTCAAATGTGATGGTAGGCTAATAAATTGCTAAATTGCATTAGAAATGTTTAGTTATACTAAATAATATCGCAAGGTTACGCAGCATCTGCTATTTGTAGCATTTTCAGGGTTCATTGTTTTGCAATACTAACATCAATGGACGGGAATCGTAACTCTGACGACAACCATGTGTCAAAAATAGTCCAGCCATAGTCCAGGGCTACGTTATGGCAGCTACCTGTTTAGTTGGTCAGCTGTGTGAAGATATAGGTAACCTTACCATTAAAGGTGATTACCGATATTGGTGACCTTTCCATGAAAGGTAATCATCCTGTTTAGTTGTCCAGCTCTATGTAGATTTTGACCTTTTGACCTTACTATTTTAGGTGATTATCCTGCTCTATCTTGCCCACTGGATGGTACATTTTGTATGGCGTCTTGGAGAAGATCCTGACAACATAGCTATTCCATACTTGACTGCGATTGGTGACCTTCTGGGAACTGGATTTCTTGCCATAGCCTTCCACCTACTGTATCTAATAGGGGACAAAGATGCTGATGTTGGAGAGTGATTTCTGGCCTGTATATTTTAGGGAACAAAGAGTTGAAAGATGCTGATGTTGGAGAGCACTCTCAGGCCTGAAGATCATGACAGGAATGCTGATGAGAGAGAGTCCAGCCAGTACCTGACATTTTGGATTAATCACCAACAACCTCACCAGAGTTTTAATTTCTTTTTGAACACAGAAATTTAAGAAATACTTTGTAAAATAGATAAAGTACAAATAAAAAGAAAATGTGGACATCAGATCCAGATCATGGGTAGTAAAAAGACTGCGTTGATTAATGTAAGTAAATTGATTTTAAAGCCTAGATAGAAAATAAAATAACGGGTTGTGGTAGAGAGTAACTAATCCAGAGAGTGACAGGACTATTTTGATAGAAAATGTATTGTGATTTTAGATTACAATGTATAACTATTAAGTGTATAACACTCTTTGTGTATAAGCCTAATTATAGAAAGAATAACAAATGAAAGTGCCGGTGTAATGTGTACTCCACTTTTATTATTTCAAAAGTTATGTTTTCAAGTAAAATACAACTGTGTTGAAGTTATGGTTTTAATATTGTTGAGAATTTAATGTTATGTTACTATAAATTTCACAGATTAAAAAACTGGGAAGGTAACAGTATTGTGATATTTGGCTGTGGGTTACTCAGAGTAACTACTTAGGTGTGATATTAACAAGTATCTATAATACATACTGTTTGGGTATCAGTGTGATTGGATGATCTATAGTCAATCTTATACACCATATGATTCTCCATAAAGTTTGTTAAACTGTAACATGTACATGTAGTATTAGTCTGTTTTTGTTAAAGATTTAAAGACAATTTATCACAGATTTGTAGTATTTTCAAATATTGTTGACATGCTTCTTCTCTTCTACATTCACAGAAATATAGCAAACATTTGATTTACTTCAAAATTCCTTCCTAATGAGCTGTAAACTAGCCAGTGTCACTTTGTTTCTCTGTGTGCTGCAGTTTTGCTCTACTTTCAAATCCAAGGGTTCTGACATTTTACCTTGCCATGGTCTAAATGATCATAAATGTTCAGTCTTCTAAATAGTGAAATACATATATTGCTGAAACTAGGGAATGATTAATATTCATAGGAACCAGATATAGTTACACCTTACCCATGAGTCCAGAGATGACAAAAAACTAGGCAGCTGAGGCAAACACTTCAACAGCAACAATGTTAATAAATATGTGGTCAATAAAACGTAATGGGAATGAATATTGATAATTACGACAGTAATAATACACTGAATGTTTTATCCGTGTTTGTCTCTCATGAAAAAAGTCTAGAGATTTATAACTTGTAATGGTCGAGTCTGTTGTTCTCTGGCTCTGCTTTGTTAAGAGCTGAGTGATATTTTGATTGATGTATAAAACTATGGCCTAGTCATTGTTTTGACAATAAACCCACCTTTATCTACAACTATTCATGAAATGACCATCATGTTATTTCATTATCCTGTACTAATCGCACTGCCTGACGTTTTGATTACAATGTTTTTTGTTGGCCACATTGGCTTATTGTGTGAAAAAAATGGCATATGGAATATATTTGATGTAGTTTACCTGATATGTGTTCTCACATAATGTACAAGTTCCTACTGACTGAAGGTTTATTGTTACCATATCATGGATGTGTTGGAGATCTCTTTTTGTATGTTAGCTCTGTAACTGTAACACATTCCAACTACGATTATACCTTTACTTACTAATTAATTTATTAATATATTCACTAGGAATGTTTTGTATCTTGTTGGCTAGAGAAAAAAATTGAATAGGTGATAATGAAGTATCTATGCCAAATCAGGAACGTTTCTTATTCCCAAAATATTCTAATTGAGAAGTGGGTGATCTGGTTGTGTTAGGGTTGAAATCTGTGTTGAAGGAATGCTATTTCCTTTATGAACCATTTTAACTAGTCATATTAATTAAAATCTCTCATTTCAACTTGGTTGTCTGTACTAAGTGTAGCATACAATGCTAACCTTGGTTTTTGAAGTGAAATGATATGATTTTAACTTTAATGCATTCTTACATGTATTTGCGTGTTGGAAATCAGGCTCTTAAATAGATATATTTAATAAAATGTCCATTAAATCTTGACAGAATTATTAGAATAATTCATATGAACAGAAAATTCTGGTAATGGTACCATAGTTAGAAATAACATGTACATTTAATGTTACATTGTTTGGATCTGCAAATTTTTGCTGAATATTTTTTCACTATCCAGTATATTTGATCTACTACAAATTTACAATGTTCAAAAAGAAACAAATGAAAATTGAAAAATATTGACAGCTGCAGTTATAGTTTCTACACATTTGTATTAACAAAGTTTAATGAGAATTGATACCAGATTAAAACATGATACCAATATGTTATTTCTTTTCATTCATTGAAAGGAAAAAAACAAGCTGGAACATGTGATTCTGTTTTATAACATTTAGTAGGATTGATCACTCCTGGATGGACGCATGCAGACAGTGTTAATGTGGAGGAAACAGGAGTAACAGGGGAAAACCTTTGTGACGGGGCAGGTTTCTCCTTGTCTTGGTGGAAAAGGAGTGTATTATCCACTCTGCCGAACATCTACCTTGAAACAGTGGTGAAATCATTTGACCAAATGACCTCTCTCTACAACAGACTTAACTGAAGCTAGGTCTTTTGTTGTTGGAGATATATGTTACCATGGCCATTTTCGATTTATCATGGTACAAATAGTTAGACCAGATTTGTTAGTTATGAAATAATGATAGACCTGGTGGTTTTATATTGTTTTTAGACGAGTGTTGACAAAGACTTTCCAAAACCTACATTAATATCTGCAGGTCCATCAAGATTGATGCCTGAAATGTTACAAACAAAAATTTGACAAACTGATTTCTCTGCAGGTGTACAAATGTTAGACAGCACTTTAATCAGCTGAAAGGTCGTAACAGTGGATTAGTGGATGTATAACCTGTTAAATAAATACTTAAATGTAAGATAGAAGCCAGTATCACAGTGAACACTACAAATGTCATACAGGAGCCAGTATCACAGTGAACACTACAAATGTCATACAGGAGTCAGTATCACAGTGAACACTACAAATGTCATACAGGAGCCAGTATCACAATGAACACTACAAATGTCATACAGGAGTCAGTATCACAATGAACACTACAAATGTCATACAGGAGTCAGTATCACAGTGAACACTACAAATGTCATACAGGAGTCAGTATCACAATGAACACTACAAATGTCATACGGGAGTCAGTATCGCAATGAACACTACAAATGTCATACAGGAGCCAGTATCACAATGAACACTACAAATGTCATACAGGAGTCAGTATCACAATGAACACTACAAATGTCATACAGGAGTCAGTATCACAATGAACACTACAAATGTCATACAGGAGCCAGTATCACAGTGAACACTACAAATGTCATACAGGAGCCAGTATCACAATGAACACTACAAATGTCATACAGGAGCAAGTATCACTGAACACTACAAATGTCATACAGGAGCCAGTATCACAGTGAACACTACAAATGTCATACAGGAGTCAGTATCACAATGAACACTACAAATGTCATACATGAGTCAGTATCACAATGAACACTACAAGTGTCATACAGGAGCCAGTATCACAATGAACACTACAAATGTCGGACAGGAGCCAGTATCACAGTGAACACTACAAATGTCGGACAGGAGCCAGTATCACAGTGAACACTACAAATGTCATACATGAGTCAGTATCACAATGAACACTACAAATGTCATACAGGAGCCAGTATCACAGTGAACACTACAAATGTCATACATGAGTCAGTATCACAATGAACACTACAAGTGTCATACAGGAGCCAGTATCACAATGAACACTACAAATGTCGGACAGGAGCCAGTATCACAGTGAACACTACAAATGTCATACAGGAGCCAGTATCACAATGAACACTACAAATGTCATACATGAGTCAGTATCACAATGAACACTACAAATGTCATACAGGAGCCAGTATCACAGTGAACACTACAAATGTCATACATGAGTCAGTATCACAATGAACACTTCAAGTGTCATACAGGAGCCAGTATCACAATGAACACTACAAATGTCATACATGAGTCAGAATCACTGTGAACACTACAAATGTCAGACAGGAGCCAGTATCACAGTGAACACTACAAATGTCATACAGGAGCCATTATCACAATGAACACTACAAATGTCATACAGGAGTCAGTATCACAATGAACACTACAAATGTCATACATGAGTCAGTATCACAATGAACACTACAAATGTCATACAGAAGCCAGTATCACAATGAACACTACAAATGTCATACAGGAGCCAGTATCACTGTGAACACTACAAATGTCATACAGGAGTCATCATAGTGAACACTACAAATGTCATACAGGAGTCAGTATCACAATGAACACTACAAATGTCATACATGAGCCAGTATCACAGTGAACACTACAAATGTCATACAGGAGTCAGTATCACAATGAACACTACAAATGTCATACAGGAGCCAGTATCACAGTGAACACTACAAATGTCATACAGGAGCCAGTATCACAGTGAACACTACAGATGTCATACAGGAGCCAGTATCACTGTGAACACTACAGATGTCATACAGGAGTCAGTATCACAGTGAACACTACAAATGTCATACAGGAGTCAGTATCACAGTGAACACTACAAATGTCATACAGGAGTCAGTATCACAGTGAACACTACAAATGTCATACAGGAGCCAGTATCACAGTGAACACTACAAATGTCATACAGGAGTCAGTATCACAGTGAACACTACAAATGTCATACAGGAGTCATCATAGTGAACACTACAAATGTCATACAGGAGTCAGTATCACAGTGAACACTACAAATGTCATACAGGAGTCAGTATCACAGTGAACACTACAAATGTCATACAGGAGTCCGTATCACAATGAACACTACAAATGTCATACAGGAGTCATCATAGTGAACACTACAAATGTCATACAGGAGTCAGTATCACAGTGAACACTACAAATGTCATACAGGAGTCAGTATCACAATGAACACTACAAATGTCATACAGGAGCCAGTATCACAATGAACACTACAAATGTCATACAGGAGTCATCATAGTGAACACTACAAATGTCATACAGGAGTCAGTATCACAGTGAACACTACAAATGTCATACAGGAGTCAGTATCACAATGAACACTACAAATGTCATACAGGAGCCAGTATCACGATGAACACTACAAATGTCATACAGGAGCCAGTATCACAGTGAACACTACAAATGTCATACAGGAGCCAGTATCACTGTGAACACTACAAATGTCATACAGGAGCCAGTATCACAGTGAACACTACAAATGTCATACAGGAGCCAGTATCACAATGAACACTACAAATGTCATACAGGAGTCCGTATCACAATGAACACTACAAATGTCATACAGGAGTCCGTATCACAATGAACACTACACACTACAGATGTCATACAGGAGCCAGTATCACAATGAACACTACAAATGTCATACAGGAGCCAGTATCACTGTGAACACTACAAGTGTCATACAGGAGCCAGTATCACAATGAACACTACAAATGTCGGACAGGAGCCAGTATCACAGTGAACACTACAAATGTCATACAGGAGCCAGTATCACAATGAACACTACAAATGTCATACAGGAGTCAGTATCACAATGAACACTACAAATGTCATACAGGAGCCAGTATCACAGTGAACACTACAAATGTCATACATGAGTCAGTATCACAATGAACACTTCAAGTGTCATACAGGAGCCAGTATCACAATGAACACTACAAATGTCATACATGAGTCAGAATCACTGTGAACACTACAAATGTCAGACAGGAGCCAGTATCACAGTGAACACTACAAATGTCATACAGGAGCCATTATCACAATGAACACTACAAATGTCATACAGGAGTCAGTATCACAATGAACACTACAAATGTCATACATGAGTCAGTATCACAATGAACACTACAAATGTCATACAGAAGCCAGTATCACAATGAACACTACAAATGTCATACAGGAGTCAGTATCACAATGAACACTACAAATGTCATACAGGAGCCAGTATCACAGTGAACACTACAAATGTCATACAGGAGTCAGTATCACAATGAACACTACAAATGTCATACAGGAGCCAGTATCACAGTGAACACTACAAATGTCATACAGGAGCCAGTATCACAGTGAACACTACAAATGTCATACAGGAGCCAGTATCACTGTGAACACTACAAATGTCATACAGGAGCCAGTATCACAGTGAACACTACAAATGTCATACATGAGTCAGTATCACAATGAACACTACAAATGTCATACAGGAGCCAGTATCACTGTGAACACTACAAATGTCATACAGGAGTCATCATAGTGAACACTACAAATGTCATACAGGAGTCAGTATCACAATGAACACTACAAATGTCATACATGAGCCAGTATCACAGTGAACACTACAAATGTCATACAGGAGTCAGTATCACAATGAACACTACAAATGTCATACAGGAGCCAGTATCACAGTGAACACTACAAATGTCATACAGGAGCCAGTATCACAGTGAACACTACAGATGTCATACAGGAGCCAGTATCACAGTGAACACTACAAATGTCATACAGGAGTCAGTATCACAGTGAACACTACAAATGTCATACAGGAGTCAGTATCACAGTGAACACTACAAATGTCATACAGGAGTCAGTATCACAGTGAACACTACAAATGTCATACAGGAGCCAGTATCACAGTGAACACTACAAATGTCATACAGGAGTCAGTATCACAGTGAACACTACAAATGTCATACAGGAGTCATCATAGTGAACACTACAAATGTCATACAGGAGTCAGTATCACAGTGAACACTACAAATGTCATACAGGAGTCAGTATCACAGTGAACACTACAAATGTCATACAGGAGTCCGTATCACAATGAACACTACAAATGTCATACAGGAGTCATCATAGTGAACACTACAAATGTCATACAGGAGTCAGTATCACAGTGAACACTACAAATGTCATACAGGAGTCAGTATCACAATGAACACTACAAATGTCATACAGGAGCCAGTATCACAATGAACACTACAAATGTCATACAGGAGTCATCATAGTGAACACTACAAATGTCATACAGGAGTCAGTATCACAGTGAACACTACAAATGTCATACAGGAGTCAGTATCACAATGAACACTACAAATGTCATACAGGAGCCAGTATCACGATGAACACTACAAATGTCATACAGGAGCCAGTATCACAGTGAACACTACAAATGTCATACAGGAGTCCGTATCACAATGAACACTACAAATGTCATACAGGAGTCCGTATCACAATGAACACTACACACTACAGATGTCATACAGGAGCCAGTATCACAATGAACACTACAAATGTCATACAGGAGCCAGTATCACTGTGAACACTACAAATGTCATACAGGAGCCAGTATCACAATGAACACTACAAATGTCATACAGGAGCCAGTATCACTGTGAACACTACAAATGTCATACGGGAGTCAGTATCCCAATGAACACTACAAATGTCATACAGGAGCCAGTATCACAATGAACACCACAAATGTCATACATGAGTCAGTATCACAATGAACACTACAAATGTCATACAGGAGCCAGTATCACAGTGAACACTACAGATGTCATACAGGAGCCAGTATCACTGTGAACACTACAAATGTCATACATGAGTCAGTATCACAATGAACACTACAAATGTCATACAGGAGCCAGTATCACAGTGAACACTACAAATGTCATACAGGAGTCATCATAGTGAACACTACAAATGTCATACAGGAGCCAGAACCACAATGAACACTACAAATGTCATACAGGAGCCAGTATCACTGTGAACACTACAAATGTCATACGGGAGTCAGTATCCCAATGAACACTACAAATGTCATACAGGAGTCGGTATCACTGTGAACACTACAAATGTCATACAGGAGCCAGTATCACAATGAACACTACAAATGTCATGCGGGAGCCAGTATCACAATGAACACTACAAATGTCATACAGGAGTCATCATAGTGAACACTACAAATGTCATACAGGAGTCAGTATCACAGTGAACACTACAAATGTCATACAGGAGTCAGTATCACAATGAACACTACAAATGTCATACAGGAGCCAGTATCACGATGAACACTACAAATGTCATACAGGAGCCAGTATCACAGTGAACACTACAAATGTCATACAGGAGCCAGTATCACTGTGAACACTACAAATGTCATACAGGAGCCAGTATCACAGTGAACACTACAAATGTCATACAGGAGCCAGTATCACAATGAACACTACAAATGTCATACAGGAGTCAGTATCACAATGAACACTACAAATGTCATACAGGAGTCCGTATCACAATGAACACTACACACTACAGATGTCATACAGGAGCCAGTATCACAATGAACACTACAAATGTCATACAGGAGCCAGTATCACTGTGAACACTACAAGTGTCATACAGGAGCCAGTATCACAATGAACACTACAAATGTCGGACAGGAGCCAGTATCACAGTGAACACTACAAATGTCATACAGGAGCCAGTATCACAATGAACACTACAAATGTCATACATGAGTCAGTATCACAATGAACACTACAAATGTCATACAGGAGCCAGTATCACAGTGAACACTACAAATGTCATACATGAGTCAGTATCACAATGAACACTTCAAGTGTCATACAGGAGCCAGTATCACAATGAACACTACAAATGTCATACATGAGTCAGAATCACTGTGAACACTACAAATGTCAGACAGGAGCCAGTATCACAGTGAACACTACAAATGTCATACAGGAGCCATTATCACAATGAACACTACAAATGTCATACAGGAGTCAGTATCACAATGAACACTACAAATGTCATACATGAGTCAGTATCACAATGAACACTACAAATGTCATACAGAAGCCAGTATCACAATGAACACTACAAATGTCATACAGGAGTCAGTATCACAATGAACACTACAAATGTCATACAGGAGCCAGTATCACAGTGAACACTACAAATGTCATACAGGAGTCAGTATCACAATGAACACTACAAATGTCATACAGGAGCCAGTATCACAGTGAACACTACAAATGTCATACAGGAGCCAGTATCACAGTGAACACTACAAATGTCATACAGGAGCCAGTATCACTGTGAACACTACAAATGTCATACAGGAGCCAGTATCACAGTGAACACTACAAATGTCATACATGAGTCAGTATCACAATGAACACTACAAATGTCATACAGGAGCCAGTATCACTGTGAACACTACAAATGTCATACAGGAGTCATCATAGTGAACACTACAAATGTCATACAGGAGTCAGTATCACAATGAACACTACAAATGTCATACATGAGCCAGTATCACAGTGAACACTACAAATGTCATACAGGAGTCAGTATCACAATGAACACTACAAATGTCATACAGGAGCCAGTATCACAGTGAACACTACAAATGTCATACAGGAGCCAGTATCACAGTGAACACTACAGATGTCATACAGGAGCCAGTATCACTGTGAACACTACAAATGTCATACAGGAGTCAGTATCACAGTGAACACTACAAATGTCATACAGGAGTCAGTATCACAGTGAACACTACAAATGTCATACAGGAGTCAGTATCACAGTGAACACTACAAATGTCATACAGGAGCCAGTATCACAGTGAACACTACAAATGTCATACAGGAGTCAGTATCACAGTGAACACTACAAATGTCATACAGGAGTCATCATAGTGAACACTACAAATGTCATACAGGAGTCAGTATCACAGTGAACACTACAAATGTCATACAGGAGTCAGTATCACAGTGAACACTACAAATGTCATACAGGAGTCCGTATCACAATGAACACTACAAATGTCATACAGGAGCCAGTATCACGATGAACACTACAAATGTCATACAGGAGCCAGTATCACAGTGAACACTACAAATGTCATACAGGAGTCCGTATCACAATGAACACTACAAATGTCATACAGGAGTCCGTATCACAATGAACACTACACACTACAGATGTCATACAGGAGCCAGTATCACAATGAACACTACAAATGTCATACAGGAGCCAGTATCACAGTGAACACTACAAATGTCATACAGGAGCCAGTATCACAGTGAACACTACAAATGTCATACAGGAGCCAGTATCACTGTGAACACTACAAATGTCATACGGGAGTCAGTATCCCAATGAACACTACAAATGTCATACAGGAGCCAGTATCACAATGAACACTACAAATGTCATACAGGAGCCAGTATCACTGTGAACACTACAAATGTCATACGGGAGTCAGTATCCCAATGAACACTACAAATGTCATACAGGAGCCAGTATCACAATGAACACCACAAATGTCATACATGAGTCAGTATCACAATGAACACTACAAATGTCATACAGGAGCCAGTATCACAGTGAACACTACAGATGTCATACAGGAGCCAGTATCACAGTGAACACTACAAATGTCATACAGGAGTCAGTATCACAGTGAACACTACAAATGTCATACAGGAGTCATCATAGTGAACACTACAAATGTCATACAGGAGTCAGTATCACAGTGAACACTACAAATGTCATACAGGAGTCAGTATCACAGTGAACACTACAAATGTCATACAGGAGTCCGTATCACAATGAACACTACAAATGTCATACAGGAGTCATCATAGTGAACACTACAAATGTCATACAGGAGTCAGTATCACAGTGAACACTACAAATGTCATACAGGAGTCAGTATCACAATGAACACTACAAATGTCATACAGGAGCCAGTATCACAATGAACACTACAAATGTCATACAGGAGTCATCATAGTGAACACTACAAATGTCATACAGGAGTCAGTATCACAGTGAACACTACAAATGTCATACAGGAGTCAGTATCACAATGAACACTACAAATGTCATACAGGAGCCAGTATCACGATGAACACTACAAATGTCATACAGGAGCCAGTATCACAGTGAACACTACAAATGTCATACAGGAGTCCGTATCACAATGAACACTACAAATGTCATACAGGAGTCCGTATCACAATGAACACTACACACTACAGATGTCATACAGGAGCCAGTATCACAATGAACACTACAAATGTCATACAGGAGCCAGTATCACTGTGAACACTACAAATGTCATACAGGAGTCATCATAGTGAACACTACAAATGTCATACAGGAGTCAGTATCACAATGAACACTACAAATGTCATACATGAGCCAGTATCACAGTGAACACTACAAATGTCATACAGGAGTCAGTATCACAATGAACACTACAAATGTCATACAGGAGCCAGTATCACAGTGAACACTACAAATGTCATACAGGAGCCAGTATCACAGTGAACACTACAGATGTCATACAGGAGCCAGTATCACTGTGAACACTACAGATGTCATACAGGAGTCAGTATCACAGTGAACACTACAAATGTCATACAGGAGTCAGTATCACAGTGAACACTACAAATGTCATACAGGAGTCAGTATCACAGTGAACACTACAAATGTCATACAGGAGCCAGTATCACAGTGAACACTACAAATGTCATACAGGAGTCAGTATCACAGTGAACACTACAAATGTCATACAGGAGTCATCATAGTGAACACTACAAATGTCATACAGGAGTCAGTATCACAGTGAACACTACAAATGTCATACAGGAGTCAGTATCACAGTGAACACTACAAATGTCATACAGGAGTCCGTATCACAATGAACACTACAAATGTCATACAGGAGTCATCATAGTGAACACTACAAATGTCATACAGGAGTCAGTATCACAGTGAACACTACAAATGTCATACAGGAGTCAGTATCACAATGAACACTACAAATGTCATACAGGAGCCAGTATCACAATGAACACTACAAATGTCATACAGGAGTCATCATAGTGAACACTACAAATGTCATACAGGAGTCAGTATCACAGTGAACACTACAAATGTCATACAGGAGTCAGTATCACAATGAACACTACAAATGTCATACAGGAGCCAGTATCACAATGAACACTACAAATGTCATACAGGAGCCAGTATCACAGTGAACACTACAAATGTCATACAGGAGCCAGTATCACAGTGAACACTACAAATGTCATACAGGAGCCAGTATCACAGTGAACACTACAAATGTCATACAGGAGCCAGTATCACAATGAACACTACAAATGTCATACAGGAGTCCGTATCACAATGAACACTACAAATGTCATACAGGAGTCCGTATCACAATGAACACTACACACTACAGATGTCATACAGGAGCCAGTATCACAATGAACACTACAAATGTCATACAGGAGCCAGTATCACTGTGAACACTACAAGTGTCATACAGGAGCCAGTATCACAATGAACACTACAAATGTCGGACAGGAGCCAGTATCACAGTGAACACTACAAATGTCATACAGGAGCCAGTATCACAATGAACACTACAAATGTCATACATGAGTCAGTATCACAATGAACACTACAAATGTCATACAGGAGCCAGTATCACAGTGAACACTACAAATGTCATACATGAGTCAGTATCACAATGAACACTTCAAGTGTCATACAGGAGCCAGTATCACAATGAACACTACAAATGTCATACATGAGTCAGAATCACTGTGAACACTACAAATGTCAGACAGGAGCCAGTATCACAGTGAACACTACAAATGTCATACAGGAGCCATTATCACAATGAACACTACAAATGTCATACAGGAGTCAGTATCACAATGAACACTACAAATGTCATACATGAGTCAGTATCACAATGAACACTACAAATGTCATACAGAAGCCAGTATCACAATGAACACTACAAATGTCATACAGGAGTCAGTATCACAATGAACACTACAAATGTCATACAGGAGCCAGTATCACAGTGAACACTACAAATGTCATACAGGAGTCAGTATCACAATGAACACTACAAATGTCATACAGGAGCCAGTATCACAGTGAACACTACAAATGTCATACAGGAGCCAGTATCACAGTGAACACTACAAATGTCATACAGGAGCCAGTATCACAGTGAACACTACAAATGTCATACAGGAGCCAGTATCACAGTGAACACTACAAATGTCATACATGAGTCAGTATCACAATGAACACTACAAATGTCATACAGGAGCCAGTATCACTGTGAACACTACAAATGTCATACAGGAGTCATCATAGTGAACACTACAAATGTCATACAGGAGTCAGTATCACAATGAACACTACAAATGTCATACAGGAGCCAGTATCACAGTGAACACTACAAATGTCATACAGGAGTCAGTATCACAATGAACACTACAAATGTCATACAGGAGCCAGTATCACAGTGAACACTACAAATGTCATACAGGAGCCAGTATCACAGTGAACACTACAGATGTCATACAGGAGCCAGTATCACTGTGAACACTACAGATGTCATACAGGAGTCAGTATCACAGTGAACACTACAAATGTCATACAGGAGTCAGTATCACAGTGAACACTACAAATGTCATACAGGAGTCAGTATCACAGTGAACACTACAAATGTCATACAGGAGCCAGTATCACAGTGAACACTACAAATGTCATACAGGAGTCAGTATCACAGTGAACACTACAAATGTCATACAGGAGTCATCATAGTGAACACTACAAATGTCATACAGGAGTCAGTATCACAGTGAACACTACAAATGTCATACAGGAGTCAGTATCACAGTGAACACTACAAATGTCATACAGGAGTCCGTATCACAATGAACACTACAAATGTCATACAGGAGTCATCATAGTGAACACTACAAATGTCATACAGGAGTCAGTATCACAGTGAACACTACAAATGTCATACAGGAGTCAGTATCACAATGAACACTACAAATGTCATACAGGAGCCAGTATCACAATGAACACTACAAATGTCATACAGGAGTCATCATAGTGAACACTACAAATGTCATACAGGAGTCAGTATCACAGTGAACACTACAAATGTCATACAGGAGTCAGTATCACAATGAACACTACAAATGTCATACAGGAGCCAGTATCACGATGAACACTACAAATGTCATACAGGAGCCAGTATCACAGTGAACACTACAAATGTCATACAGGAGTCCGTATCACAATGAACACTACAAATGTCATACAGGAGTCCGTATCACAATGAACACTACACACTACAGATGTCATACAGGAGCCAGTATCACAATGAACACTACAAATGTCATACAGGAGCCAGTATCACTGTGAACACTACAAATGTCATACAGGAGCCAGTATCACAGTGAACACTACAAATGTCATACAGGAGCCAGTATCACTGTGAACACTACAAATGTCATACGGGAGTCAGTATCCCAATGAACACTACAAATGTCATACAGGAGCCAGTATCACAATGAACACCACAAATGTCATACATGAGTCAGTATCACAATGAACACTACAAATGTCATACAGGAGCCAGTATCACAGTGAACACTACAGATGTCATACAGGAGCCAGTATCACTGTGAACACTACAAATGTCATACATGAGTCAGTATCACAATGAACACTACAAATGTCATACAGGAGCCAGTATCACAGTGAACACTACAAATGTCATACAGGAGTCATCATAGTGAACACTACAAATGTCATACAGGAGCCAGAACCACAATGAACACTACAAATGTCATACAGGAGCCAGTATCACTGTGAACACTACAAATGTCATACGGGAGTCAGTATCCCAATGAACACTACAAATGTCATACAGGAGTCGGTATCACTGTGAACACTACAAATGTCATACAGGAGCCAGTATCACAATGAACACTACAAATGTCATGCGGGAGCCAGTATCACAATGAACACTACAAATGTCATACAGGAGTCATCATAGTGAACACTACAAATGTCATACAGGAGTCAGTATCACAGTGAACACTACAAATGTCATACAGGAGTCAGTATCACAATGAACACTACAAATGTCATACAGGAGCCAGTATCACAATGAACACTACAAATGTCATACAGGAGCCAGTATCACAGTGAACACTACAAATGTCATACAGGAGCCAGTATCACTGTGAACACTACAAATGTCATACAGGAGCCAGTATCACAGTGAACACTACAAATGTCATACAGGAGCCAGTATCACAATGAACACTACAAATGTCATACAGGAGTCCGTATCACAATGAACACTACAAATGTCATACAGGAGTCCGTATCACAATGAACACTACACACTACAGATGTCATACAGGAGCCAGTATCACAATGAACACTACAAATGTCATACAGGAGCCAGTATCACTGTGAACACTACAAGTGTCATACAGGAGCCAGTATCACAATGAACACTACAAATGTCAGACAGGAGCCAGTATCACAGTGAACACTACAAATGTCATACAGGAGCCAGTATCACAATGAACACTACAAATGTCATACATGAGTCAGTATCACAATGAACACTACAAATGTCATACAGGAGCCAGTATCACAGTGAACACTACAAATGTCATACATGAGTCAGTATCACAATGAACACTTCAAGTGTCATACAGGAGCCAGTATCACAATGAACACTACAAATGTCATACATGAGTCAGAATCACTGTGAACACTACAAATGTCAGACAGGAGCCAGTATCACAGTGAACACTACAAATGTCATACAGGAGCCATTATCACAATGAACACTACAAATGTCATACAGGAGTCAGTATCACAATGAACACTACAAATGTCATACATGAGTCAGTATCACAATGAACACTACAAATGTCATACAGAAGCCAGTATCACAATGAACACTACAAATGTCATACAGGAGTCAGTATCACAATGAACACTACAAATGTCATACAGGAGCCAGTATCACAGTGAACACTACAAATGTCATACAGGAGTCAGTATCACAATGAACACTACAAATGTCATACAGGAGCCAGTATCACAGTGAACACTACAAATGTCATACAGGAGCCAGTATCACAGTGAACACTACAAATGTCATACAGGAGCCAGTATCACTGTGAACACTACAGATGTCATACAGGAGCCAGTATCACAGTGAACACTACAAATGTCATACATGAGTCAGTATCACAATGAACACTACAAATGTCATACAGGAGCCAGTATCACTGTGAACACTACAAATGTCATACAGGAGTCATCATAGTGAACACTACAAATGTCATACAGGAGTCAGTATCACAATGAACACTACAAATGTCATACATGAGCCAGTATCACAGTGAACACTACAAATGTCATACAGGAGTCAGTATCACAATGAACACTACAAATGTCATACAGGAGCCAGTATCACAGTGAACACTACAAATGTCATACAGGAGCCAGTATCACAGTGAACACTACAGATGTCATACAGGAGCCAGTATCACTGTGAACACTACAGATGTCATACAGGAGTCAGTATCACAGTGAACACTACAAATGTCATACAGGAGTCAGTATCACAGTGAACACTACAAATGTCATACAGGAGTCAGTATCACAGTGAACACTACAAATGTCATACAGGAGCCAGTATCACAGTGAACACTACAAATGTCATACAGGAGTCAGTATCACAGTGAACACTACAAATGTCATACAGGAGTCATCATAGTGAACACTACAAATGTCATACAGGAGTCAGTATCACAGTGAACACTACAAATGTCATACAGGAGTCAGTATCACAGTGAACACTACAAATGTCATACAGGAGTCCGTATCACAATGAACACTACAAATGTCATACAGGAGCCAGTATCACGATGAACACTACAAATGTCATACAGGAGCCAGTATCACAGTGAACACTACAAATGTCATACAGGAGTCCGTATCACAATGAACACTACAAATGTCATACAGGAGTCCGTATCACAATGAACACTACACACTACAGATGTCATACAGGAGCCAGTATCACAATGAACACTACAAATGTCATACAGGAGCCAGTATCACTGTGAACACTACAAATGTCATACAGGAGCCAGTATCACAATGAACACTACAAATGTCATACAGGAGCCAGTATCACTGTGAACACTACAAATGTCATACGGGAGTCAGTATCCCAATGAACACTACAAATGTCATACAGGAGCCAGTATCACAATGAACACTACAAATGTCTTACAGGAGCCAGTATCACTGTGAACACTACAAATGTCATACGGGAGTCAGTATCCCAATGAACACTACAAATGTCATACAGGAGCCAGTATCACAATGAACACCACAAATGTCATACATGAGTCAGTATCACAATGAACACTACAAATGTCATACAGGAGCCAGTATCACAGTGAACACTACAGATGTCATACAGGAGCCAGTATCACAGTGAACACTACAAATGTCATACAGGAGTCAGTATCACAGTGAACACTACAAATGTCATACAGGAGTCATCATAGTGAACACTACAAATGTCATACAGGAGTCAGTATCACAGTGAACACTACAAATGTCATACAGGAGTCAGTATCACAGTGAACACTACAAATGTCATACAGGAGTCCGTATCACAATGAACACTACAAATGTCATACAGGAGTCATCATAGTGAACACTACAAATGTCATACAGGAGTCAGTATCACAGTGAACACTACAAATGTCATACAGGAGTCAGTATCACAATGAACACTACAAATGTCATACAGGAGCCAGTATCACAGTGAACACTACAAATGTCATACAGGAGTCATCATAGTGAACACTACAAATGTCATACAGGAGTCAGTATCACAGTGAACACTACAAATGTCATACAGGAGTCAGTATCACAATGAACACTACAAATGTCATACAGGAGCCAGTATCACGATGAACACTACAAATGTCATACAGGAGCCAGTATCACAGTGAACACTACAAATGTCATACAGGAGTCAGTATCACAATGAACACTACAAATGTCATACAGGAGTCCGTATCACAATGAACACTACACACTACAGATGTCATACAGGAGCCAGTATCACAATGAACACTACAAATGTCATACAGGAGCCAGTATCACTGTGAACACTACAAATGTCATACAGGAGCCAGTATCACAATGAACACTACAAATGTCTTACAGGAGCCAGTATCACTGTGAACACTACAAATGTCATACGGGAGTCAGTATCCCAATGAACACTACAAATGTCATACAGGAGCCAGTATCACAATGAACACCACAAATGTCATACATGAGTCAGTATCACAATGAACACTACAAATGTCATACAGGAGCCAGTATCACAGTGAACACTACAGATGTCATACAGGAGCCAGTATCACTGTGAACACTACAAATGTCATACATGAGTCAGTATCACAATGAACACTACAAATGTCATACAGGAGCCAGTATCACAGTGAACACTACAAATGTCATACAGGAGTCATCATAGTGAACACTACAAATGTCATACAGGAGCCAGAACCACAATGAACACTACAAATGTCATACAGGAGCCAGTATCACTGTGAACACTACAAATGTCATACGGGAGTCAGTATCCCAATGAACACTACAAATGTCATACAGAAGCCAGTATCACTGTGAATATTACAAATGTCATAGAGGAGCCAGTGTCACAGTGAACACTACAAATGTCATACAGGAGTCGGTATCACTGTGAACACTACAAATGTCATACAGGAGCCAGTATCACAATGAACACTACAAATGTCATGCGGGAGCCAGTATCACAATGAACACCACAAGTTGTTTGAGATTTGGCAGTGGATACAAGTTTGTGTGGAGGGATCAAACCACACCTATACAATCAAATGTTCAAGATGAAATTATTTACTCCAGATTTCTTTGTACTCTATTGATATACAGATTATATTAAAATTTACTGACTGTGTCAAAAATGAAATGGGATTATTTGAATGGTATGATGAAGTAACTTCACAAAATAGGTATAAACACAGTAAAATATATATTTGATTATTATGGGACTGATATTCATAATGTGATTATAATGTTTATGATCAAATATTCATCATTTTTGTTATTTGTTGTACGTTATGATGAATGTTTGATAATAAATGTTAGAAATCATATAATGAACATTCGAAGGCATAGATTATATGATTAGGGACATTAAATTATGATAGTAGAGCAGTCTGATTATTGAAGACTTTAATCACAACTGTACATATATTGTATAATATGTAAAATGGTGTTGATATGTTTGTACAGATAAAGGTTCTTGGTTATTTGATGTAATCATACTGTTATCTCACCGTGATATGATATATAAATTATTTGTGAAGGACAGCTGTTTATAAAACATTTCCTGTACATGACCTGCCTTACCTAACAATGATATTATCATGTTATATTTTGTCAATTTTGTTAATTTATACAATGCATGTTTTCCTATACTGTTATATTCCTGGGATTTCTGGATTATGGGTTGATGTTACAGTTATATAATAGTAAAGTATTTGACCAACTTATTTCTACTAACAGGTGCATCTCAACGGTCATTTTTTGATAAGTTTGCCAAGATTGATTCATATGGTAAAAAAATGTAACGAATATTGTATAAATACATTGTACTCCCATAGACAAATATAATTATTTACAGAAGTTTGTATATTTTTCACATGATAATTGTGGCATGTAATTCATGTTTCAGCTATCTTTCAGTATTTTAATTACTGAAATCTGAACATTAAGACAATGTATCATGTTTTTTTTCAGTTTTTTTTTCTAACAAGAGTAACATCACCCACCACATTTGCTTAGCTTATAGCCAAGTAGACCCCTATTGGCCCTGTCCCTCGGGCCGGGGGAGGGGGGAGGGGTTAGTAGACAATTAAGTCACACCCACTTAGTATTGGTAACATCATTGATCAACATCGTGGAAATGCTTCACTAATGTGCGAATGAATCAAACGCAGCGAGGCAATGATTGCGAACAATTGTGTTACTATGACGTCATTTTGGCACTATGTTGATCATCGTCACGACTTTGTACTGTGTGTCAGATTGTTTGCAATTTAATCACAGAAAGGAAGTTGATTTTTAAATTGTATTCCTTCAAATGAACATACAAGGAAATGGATGAAAATAAAGAATGTATTTATTAAAGAAAGGCAAGAGTTTAACATAGTAAATGTATATATTAAACGCTTGTGAGATTGTATTGTATCTAACCGGTGCCATTCTATATCTGTCCCCCAGATTGCATTTATATTGACAATAAAAACGATCTAACAGACATTTAATTGTTAAATAATGGATTGTATATAAAAACCTACTTTAATACAATTTCTCAACACCCAGGCTGCACTTGTTGGGTCATGTGGGATGTTGCTATGGATCAAGGGTAATTCTTTTAAAACTTTCAAGAAATGTACAGTTCATATATTTTAATGCTGTCCGACAGAAACAGTATGGTGCTATGTATAAATGCTAATCAGATTATTCTATAGTTACATTAGTAACTGTATATACATGTAGTTTTATATTGGGGGTCTGGTAAAGTTCTTTCCAAGTCTACCAAATGAAGGTATTATCAGTAGGATTAATTTTAATCTAAACATTGTAGCGTACCAATATATGACCAAAATTGTACTTAATATTCCGTTGTCCAATATATATCTGATTTCAGCTTATATCAACAAATTTCAAAACCATATAATACAGCGTAGTGAAATCACTGTATAACAAGATCCAGAAACCTATTCTATGTTAAGATATTGGAAGTGTTCACCAGTTGTTTATTGCTAGAAGTTGGAGACAAAAAATATATGGAAAAAAAACCAGAAATTAACATAATACACTTAAAATTAAATTACTCTTCACACACTGGTACGTTGTGTCTGTGTTTCTGGTAGAGGAAAATAACTATTAATCAATAAAATGACTGAGGAAATTTTTAATTTAACACCTGTTTTTGTGTTGTTTTTATTTGGGGGTGGGGGGGGGGGGGGGGGGGGGGGGGTGGTTAGGGTATAGTTTCACATGGTATGTGGGCAGTTCACCAGTTTCCAATAAATATCTCAAGTGATAACCAATTAATCAACTTCAGACCAATCAATAGCAAACAGACCCTTCAAATTTTAGAAGACTTGGTTGCAGAGCTAAACCCTTGAATTCTGAAAAAGTATAACATACTGCAGTTGTTGGTAATTAGAAGACCTGTTCTAGATATATAAATTCCCTTGCTTACTGTCAGATATCTTTCCTCACCACAATGGGGGCAGCTCATTATAGTTCATATTTTATAAGGCAATTGGAATTATATACTCTTACTTTTATACATTTGAAAAGACATATTTTAAACAAACTCAATATTCTTGTTCAGTAATTTTGTTGAAATATTCTACTCAAGTTTATACAGGCTTTATTTTAAGCTGCCTTAATTTGAATTCCTATCTCCATATCCTACCTGTTATAGAGGAAACATTTCATTACGAAGGTCCAAACATGTAAGTCAGAGAAATCTACGTTTGGTACATGTGTCGCATAAACTTTCTAATATGTACTTGTGAATAGTGAAGTTCCTACCAAGCATGGTACAGAATAGATATACTGTGAAAACAAGTTTTGCCAAAAGAATGCTTAAGGTCAATCAGTGATTAGACTAATGTTTTGCAGGAAGACACTTCAAGATCACCTGCATATGATATGCTATTCAAAACATTAGATTTTTTCTGGGCTCATAGAAATTTCATGGGTCAAAGGTCACAGGGTGTAAAATGCAAGTTTCATTTTTTCGGGCCAATACATATTCAATGTTTTAGTAAAAATGATATTTTTGAAGTTTCTGTTAAGTACGTGTCAGGTTTAGAGACCGAAGTTGACAAAAAAGTAAAAAAATAACTGAAAAAGTAGGTCACAGTGACCTTATTTTATTTCCAAAAATCACCCAGTAGTACAACTGTTCAACAGTAATCCTGCCCCGGATTGGGATCAAAACTATATTTCAAGTTGATGTCCCTCCAGAGCCCCAGATGTGGCCCCAAACGGTTTACCTAGTGCATTTTCTAAATAAATCAACTTCATTCGTGAGACCACAAGTGTAATTTCAATCAAACAAGGTAGCAATGATCCTTGGAGGGCGATGCTGTGAGCATATACCCGATAATCTAGTTTAGCCCAACTTTGAAGTATCTTCCTGCAAAATATTAGCTTTATCACTGATTGGCCGCAGAAAGGCCCAAATTGGCACCCCTCCTTTAGCCACACATCAATCTAAAAGAATTTCCTTTTGGAATTTCTATAGGAGAGTATCATTATAGTATTCTTATTCTTGCACATGACACCATCCTCTGTCAATGTTAACACACAAAATTCTGAGAAACCATGTAAAGAGTATGGGAAATGTTCTCAGGAAATGAAAAAAAATGCAAGGAAGGACAGACATCATGACTAGATATTAATGTCTCTTCAAAGTCAGGGAATACATGTAAAATAAAGAAACAAGCAAGTTTTTTGATATTTTTTTTATTATTATTATAGATTGCTTTTCATATGACAATCACGATACAAATATTAGGTTTTATACATTAATAAATAGCTTAACACTTTTAAATAAATTATTTTGTTTTAAATGACATTCAAATCGCCTGATTTCAAATGCATTTTAACCCTCAGTAATTAAAAAAAAACAAGAAAAAAGTTTTGAGTAAAACATGGTAAGCGTCAGATAAAATCATTGACTTAGACTTTCAAAATTGACAAATGATAATATTTGATGAACAGCACTATATGTAGTAATATGATTGTATTGTATTCATTAGATATAAACTCTCATATCTAAACACCTGGTATCAAATTACCTCCAGACCTTGCCGATCAGCCTCTGCAACTATTTACTAATTCCTAGGCAAATTTTAGAGGTACATGATTTAAACTAGACACTGATAGATACACCAACATAAAACTTGTGAATATGAAAACATTTGATTCGATCATATATGGATCTTGACAAGAGTAAGTTTGACCCATGTTGGCCCTGCCCATCAGTCCCTAGGGTCAATAAGTGTAGCCATCCCATACTGATCCTATCAAGCTTGAATCATTTCCAATGGTAATTCAACAAATGATGCTTCAATAAACTATTTTAAATCTTACCCCCTTCCAAGGCCCAATGGTAATGAAATTCACAATTCAGCGAAATCGCCTTTCTATATATGGGTCTTGATATTTTTTTTATTTCGGCCAATTTGACACTTTTTGACCCACCCCTCAGGCACCTGGGTGGTGGGGACCATATAATTCATCATTTTGGTTTACCTATGGCCATGAAAGTTTTCTGCATAATTTCATTGAATCTGGTACAGGGGTTTCTGAGAAAATTTGAAAATGTAAATTGTTTACAGACGGCCGGCCCAAAAACCCATTCCACATGTACAGGCACCCTCCATTGTTACTGATGTAAAAATTTAATATGTCCTAAAACTTGATATGCAACTTCCTTGAAGAATTTAAACTAATTTAGACCATGACAAACATTGAAATAGGAAGAAATTCTTGACAAGTCAATCCTAATGTATAGGATCTAAAAGGAAAGATTTTGTGTAATCTTGAATAAATCATGTAAAATTGATTTGGAAGACAACCAATACTACATGACTGTGATTGTTAGATTCTATTTATATCATATAACTTTGAAAAACGGGCTACAAATGTATGTTCAATTCTTCTCTATATAGAAATGATTAATGGAAACACATTTATATTCCTCAGCCGATTCGTTATAAATGCATTCATGACATCACAACAGCGTCATTGCATATTTTTTTAGAATGGCAGTGTAGTATTACAAATTAAATGGTCAGTGTTAATAAATTGCTTAATGGCAAAGTGCAAGGCTATGTCTGATCATCATTTATCAAATGAATTGTTCTTCATTCTTTCACTGACAAAATAACTTTGTTCTAGATTGAACAGTGTCATATTTTTCATGAAAACTTTAGAAAATAGTCAGTAATAGACAATTGATGTGTTACAGATCCAGTGATGTCCTTGGCAATTTCACATCCAATATCATAAAAGGGCTGAACCATTTGTTCCTTTGTATCACAGTAAGCTTTGATTTTTTTCAAAATGTGACATGGTTTAATATAAACAGACGGTCTTCTTCCCTCTTCACCCAACGCAACAGCTTGTTGATAGCTTGAATGGCTGCCACTTTGGTTACTAGTGGTCCGAAAACTGCATACAGTTCAAAACTCTGCGTGACCTGGATATCAAACACAAAACTGATTATTCCATAACATTTCGGCCACCTGGTAACGTGTCGTATCAAACCAGCACACTTAAGTCAATACACTTAAAATAAACTACACTAATTATTTCTTGATAATGTAATGACAACTGATGTACTATGTCAAATGTACAGAGCTAATTGATAACTTTATAACGACCTGGTAGGATGCTGATTACTATGTCACCAGCAGTGACGTATATTTAGGTTAACAAAATGCCCAGTAGATTTTTGTTTCAAACAATTTTCATTCCAGTAATTATCAACTATGAAAGTTTTATCTAGTTTTGTATCTCATAATCTGCCTATTCACGTGTACATGAAACTACACACTCTTGGCCAGTTCCATCTCAAATACAGAAACTTCATAATTTTCTTTATGAATGGTTTTGATTTACATTTTCTTTTTTAGAAAGTTGTATGTTGCTTATAGTAAAATTACACATGCACCAATGATTCATCAAATAGCACTCTACTTAATGATAGTAAACTTGTAAAGAGAGAAGATATTACCCAGCCAAGAAGAGTCTCGTGTGGACCGACAGTGTAGAGTATTTTCAGTGGGCGGGCTGAGGTGTGTATTCTGTGGTGGAGGTAAAAGTACAACCCACACAGACGCTCTTGTTCTGTCTCTGAGAGATACGGTGCTTCTAGCTCCGGACTTGTGAATTGGGCCATGTGTCGGGACTTGTAGAGAAAATGTCGGAGGTCAGATATACCACACTGTTGTATACTGTAGCTTGTCTTCATCAGGGAGTCACTGATGGCCTTCAGAGCATTGTATTTCACCAGCCGCTGGGAAAATCAACATTTTAATCAATACTCTGGTAGGGGTTGGGGTAAGACATGAGTATATATCTATACAGAAATTTAGTTGAGATATTCCCTTGATTTTCCCTGTCTAAAATATTCAATTCACAATCTTCTAATGGAAATTCTGGATTCAACACTGTGAGGAGAACAAAATTACCCATATATTTTTTTCCTGTATTCATTTCTATTAACACTGATTGCTTTGAGTCTCATATTATGTACAGATATGAAATGAATTGATGTGTGGGAGACATGACACTTCCTACCTCCTTGATTTTGTTCCTGCACTCTGACAATGTGAAGAATGATTCTCGGTCAACAGACAGCAACAAGAGACAGGTTTCACACCGATCATCCAGGTAAGATATGTGAGCTTGTAGGAAACCGCTACAATTACAGGACAGCTCTTATACTACACATGTGTTTATAAAACATGTAATTATACTGTACAATGTAGACACATGTTGCAAAGTTATACTAAACAACACAATAATGCATCAATACATCAAATATAGGGTATACTAAAACATGTAATTTATAGTTGATTATAGAACATAATATTAGTAAAACTAAACAACACAATCATGTAATAATACATCATATATCAGAATACTTTATAGTTAATTGAACATGTGCACTACAAGTATACTAACATGAAATTAATAAGGCATCACAAACGATACAAATCCCTTCTCATGACAATGAAAAATCATTAGGGTATTAGGAGATGCTCCCTACCCGTGTATGTTTGTGTTTCTCGAAAACCTGAGAAACAAGCCAGTTAGTGCTGTTGTGGTTGTGTCCTTGGGCAAGACACTTTACCCTAATTTCTCAGGATGCATTGCAAAATGAATATCAAATTTTGCAAAATTACTTATTCTCGAAATTCAATTGGAGAAGCAATACATATATATCAATTTCTCAAAATCTAAGGTATCTGCAGGGTGTGCTGAGATGTCCATACTACCATGCAACTGTATTCTGGTTTGGTTGAAATAGCGTCGATCGATATCGGTACCTTTTGAGAATCTGAGCTAAACACAAAAAATCAAAAGTCCAGATTTCCAGCATCCCTAACTTCAAATGTCGCTGAACCATAAATTCTGGATGATGTTCCTTAAATGAAGGGTATGTTGAGATGTCTGGATGATGTTCCTTAAATGAAGGGTATGTTGAGATGTCTGGATGATGTTCCTTAAATGAAGGGTATGTTGAGATGTCTGGATGATGTTCCTTAAATGAAGGGTATGTTGAGATGTCTGCTATGTGACCTAACTATACACCAAGTTTTGTTAAAGATTGACATATTCTTTTTAAGCAATGGATCTAAACACAAAACTTGAAATGTTGTCATGACATTGCCTCCAGAAGATCGAGTAGCACCATAGTCTTGATAGAGGGATAATCATCGAACAAATGTAGTTACACTACACATGTACACAACACTGTACGTAACACCTGTACATAACACTTATTCACAACACATGTTATCATACAAACATAACTATACCCAGGTATATATACACCGTCTGTTTTTGGTGATCACCTGTAAAGAGTCATGGTCATTAATGTCATTAAATATTACCATTGCAGCTTCATAATGAAAAAGTACTGCTACTGGTACGTTCTTCAATGTGCTGAATAGGCTTTGTAATCACATAATATGTATCTTAAATTCATTTAAAAAGTATTCAACAAACCTGGAATCAAACTTGGGTAAACATATTGGAGTCCAAGACTCAGCTGCCTTGAAGGATTCAGATGCATTAACAAGGTTGATGATGAGGTGAAGATCCATTGGATGTAGGAAGTACTTCTTCATCCTCACAAGGGTAACAAGCTGGTTGTTGGCTAGGATAAGGGCAAACACCAAATCCTGTAGTGAAAAGGTCAAACATTGATCATAATAAAAATTTAATCTTAACTGATGTTTATCTGTTATGTACTTTTGGTTGAAAGAACTATTAATCGACACAAACTTTTATTTATACGTGGATGCATTTTGCCTTTATGCATGGACCCCCCAGACACACACCTATCTTTAGGGGATATGAAAAGTAACTGTGATCATTCAGTTCAGTATACATGTACTGTGAATGGAAAGAAATGTAACTAATGTTTAAGATAAATATGAAAGTACATAATGTACCAATACACCAAAAATATTACTGCAAATGACCACATTCTCAAAGTCACATTCACAGAAGATTACAAAATAACTAAAGCAGCATTGATTAACAAGAGGTCCATGGGCCTTAAGGATAACCTGAGTTTTGATATACTTTGGCAGATTTGATTCCTGTGACCTTTAATTTGAGGACAGTGTGTTCACCCCAGTATGCATTCATTCATTTGAACAATGTTGATAGCCCTTCCCCAAGTATGCTTTAGGGCAATATCAGGTCTCTAGTTATAGGCATCTTGAATTGGCTATTGAGAAGAAGCTGAAACTGTACGAGAGATTTTATACAAAAATTACCATGTATGAATGCATTAAAACATATCTAATGTGTAGTTTTTTATTACACTCTTCTTTTATGGAGGTTTCCACCTACCATCTAGGTGGTGTATTGTTGGGAGGTTGGGGTTGGAACTGGAGGTTGAAACACTCTACATGTGTTACAGCATTAATTCTGCAACGATCTGTGCACACATCAAGAATAAGGGCATCTATATCAAAGGAATGTGCATGTTCTTGTTGTCCCCACTCTTAATATTACATGTATATAAATAAATACTACACACAGATTCAGCAATATTTTTCATCATTTGTGATAAGCATTCTCTGAAACAAATTCAAGTTGATGGTCGAACCGTTACATTTTTAAAGATGCCATCTGTATCACATTAGCTCGATAAAAGGTGTAGAGAACTGTGCGAGTCACGACTTACCCAGGTAGATGAGGCTAACCTGGGCATAAATCAACCCGAAACCTTGGGTCAAATATGCAACAATAATTCAATTTGATGCACGTCTTTTGCATGCTGTGTGCCAAGCTCACATTTCACGTTCTGATCATCAGTGTATATTAGGCCTAAGTCAAACTACTAACTACTGTTTTACTTGATTCTTACCTTCACTTTTGCATTCTGCGCAATAGCCTGAGCTATGTTGTCCCTGACTTGGCTGTCTAACGGTAAACAACGAACGGCTCCTAACAACATTCCTGGTTCTGTGTCCATCATATTTAACAAATTGTCTAGAAACTTTTCTGCACCTGTCAAAAGTCTTCGTAAATCATAGTTCCTTCTCTGTTTAAATATTCTATGTAGTGTACTAAACGTAAGTACACTGAGGATTTGATTGTACACGTAGGACAGGTGAAGGAGAAGCTGTTGGGCTGACTCTGCACCATGAGACACACACACTAAAATTAAATGTTCTCGGATCAGGAAGACAAATTTATGATCACCAGCAACTATAAATCGCACCACATCTTTAGAATCATGAACAAATGAAACTAAAGCTGACATAACTCCCATTACTGTTACCAGTTTGTCCTCATTACCAAACCTGAAAAAGAGAATTTTATCATATTAGGTATTCTAAAATCAACAACTCTCTTGTAGGTCAACCTGATACACAATTAACACCATAACTTGTATCAATACTGAAAATTGACTTTTTATCACTTCAGATCAGAATTATAAATTCTAAAATCAATACTTGAATGCAAATTAATAATAAACAGTTAGACATCACATAAATGTGTATATTATTATGTAACTGCTATATTTAAAAAGATTTAAAAAACTTTTAATTCAATGGTCCTTGAAAACATCCTTTTACCCTTGTTTCCATGCCATGACAACAGATTGGTGACAAATGAACAAATGAACATTGAAGAAGAATTAAACATCACATTACAGAGGTGGTTTCAAGTTGTTTAATAGAGTTATTCATTTATAAATCTGTTAACGTCAAATGAAACATACTTCTGTAATTTTTAGCAAAATAAACCAAAAAAATTCACTAATTACACTCTGTTTTATTGATTTAAGTAGAGTGATCAGAAAACATTTAGACTAACCTCCAATATGTGACGTTATCTATACCTGAATTTATATCTAATAATCTATTTTATTACATTTTTACCAGTGAAATATCAAAAATTATTCATTTTATAAAAGTGATATTTATCACTAGTGAAAAATATCACTTTTGCTGATTTGACCAATCAAATTAATGATGAGAAAATACCAAAATAATTAACCAATCAGAAAGCCCGACATATATCTCAGCACCTGGACAGGGGGAACTACATTTTTTGCTTACAAATGATCGCTGTAGGCCTAGTTAGCATACGGGGTAGGTTTTTCGTTGATAAAAAATGTAATAAACAGAATATCTAACAGTGTTTTCAGTAATACCAAATATATTTCACGAGTGGGGCTAATATTTTGATATTTTTCACGAGTGCTGCGCACTCGTGAAAAATATCAAAATATTAGCCCCACTCGTGAAATATATTTGGTATTACTGAAGACACTGTTAGATATCCTCTATGCATTTCATTGTAACAAACTCAATAAAGAGTGATCTACAATATCATAAATACCTTGTATACACAGGTTTGCCAGCTTCACTTAAGATAAACACATGTTTTTTTCGTTGTCGCCATTCTTGTGTATCAACTTCATCAATTTCCTCGAAATCTTCTGAACTCACTTCCGGATGCTGTAACTTGGAAACTTCCCCCAAGGCTTGGGAGAGCTCTTTTGTTGAAATCTGAAAATAATTTTCAAAAATGTTTATACAGTGTACTTGAAAACAAATCATTTGTCTTTGAATTTAAAACCAAGTTGATCTTGGCACCCACCATCAAATGACATTTATTGGATCTCCGTAAGACTGACCTTTTCTCTTCTTCCTCTTAATCATTTGAAAACAAGCTGAACCTGATTAAGTCAGATAAAGATCTATCAATGCAGGAACTCTGAGATGTTTGCTTTTTGTTTGCTGGATTTATCCAGGGTCGTGTTATGGCAGGGTTTCCTTGTACATGTAGTAGTTATTGACTACTTCATTAAAGAACATAGAGGAGGCCTGTCGCATGGCATCCAGAGAAATTAGGGTAATGTGTCTTGCCAAAGGACACAACCACGACAGCACAGACTGGCCTATTGTTAGTTCCCTGTGAAACACTAACCAACACGGATAAGGATTGTCGGACCTTGGCTCTTCACATGAGGTTATGTGGTCAGCGCTCTAACTGCCTGAGAGACCATGTCCCCTTTCCGAGAAATAACAATAATAATCTTAAACAAAATTCAAAACGGCTGCCTTGTCTGCCATCTTGTTTTCAGATCAGTCTCAAATACAACATGCACAACCATACAAAATGCACAACCAAGGACCTTGGGGAACCTACAGGTGAACTTTGAGAAAGATCCATGAAGACCTTTCTGAGAAATAGTGATAACAAATTTCACCTCTCAAAATTCAAGATAATCGACAAGCATACTGAGTTTTGTTAAAGCTATATATGTCTGGATCCCCTACAGGCAACCAACTGGCTATCATAGTGTCTGAAGCTTGATCCAATCCCTCAAGAAATGAAGTCGCTAGAGTGCTGACAAAGGATTTTCTAAAAATAGTAACAATAACCTTGCACTTGACCCAACAACCCTGAAACTTGAATTTGCCAAGATATTATGGTCCTTAATAGTTGTGAAGTTTGACAAAAATCCTTAAAGGCAAGAAGCAACTTAAGAGTGCTGTCAAGCTTCAGTGTCACATACATATGTACAAGACAGACAGAGAGGAAACATTTAGTCTACTGGTTTCACCAATAGGAGACAAATAAAGTAGGGATTGATTTCATAATGATAACAAATGGAATGTCAATGCCATGGTAACAGATCACCCTGGCACTTGAGACATCTCATCACTTTTTTTTTTTTAAATAAAGCAATTAGTGTGTTAATTTCTATTCAATTATCATGCACAGTTGTGAATACAAAAATAAAACACAGAAATCTTGTTAGGCCAGATGTTAATAAGCGAGGGTCAATACAGATGGAATTGAACACCAATAAGGGATATAAAATCAGTGTTTTAGGGTAAATCTCATGTATCCATATATGTAAGGTAGGTGTTATGTCACGCCCGATTTTTTTTGTTTTTACACCAAAATCTCAGCGATACCAAATGGTGTGGAGAATTCCACGTTTTCATAGTGGTGCACTTTGGCCCTACACCAGACATGGTGTTAGGGCCCCTACACCAGACATACACCAGACATGGTGTTAGGGCCATAGGAAACTTGGTCTATTATAGTAGTAGAAAAGGAAAAGTAGTCAAAAGTGACAAATGCTATTCCTCTACAACAGTAGCTATAAAGCTACATTTAAATATTCCTGGTTCTATATATAGATATATGCTGCTTGAATTTCGTGTAGTACATGCATCTTGCGACATTTTCTCTTTAAAATGACAAAACATGCATCCAATAAGAAATAGGAAATGAAAAAGATTTTGTGAATCTATGCGTGTTTATTAACTGTTTGGGTCTACTGTCCAATCTTCCAGGTATGTCTGAGTGAACTGATTGCAGTGAGAAATAAAATGTCCACCAATACCTCTGTGTGATCCTCACTTGACTCCTCTCCCGTCGACACGTCGCTTGCGGAACCGACACCCACCCTCTGCTCATCGTCGCCGTCGTGGGATCCCTGTCGCACGATATCATGGATGTATCCGCTTGGATGACTGTCATAGTCTGGATTGACAAGATCTTCATAATCGATGTTCACAAAAGTATCAGTAACAGCTTGATTGGCGTCCGCTGGTGGGTCTGGTTCTATGAAATCATCTTGATCGGATTCTGAAGTAGGCAGGTGATCCGCCTCTTTCTTCTTCTCTGCCATTTTTCGGTCTACAATCACTGTCAAATCAACGCTCTATTGTAAAACGTCTGAACCATTTCCACCAAACATATTACTGACTAAGATAAGAGACGTCGACATTCTAATTTTACAATTTTAGGAATAACAGATACAAAATTAAAACGAAACACATGATTACACCCTGGAAATGGATTTTGGTATATTATCACATTCACTGCTATTTTATACCATATGCATTTTTTGCCCATTTAATTCAGGTCTATACTGTACAGTATATGAATTAGAGATATCTTTATTTATTGACAAAATACTATTCAGTACAATCTACTTAAAAAGAGATTTTTGACCTAGGCCTAGCTGCAATAACAAAGAATAGATTTTGCAAGAAGGTCAAAACTTTTCTCAACGAAATACAACTTTATATCATGATTACAAATAAAGCCTACATATTTTCAAAGAAATCAGTTACTTGAAGAAGGTTGGACAAGATTTCTGGACATGAAATATCAAATACTGAAACAAGAGGCCTGTATCACTCACCTGCATGATTCTAATGCAACTTTGAAGTTGATATCATTTATGCAGATGCTGACCTGATAACCATCTGATTTAAATATAAGAGTAGACTTGGTTTATTCATTTTAATTAGTTTTGAAGTCCTTTATGCCAGCATTGCCCAAAATCAGGTCTCTAGGTCGTTCACATTCAGTTGAACAAATTCATTAGCCCTTCATCCCAGTATACTACAGGGACAATATCAGTTCCGGTTTCCCTGGGCCTCTTCATTATTGAGAATTAAGCTATTGTTTAAAAGATTTCGCCTATTTGACCTTGAATGCAGGTCAAGGTCATTCATTTGAAAAAAAGTTGGTAGCCCTTCACCCCAGCATGTCACTACAAGCCCAATATCAGGTTTCAGAACCTCTTCAATATTGAGAAAAGTTTTTAAAGGAAAGTTGATGCCTTCCGGCAGGTCAGGTAATAAACAAAGGGAAATCAATTTTGAAAAAATAGATGAATCAAAATGCCTCTCTGGAAAGCACAAGTAGAGGTAGAGACTGTTTATGCAAAACTCGATCCCTTTCACCCAAGGATGCTTCAGACCAAATTTGGTCAAAATACATGCATGTGCATGAAAAGTAGTGATTTAAAGATAAAAAGTTGACGGATGTCCAGCAGACGCTGAGCCATAGACATCAGCTATTTTCACCAGTCCTGTAGACCAGGTAAGCTAAAAATTACGGTTGTTCAATATAAGATACTGTCCTTTTTCACAAACATCCTTGGCTTCTGAAGATGGTGTGTTCCATCAAGCTCGATTAGAAGAAAAACTCAAAGACATATCATTATAGGAAGATTTTTATTACTGACAGTCACTGCCTGATATCAAACTGTCATCTTATTTCATACCATAATACAAGGCAGTATATATGCTATCACAAATATCTTTACTGTACACATCTTTTCCCAGTTAACTACCGGTGACATTCTGTAAAGGAAATTTCCATTTGCATTCCATCAAAAGTATTCACATTACTAAATATTGTATAAAACTACATGGGTATTACTTGGTGGTGTGTGCAAATGGAAGCCTTACCAATTAATACTCCATCTAAATGAACTCCAGTTACATACATACATTACATAAATCTGTTTATGTTATTAGCTATCTTGATATTGGAATGTTTATAACAGGCTTCATATAAATACCATTCTAAATCCATTTGATACATGATAATATAAAAGAAAGTGCTGCACATCTAGAAATAGTTATGTCAAAAAGTGTAGGACTATTTATAATATTGCTATTACACAACTACACATGTATACAAGAGAAAAGAATATAAGATGTGACAATTTTCAGAAATTCTAGTTAAAGGTGTATGCTACGTATACCTTCACAATGTTTTCTAGTTGAGGAAGAATATGAATCAATATATTATCTTGGATATGACATAAATGTCTTTCTAGAAGAGTTCTTTACTTTGTAGCACTTTTGATTTTTCAATACTAATGAAAAAAAAATGCAAACAATGATAATCAACACAACAGTTAATTAATATAAACAGCACCCCTGGCCCTCATGATAATACTAAATATTTTTCTAATCTAGCAAATAGTGCAGGAATGGTATGCTAAAACCATGAAAAGGCTAGACCACTATATAAACAAAGGGGTGCTTATAAAGGATGAATTCCTCTAAAACAAATTTTAAACACAACAAATCCTCAAAGTTCAATATTCTTTTGTATGGGGAAAAAAATGCAGAAGTACTGCAGTTATCAATATTACGTTAACAATGGGACGGAGAAACCAGCACAAACTGAGGTGATCATTTTTAGTTCAACAACATTTTGTAGTAGGGACCTTAAAAAAAAGGAAAATCTTTAACAGTTAAGGTGCTGATGCTGAATTTCAAACACAAATAAATATCTACATATTTGCACACAAAAAAATAGTCATGTAATATAGTATATCAAAATATTAGTTTGGACATGCAGTTCCAATTCACCAATGATTTGCTGCAGATGCTAACAGTTTCTTCTATAGAGTTACTTTGTGGTAAGATGTAGCATGGAATAATTCTGAGTCACACAAATAATCAAACTTGAAAAATAGCCCAGCTGCTCACAAGTGTTCTTATAATTAGCACAGGATAGTAGCATTTGTTTCATCGGAGTTGACTTTGTGTACATATACAATATATGAACGCTTATTTTGTTTTGATTTTGAAATGCAAATGGCGTCTGCAAATAATGTTACACAAATATGGCACAAAGGCAGAGACATGTATAAATATCTCTGACAAAGGGAGGCATTTCAATCAATAAAAATTCTCCTATATCTTACTTTTAAGACATCTGATAATAGTATATAAGAAGGACGTTTTTAAGGCCAATTAATAAACTGGTGAGTTTATAGGGCCTTTTTCAAAAATGTGCATCGATATCTTTTCCCCCAAACTCAGAAGTCTCAGAAGTCTTCTTGCCATTTCTAGAGTTCTTATAGCGTCTAATAAGAACATTTTTGAATGTTTGAAATACCTCCTTTTATGACATATTTGTGCGATATTATTCACAAGTCAACCACCATTTGCATTTCAAGGTAAAAATCAGTATTTCTACATACTGTAAAGTAAAATCTGGTCAAACCAATACTCATATTAAACTTTGCGTGCTTTAGACACCTGTGAGCAAAACTACATGACTATGTTGTGCAATGTATTTGATATAAATGGGCAAATTGTGTCCCTCTGAATCATGCATTTTTTTCTCATGATTTGTCGAAATATGCAAATAGCTTTATAAATTACATGTAAACAGCAAGGCCCACAGTTTGCCATATATATGATACCTACTATAAGTTGATCAAGTTACTTCTATTAAATTGCACCATAGTAGGTATTTATAGACTTATAAAATATCAATGTTTTAACTGGATTTGCTGTTTATAGCATCCAGTACTCCTCAGGGTTTTTTTTCAAAATACAGTATAGCCAACCCGAGGATGATCCGAATGCTGTTTATAGATTAAATTAGACTTTCATCACATATTCAAAATAAAACAATGAAAAAAAAAAATTGAAAATGAATCATCATCGCTGTCTGATAATGTTATGGTAGATTTTACCTATTGTCTGATAATGTTATGGTAGATTTTACCTGTTGTCTGATAATGTTATGGTAGATTTTACCTGTAAACATTTAAGGATTTAGTAACATATGAAATCTTTATAATCTTAAGTGAAAGACAGTGATGGGATAAAGGCACATCTATACATAAGCAAAAACATTTCACATTATAGAACATATTTCTTCTGTCTTAAACATGCAAATAGTCATGTGATAGTATTGTTACATTTATCGTTTTTAAGACAACAAAACCTTAAAAAGTTAATTATTTTCTTCCTTAAACACACTCCAATTAGCAAGATTATAGAGGTGAAACAAAGGACTGTTACTCGAGTATTGTAGTCATCATAAACTACAAAAAAGTTCAAGTTAATCAGTGAGCCATCATCTTCAGTGGCTCCATTCTGATTTCTCCAGGCTTTACCAGCCTCTCCCAATGGGTCTGGAATATGGACCTGAGGATTTGTAAATGGTCCATGAACTCTCTGAATTATCAACATTTTGTCCACAAGACTGTTATCCATAGCTGATCTTGCCTCCCAGTTCAAGTGTGTATAGTTATAAACAGTCAATCGACCATAGATTTCCATTTCCATGGCAGATTTTGTAAATGCAGACCATCCTCCTCCTGGTTTTGAGGTATACTCTGTCAGATACTGGTTTCCCAAAGATCCAACAATTATGTGAACTGGAGCCAATGGATTAATGTAATTTAAAGCAACAGCTTTATTTTTGTATGTAGGCCATGTTCTCTCATACATGTGATTATGTCCACTAAATACAACATCAACACCGAATTGGGAGTAAACACTTTCAAGATTCTGTCTTACAATAGAATCTGGCTTCCTACAATCTTCCCTTGTGTCATCCACAGAGCAGTACATAGGTCGATGAGCCATTACAACAATCCAAGGAAAGTTACTCCGGTTGTCATTGGCTTTTGTAAGATCATGTTGCAACCACTTCATAAACCTTTCAACGTTTCTTTTATCAGTAAAAAATATTTCAGTGGAAATGCACACAAAGTGAGTTTTCCCCATGTCTATGCTATACCACAGCTGCTCCATCTTCATCGGCCACTCGGCATTCGGATTAGAAAATCGATACCTGTATTGGTCATCCTGAAACAAGTCATGATCTCCTGGAACCGTCATGTAAGGAGTGTTGGCTGCCATCAACTGGATCAAATTCAGAAATTTATCTCCAACTTTACCCCCATCACTACCCAAATCATAGGCAATGTCCCCAACATGAAAAACAGCACTGTAGTTTCTTGCTCTGGACTCGTGAACCAGGAACTGGAGATTTGCACTTTTAGTCCCCAGGTCGCCAAACACCATATAGGTATGTGGTTCGTACTTAAACGGAACCCTAAAGCTGAAGAAGTTGCTTCTTAGTGACTGAATATCACCACCAACATTGTAGATATACAGACAGCCTGGTACAAGTCCATGTAAAGCAGCTCTGTGTAAATGCTTCCATCCACGAGAGTTATTTTCAAAAACCACAGATTTCCCTTCCACTGATATTGAGCTCCCTGGCGAATTTTGTGGGTAGTACTGAACAACAGACTTGTCTGCCTTCTCTGTTGCCCATTGTATTGTTATATCTGTTGGGTCAACACCAAATGTGATATGAATCTGTCTGGGAAGAGTATCATCAGCAAGTGGTTTCATTTGAAATATATCTGAATTTCTAAAGTTCATTTGTTTTGCAGGGTCTGCATGAGCGCAAAAGACAGGTGAAAAACTTGACAATAGGAGAAGAAAATGAATTTGGTGAAGCAAAACTGATGGTCTTTCAAATTTCATCTTTACAACCGATTTGATTGCCATAATGTAACAGTTCTGTTTGGGCGACAATTAATTTAGGTAGAAATAAGTAGCATAATCCGGAAAGACATTTCATTGCAAAACTGATTTTTGGGTGAATAGAACGACATTTCAGTTCATATGTATCCCTCAACGTATTCAGCACTGCCCTTGCACTATGTGAGTCATGGTCACTTGTTTATGTTTTGATGAGTTGTGCTCTCAAACAAATTGCATGCGTAAGATATTGATATCGTTGAATTACTTTACATCTTGAAATATTGTTCTTGCAAAAGTCTCCACTAGACTAATGCACAAATTATACACCTGGCCTTGGGGATCCCGGGAAAGGGATACACAAATACTGTGAACTTCCAATTCTGTTCACTTCCGCTGTGAATGCCTACTGTATAGTAACCTAGCATATCCTTCTATACGGTCGTTATCTATTTACAGTACAGTACTGTACAGTAGTGATTCTAGCTTGACAAGATTTCTTCGGGTTTACTGGCGATGCTATAGTTGTTGAACTATAATATAACGATAATTTCTTAATTGCAAACGATCAAATGCTGAACCATTTATACATGAACATTTTCAGATAACAGAATATTCCTGGTGATATTTTCCTTAAATAATAAGAGTTGCGTCCCTTGGTTCGAGTCATTTTCGTAAATCTTTAGCGGTGTGTCATGGTGGTGGAAGTTGTTGATCTCAACGCTGGGATTAGTTCAGGGCCGTTTCAGCGAGTGCAAGGGTATCCAGTTCATTTACTGATAATTAGACGGTGTTATTGAATCACCAATTCTAATGAATTGGTTGGAAATTAGTGCGACCACTTTCCTGAGTTCGTTGTGGAGTGCAATTCTGGGCTTTTGCAACGACATAAGCGACGTATTCAGTGCACGAAACATCCATAACATTTAGTACAGACGACGTTCAGATACAAATACTACTTTTGTTACTCATCTGGTTGTGTATCAACATTGTTCTTATAACCATTTCTTGGTCAGTTTATGGCACAAGGATATGCACCAAGATTGACAGGAAAGGTTTGTAACACTACTCTTCTTCAGCTAGGTTAAGGTATCGGCTATTTTTTACGCCAAACGACATGGCGCCCGTCATAAGTTTGTTTGACAGCAATCATGATCAGGTGCTTAATTTGAAATTTATTAAATCAACAATACACGCAGTTTTAAATTTGATAAACCTTCAAAATTAAGCATCTGATTACTTGGTCCGAGTTTCCCTGATAACTATAAATCTCCATAAGTACCTAATCACACATCTCTGAACTGAATGAAATTGTCTGTTCTAACTGTAGCTGAACTGGACTTTCTCGATCATCGGTGACCAGGTAGCTCAATTGGTAGAGCACCCGGCTAGTGTTTGGAGGTCCCGGGTCCGAATCCCGGTCTGCCCGCTACATTTTCTCCTCTCCTGTTACACAACAATCCTTATTTGAATATGCTGAACATCACTATGATCAGTGTGTTAATTCATATGTTTAGAACAGGGACAATCATTACACTTCCCTTTATTAGTAACATAATCATTTTAGCTCACCTGCTGTGGCACGGCGTCCGTCGTCTGTCTGGCCATCCATCCGGCATCAACTTTTCCATTTAAACAACTTCTTCTCAATAACCAAGAGGCCCAGAGACCTAATACTGGGCCTGTAGTTTAAATTTACTCCTATACGTATATGAGGTCTTATTCCACCTGATTACATTGGTGGATATTGCGACCTCATCAGCCTACGGTATGTTTCTTGTAGCTGCCAGCGCCCTGATTCTGGGGCACGACAAAAAAGTGTTATAAACCATCTAGAACGATAATTCATCATCATGTCAACAACTATGTGCACACTTATATTACTTGTTGATAAAGTATTAATCCATTTATGCACAAACTGTACATGTTGATGGACACCTCTTAAATATAATTAAATCAACAATAATTCACTTGCAACCTACTGTGTTCAAATACTGGGTCACTAAAACAATTCTGCTTTTCCGGTCATTATAAAATACGGAATACAAATAAAACGGATTGAGTAACGCAATATTTTCACAGCATTTCATTTGTTTCGTCTATTTCAACTCCAAATTTGGATAAACCGGAAATAACCCTGAGAGGTCACAGGCAAAACAAGTATGGCGGTATACGTATATACAAATGGGACCTACGCTTAAACGACAAGAGAGGCTAATAATCACTGATTTTGGATATAGATATGGACACAATATTTAACAGTGTTTATTTATCATATAGCTTAATAGAATTATGTAAGTCACATCGTATAAAATGTGAGTTATTATAACTATATATATTAGCGATTTTAATTAGAGGTGTCACAGCAACAGGTTCTACCTGCGATGGTAATTAGAGGTTACATGACAGCCTGTCAAAAGTTTCCTGTCGTGTAAACCTCTAATATTATTGGTTTAGGCCTGTAGTATGCTGGCGTGTGAGGCTACGAAGTTTGTTCAATTGAATGAAATTGACCTTCATTCAAGGTCACAGGGGTCAAATAAGCTAAAATCTTTCAACAAATTCTTCTCAATAACCAAAATACCCAGGGACTTGATATTGGGTATGTAGCATGCTGGGGTGAAGGACTACCAAGTTTGTTCAAATGAATTACCTTGACCTACATTCAAGGTCATGGGTCAAATATTCTAAAATCCTTTAAACGACTTCTTCTCAATATCCAAGAATCCCAGGGAGTTTATATTGGATCTGTAGCATGCTGGGGAGAAGTGCTACCAAGTTTGTTCAAATGAATGACCTTGACCTTCATTCAATGCAAGGTCACAGGGGACAAAAAGGCTGAAATCTTTAAACAACTTTTTTTTCAATAACCAAGAGTCCCAGGGAGTTGATATTGGGTATGTAGCATGCTTGGGTAAGGGCTACCAAGTTTGTTCAAATGAATGATCTTGACCTTCATTCAAGGTCAAAGGGATCAAATAGGCTGAAATCTTTAAATGACTTCTCAATAACCATGAGTCCTAGAGAGTTGATATAAGGTCTGTAGCATGCTTGGGTGAAGGGCTACCAAGTTTGTTTAAATGAATGACCTTGACCTTCATTCAAGGTCACATGGAACAAATAGGCTGAAATCTTTAAACAACTTCTTCTCAATCACCAAGAGCCCCAGGGAGTTGATATTTGGTTTGTAGAATGTTGGGGTGAAGGGCTACCAAGTTTGTTCAAATGAATGACCTTGGCCTTTCAAGGTGAGAGCAGTCAAATAGGCTTAAATATTTCCATGACTTATTTTCGATAACTGAAGGGTCCAGAGACCTTATATTTGGCTTTTAGCATTCTTGGATGAAGCTAGTTATAAGTTTGTGTAAATGAATGACCTTGATCATTATTTAAGTTTGAAAGAGTTAAATTGGGCGAAATATTTAAAAGACACACCTTTTCAAATAATTACCAAGCCCTGAGATCTTATATAATATGGTCTCTGATACACTCGTTCTTAATTATGTTATTTATGTAATGGATTACTGGATAGCAGGTGAGCGATTCGGGCCCATTGGGCCCTTGTTGGAGATTCATCATGGATAATATTGTAAAAGTAGAGAGTATAAGGTCGCCTTACAAGCTTAGACTAGTGTGTGGTAGGATGTTTGTCTTTAGAGCGAAAGGTCGCTTACCTAGTAGTTCGAAACCCAGCATGGGCAGGGTATTTTTCATTAATTCTTCCTATTAATTGCATAAAATACATTATAATTTATCAATAATTCAGCTATCTTCATTTAAATAAATATATCTCTTAATTTGATAGATATATTAGTTTTAAATAGAAATCTGTGTTTAAAAGCAAATAGAGATTTTTGATACAGATATTCTGTATTTTGTCAATAATATTATAGATATCTGAATTAAATGGGTATTTTTTTTTTATGTAAACGGCTTTATGGCAAGCCAATTGAGTTTTTACCAATTTGATTCAGATATTTCCATGTATGATGTACATGTATGAATATGATATAAACCTTTTAATATCTGCATGAGGTTATACAAATGTACGTGTATACATTGACTTGAGGCTTGTATGTACCTATGATCAGATGGGAAAACAAATTAAGAGCCCATGAAAATATACCCGGTATATATATTTTTGGGATTGTTATGCAACTATCAGAATATAGTAAATATATTACTGACGTCTGCTACAGTGATATTATATATCTGGAATTCATACCTTATGACAGCCTGTCATTTGCTAAACCAAGTATTTTGATGAAAAGAAAAACACAACAAAATGACACATCATTGTTGCAATTACTTACCCCCTATTTTTCACCAGTTTTCAAGGAAAATCTGTTTAATTTAAGATCCTTGTTGTAGGGAAAAGATTTTTCAAATTATAAGCTATAGTGTCATGACAAGAATTAATCCAGTGTCTTTAGGGTGATGATCATGAGGTAATCATTAACAGTTTTACAAACTGAGTCAAAGGAGCATATTCTGTAAGCTGATTGACATAGGTTTTTTTGCTTGGTTTATTGCCCAACAACAGTCAGGGTCGTTTTGAGGTGGGGTCTCCTGGTAGTAGTTAGTGACTACCTGTCTGAACAATACATGGGAGGCCAACCGCATGCCATCCAGAGCAATAAGTGTCTTGCCCAAGGACACAACCACAGCATGACAGACATGCTCATTTCTCAGCTTCCCGAGAAACAAAAAAACTGACACAGGTAGAGAGCCTTGCACCATGCACCGCAGATTTTCACCTGAAGTGGGTGGCACTCTAACCGACTAAGCAATTGCCCATAATTGACATAGACAGTTATTCAACACAAGCCACAGACTGTTTTCACTATATTTACACTCCTCTACAACTAATTATATATAAACCCCGCTGTTTTTTACAAATTATTTTTGTTATTTTCAGATCTTACAGAACAGTTTCCATTTCAACACAATTTGGAACGACAGTAACAACAGCTTCTGTTCTGCCTAACAATTAAGATGGCTGCAATCAAAAGGTTTTTTCAAAAGAGAAAACTTGATGTCACCTTTAAAAGAGCTGGGGATGGCCATCGTCTCAAAGACGAAAGTCGGTCGACCCCTCATACAGCGATGAGGGAACCAGGCCGGCCAGTGCCTCGACAAGAAACTTCCACCGAAGCAAGGAAGGCAGCTGAAGCTGCTTTGATGCGAACACAGGGTCAGAACCCAAGGAAATCAGGTACATATAGAATCGAGTATGCTTGACCTATAAGACAAATACATCATGCACTAGGAGACATACATATGTAGTTCGTTACTTGTAAAATAACATTCCTATACAAACTGCTAGCTAAAACTCTGAAAGTGAGAGAAAAAAAAAACGATTTCGATTAAATTTAATGGAGTATGAAATGCCAGTACATACAAATTATGATTCATCTTTCAGTTGCTTTGTGCTAGCTATAGGGATGTGAGAGGGTTGAACTTTGCCTTTTTTATGGCATGTAACTCCAGAGTAATAGAATTTGTGTAGGATTTAATTGTTTAAGGCTGTCAATATGTCTTTGATAAGAAATTTAAGTCCTTTTCACAGTATGTGGTAGCTAGTATTTCAAAAAGTGATCGTTCCTGATGTATGGTACTGATCTGTAGTTTGTAATGGTATAACTTTCTACTTCTTCAGCTGGAGTATCACAGAGGGCAAAGATGAAGCAAGAGATGGAGTCGGAGATGAGAAAACAGGAACAGTCCATAGCAGTTGCTGAGGCAGCGAGAGCAGGTCCAGCCAAGGTAGAACTAGACAGTGCTCCTGTACTCTCACAGATTCTATACTCTTGTCCAGAACTTGGTCCCGCAGTCCTTCCCAAAAATGAAATTGAGAACTACATAGAGGAGTTTCTCTTGAAGCAAATTGCAGAAGAGCCAGAAATGACTTCAGCCTTGATGATTCATACTCTCAACAAGGACAAAGAAAAAGTTAGAATTGGTATTGAAACATTGGTTAAAATTCTTGGTAATATTATAGCAAACCCTGGTGAGGAGAAGTACCGGAAGATAAGATTGACTACCAAAGCATTCTCAGAGAAAATAGAGCCATTGAGGGGAAGTGATGAGTTTCTACAAGCTGCTGGCTTCAATATGATGTCCCAGCTGGTAAACGAAACTGAAGAGAACTTTTATGTAATGGATGAAGGAATGGCACAGGATACAGAGAGACTTAATGGCCTTAAGGAAGTGTTGTTAGCGGCAGAGCCTATCAGACCTCAGCTGGACCGTGCTTTGAAAGTGTACCATCCCTCACAACAGGCTTCCAAGTTCGACATTCCAAATGAATTCTATAACATTAGCCCTGAGGAGATCAAGAAAGAACAACAGAGAAGACAGGATGCAGTTGATAAGCTTGGCATGTTACGCACCAAAGCCATGCGAGAAAGGGATGAATTACGGGAATTGAGAAAGTATCGCTTCACCCTTATTCGTGTTCGAATGCCAAATGGTGTTTTGTTGCAAGGAACATTTAAGGCACAGGAAAAAGTTTCTTCTCTGTTTTCTTTCGTGAGAGAAAATTTAGCAATTGATTGGATACCATTTCAGCTTTTATCAGTTGGTCAGAAACTTGAGGAGGCAGACACATTTGCAGAGGCTGGACTGGTGCCTGCTGTGGTAGTAACGTTGACTTGGGACCAGGCGTTGATGGCTGATCTCAAGGCACAGCAAGGGGCTGGGGCGGAGGGTGCAATATTGAAGCCAGAAATCATGTCTCTCATAGAGACATTATGATAGTTTATTAGAGGATCGAAACAGTGCATTGTGATAATAAGTATTTACATATGTCCGGAGAGAATTATTATTGTATCACAGATATTGAGAGAGACCTGGTTATACTTTTCCTTCCAGCATGTCAGAAATATAAACATTGTCTCTATGATGTATAAACATGGGGTTAGTGACATACAAATGTACATTTATTATAGAATAAATATTATACTAGTTTATTTAAAGATGTTATAATGGTAATAATGTTGTACTGCTTTTAAACAAAATTCATAAAATGGCAACCCAAATATAGGAATACAAGAGTATATCTAATAAACACCTACAAATGAAAAAAATATTTCCTAATAATGATTGCATAAAGGACTGTAGCATCTTTAAGAAATAAGAAGTAGAAAAGGCAATAAAAAACTTGCCATAAATTAACTCCTTTTTCTTCTCTTGAATGTCAAATCTTGTCAGAACTAATCCTGTTATTTAATATTGCTTTCAAATGAAAAACATCAGGTTGAGAGGATTTTTGTATCTTAACGGATTAACATAGATCTGGGAGGCTATAATCAGTCGTAAGACAAGATCTTGCCTGGATAACAGTTTCAATACAACTCTGCCTAAAAAACAAGTTCTTAATTGAATACATTAATGTGATTGACATTCCACTCGTTATCATTATGCAATCCTTCCTTTATTAGTCCCCTATTGATGAAACGGGTAGGGGACTATAGGTTTCCTCTCCGTCTGTCTTGTATGTATTACAGAAATATGTCTGTGCTCTACTGGCTTCTTTCCTTATGGATTTTGATCAAACTTGACATGATTACAAGTAACCATAATATCTCAGACAAGGTCAAATTTTAAGGTTTGTGGGTCAAGGTCACCATAATATTTTTAGAATATCCAAGTTTCTTCAAAAACCATTACGGTGTAATAGCTGGCGGGGCCCGTAAGTGACATGTATTGCTTTAGCTGTATTCAATGCACTTGTTTCACAATCTACATGTATATCTGTTTAAATGCTGGGGGAAAGAAAAGTCATATTAACATACATGTAGGAATTATAACTTATTGATCTTAAGTGAAGAAATCACAATTAAGCAATTTGATGAAAGCTGAATAACAGAACCCTTTTAAACAGTTAGTTTACACATTTACCAGCTGGTCTAAACACTTGATTTGCTAACGACAGAAATCTTTTTGAAGAGACACACAATTTATTGTTGCAATAACATTATGAAGTAATGTTTTGTGAAATTTAAACAGGTTGAGATTTTGAGTAAAATACAATCACAAGATTTATAAATCTGACCTTTTAAAGTCTAGGATCGAACCATTGGGTCTGTGTATACTTGTACATAAAAGGAAGTACAAAACTGATGTTCCATAGTTTATTGTATCTGTTGTTGTCCCGATGGATTCCAAGAAGTATTGCTAGTCTTATATGTATCAGAAAAAAGCATCCTCGATACTCAAAGGGTTACGTTCACTTTCACTTACTGCACTATCAGAATCAGTCATAGCAATGGCATATTTCAGGGAGGCAGAGTGAATGTAAAAGGATGCATTTAGTGTTGCTCTGTATAGTTAATATATTTTTTTCTTATTGTGGCTCAGTTATGGTGTTGAAACTGAAATAGTCAAAAAAAAATATATCAATATTGCTATCTTATATTTGTGAGTTTATTGAGTTTCTCTGTGGACATAATATTTGTAGCATAATGAATGGTGCATTTTACCCTATTGTTATTTTACAAAGATATTACACAAATTAAATTCGTCTTAAATTGCCTTTGACCAATTTGTGATCAAAATAAAGTATGATACAATGTATTTCAATATCTGTCCATTGTGTAAATTCTCTGATTTTAACTGTGTTGGATATAACAGTTTGTAGTTGTGCGTATGTTCCAGAAATTACTTGACTGACTAGAGATATTATCCTTTGTGGGTTTTTCCCCCAGACAAAAAGTCTAATATTCCCTGGAGCCTAATTAAGTCAGATTTAATACTTTTTTAATCGTGCGAGTGTGTATATTAGTTTATCCATCTTGTGTTTATTTGAACAAGTTCCTTTGCCATTTTCACTAATTATTGTCTAATTATAATCAATGCCTTAAAGATGCTTCATTGCTGATAAAGGTAAATGTTAAATTCACATGATTTATACTGTTACAATTTATATATACATTTATACTTCAAAGTTTTGAGCTTCTCATTTATTGTTTAAAATTCCAAGTGAATAAATAATTGCATTCTGAAGAAATTCTATTGTGCTCTGCCTCTGTATTTGATATATAAATAAAACTTATTAATTTTAAGATTCTGTTCTTACCTTTTTTCTTTTTTGATGATAATTAGATTTCTATTCTGTAGGAGCTATTTCGTGCATTTTTGTGAGAATCAGTGTACACAGTCGGTGATGTGGTATATTTAAGGACAGGAAAATCACATTAATGTGTAGGATTGCTTTTAATTTGGATTTGCCTTGCATTTATAAAGATGTTTTTTGTGTAGTTAATTTAGCATGATCATAATTATTATGTAAATGTGTTGTGAACATTCTTACATTACTTTATGCTTGGTTTCCAAGTGAAATGGAAAGACTTGCATATGATGTATCTGCGAAAAATATTTGTTAAGTTTGATTTAAGCTTAGGGAAGTTACTCAGCAATTTTGTCTCAAGGGTCAGAATGTTCTGGTACATATCATCATAGGGGCTATCTTCCCATTATTATATCCATGAAATGTTTATCATTATTAGTTTTTGATAACCTGATTTGTGTGTAATCAAAAGCCAATAGTTATCACATGACGGTACATTATTTTTCCCCTGACATTTCTTTCTGCATGCTATCAGTCATATCAAAAGAGGTAATGGAATGATCAGTTATAAATTTTGTTCATTAAATCCAAACATACCTAGATAAAATCAACATGGCATGTGTGATTGCTTACCTGGTTGTCTTTATTGCAAGCAATACATTTTTTTTCCAAATTTTCAAGAAATTATGGAAATGTGTTTATTTACTGGTAATCAAAGAAGTTTCTTTATCGCTGATCGGTTTTGTAGAATTTACAAAATATCCTGCCAACTTTGGTTTTGCTAGTTTTATGTTACAAGCTGTAATGAAGGAATATTGAAGGAATATGATGTTACTCATAAATATTGTTTCGTTTTTATGTTACAAACAGTAATAAAGGCATTGATTCAGAAGGAACTATCTTTGTTATTGATGTGTATTGAGATATGATCATATTGTTGGTTTGCTGTGTTAATATCTTAGAATCTCCCAAATTTCGGGACATCTGGAAATTTACTTTTAACAATTTCATTGAAAACAAGGGGCTCAAATGGATATTTCAGGGAACATCAGATACACTATAGTAGCCATTTTAAAGAAATTACCTTTATTTCCCCTATTCCCTTCCATCCTGATTTTATCTATTAGTGTTAGAGTTTTTAAAAGAGGATATCTGCAGGATTATTTCGCTCAATCTTAACCTTACTAGGTATATACCAGTATTTCATATTCTATATGCAATTTTAGTCGAAAATTTCCAATCCAAACTTTTATAAAACTGACTTCATTGTCTCATTTTAATACACAATATACTAGTGTATAATATCTTGTCAATTTTTACCATGTGCTATATTAGCATTGTATGTATATTCCAATATCATAGTGATTTAACCATGTTAATTAGTTAAACTTGTGTGATATACAAGTATTCACTATTTAAGTTTTACAATATGCTAAATTTTAAGTTCCATTAATTGTGATATTTGCTTACATTATTATATTGTTATCTTAAATTGTATTATGTTTGTACATACAGTGCATTCCGCTTAATCGGGTTGCCTATTTGCGGGGACTTTTTACCCGATTAACCGACTTACCCGATAAGCCGAAATGCACGTCGCCATCTTGGATTTGGTCCGTAATGGTAGTCAGACTTGGGTCGATTTTGGATGAAAATATTTGCGTTATTATTGTTAATAAACGGTGTTTTTGTTTGTGCTTTTACTGATGTCAAATTGTCAGATTACTATTACTAATTGTATAAAAATGTGTGTATTAAAATAACAAAACCTTAATGATTTTCTTATTCCCGGCACAGTACAATCGTAGCACCTCAAATCGGGGGGTCATACATCCCTGTTTCATCCGTGTGTTCCTAATTTGACATACGATCTAAGGACTCGCCGACAATTACATCTAAAATCATTTATGTTTATCATAGAGACATTCTTATGTTCGCTTTGAAGTTTAAAATATTCCATATTATTTCCAATTACCAAAGCACAGAGATCGGAGAAACCGAGTTTATTTAGGTCGTTTCCTGTGGTATAAATTTATACGAACTTGACACTGGCAGTCACTGATAAAACAACACGAAATCCAATGTAATGTTTTTATTAACCAGTTCTAATCCTAACCTGAATAGGAATTATGAGCTAACGTCGGGCGTCTGTCATTTTACTGCTCGCTACTGATTTTTAACTCACCTGTGTATCGGTGTCGTCACATTTCCCCGTGGCGAACCCCTCACTTTGGATTCGCCACATACAGTAAGCGGTGATATCAATCGATCTGTAGCAATATCAGACCCAGGTAAAAACCTATTGTTTTGGTTTTTGCTTCGAAGATTTTACATCCCAGACGTAAAAGTTTAATTGTCTAGTCGCTTAATTATGCTTTTAAAACCCCATTACGTTTTGCCTGCTGCTGACTCTAAAAATAACATTTAATTTTACCCACAATTCTTAGTCGACTTCCTGTTGGGGAAAAACCACACGAGGCAGAATCAACAACAACACAGTTCTGAACATGACAAAACCCCGACATAACATTACCGTTTAAGGTAATATTTAACTGTTTTTTGACATTTGAACCATCAAAATTACACTATTTGTTGATAAATGTCTAAAACTTAAAGAAATACGCGATGACTTTCGTGAAAATCGGAGCATTTCTATTTTTTGTCCCGAATGTTCTATTCGAATAACCGAAAAATACGACTTTTCCAACCCAATTAAACGAATTTTTTTAACATGATTTAAGAGAAAATGGTTTTGGTTTTTAAAATTTTACCCAATTAAACGAAATACCCGATTAAGCTAGGATGCAGGGCCATGTTGTAAACTAGACATTGTCTAAATATGTAACCCTGGATAAATAAAAGATATTATCATTATTATTATTCTACCCCCATGGGGACCTGACATCATTTATGCAAACTAGTAACAATTTTAAGAACTTGTCTCTTTTTCCCCTATTGGGCCCCCAGCTCTCTGCCATAGGGAGGCCAGACTTCCATACAATGTACTGTATATGCAAAAGTTTCCCTGCCCCCAAGGATGTTCCTGGCCAAATCTGTTCAAAATCAATTCAGTCTTTCATGACAAGAAGTGATTTAAAGGAAAAGTTTGCAGACTATGAATGTTGTGCTGTGGAATAAGCTCAATGGACCTTTGGACAAAATGAGCTAACAAATGTTATGCGTAATATGTAGCTTGCCAATGGAGTTCAGTAGCAGTGATCTTTAACAAAGTCAGGACTGTGATCATTAACGAGGATGTTCTGGTAGCACTTCAGAGTGTGATAGATGACCCATGGTTATAAGAATGGTGAAAAAGCTGACCAACAGTATTGGTTGCAGAAATATAACCATCCAAACAAAAGTCCATCTGTTTCTGATGACACTCCTATCAGCACAGCATGTGAATGTCCAGGTTATTGAATGCAATGGTATTGTAGATGGATTCTCTCGCAATATTCCCATCTTGATTTTTGAGAAGTCATTTAACGGAAAACGCTGATGCTGGATGGACAACAGATAAACGCTGCACCACTGAATAAGCTCACCTGCCTTTTGACCAAAGTTGGTATACAAATGCAACATAGAAGTTTATCTAGGTCATTTATATTGATGCAAATCTCAATTAATACATATTCATTCCAATATGAGAGTACGGTTAATTTATCCATTTGAACAAATTTTGTAGTCCTTCATCCCAGTACACTACTGGCCAACTATCATGACACTCTCTTGTTTATTCAGAAAAAAATTGCACATTTAACTCTCACTGCAACAATGAAGCTCTAGATGATGGAGGATTTCTGACAGATGGTCATTGCTGGAGAGCTATATATGTAGATAAGGTATGAATATTTGTTATAATTTGACTAATGTGACATTGAAAGTACATGCAGGTCAAGGCCATTCATTTCCACAAAGCTGTGTAGCCCTTCATCTACACATGCTGCTGGTCCAATATCATGGACCCATCGCCATAGTTTCTTTGTTTGTAAATATTATCTACATTTGACACCTGCCTACATCACATACATAAGTAAGAATTCTCTGAAGTCTTAATTCAAGGCAGTGGTGCCTGTCTAGGTAAAAATAACCTGAATTTGATGATAGAGAATAACAATATAAATACTGTTATTGAATAAATCTTTATTAAGCTGTCATTGTCAAAATCTTGTGGTAATATACAAAATACAAAACGGTTGATATAAAATTGTTCTGAAGATGGTTGTCCTAGCTATCTGAAACATGTAAACTTAACTAAGGAGAGAACCCATGGGCCCTTAACAGTCACCGCAGTTCTTGGATATCTTTATACAGTTTGTTGGTCATGTTGGTCTAGCTTTGTCAGAAACAGCTAAACTAAAAAGCCTTAACATTGTCGATGCCCCCGGAACAGCAACACCTATGTGCCGCCTTTTTGACATCTGTCAAAGGCGACCCAACAACATTAAGGTGACTTAACCTTCTATGACATTGAAGTTTTGAGCGCCCCAGATACAGAAAACCGCACTCATGCTCAAATACACATTTTGTGCTCAGACTCAAAATACTTCGAGTGATAAATCTGAACCAATATCTTTTTAATCATTCCGAAAGTCTTCAATTAAGATATCATTTTTGATGTTTAGGTTTTTCTTTTAAACTGCTATTTCATGATTTAAGCAAGTTTGGTTGGGCACAAATTTCATGCTTGAGCATGAGAATGGTTTCATGAATATGTTCTAGATGCATCAACATTTCTTAGATTGTTGTCATACCTTCGAAAACTTCCAACCTCACAGATATTGGAATTGCTGGACCTTTTGCTGCGTCCTGAACCTAAGGACTCTCACATGAGATTAAATAACTAATATAATTCACTATAACTATATATACTAAATGACAAGCTGACTGGCCTGGTCATACATACAAATGAATTTAAATAAACCCAGTTTAGAATTTATATAAGCAAGACATATTAATAAATATTGAACACATAACACTTCTTAACCCTAGAGAAAAATACATCTTCAATCTATGAAGTGCTTTCAAAACAAGGAGTCAGGCAAGGCACAAACCTACAACTGCCTGATTTACTGGTAGGGGACTACCACACATGTACATTACTAATTAAATCCGAAAATTCAAGCAAATGACAAAAGTTGGATTTGTGTCTATTGTAAGAAAAAGAATCAATAATATACAGTGGAACTTCGTTAACTCGAAGTCGACGGGACCACGAAAAAACTTCGAGTTATCCGAGTGTTCGAATTAAGCGAGTTATCGTTTTTGGTGAAAAGTTTGGTCAATATTTGTCAACATTATATAATCATTATAACTTCGCTCTGTCGCTCATCAGTTTAGTGTGAAGACTGGTCAATACATGTAAATATATATGTAATGTTTCGTTATGTCACTTGTAATTTGGTGTAGTTTTGCCGATATACAGTCGCGATAAAGTTTCTTTCACTTAGTCACTTCAATAACGATCTGATGTGCAAGTCATGTTTGCAATTTTAAGGTAAACGATAAAACGGAATTCGACAAAGTAACCAGTTATTAATGTCAAAACAAATAACCGTTTAAGTTTAACACAGATTGCATACAAAACGTAACAGAACCATTACCTTTTATTGGACATATATAAAATACTGTTTGATCGGCCTACTTACTTTTTATTGATAACCATGCCATTTCCAAGTGTATTAGCACCGGAAGTTGGGCTGCGCATGTGCGTATAAAATGTTACTGTAACTGAGTTGGCGTTTTATCCGATTTAATAGACAGCACTGACCGTTACAGTTGTACTCTGAACACCTCGGCAGTAATTATGCTATTGTTTCAGCAGTTTAAAGATTTAATAGGCGCCGGTGACTGTGTCATTTCTACACCTGTAAAAACATCAGCCGGGTAGATCTACCGGTGTGTCAGAGATTAGTTCCGCTTGAGCGAACGGGTAGATGAGTTGTTGACCATCGTGTGTACTGATATCGGCGACCGCCTTGGGAAATTACCTGATGTAAGTAAAGCAGTACTTTTTATCACCAAGACTTGTTGTTATAAGATTCAACCGACAATTTCTTTTATGAATTTATGAAACACTTATAATAGCATGTAGGTTAGTAGTGCCGATATGTTCAGTATTACAAACGGAATTTAGCTCTTAAAAAATGTCGGCGTTTGCCACCGATCGACGAAAATTATACTTGGAGTTATTCGAACATTTCAAGTAGGATTTTTATTGTTGGGACCAAATTTTTACCTCGTATTATCCGAGTTTTTCGAGTTATCCGAATTCGAATTTTCGGAGTTTTTTTTACTAAGATAAAGAGAGAATTCGGCCGGGACCGGCGAGGTACTTCGAGTTAAGCGGGGTATTCGAGTTATCTTAGTTCGAGTTAACGAAGTTCCACTGTACTTAGAGAAGTTGAGCTTAACATTTCATACTCGTCAGTCCGTCAAAAAGAAGTTAAGCTTGACATTTTCTCTCTGAGAGTCGGCCATAGAGAAGTTACACTGTAAGCTTGACATTTTCTCTCTGAGAGTCGGCCATAGAAAAGTTACACTGTAAGCTTGACATTTTCTCTCTGAGAGTCGGCCATAGAGAAGTTACACTGTAAGCTTGACATTTTCTCTCTGAGAGTCTGCCATAGAGAAGTTACACTGTAAGCTTGACATTTCATATTTGACAGTCCGCCATTGAGAAGTTAAGCTTGACATTTCCTAGCTGACAGTCCGCCAAAGAGAACATTTTCTTGTATATAATTCAGCATAGTTAAGTCTCCCTATAAATCTTTGTACCAGTTTTCTCATCTTCTCCGTTTGACCCTTTTTGCAATGCCACCTACTGACTGATCCAGTAGATCGCTTCCTCTTCATTGTATTAGGTTGATGCTCTTTTTCCTCCGTGTCATCTTTTTCATTTCTTTTCCCCTGGTCTTCATTTCTGTACATTAAACATTTGACTTTCAGTACATTAATCATTATTCATGGGTATTTAGTTTTCATTATTTCAATGTGTCTAATATATGTACATATGCATTTGATTTCAAAGGCCTCCCCTAATAATTATTGCGGTAATGTAAATAGCTTGTGAACCTAGAAGTCCACTTAATCGTGAATTCACTACATTTCCTGATGATTAAAAACGTTCAGATTTAAATAATTATATCTCAGATTTAATAACAGACAAAATGACTCACCCTGCTTTGACTCTTTCAGATCGTCTTCTGGTCCCAATCTATATCAATAACAGAAATAAAGAACAGACTGAAGCCTTATCAAAATTGATGAGTTAAAAAATTTAATCCATTATTCTGCATAAACCTTCAATTGGTTTTACTGGAGTCAAGACCGAAGTTAATGTGTAGAAAATTTTAAAGATTAATTTTTAGGTTGAAGTCTCTAACTCCCTCAGATGGACTCTGGAAAACCTAAATTCAGAAGTTCAAATGTGCTGATTTAATAATAATGCTGAATATTTGAAGTTATTATTCATGGTAACAAAAGATAATTCAATGTCATTGTTGGTCATTTCAGTTTAAATCACCGGGATCAAGGTGCCCACCATTGTAAGATCTCCATAAATTCTTTACTCCTATCTATTGGACTGAAAGTCTTGTTAACAGTAAATGCACCTTGTGGTTATTTTGATTTTAATAAGTATGTCATACTAAACAAGTTTATTCTCATAATTGTACCAACTGGAATATTAATATAAAACAAGAGGTTTTTCTAGGTCGTATAATGTCCATAAGATACCTGCTGAATGTGTTGTGCAAGTCAGAATAAACAAACAAGCAGTAACTTTGACCCTGAATGTCTACTAGAGATTAGCTCTCAGTAATAATTAGGTGAAGGTTTGTGAAATTAAACTGAAAATCTTCATTCATAAATACTTATCATTTGTAATGGAAATACACAAAATATAGAGGATCATTGTACCTAGTAGATCAGATCAGATCTACAGAAATAGGTCAACCCAAAGGCCCTGATAGTGATTTGTTTCCATTTTTACCTTCATGGTTACTGGGGGTGAAACCCACAATATTGACGACTCCTCACTGCCTGTGGATGTGCCACTCTCCACGGACAGCCCAGACACATGACGAGACCGTGGAGGCATGTGTACAGCAGTGAACACAGGCACTTCCTCCTCCTCACCTAAGGCTGTCCTGCTCTGATCCTTAAGTACAAAAGCCTGGGACAGGGCCGGCCACTCGGAGGACTGACCTGGGCAATTCTCCTCCAGGTCGTCTTCAGAAAAAGTATCTTTAAAAAAGTAAATGTTTATAGACGTTTATATAGATGTACTTTAGTCTCTAGGACTTCTTTAACAAATGCAAGATGCAATAGACCAAAACAAATAAGTAAGCATTGAAAATATTGCTCACTTTGACATAATTTTTATGCCAACTTATAACCTGCCAGACACTTATTGATCTGGTGAATTGACCACATGTATGTACATTGATATGAGAAAATTGATCATCTTCTTGATCTCATTGACTATAGTTTACCTGTTTTTGTTACAGCTAAACAAGGAAAAGTAAAACAAGTATCTATTCTCCTCTACCCAAAAATTTTATATTCTAAATATTCAACTGTTAATCAACGATATATCAATAAATTCTGAATATTCAAAACAAGTTACCTATAGAAGAGTTGATTCTCTTAAAGAGCTGATCCTCCATGTCACTTCCACATTCACTATCCTCCACAAAAAGGGCACACTTTCCTGGAGATTGTGGGGTAATGAGATCACCTGCCATTTTCGGACTCTTGAATGGGGAGCATCCGAGCCCAGCTAATTTTGTCGGAGAAGGTGTTGAAGTTATATTATTGTGATGTATTCGTCTCCTTACTTTCTTTGGTGTTCTTTCTTTTCCTGATAACCCTGTTCCTGGGAGTGTATGACTAGATGAGGAGATTCCATCTATACCTAAATTTGTTCCTGTTGGACCGTTTGTCATAAGACATGACGGAGAACTTGTTCCTGTACTCCTAACAGAAGCACTTGATGATTTTCTGTCTATACTACTGCTTGCAGCTTGAGAGTTTGTTACAAAACGTGATGAGGAATCAGTCTCTTTACTTACCACAGCACTAGCAATATCATTGTCTTTACCCATAGATGATGATGATGATGATGATGATGATGATGATGAAATCATTTCTTTATTTGTGACTGTAGGACTGGCACTAATGCTTCCTGTTTGAGGATTTCTGACAGAAGATGATGAAATAACTTCTATATTTGTGACTGTAGGACTAGCAGTCTTGTTTCCTGTTTGAGGATTTGTTGCATTATCACCTATAATATCTGTAGTAGCCATAGAACCAGTCTTAGAAACATTTTTTTCAAAACTGTTTTCTGAGGAACTTTTCTTTGCTCCATGTGATTGCTGGTCTTTATTTCTGCAGCTTCTTCTGGCTGCCTTCACTAATTCATCAAAGTGAGACTTGTGTGTCTTTTCTGATAAAAGAATAGAATGAGTACATTATCTTTCTTGTCAGATTATATTCTTTCTTGTCAGATTATATTATAATCATGCCAACAGTTATCATATTATCACCATGGCCAGTACATCGAACAATTCTAGCTTTTCTTGGGACTATGCCAGTACCTGTAATATATATATCCCAAATGATGACTCCAGAAATCAAAACATTCTATGCGTGGTGGGTGGGTTGAAAGTGTTGTCTAATATTACATGGTACTGTTTGAATTAATCACTTATATAATTATTTTCATGGTTTCTGCTTGTCAAAGTCCTCCTCTTTTAAAGTTGTGAGTATTTTTTGGTCAATATGGCCACTTTCTTTGGGTACTTTACAAATTACAAAAAAAAATTCATATCATACAGCTGATGTATAGGAAACCTAGTAACGTTTACCTGACCTCTTTTCTTTACAATATATTTTACACATATTACCGTAAAAGCTATGACAGCATTGTTTCCACATGATAATTTGACTCACCATAGTCTTGCAGAACATTTTTAATTGTGGCTGGAGAACTGTTCTTTTCAATATTCACTCCTCTCTGGATGGAATAAAATCATTTTCATTATGATATTGGTTTTATAACAATTTAGTTGTTAAAATATTGTATATGATTGATATAATTCAATAAATACCAGACAATTGTAATCAATCAAGAATTGGTGTTCAAGAATTGGTGTTCAAGAAAATATATTGACCAATATTTATATTGATTTTTAGATTACAAGATTTTAATTCATCATCAACATGAAGATCAGGATTGGTTAAGATTTTATATAATGTACCTGTTTCCGTAAACTGCTAGCACTCTCTGCTCCCTTGGCTTTTTCTACAGCTTCAAGTTCCTTGATCAGCTGTTCAACTGATAAAAAAAGAAAGGATTGTTCTTTTAAAGTATTAACCTTCATTGTGTGTTATGTGACACAAGGAAAACTGGTAGAAGTTAGAAGACTGTCATGTTTTCAGGTACAGATAATCTTAAGTTAGGGGACTGTCATGTTTCAGATTACAGACAACTAGAAGTTTGGGGACTGTCAGGTTGTCAAATTACAGACGCTTATAAGTTTGGGCAATGTTGTGTTTTCAGATTACAGATAATCTGAATACTACCTTCCTGCAATTTTTAATTTTTAATAAAAAATTATGTGTTATGACGTCATTTTCAATCAGTTTTTACTTTGTAACAGACTTGAATACTGGAAGAATATAAAGATTTAGGGATTATCAGTAGTTTTGTAACTGTAGGGTCAGGGTAAGTATTTAAGGTCAATGGAACATAAGAACAACACAGACAAAGTGGCTGTTGTCAGGTAGAGGTAGTTTCCAGTACGACATCTTCATTCGAAGTACCACTAGTCTCAGTGTGTTACAGTATATAAGTTGCAGTGTGAAATCATCAAGGTTAAGTCAAGGACAACCATTTCAATCCACATGACAGTGTAATATTTGATAACTTTTTTAATTACAAAATTAAACAGAATTATTTTATACAACAGTAACAAGTATTCAAAAGGTGCAGAGTAGCAATTTTTCATATTCAGATAAACATTTGTAATTTGATAAATTGTAATCTTTGTTTTTTTCTTTATTGTTTTTAGTCATACCTGGCCTGGGACTAAGAGAATCACATTCAGCATTATACATCAACACAAACTCACGATGTCGGTTAATCAGTGTCTGAAACAAAAGCAAAGAGTAATAGTGAGCTGCTGAAAGCTACAGGCTATGTTCAGTAGAGGTCTATCATACTACAACCAAAGGTAATCTTTCAAAGCAAATCTCCCATCTGTTTTAGAGAGCCCAAAAGTCCTCATTCCCTCATATAAAATGCCTCAATTTTGGGATCTGCAGGTAGCTATGGCCCATGCTACATGTTATTGTATATGTATTTTAAATCAATACACTTTAATTCAAAATGTTTTAAAGAAATTATCTAAAAGCAAACAATATTCCTATTAGGTATATAGTGTTATCACTAACAATGCTTTTTAAAAATTTACCTGTTTATCTCCCTTGCATGACAGACCGTCGTCTTTAAGTTTTTTGCGTACATTCTTCTCCGACATTATATTGTAAACCAACTTCGCCATATATTTCCTTTTAGGGGTTGATCTGTTGAAATAGATTTAAACTTTTTTTTTACTTATTCACGTTTTCCTCGGAATCATTGTCCAGCAATGACAAAAGAATGGAGTGATAGATAATACATTTACATATATATCAAAGAATGGAGTGATAAATAATACATTTACATATCTATCAAAGAATGGAGTGATAGATAATATATTTACATATCTATCAAAGAATGGAACGATAGATAATATATTTACATATCTATCAAAGAATGGAGTGATAAATAATACATTTACATATCTATCAAAGAATGGAGTGATAGATAATATATTTACATATCTATCAAAGAATGGAACGATAGATAATATATTTACATATCTATCAAAGAATGGAGTGATAAATAATACATTTACATATATCAAAGAATGGATATATAGAGAATACATTTACATATATCAAAGAATGGAGTGATAGAAAATATATATACATGTATATCAAAGACCAAGTATTTAAATGGTTCAGTAGAAGTTGGTAGTGTCAAGAATCATACCATTATGAGTTTGTAAAGCATAATTTTCCTATTTCTTTGGAAAACACAGTTTTATGTATATAGTATTCGAATTTCAAGAACACAGACATTAGCAGTGACCTGAAACTACTCTTGCCAGGTATCAGGAAAGGTTTTTTTAACCTGGGCATGAGTAGGTAGTCTGGGTACAGAACATATTAAAAGTATAATGTAAGGGAAGAATTCAGGTTCATATTATTGTTATGGATACTGTCCCCTCAACAAAAATCGACCCAAATTCCCCATTTCCTGCTTAAAATTTCCCTTTTCCTTGCAAACAATTTTTCAGTATCACTTACCAGAATTTAATCTCTATTTGGGTACAGTTATTAATTGTATACAACTAAATGGTAGCCTGTACACATAGTTTCTATCATAAGTCTTACCGTCTTAAAGAAGACTTCTTTTCAGCACTGGCCAAGCACTGGTCAAGGTGTGTGTTGATTGCTTGGTCATTCACTTCCACACCACAAACTGGACATGGCACTAAAATCAAACATTTATTATATACAGTTAACAGTTGTGATGAATTATGATAAAGATAAAAGTCAAAAACTGAAGTACATATTATGTCTTGTGCTTTTGTTCAAATGAAGTGTAATCAAATCACTTAAAAAAACCAACATATCCTGTTATACATTTTCATAATACAATAGAGATTGCAGTCCTGTTTCTTCATTAATAAAGTGATATTAGGGATTTCAAATTGGGCATGGGCAGGGGCAAGGGGGGTATTACTCTTTTAATGTAATTTTCATCATGCTACAGGCCCAATATCAAGTCCCTGGGCCTCTTGATTATTGAGAAGAAGTTGTTTAAATGAAAAAGTTGACGACGGACGGACGGACGGACGACGGGCGCCGCACCACGGCATAAGCTCACTTGCCCTTTGGGCAGGTGAGCTAAAAATCAGGGTTTTTTCCCCCTTAAAATCTTTAAGTTTAACTCTGACAGGGGATAGTTTAACTCTAGAGGGACTCTATTGCCAAATATCAGCACCCTAGTACAATTATAAAGTGATGTATTCATACGTTTCAACACTTGCACCAAAAACTTAACTCAGAAATATTCGTGAAAAATCTGTTGTTTTTTTCCCAAAAAATCCTTTAGTTTAACTCCAGCAGGGGATAGTTTAACCCTCACAGGGACCATATTACCATTAATTACTATGCCTTTCAACACTAGCACCTAAAACTTAACATTTGAAAAACCAACGCCGACGCCAGAGTGACAACATAAGCTCTCACTCTTCTTCGAAGAGACGAGCTAAAAAGAGAACTGGGTTAATGATAAAGGAACCACCATGTGTGTTTACAAGCATCAAATATTATATATATCAAAAATTAAAATTTTACATTTAGTAAAACAACATCATAATCCACCATAACAACACTAACACATTCCTTCAAGCATAGGATATTGTGTGACTAAAATTCTATTTTAAATGTTTGATAATTACTTTTAACAGCAGGTGTAGTCAGTGGTTTGGTCGAGTGACACCGAATCCTCATCATCATGTGAAAGCGACTCGGTAGTATCTAGTGATATTGCTGATAGTACAGGTATTGTTAGGCCATTCCTGTTCTCACCAACATCTTTATTTTCTTTGTCACTCGCACCACTGCCCAAACTGCCTGTGGAGACGTCAGCAGTATTCCTCCTTTCCTCTGTAGAGACGTCAGATGCACAAGTGCTCCCTTCTTTGGGGCGGTGAAGTTGATCACGATCAGCTACACATACATACTGTGCTGTCCGCTGTGACCTTTTGTGAACATCAACTGTTCCATCGGCAGATCTAGATGTCACATCAGGCTCAACATGATCTACATTTGTTTGGTTTTGTGATGGTCGTTTCAGATTATGTTTGTTTACTTTTTTATCTTTGTCATTTAAGTTCACAACATTTGAATTTCTCAAACAGTCCTCGAAATCGTCTTCGTCTGTTGAGATTATAATGGCAGAATCAGAGACAGCTCTGCCACTCTTCCTCTTTGGTGAAAATACATCTAGAATTAGTTTATCCCTGTGTGCCTGTAAACAAAATCTTCATTAATGAAAAGACCAGTTTAAACAAAGTATGTGTTTGTCTAAAGTCAATTTGTAAATCTAATTAAATTTAGGTAAATAGTAAAAATACTATTTTACAAATATTACTTATTAGATTAGATGTTATTGACAGGTTGGGTTAAATCACCAACTTATGTATGAAATGCAAACTATTGAGGCATTGCATGGTTACTATAAATAGCCAAAATCATTTTTAAACTTAACTCTATCAAAATGTTTGTCCAAGTCACATTTATTTAGCCACGAAACATCATAAAAATGCAAAATAAAATTTATTTGCACCTGATAATATACCAAAAATTGATGCAATACCTCCAGTTGAGTAACAACAAGTTATATTACTAAGTAGCCAATACTTCAGTAAACATCTTTTGGGAAAATATTAATTTCCTTGTCGTAAATTAATGCAGCTTGAAATATTATATGGCAAATTTACTGTTTAAGCAATTTTGGGTATTTTTAGTAATCAATCCATACTCAAAATGGGCATATAAAAGGCGAGTTTGCATATTATGTGCAATCTGGTGCTTTCCTCAGATCTGATAGACAAAGAGATAGCCCTAAACTTCCAGCTGTCCTATAATTAATTGTTTGAAGTTTGAGTAAGAATTGTAAAGCAGACAAAGCTGTATGGTAATCACAGGAATTGCTTTGTACATAAGCTGTCTTATTCTCTTTTTTTTTCTTTTTTTTTGAAGTAGAAAATTAACTCTGTGGATACAATCTGTTTTATTCAACAAATCGAACATAACATATTCTAAAACATTTTTCAATGTTACAAGTTCAAAGTAAAATCTGACCGTGAACAATCTCTTATTAAAATGTTACCTGATGATCTTGTAATCTCTTCTTCATGCGAGTAAACCTCCCTGAAGTGTTATGTTGTTTGCTCCTTTCCTCTTCCTGTTTGTCATCCTCATTTGTATTCTTGTCTGGTGACACTTGTTGCAACTTGCATCCCTGATCACCGCTGGTTTTCTGTGCAGATAATATCTTTGGTTTGTCTATTTGAATATCGTCCTTTGGAGAGGACGATATTTGTGGCTCGTCAGCCTGATTGTTGTCACAAGAGGAAGATGGTCTAGGTTTGTCTGCAACTGGAAATGATTCCTTAATACTCTTCACTTTGTTTTGTTTCCCAGACTTGAATTGACGGCTAGTGTTCTTATCAGACACCCTGTAATACAAGTTTGAAGAAAACATCAGCTAAAGATTACATATGGGAATAACCTACTAAAGCATTTCAATAGAAATGGAAAGGACAAACAAAGTTTATACAAGCTGAGCCTTTAGCTTGTTCCATATGTAAAAATAATCAAAGTGCCTAAGGCTCTGAGAAACGGACAGGGTCTGGGGTCATAAAATAAGAAATTTAAAATTGGATTTTATAGTCAGATAGCTACATTTGTATCAGATGAAATGTCTTAATCTGGTTATTCTTATTCTACATGTATATATATTCAAGAAAACATGTATAACATATTTATCTGCTGAAAACATTCCAAGAGCCGAGTATATTTCTTTCCCTGACACTTTTCTTTCATGTTTGTGAAAGATTATTGATATACTTCTAAATCAGTAAAGCTGCTTGTAAACTTTGAAAAAAAAAATCAACTGAAGGACAAATCGGTCTATTAACAGTTACATGTAGACATGAAGATGTACACAGCCTAACTTTTTTTTATTTATATCATAAGATGTTATTTAGGCCTAGCAAACATCTATTTTATGACCCCTTGTAACATTTTCTGATAGAAAACTGCGGTCGGGATGTCGGTCACGCTGTCTGTCGAGACCTACAATTTGGACAAACAAGACGCCAGTACATCAGTCACGGATCATAATCGTTAGATTCATTTCAAATAAACCAAATAATAATCTAATTTAATAAAATCCTCATGAAAAACGGCAATGTAATTTGTTACAACTTGCCTTCAATTCCTGTTGATATTTCTTGCATATTCTAGTGCCATACAAATAAATATCAAACTGCAAACAGTCGCTGGTTTAGTTACATTAGACATAATAAGTGATGATCACGTGATTAGTCATGTGACAGCTGAAGTTATTTAGCTGCAAAGCTATTTATAGAATTGTAAACATTTGACTACGTAAACACAGTTGGTTTTGGGCTTATATGAAATGTTTCTGCATATGAACTCAGGATGAACATACGAGTCTAGATCTAGGACATGTGGATAGTTTTTCTGTGGACACATGTAAATTTCCACGAGGATCAAATTGAATTATTTTACTTTCGTTTTCAAGGCAGGATATTGACAGTACTACATAATCCTACGCCAACAAAATTGCATATACTGACGAGGAAAATGTTTATATTTATAATCTAAAAAAGTCTAGACCACCTAACTTTCATATTTCATTTTAAATAATTGCAGTTAACACGGAAACCATCAGTTAAATCGTGTCAATAATTACTGTTAAAATAGGAACTATATTAGGCTGCGGATATATATCATTTATATTACAGAAAAGAGAAGTTGTTAGCCGGAAACAAAAGTGTGACTAACAAAATTTACCACGACGACTATAACAGCAGGTGCCAAAGGCAACCTGACATTAAAAACATTATGTACAGGTATAACTATTCCAGTTTTAAACAAGGGCCCAATGGGCACAAATCGCCCACCTGCAATGCAGTGATCTTTTCATATATGGATCCTGCAGTTATTTGAAAGCATGCTACAGGACCAATATAATGTCTCTCTGCACTTTGGCTTTTCACTAAAAGTCATTTAAAGATTTAAGCATACTTGATCGACGTGACCTTGAATGTGAGTCAGGGTCATTCATTTGAAAAAACTCAACATGCTACAGACCCAATATTAACTCCATGGGACTCTTGGTTATTGAGAAGAAGTCGTTTGAAGATTTTAGCCTTTTTGACTCCTGTAACCTTGAATGAAGGTCAAGGTCATTCATTTGAAAAAAACTTGGTAGCCCTTTACCCCAGCATTTTACAGACCCAATATCAACTCCCTGGGACTCTTGGTTATTGAGAAGAAGTCGTTTAAAGATTTTAGCCTTTTTGACTCCTGTGACCTTGAATGAAGGTCAAGGTCATTCATTTGAACAAATTTGGTAGCCCTTCACCCCAGCATGCTACAGACCCAATATAAAGTCCCTGGGACTCTTGGTTATTGAGAAGTTGTTTAAAGATTTTAGCCTTTTTGACTCCTGTGACCTTGAATAAAGGTCAAGGTCATTCATTTGAAAAAACTTGGTAGCCCTTTAACCCAGCATGCTACAGACCCAATATCAACTCCCTGGGACTCTTGGTTATTGAGAAGAAGTCGTTTCAAGATTTTAGCCTTTTTGACTCCTGTGACCTTGAATGAAGGTCAAGGTCATTCATCTGAACAAACTTGGTAGCCCTTCACCCCAGCATGCTACAGACCCAATATCAAGTCCCTGGGTCTTTTGGCTATTTAGAAGAAGTCGTTTATTTTTTTTTTAGCATATTTGACCCCTGTGACCTTGAATGAAGGTCAAGGTCATTCATTTGAAAAAAACTTGGTAGCCCTTTACCCCAGCATTTTACAGACCCAATATCAACTCCCTGGGACTCTTGGTTATTGAGAAGAAGTCGTTTAAAGATTTTAGCCTTTTTGACTCCTGTGACCTTGAATGAAGGTCAAGGTCATTCATTTGAACAAATTTGGTAGCCCTTCACCCCAGCATGCTACAGACCCAATATAAAGTCCCTGGGACTCTTGGTTATTGAGAAGTTGTTTAAAGATTTTAGCCTTTTTGACTCCTGTGACCTTGAATAAAGGTCAAGGTCATTCATTTGAAAAAACTTGGTAGCCCTTTAACCCAGCATGCTACAGACCCAATATCAACTCCCTGGGACTCTTGGTTATTGAGAAGAAGTCGTTTCAAGATTTTAGCCTTTTTGACTCCTGTGACCTTGAATGAAGGTCAAGGTCATTCATCTGAACAAACTTGGTAGCCCTTCACCCCAGCATGCTACAGACCCAATATCAAGTCCCTGGGTCTTTTGGCTATTTAGAAGAAGTCGTTTATTTTTTTTTTAGCATATTTGACCCCTGTGACCTTGAATGAAGGTCAAGGTCATTCATTTGAAAAAAAACTTGGTAGCCCTTTACCCCAGCATTTTACAGACCCAATATCAACTCCCTGGGACTCTGACCTAATATCAACTCTCTGGGACTCTTGGTTATTGAGAAGATTTTAGCCTTTTTGGCCCCTGTGACATTGAATGAAGTTCAAGGTCATTCAATTGAACAAACTTGGTAGCCCTTCACCCCAGCATGCTACAGGCCCAATATTAGGTCTCTGGGCCTTTTGGTTATTGAGAAGAAGTTGCTTGAATTGGAAAGTTGGTAACATGTGAAAAGTTTTGCTACTTTATGTGTTCTATTTTCTTCAGCAAATTAAGTAACTGGAACACAATTTTTCGCCACATTTTGTCTATTCCTGCAGATGACATGTCAGTGCAAAGAGCACCCGAAACTAAACACATACAAATAATAACTTACCATCTTTATTTGAAGATAAAGTAAAAGACTTCATTCTTGTTGATAAATAACTTTTGTTCAGAACAGAAAACTAGTAAACGACATTGTAAATCAAGTATTAGGTCAAAGAAAACGATGTCTGATATGATCTGGGAAATCACCCGTGTCTATAAATAGAACACGAAAGAGTTCCATTTGAACATAAATGGTGGAACACACGTTCTCTGGTTAAAGATCAGCTGGCATGGTTTACAAGTTTACAGGAATATTCAAGTGATGTTTAAGCTTAATATATGATAATGAATAGATATCTTCATCTGGAATATTTTTATGACTGAATATTTTACGGTTTCCACAGCCTTGGGTATTCTGCTATAAGGTATAGTCTGTTTCATAAAACTTCAGAATAACTAATCTTAATAAGGGCGCCCCCACTGTCAATTACCTGTGCCCTGCGCCCTTATAAGGTCAAATACGGTAATCCCAATGATGACCAGTTCAGACAACTGCCCAATTATATAATCCAAATGATGACAAGTTTAGACAGAGTCTGTGGGTCACTATAAGAAATTTGTTTAGCCCTGTGTTTTTATTCACACCTCAATGACATAAATCATCAAGACAGTTACGTCTACAAAAGATGTGTCATTGTGTCTTGTATTTACCACATGTGAACCTGGCACGAATTCCAAGGCCATGGTTCATATATAAATGCATTATAGTATCAAGGCTAGTAACTCCCGGTAGACCAAACTAAGCAAGGATTTTCAAAATTGTTTTTTTAAAGTGCTTTGTATATTAATCATAATTTGTGATCATTTTTATTATATCGATACAAGCACTGCGCTTCGTTAAAATGTCATCACACAAAATACCCAGTTTGAGAAATATTTTACCTTTGACAGGTATGCAATATCATGCACCAGCCTGTTGTTTTTGCCTTGTATAATACTGGTACTTACCTGACAGACGTAAATTTAGAGACAATATCATCAACATCAGCTTGTTGTTTTTACCTTGTATAATACCTGTACATACCCGACAGAATTTAGAAACAATATCATGATTCATCGAAACAATTTCAATTTACGGCCCCAAAAGGCCATTAACAAAAAGCCCTGACACCAGCTTGTTATTTTTACCTTGTATAATACTGGTACTTACCTGATAGATGTAAATTTAGAGACAATATCATCCACCAGCCTGTTGTTTTTAAGATCAGCATCATACGTGGGCTGGAAAATTAACAGAAAACCTTATCTTTGGTATGTCAGGTGGGTCTGTGTACCTGCCATTTGGAAAAGATTTGAACTTTCTATTGTAGAATCAAAGATCATGTAATGATGTTTGTAATCAATAATATCAAATCAAGACATTTTGTTAACATCCCAGCTCACATCATAACTAATAGTCTCGCTGTAAACAAAATCTGTCTGTAACTACAGTAATTGCTGAAATCTATGTTTGACATACTAAATTTTAAATATAGAAAATCCCAGTGAGCATCACTTACCACGTTACAGACAGGGCAAACGTTCTTGTAAGACAGGTACTTCCTTATGCACAGTGAACAGACTGAAAGAAAATAATTATGGAGAAAACGATTGAAAATATGTAGTAAAAATAATCAGGACTATTCCAGTAAAATATCTACCAAACAGAAGGACTCCATGTTTGTCAAAATGGGACCACCCATAGAAGTTAGTGATTTATTTTATACAGTACATTACCACCGTATGATATAGGCTACATTTTCTACAGCACCCACCATGCACAGAATTGTTTATTTCTGGATTCCTCCAGTTGGATATATATTTTAATGGAACAGCCCTCAGTAAATAACAGCACGAAAACTTTGTGCTTTCTCATAGATATATTAATATAAACAAACATATCTTTTTTTAACATTCAGGGCATCCAGTAGGATTAAAATCTCAAGAGTCAGTGACCCTCAGCTCTGAAATCCTGAGAGTCAAATTAAAATCCTGAGAGTCAAAATAAGAAATTCTCAAAGTTGACGGTTAATCATTTCACTTTTATATCTTCTTTTTTTTTTTTTTTTTTTTTTAAATGTGAACACCTATAAACATGATTGAATAGAGACATGTGGAAAGTTAGGTTCATTTATTACCTCTAGCTCTCTATTAATATTGAATACTGTATTGATTTCTTTATTTAAAGGACCTAAAGTTGATTGGTTTCATCAAATAAGTTTAACGATATATATAAGACTTGGAAGATTCATATTGTGATTTTCAACTTTTATTATCAGATACATGTATTTACATTTTTTTTATGTGGTTCAAGAAATAAGGAAAATGTAAATATCTGTTAATGAATGTTAAAAATTGTGATATGAACCTTCAAAGTCTTTTATTATAGGACTAGGTAAACTACCAGACAAAACTTAGGAGCCTATCCTTTACTGCTCAACCATGTGAAGATCATATAACACATGCCTGTTTGTAAGTATGTACAGCATGTTAGCAAGCATTAATTACACTACCCAGTATGACTGAATATACCAGCAGTTGATAAAACTCTAGGCAATGGTAAACATCAAATCATTCTTGATTCAAACATATTTCACTGTCAAATCATACCAGTTCTAGCAACTATAAAGCTGATTATATAATACTGGTAATAAGGATAAAAGAATAAAAGCAAGTTAGATCAGTTTTATTTTGGGATATGTCTTCCAATGTAGTGAGATTGTTTTAAACTGAAATTCTTTGAGAGTTTTGCTATCATAGTCATAGTGATGAGATGATTGGCAGATGTGGAAAATATGAATATCTTTAATCCTGGCGGCCGACTCCTGGTACTTTTGTCGGTTGTGACCAAACAACATTTACATCAGCTAGCAATGCATTTGGAGAAATAAACACATATCTGTAGCTAATGTGTCTTTGTCAAGTTCTTGGGTTTGTATGGGCGATAATTATATTTGCACTTCAGTTAGTCACGGATTACCAGAACAGTAATCAAGTACTATACTTACTAGCTGCTATAACGTAGCTCTAGACGACGGACGGAAAATTTCTGACAGATGGTCGTCGTCAGAGCTACGATTCCCTCCCATTGCTCGTAATGTAGCAAAACAGTGAACCTCGAAAATGCTACAAATAGCAGATATCGTTTAACTTTGGGAGTAATAGTTCGTATAATCAAACGTTTCTAATACAATAATATATTAGCCTACCGTCTAATCTAGAAATCTTTAATTCACATATTCTGATATCATACTGCTCGGGAGTTGTCTCCGTGATCCGCCATGATACTTCTCGAAGAACTCTCGCGAGGATTCTAACCCAAATATGGAACCCGTGATTCATATATGGATGAAGCTACTACGATAAATAAATACATAATCAGAGATATTTAACCACTGTTTTGTAACTCTTGTGAAGAAAGCGAATCTTACTTTGCGTTATTATATAATTTCAGAATGAATTGACCTTCCTCACCGAGGTATATAACTCCAAATCTGTTTTTCTGTTGAAATCTTATGGGAAATATCATAAGCATCAATTTATTATGATTTCCTTATAAGGAAGTTGACCTTTACACTTGTATCAAAGATGGCAGTATGTTTGAACTGATATCTCTGTGTCTTACTCGTTTTGGATTTTACTATTTATTGGTAAACAATTGACGTAATGTGCAGGTTTGTGGCTTGAATATTGATAATAGATAACAGAATCATCAATTTACATGTGTTTTTTTTATCCGAGAAAATTTTAACCACACCTAAATACTGCCCGGTGTGAATCACATCGGGGCTTGCTACACTATCGGCAATAGGAGGGACTTCATACCCTGCCGGAGAGCAGTGTAGGCAGGGTATGAATATTCGTTCTATATACTTACAAGTATGTGAGCAGTTAATTATTATTATGGCAGTCTTGAGACTCTCAAAACAAATGGGACACTTCAGCAACTTGTCAATTTCCTGTAAAAAATAAAATGCCAAATCTTCAAAATGTACTTTAAACAAAACCTGCGTGACCATCGTATCATTTTTAGTAACATATGAATTATGTTAGCTTCAGTAAATCTATACTTTGAATCGTTATATTTACTAGCGAGGTTTTTTTTCGGAGGAAACTCGGACTAATGGAATCCAACAATAATATTGGACTATTTTATTCCAACTTTATGTTGATGACGGTAATTAACTATTTACCAAACTAGCATTAACCTCACTACATACGCATGCTATTTTGTTTACAAATATCAAGCACACTGATTATCATTTTTCGTCAGAATAAGCGACATATCGTACGATTTAAATTATTTCAATGGTATCTGTTCTAACAGACTTAGTTGTTATAGTCTTTACAATTTAATTTCCAATACACATGATCGCTATTACTCGTCTGTGGCCAAAAAATGTCGAATATTACAGTAGGAAAAGTTATTTACCTCCATCTTTCCCGCGTATAATTTCTGGGCGGAATATATTTCCTGCCTCCTGTGAAAAAGAGTTCCAGTCTGTTAATAATTACCTCCCTTGGACCGCCTGTTTTTTAAAAGAAAAGGCCTATGGGGTATGCATCGGTTAGATCTTTGTTCAAATTATGGTCAATCTTGAAATTAAGTGCGATTGTTTTCCCATCGATATGAGTTGGAATAGCATTTACAAAACAAACAAAAAAAAAAAAAAAAACAAAAATGAAACAAAAAAAAATGAAATTGAGTCATATTCTTAACATGTATTTACAATGACATTACTTCAGCTAATCTAAGCATAGCCATTGAAAGTACTGCTTCCTACCAAGAACCTATCGTTCCTATCAAGGCTAATTATATAATCACTATGTACCATATAAAGTCTGGATTTCACAGATGTACAGTATCTTTTCTCTTATTGTTGATGAACTTGTAAGAAGAAATTGTTGATGTATCGTTCTTGTCATCATCATCATAATATCAATCAAGGAAATCTCTATTGATTCAAAGATCATTGAATATCGAATCAACTTGGACATGTAAACACCAAAGATAGGGGAGGCAGGGATATTACTATATTAACAAATGAGAAATTAAATCATCACGCTTATCATACACATTAACTGTAAGCTGTTCATAAGGGTGTAACATTGTAAGTAAAGATCGCGGCTGATGTTTAAGAGTCTATAAGGTCCTCAATTTTTTTAGGTAAGTTTTACAGGGTGTGTTTGATAGACACAAAGTTTTTGTTATCTAAAGACAACACATTATCAATATACCTGTAGTTGAAATTGAAGGGACTTTACAAGTTCTCTATTACCTGTTCCGATAAGCTCTTCAATATAATCATCTTAATGAAAACGAAAACAAGTCTGCCAACTGAGGGACACAGTTTGGTCCCATGGGGATGCCAATGTAAGTCTATTGGAAAATTAACAATTGTACTTTTTGTTATATATTGAAGCTGGGATAAAGGATACAGACTTTTATCAAACAAATAGCAATAGTTCATCTCCAAGCAAAGGACACAACTATGTGAGTTTAGATTGTGGAGAGAGATACAGCAGCTGTACCAGTGATACTTCACTAAGTCTGTGGACGGAAAAGAATAAAGAGATATTTATATTTCAGTTGGTGGAGGGCGGGATGTGAGTGATGATATTTAGACTCTCATTTTAAATGGAAATTGAAACAAGTTGGTGATAAAGGAGACGAGACAGAGATAATTAAAGACTCCATGGTTCCCATTGTTATGTATTACCAACTCTAACGCATGGCGGCTCTCAAGTAGTTCTGTTTAATCAAGATCAATCAAACGTTTGACATATACATTGATGATATAATATAATCAAGCTTGCATGTGAATCATACGAATGGTACTATGCACAAGTAGTACTTGTTTATAACTGAACCATTATACATGACATCACTCTCCTTAAGAAAAATATGGAATTATGATTTACCAATATACATACAAGAGAAATTATATCTAGTAAACTTGTAATAAGCACAGATATAATAACAGAAAATTCTTACTTTCTCCAAGTCCAATTATTTTCAAGTGTCCAAAACACAATTTATAACCTTAACTGTTCTGCATTTCTTGAGTACTTTATGAGCAATTTAAAATAAACTTTAACAGTCAAATAACACTACTTGTGTAATAAATCACTGGCGCGATAGGATATATCGAACGCGTTTTGTCGTTTTATCTAGTTGGCACAGTGTAAATAAAAAATAAACACAAAATCATTCAAATCATAATCTTTCGCTGTGCATTTTAGTTCTTTTCCTAGCACAGTAGTTCGAAAGTTTATTCGCGACGCGTTATGTCACATAATCACGATATTTTCTGTTTGGCACAACAATTCGTCCCGATCTGGTTTTCTGTGGGGTTGATTGTCCAAATTGTGACATAGGTGGATTCGCGTTTTCCTGATTATTGTCACTGGTGCTTGGTTGTTGATTATCAGGCTTTACAACTGTTCCTTGTTGTGGCGGATTCACTGTTGGAATAAATGGCTCATCATCGCAATTCATATTGGGGAACTCCGCCTTTGTAAGTCGAAGGTATTTCCGGTTTCTCCGGTATTTACTTCCGGTGCTTGTTTCCACAATATAGGATCTTGGGTTGTGGTGTTTTTGTGAAACTGTTGCTGGAATCCATTGCTTGTGTTGTGTTTTCTGCATGATAACATTGTCACCTGGGTTTAGTGGTTTAAGAGCTGGACCACTATGTCGGTCATAGTAAAACTTCTGTTTTACTCGTCTTGCCTTCATATGCGATTTCAAGTCATTTGGCTGTATCACACCTGGACTTAAAAGAGGTGCAGTCGTTGGTAAGTCAGACTTTAAGCGTCTGCCCAGAAACATTTGCGCAGGAGAAAGTTTCATGTCCTCAATAGCTGTGTTTCTGTATACTAACAAGGCTTTGTATGGATCACCATTGTCAGCTTTACGAAGAAGATTCTTCACGGTTTGTACACAACGTTCAGCCTGTCCATTAGACTGTGCATAGTGAGGGCTGGAGGTTTCATGTTGAATTCCATACTGTTTTGTGAACTCGTTGAATTCTGCACTTGCAAATTGCGGGCCATTGTCCGTAATTAATTTGTCCATTATTCCATATCTGGAACACTGACTCTTGATATACTGAATGGTATTGTTACTACTCATGTTGTCAAGTTTTGCTACTTCCGGCCATTTCGAGTAATGGTCAACGGATAACAGGTAGTTTTGTCCCTTGTACTCGAATATGTCTGCTGACACTATTGACCAGGGCCTATTAGGAATTTCTGTTTCCACCAGGGGTTCTTTCGGGTTCCGGTTGATGTGCTGTGCACAAACTGAACATTTTGAGACGACATCTTCTACTTCTGAAGACATGCCTGGCCAGAATAATGTATCCCTTGCTCGTGACTTACATTTGACAATTCCAAGATGCGAGCTGTGAATGATTTTCAACATCTCCGGACGTAGGGTTCTGGGAACTACAAGTTTGTGTCCTTTAAACAGTAAGCCGTCCACACAAGATATCTCATCCTGACTATCCCAATATTGTCTAATATTTAATGATATTTGATCCCTCCTGTCCGGCCAACCGTCCAAAACAACTTTCTGAAGTTGTTGTAACTCTACATCTTCAGCTGTAGCTTTGCGGAATTCCTGTAACTTCTCTGGTGACACAGGCAAGTACGATAATAGGTGTACCTCATTCACCGCAATATCCGGAACTAAGTCCTCGTTGGACTCCTTCAGAAATGCACGGCTTAATGTATCCGCTAGGAACATTTCCTTTCCTGGTTTATAAGACACTTTCAGGTCATATTTCTGCAACGTCAGCAGTATCCTTTGAAGACGAGGCGGGGCCTGGAAGAGTGGCTTCGTGAATATTGACTGCAATGGTTTGTGGTCACTCTCTACTAGGACATGTCTGCCAAACACGTACTGATGAAATTTTGTGCAACCAAAGGCGATAGCCAATGTCTCCTTCTCAATTTGCGCATAGTTCTGCTGACATGTGGTTAATGCCCTCGAGGCAAATGCTATGGGTTGTCCTTCCTGGACTAATGCTGCACCAAGTCCCTTTGAGCTAGCGTCTACTGTCAGTACAAGTTCTTTATTTTTATCATAGTAACGCAGAACTGGCGCTTTGATAACAAGATCCTTCAGTGTTTCAAAACACTTCATGTGTTCCTCTTCCCAGTGCCATGCTATGTCCTTTTGCAGTAGTTGGCGTAGAGGTGCAGATTTTTCCGACATACTGGGAAGAAACTTTCCCAAGTACTGCAGAAATCCGAGGAAAGTCATGAGTTCTTCTTTATTTCTCGGTGGGTCCATTTCCTGGACTGCTCGTACTTTCTCTGGGTCAGGTTTTACACCTTTATCTGAGAGTTCATGTCCAACGTAAGTTACGCGGTCCTTCCTGAACTGACATTTATCCTTGCTCAGTGTAAGGTTGTACTCTCGCACGCGTCCGAGAACTCGTTTCAGCCTCTCGTCGTGCTCCTTCATGTTGGCTCCCCAGACAAGTATATCGTCCACTATTGCGTCACTGCCCTCGATATCCAGGTATCCGACGTAGAACTCGTCCTCCGAACTTTCTTGGTCTAATGCATGAACTATTTTCTTTTTGATTTTGAAGTTCTTTGTTTTGCATAGTTTTGCGAAGTGATTTTTTCCTTGACACTTCAAACATGTCTTTCCAAAAGCTGGACAATTTTCATGCCTACTACTTCCGGTGTAACTATATCCACATCTTGTACACGTGTTTTCCTTTACTTTAGCTACTGTGGGTGCACGTTTGGATTTATAGTTGCTAGTTGACTTGGCTTTGGTGATTGAATGAACTCTTGCATCTTCACCAGACATAGATTTTGCTTGTGCATGCGACAGTTCATGTGTCCTGGCTATGTCTAAAGCTTTGTTCAGTGTAAGTTCATTTCCAATATTGATCAGCTTTTCTCTGATTTTCGAATTTCTCACACCAATAACTATCCGATCCCGGACCATTTCATCAGAGTTTTCATAATTACAATCTCTTACTGAAATCTGTAATTGTGTTGTGAACTGTTCAAATGTTTCATTTTCACCTTGTGTTTTACTGTGAAACTTATATCTGTTGTATATTACATTTGACCGTGGCTTGACATATTGTTCAAAATGTTCATAATAATACTTAAGTTCTTTCTGTTGATCCTCTGTGAGGTTCCATGTTGTGAACATGTTTCTTCCCTTTTCTCCTGCCCAGATCATCAGGTAGGCACATTTTTCTGGTTCTGTTTTCCCCAGCAGCGGTCCCGAGAACATACATGTCACATGTTGCTTGAAAGTTTTCCATGCAAATTCCAAATCCTGGCTTTGCCAGTCCATCATCGGTGTTGAGCCCACTAAAGCTTCCATGTTGGATGCAATATTACTTCTTGAACCTTTGTTCAGTGTTTCTCAAGACCGATGTCTTGTAGTTGGGCGGATTCATCCCACTTCTGACACCATGTTATGTATTACCAACTCTAACGCATGGCGGCTCTCAAGTAGTTCTGTTTAATCAAGATCAATCAAACGTTTGACATATACATTGATGATATAATATAATCAAGCTTGCATGTGAATCATACGAATGGTACTATGCACAAGTAGTACTTGTTTATAACTGAACCATTATACATGACACCCATATCTAATCATTTCAGATTTTCTTCAGTTCTAAATTCTCTTCTGTAACTTCCATCAACAGTTTGTCCTTGTCAACAGTAAAATAGTCTTCTGGTAACTTTTAGTCAGAGTTTAGAATGCTGTCAGTTTAGTTACTGGTTGACTGCTAACATGATTGCCTGGTGATAAGCTTCCCCAAAATGCTGTTGACACTGTCTTTTAAAAGTGAGGCTGTCCTCCAAACCTCCAGAAAAAAAGAAACAAGAGACTTTCAATTTCTGTCATCTTTTTTATTTTAATTAAGTTGAAAATAAAAAAATAAAAATTACAAACAAAAAGATGCTACTTAAAAATCTGCTTTTTTCTCCTACTAATAAAAACTTAAATGTCCAGAACATTTATTTAGAGGCTATTTTATTAAATCTGAAATAGAAACACAACTAAAAACCAGATGAGGAACTTTATGAAAGATTCCTTGAGACTTTCCATGAAGCTATGAAGTCATCTTGCAGTATTTATTGTATACGAGATTCAAGAAAGATAATCCAGACAAGGACTTTCTGCCAATGAAATCCAAGACTTTTCCAAGACTTTGTCATTAAATTTAAGGACATTTCGAGGACTTTCTGTCATTAAATTCAAGGACTTTTCCAGGACTTTGTCATTAAATTCAAGGACATTTCCAGGACTTTCTGTCATTAAATTCATGGACTTTTCCAGGACTTTCTGTCATTAAATTCAAGGACTTTTCCAGGACTTTCTGTCATTATTTTCGAAGACTTTTCCAGGACTTTCTGTCTTAAATTCAAGGACTTTTCCAGAGCTTGTCTTCTGGGATAGCTCTATAACACAGTGCAAAGTTTGATACATATAGTATTATTACCCATCACAATGTAGTACAATAGTAAACACATTGCATTGCCTGTATAGTATTATTTCCCATCACTATGTAGTACAATAGTAAACACATTGCCTGTAACAATCAATATTGCAGTAAAAAAAAGTTTAAATGTCTTATCAGAAATCCTGTCTATTCCAGCAATCCTATTTGTATAAAAAAATTCTGAAAATAATAATAAAAAAAAAAAAACGAAAAAAAATAAATAAATATAGCTCATGATCACAACACTGCAGATTTTTTTCTTTTTTAATATAATAGGAAAACATAATTATCTTCTGTATCTTATTTTAACACCAGACATAACAAAGACTTTCATGGAATGATACTGAATTCCAGGCAAGGGATTTTTCAAGGATCTGTATGAAACATGAGTGATGGCATGGACGAGGAATCAAGGATGAACACGACTGTGGAACACTCAGGTTTGTTTATCTTAAAAATAGGAAAATGATTATATAAGTAGACAAACAAAAACACATTATACTTCTTATGGAAGCTCTGTATCAATGCCAGCATTATAAACAAGATATCCCAGAGGGATCTTGGCGCCCACCATTGAATGATCTTTATAGGTTCCATGTCAGATTGATCTTTTCTCTACTTTTCCCTTCCTCTAAGTCTTACTAATCTGTGTAAATTCAGAAACAGCCCTCTAGTACTTTTCAAACAAGGGGAACCTATATATGAAATTTAAGATTTAGCGATAATGGCTGCCTGTCAGCCATGTTGTTTTCAATTGGTCCCAATATGCAAAGCTAGGCACTGAGGGGAACCTACATATGAAATTTGAAAAAGATCCCTTCAGTACTTTCACAGAAATAGCGATAACAAACTTCAATCGTCAAAATCCAAGATGGTTGCCTGTCGGCCATGTTGTTTTCTGATTAGTCTCAAAATACAATATGCATAACTAGGCACCAAGGGGAACCTGCATATGAAATTACAGAAAGATCCCTTCATTCCTTTCTGAGAAATAGCGATAACAAACTTTAATTGTCAAAATCCAAGATGGCTGCCTGTCGGCCATGTTGTTTTCCGATTGGTCTCAAAATGCAATATGCATAAGTAGGCACTGAGGGAAACCTACATATGAAATTTGAGAAAGATCCCTTCAGTGCTTTCTGAGAAATAGCGATAACAAACTTCAATTGTCAAAATCCAAGATGGCTGCCTGTCGTCCATGTTGTTTTCTGATTGGTCTCAAAATGCAATATGCATAACAAGGCATCAAGGGGAACCTACATATGAAATTTGAAAAAGATCCCTTCAGTACTTTCACAGAAATAGCGATAACAAACTTCAATTGTCAAAATCCAAGATGGCTGCCTGTCGGCCATGTTGTTTTCTGATTAGTCTCAAAATGCAATATGCATAACTAAGCACCGAGGGGAACCTGCATATGAAATTTGAGAAAGATCCCTTCATGACTTTCTGAGAAAAAGCGATAACAAACTTCAATTGTCAAAATCCAAGATGGCTGCCTGTCGGCCATGTTGTTTTCTGATTAGTCTCAAAATGCAATATGCATAACCAGGCACTGAGGGGAACCTGCATATGAAATTTCAGAAAGATCCATCCAGTACTTTCACAGAAATAGCGATAACAAACTTCAATTGTCAAAATCCAAGATGGCTGCCTGTCGTCCATGTTGTTTTCTGATTGGTCTCAAAATGCAATATGCATAACAAGGCATCAAGGGGAACCTACATATGAAATTTGAAAAAGATCCCTTCAGTACTTTCACAGAAATAGCGATAACAAACTTCAATTGTCAAAATCCAAGATGGCTGCCTGTCGGCCATGTTGTTTTCTGATTAGTCTCAAAATGCAATATGCATAACTAAGCACCGAGGGGAACCTGAATATGAAATTTCAGAAAGATCCATCCAGTACTTTCACAGAAATAGCGATAACAAACTTCAATTGTCAAAATCCAAGATGGCTGCCTGTCGGCCATGTTGTTTTCTGATCGGTCTCAAAATGCAATATGCATAACTAGGCACCAAGAGGAACCTACATATATAATTTCAGAAAGATCCCTTCAGTACTTTCACAGAAATAGCGATAACAAACTTCAATTGTCAAAATCCAAGATGGCTGCCTGTCGGCCATGTTGTTTTTCGATTGGTCTCAAAATGAAATATGCATAACTAGGCACCAAGGGGAACCTACATACGAAATTTGAGAAAGATCCCTTCAGTACTTTCTGAGAAATAGCGATAACAAACTTCAATTGTCAAAATCCAAGATGGCTGCCTGTCGGCCATGTTGTTTTCCGATTGGTCTCAAAATGCAATATGCATAACTAGGCACCAAGGGGAAACCTACAAATGAAATTTGAGAAAGTTCCCTTCAGTACTTTCTGAGGATTAGCGATAACAAGAATTGTTTACGGACAAACGGACGGACGGATGGAGGGACGGACGGACGGACGGACCACGGACCACGGACGCAGGGCGATTTGAATAGCCCACCATCTGATGATGGTGGGCTAAAAACTAGACAGGGATTCTAACTGGGGACCTCTGAACTCTAGATCGACGTACGCTCTAACATGTCAAAATTTTGATGCTTTTCATTTATTTTTTCAGATGTAATTAATATACATTTTATATTAATGATTAATTCTACCTTAGGCCTTGATGACTGCTTGTAGATTTTTTTCTCAAGTACACTGTATAAGTGCATATATTTTAATATCTATTATTTCAGACAAAAATATTTTTGAATTCAATGTATTATTACTTCACTATAATATCTTTTATTTCAACCATGGAATCATTTCATAGTACATAATCAAGAATCAAGAATCAAAAGTTTCGAATATTCTCATTTATATTCTGTAAGAGACATCTCTACATATCTACACAACAAGTTATGTACATGCACACGTATGTATAATTGGTACTCTCAGGACATGCCTGTTGGCATGGCCACCTGGGCCCCAGGGCCCAAACCCTACCTTACCACCATCTTAGGGACCTCCATAACACCTTACCTATATATATGTGTTCCCTGAACGCCTACATATTTAGAACAATAGGCAGAGACATCAAAGGGAGGGTAATTATAGTCTGTTTCATACATGTTCTGTATTTACCAAGATATTTTACCTGTAGGAATCATTTGACAACTAAAGAAAACCAAAACACAAGCATTGAAAAATTCTATAATATAGTATTAATCACATTGATATAGATAAGTTATACAAAAAGTAAGAACATTATAATTCTGCAAGTTAATATATCTTTTCATAATTTGAAAACAACATTATCAGAATCTTTATTATAAATTGAGAACTACATTTATACACGTTAATGTAAATTAACACATTTTGATAGGAATAACATCATTAGAATCTTAATTATATAGAGCACTAGAAATGTACATGTATGCTAATTTAAAGATACACAGTTTGAAATATCAGTATTATAATCATAGAATATTACGTGTTAATATAATATCACATATTTTGATAGGACTATTAGAATCTTACATTATATTTATATCATATAATGTTATACAACGGACAAAATTGAAATCAATGAATATACACAGAAAACTGTAACAGGCATGCAAATACATGTATACATGTACACAGTTGGAACAAATCTACAAATTTATCATCACGGTGTAGTAAAATACAAATAGGATAAAGCACTGTCCATGTTACATCAGTACAACCTTGTCCATGTTACATCAGTACAACCTTGTCCATGTTACATCAGTACAACCTTGTCCATGTTACATCAGTACAACCTTGTCCATGTTACATCAGTACAACCTTGTCCAATATGTTACATCAGTACAACCTTGTCCATGTTACATCAGTACAACCTTGTCCAATATGTTACATCAGTACACCCTTGTCCATGTTACATCAGTACAACCTTGTCCATGTTACATCAGTACAACCTTGTCCATGTTACATCAGTACAACCTTGTCCATGTTACATCAGTACAACCTTGTCCATGTTACATCAGTACAACCTTGTCCAATATGTTACATCAGTACAACCTTGTCCATGTTACATCAGTACAACCTTGTCCAATATGTTACATCAGTACACCCTTGTCCATGTTACATCAGTACAACCTTGTCCAATATGTTACATCAGTACAACCTAAGTGAAGAAATTCGGAGGCTGTGTCGGTGTAGGATATTATATGGTTCTCCAGTCTCTGTTTCTGAAGGAAAAGGCAAGTGTCAATGTTTCTGTATTTCCTGGGTCGGGGTCCAGCGCAACGTTGAAGTCTAGTTATCTCATTAGTAGCCTGGCTGTATGTCCTTGAATGTCCGTATAATTGTGAAGATGTTAGGATGTGTATGGTGTACAATCTTTTTGAGTTTCCCGTGCCAGGCTTCTAAGTGGTTGGTCGTCCTTCAGGTCCGTCGTGGTCGTAGTGGTTCCCAACTGTCTCCCTCTATCCACTGGTCAACAACGTAGTCTGTGAATGGCGTAACGTCAATGTGTAGGTCAGCTTCCTGGATGTCCTCTTACGTCTTCTACTTGGTGTAGTGGTACAAGTGGCAATACAGGTGCTCGGCGAACCAGTCTCCTATAGTGTCGTCGTTGCATTGGGTGAAATGGAAAAGCATCCCTTGATGTTGGTCCCCGGGAAGACGGTGAAGAGTCTGTCCCGATGTTGATGGTGTACATCTGTCTCATAACCTATTCCTAATAAAGTTAAAGTCTAACTGAGTATTAGCCAAAGATGGTAATAACGGTATGAGTGCAAACAGTGGAATGATAAGTCCTGATGATAATTTTGAAGTTTATATAGATACATACATGTACATGTAGCTTCGGTTTTAATATCCAAGTGTCACACCATCCGTAGCGTGGGTTACATTAACACAGCTCATCATTTTTACTGATCTCAGTAAAGTGAGCGGTTTTTACTTAACAACATCATTATCTTCAGTTATCAGATATCAGGTATCAGAGAGGCGTTCAAATGAGAAAAAAGAACATTTTGATTATAACTTGTATTAAGGAAAAAAGCAAAGTATTTGATATAATTTTAAGTTTGATGAAATTGATAGAATTATCAAAAGGTATTTTATGATATCAATTTCATTGAATTATTAATAAATATTAATTTCAATGAATTATCAATTAATATCAATTTCAACGAATCATTTATAAATACTAATTTGATATTATTGATATTTAATAATTTGATCATTATTAAATTGTTTAAATAAGTATTGACAATTATCATGTGCATAGTTAATTCCAATATATTGTATTTTTGTGCAGTATATTCATTGAATATTGACATTTGATTTTTATGAGAAATTCAATGAAAATTACAGGTAACATACACAGGTAAAACACAGGTAACAAAAGTGACTTCACCAGAACAGACTATAATTACTGTACAAACATAGCCAGTAGGGTGTTATTTCAAAATGTAGGCGTTCAGGGAATCAGCCCATCAGATGAGGATCAGTCTTAAGGTGTGCCTTTTTTAACACCTGGCTATAGTTTTGTCAAGTCCCCAATTACCCCCCAGGGGTCCATTTATAGCATGCTGTGCCAGGCTTCTCTGCCTTACCTACCTGTAATTAGCATCTAACACTACCATATATAATATCTACCTGTGGATGTTTTTCAAAAATTTATAGGGTTTTTCTTATTGCGAATCATCAAAAAATAATTAATTTTTATATAATTTTTCTTCACAATAAAGATATTCAATAAATATAGTTTATATGCTGATTTTCTTTAATTACAACAAAAGGTAAAATCCCCATCGCAGTTATACATTTTAAGGTAAAGAGCAATTAATCATTTTCTTAATGCAATAGTGAAACACTTAAATGCTGATCAAAATGTATCCCAAAATTTTGTTTTTAAACAATATTCAGGGCATCCAGTTGACCCTTGACTTTTAGCAATTTCAGAAGTCAAATCACTATTTCTGAGAAATCTGAAGGGTCAAAACATAGGTATGTCAAATAGACATATCCCTTCAAACCCAAGAGTCAGATCTCAATTTTGGGAGTCAAAAACATACTCTCAAGGGTCTACTGGATGCCCTGATATTGCAAAAAACATGTAAGAGTGAACTGTAAAAAAATAGTTAGCTTATTACACACATGATCCACATGTGTATATAATACAAATTTATTCAAGTGTTGTATGACAAGTACAGCTCAAGATACATGAACATTTATGTGTGTTATATAATCTTAAAACTGTTGCCCTCCCCCTCCCCAAGTTTGCCAGTATATATATGTATTTCATAACAAAAATGACATTAATTGTTCCCTCAGGCCATTATCTCATTCTGTGTTACCTGTAACTCATACATGTACCTGGAATCAGATCCAATATGTAATTAGATCTTCAAAGTATTTGATACCTGCACACGGGTACATGTACAGAAATTTCAACTATTTCAGTTAAGGAAGATGGAAGGTTTAAAACAAGTAACATATACCTTTATAAACTTAACATTTTGAAATGTGGAACTGTTATGATCAATGAATTACCAGTACATTCAAAGAATCTGTTTATTTACATGTTAAATCAATGTTTAATTAATTTCTTTATGGTTCAGGTTTCATTTTAAGCATAGGATGTATACACATAGAATGTACAACATATATTATGGGCTGAATTAGGTTTTAATAAGCATAATACCACATCAAAAATGAAATTATGAATATGCTGCTTAATTCAATCTGAAATTAAACTACAATATAAATTAAATCAAGTAATGATAATTGTTTTCAAATGTTTTATTATATACTTTCATGTGATGAAAAAAAAATTACTGGAATTAAACATGTGAAATATATAACTGATTAATCAATACAAAATATAAAGAACCAAAAGATAAATGAAACTTGGCTTGAACAATTTAACTTAGTTAAAGGATTTATAAAGTAAATTTGTCTTAACTTAGTTACAGTGTATAATTAACAAGAATAGAAAGGTTGAAATATAACATCAAACTAAACTTCCAAAACCTTTTTAATAACTCTTTGAATATAACTGCTAGATAGCCTTATATATACAGTACAGGTGAAAATCAAAGGTAGCCTTGGGTACTCCCCATTACCTGTATGGGGGGTTTGCTGTTCATCACCTCTTAGGGTGTATACGTAGTGCACTACTAGTTTACCTGTAGTTTAAACGTAGTGCACTACCAGTTCACCCTAGTGCACTAGGTGTAAAGGTTAGCTTACACTCGACTGTAGATGATATCCTAAGATATGGTATATCTTGTGTTATGTGTTATTTCCCCATTGTCCTGTACATGCTTTCTTTACTGACACTATCTTCAATATAGTGAAGTAGGTCAATTAATTAGAAGCTCAAGCAGAATGACTACAGTTTGGTGAGTTTCTACACAATCCCGTTCACACAGAAACCACACTGGTAGTGATGCTCAAGCAAAGGGCAGGTAACTTGTATCAATATCTTAGAAACGCTTCAAAACATGTACCCCGATTATAGGGTTTAACTCTCTTTATCATTCTATACAAACGCATAAATTACCTAAAAATATCCATAAGGAATCCTATTGATTTAACTATATTTCATATGGTAAAAATGGCAGAAGGGTAAGGAATGCCGATTTTTTGAAAAACTGAAACATGAATATTACCGTGATTCCGGCCGAGTCAAACAACTTGACCATACTGGCTGTATTACTTAAGTCATTTCTGATTTTTTTGGTATATAAAAATATGCATGACAATCCCGGGAAACACGTGAAAATGTCATTTATTTGAGACGGGGGTCTCTGAACAAAATCGTAAAATCAAAGATGGCGGTCGAAAGTAGCGCCGAGAGACCCCGATCTAGGCGGTACACAACACACATTTTCTCTGTAGTTTTGTATGGATTCCATTAGTTTGAATTACTCAAAAACAAAGCAAATAAATTTAAGCATCAATATTAAACAAATGAAACGTTTACAATAACAGATGAAGACACCATTTCTTTGATGAAGACTCGACGTATGTCGAAGTCAACTTGACCTAGTTTTGAATGTACGCATTTACAGTAACTTATTCTTTGTGTAGACTGCAGTTTATCACATACTGTACCAACATTACTATCATTTGTTTATATAAAAAACACAATTAATTAAATTGTGTTATAGCTACACCTAGGTGTTACCTCGTTGAAGATATTTGAATCTATATACTTTCAGTTTCACTTTTTAAAAATTTAAGAAGGGGAGTAAATTCCACTTAAAAGGCCAATTTATAAAAAGTGAAACTGAAAGTATATAGATTCAAATATCTTCAACGAAGTAACACCTACTTACATAACAAGAGATCCCAGAGGGATCTTGGCGCCCACCATTGAATGATCTTTATAGGTTCCATGTCAGATTGAACTTTTCTCTACTTTTCCCTTCCTCTAAGTCTTACTAATCTGTGTAAATTCAGAAACAGCCCTCTAGTACTTTTCAAACAATTGAACCTATATATAAAATTAAAGATTTAGCGATAATGGCTGTCTGTTGTTTTCGGATTGGTCCCAAAATGCAACACCAGGAACCAAGGGGAACCTACATATGAAATTTGAGAAAGATCCCTTCAGTACCTTCTGTAAAATAGCGATAACAAACTTCAATTGTCAAAATCCAAGATGGCTGCCTGTCGGCCATGTTGTTTTCCTATTGGTCCCAAGATGCAATATGCAGAACTACAGACCAAGGGGAACTTATAAAAATGTTTGAGAAAGATCCCTTCAGTACTTTCTGAAAAATAGCGATAATAAGTTTCAATTGTCAAAATCTAAGATGGCTACCTGTCGGCCATGTTGTTTTATGATTAGTCTCAAAATGCAATATGCATAACTAGGCACCGAGGGGAACCTAAATATGAAAATTTGAGAAAGATCCCTTCAGTATTTTCTGAGAAATAGCGATAACAAACTTCAATTGTCAAAATCCAAGATGGCTGCCTGTCGGCCATGTTGTTTTCCGATAGGTCTCAAAATGCAATAAGCATAACTAGGCACCAAGGGAAACCTACATATGAAATTTGAGAAAGATCCCTTCAGTACTTTCTCAGAAATAGCGATAACAAACTTCAATTGTCAAAATCCAAGATGGCTGCCTGTCAGCCATGTTGTTTTCCGATTGGTCTCAAAATGCAATATGCATAACTAGGCACCAAGGGGAATCTACATTTGAAATTTGAGAAAGATCCCTTCAGTACTTTCTCAGAAATAGCGATAACAAACTTCAATTGTCAAAATCCAAGATGGCTGCCTGTCGGCCATGTTGTTTTCCGATAGGTCTCAAAATGCAATATGCATAACTAGGCACCAAGGGGAATCTACATATGAAATTTGAGAAAGATCCCTTCAGTACTTTCTCAGAAATAGCGATAACAAACTTCAATTGTCAAAATCCAAGATGGCTGCCTGTCGGCCATGTTGTTTTCCGATTGGTCTCAAAATGCAATATGCATAACTAGGCACCAAGGGGAACCTACATATGAAATTTGAGAAAGATCCCTTCAGTGCTTTCTCAGAAATAGCGATAACAAACTTCAATTGTCAAAATCCAAGATGGCTGCCTGTCGGCCATGTTGTTTTCCGATTGGTCTCAAAATGCAATATGCATAACTAGGCACCAAGGGGAGCCTACATATGAAATTTGAGAAAGATCCCTTCAGTACTTTCTCAGAAATAGCGATAACAAACTTCAATTGTCAAAATCCAAGATGGCTGCCTGTCGGCCATGTTGTTTTACGATTGGTCTCAAAATGCAATATGCATAACTAGGCACCAAGGGGAACCCACATATGAAATTTGAGAAAGATCCCTTCAGTACTTTCTGAGGATTAGCGATAACAAGAATTGTTTACGGACGGACGGAGGGACGGACGGACGGACGGACGGACGGACGGACGACGGACCACGGACGCAGGGCGATTTGAATAGCCCACCATCTGATGATGGTGGGCTAAAAATCTCATTTTAATAATGACAGTTCTACCATTCTCTCACAACAATAAGGCCAGTGGGCTAAAAACAGACATTTCTTTTGGCATTAACTTTGTAACAACAGGTAACAAGAACAAAATCTTATATTAATACTGACACAATTCTTTTCTCTTTAGACATACACTCTAAATTTCCTCTCCTTCTCTAGTACTCTCTTGTCTATAATACCCTTTCAATCTGAACATACCTCAAACCAGATCACAAAATCAAACAATATACTCATTACAGCAAAGTCTTACATGTCGTATAAAACACAAAAAGTCTAATAAAAAAGTTTCTGAATCACATTGGGTAATGCAATTTTTGTATCTGTGACATAAATGTCTGAAAGTACTATTTCAATGGAATATGACCAACTAGTACCAAACTGTAAGTCTGTTCAAACAGACACCACCAAGTTTATACCAGGGTAATTGTTTAAACTGCTATACATGGTAACTAAAAAGCAGTATCAACATCACTGAACTATTCTCAACAGAAACATTTTCATCTACACACTAATAAATATACTTCTCAACAGAAACATTAACATCTACGTAATATATACACACTAATAAATATACATTTCTAATATCTACATAACATCATAAATAAAAACATTTCTCATCAACATAACATATTCCACAAAATCCCGGATTAAACCTACACTACATCAATAGGAAATGTACTGTAAACAATACAGAAATCATTTAGGAGCACATTTTTACTTGATACTAAGTTGACTGTCGTTGGTCCCTCATTAATTAACAGCTACTGTAGGTTATGTAATGACGGGTCTCATCGTTAATTAACAGCTACTGCAGGTTATGTAATGACGGGTCTCATCGTTAATTAACAGCTACTGCAGGTTATGTAATGACGGGTCTCATCGTTAATTAACAGCTACTGCAGGTTATGTAATGACGGGTCTCATCGTTAATTAACAGCTACTGCAGGTTATGTAATGACGTGTCTCATCGTTAATTAACAGCTACTGCAGGTTATGTAATGACGAGTCTCATCATTAATTAACAGCTACTGCAGGTTATGTAATGACGGGTCTCATCGTTAATTAACAGCTACTGCAGGTTATGTAATGACGAGTCTCATCGTTAATTAACAGCTACTGCAGGTTATGTAATGACGAGTCTCATCGTTAATTAACAGGTTATGTAATGACGGGTCTCATCGTTAATTAACAGCTACTGCAGGTTATGTAATGACGGGTCCCATCGTTAATTAACAGCTACTGCAGGTTATGTAATGACGGGTCTCATCGTTAATTAACAGCTACTGCAGGTTATGTAATGACGGGTCTCATCGTTAATTAACAGCTACTGCAGGTTATGTAATGACGGGTCTCATCGTTAATTAACAGCTACTGCAGGTTATGTAATGACGGGTCTCATCGTTAATTAACAGCTACTGCAGGTTATGTAATGACGAGTCTCATCGTTAATTAACAGCTACTGCAGGTTATGTAATGACGGGTCTCATCGTTAATTAACAGGTTATGTAATGACGGGTCTCATCGTTAATTAACAGCTACAGTACTGCAGGTTATGTAATGACGAGTCTCATCAGCAGTCTACACTTATCTAATCAATGTAACATTTTCATACAGAAGACAGTTCCCTCTTAAACTGGTTGACATTTTCCCAGAACCTTTTATTGTCAAGAAGCTTTCCTCAAATCATTACTAGCTGATGTCTATTTGGAATGTTTGTGATCTGTATTCTTAACACAAATGTCTGTTTTGATGATCATTCCTATTCTGTACTACGAACACGTACACAAATGTCTGATTGATCGTTCCTATTCTGTACTACGAACACATACACAAATGTCTGATTGATCGTTCCTATTCTGTATTATGAACACAAATGTCTGTTTTGAATGTTCCTTTTCTGTACTACGAACACAAATGTCTGTTTTAAATGTTCCTTTTCTGTACTACAAACACAAATGTCTGTTTTAAATGTTCCTTTTCTGTATTATGAACACAAATGTCTGTTTTGATCGCTCCTATTCTCTCTCTTCTTTAACACAATGTTAAATCCTTCCAGTTTTCGTAAACATTTAATTGTTCTCTGGTTATAGCATGCCCACTTTCTATAGGCCCGTCATATATTCCTCCTCGATTCCTCGTATTCCTCCTCTTTTTTGCGGTCCTCAGCGGTGGTACCAAGGAGTCCGTCCCACAGGGTGTTTTCCACTTTAATACTCCCTGGACTATATACTCCACCTGCGATGGTTGTACCATTGCTCTGAAAATAGTAAACACTGTTGTAATTCTGGACCAGTTATGGCAGTAATCAATTTTCATTCTTGAATTGTTTAATAAGAAGATATTAATGGTCTTGTGTACAAATATAACGTGCACAGGGGGTATAACAGAGCAGTAAGTCAAGTGCTGACCCTGCTTAATGTTGCTCAACTTTTACACATAGGCATGACACTCAACCACGGTTTGGTGATTCTTTACGGCTTCTCCATGTAAAATGTCACAAAGTTCCAACCAGTGTAAAAAATATGCCAACAGGAACAAAAAGATGCCATTATCAATAAGTCAAAACATGTATTAAAAGAAACTATTATCAGCTAGTGCAAAACAGGTATCAAAAGATACCATTAACTATAAGTCAAAACAGGTATCAAAAGATACCATTAACTATAAGTCAAAACAGGTATCAAAAGGTACCATTAACTATAAGTCAAAACAGGTATCAAAAGATACCATTAACTATAAGTCAAAACAGGTATCAAAAGATACCATTATCAGTTAGTCAAAACAGGTATCAAAAGATACCATTAACTATAATTCAAAACAGGTATCAAAAGGTACCATTAACTATAATTCAAAACAGGTATCAAAAGATACCATTATCAGTTAGTCAAAACAGGTATCAAAAGATACCATTATCTATAAGTCAAAACAGGTATCAAAAGATACCATTATCAGTTAGTCAAAACAGGTATCAAAAGATACCATTAACTATAAGTCAAAACAGGTATCAAAAGATACCATTATCTATAAGTCAAAACAGGTATCAAAAGATACCATTATCAGTTAGTCAAAACAGGTATCAAAAGGTACCATTAACTATAAGTCAAAACAGGTATCAAAAGATACAGTGTTCGAAAGTAAAGGTGGTCCGATGGCCCGAGGCCACAGAAAATCTGATCGGTCTATGTAAAAATTCATTGTGTTGGACCGATTGGCTATGCAATTTTTCAGTCTTGATATTAAATTTTCCTCATGACACATGATAACAAAATCTTTCCTTGTCTTTTGACTAATGATCCAGTAATAAATGAGCTCAAAATAAAAGTAAATCTTCCGAGAAAAGCGCGTCAGCAGGGTGTATTTGCTTCAAGCGTCTGAGTGATTTGACACCGAACGATGCAAGCGTTTGCATGACGCAGTTATTCAAAACAACATGGCGCACATGTTAAAGTATTATGAAGGTGCTAAACCAAATACGAAGCAAAAACATTCCTCTGCTTATTCCTCGGCGACACAGTTACATGCTAAACGAAAGGCATATGACGACAACACCAGAGAAAGGACTTTTCAACGCCACTGGCTTGTTGGAAGAGACTGGTTATGTTACGAGGTCGAGGACAACGTGATGAAATGTAGGTACTGTTGTGAAAAGAAAAATAAGCATGGTACGGGAAATTCGCTGTCCCAGATCACATTCACCAAAGTGTTAAAGGAAGCGGCTGCGGTTGAGCTTTAGCTTGAGCACGAAACGGTCTAAGAAATAAAATTTAAAAAAGAACTGATTAACAATCACAAATAAAAATCTTATTAACAATTACAATTGATTCTCATTTTTTTATTTCATTAACGACATTGCAATTATTTCACAATAAGTTTAACGACTATCACTCTGCTACTAAAAAGCATGTTGTAAAAAATGGGTCTATGGAAAAATTACTTGGGCTATGGAATTTCAGTTTTCTGTAGACCTATTGTCTATGGAGAATTCAGAGTTACTTTCAGACACTGAAGATACCATTATCTATAAGTCAAAACAGATATCAAAAGATACCATTATCAACAAGCATAGTCGGGATTGCTAAAGCCATACATGTCCCCTAACGGCCCCTGCTAAAAATAGTAACAGTGATCTTGACACAAAAACTCTAAAACTCAAACTTTATCATTGTGTGAAGCTTGATCAAAGTCCTTCAAATAATGAAGCTGCTAGTCTAAGAGTGCTGACAAAAGTTTCCATTACATATGTACAAGACAGAGAAAACCTATAGTACCCCCATTTCACAGGTAGGGGACCTATATGTCAAAACTAGCATCAAAAGATACCGTTTTCAATAAGTCAGATAATGTTATCATAGAATTAATCTTATTTGGTCCAGTTCTTAATACACAGTATCAATTATTGAAGAAACAAGAATTATAACAAGAAACATGACTGTTTTCTCACCAATTTCACATCCCTTTTCTGTAATGTCAATGCATATGGCTTAAACTCGGATCCAGTTTTCATGCATGTGAATGCCACACCTTTATCTTTCAACACTGAGCTCAACACTGGATACTCAAATGCACACTGAAACAAATTTTTCCAACTAGAAATGAAAAAACATCTTAAAATATACAAACTCTGGAGACAGTGCATTTTAATTTCTGATATTTCACTGGTAAACAATAATGTTACATGTCATATACATCACTGGTATGGTTAGCATATCAGTAAAATCAGAAATTACAAATCAATAAAACATATACAGTGTATTTGTTATTTCCCTGCATCTCTCTCCTGTTCCATTTCCCAGCTGTTTTATAATTATGTGTGTATGTCATGGCTATTACATTTTTGTGTAATATTGTGAGGATATACTGTAAATCACTTAAATCACAGGAATACATATTGTAGTTTATTTCACGAACTTACTTCTTCAGGTATATTTGCGAATACATTAATTCACTACCAGTTACCACTGATCCAGAAATGACCCTATAGAAACATGTACTCTTACATTGGTATTGGATAGGATCATATTGGCTGCCATTTTGTTAACAAGATTCATGTTACTATGGCTGAAAAGTCAAGTGATTAGGTCATGTCATAAATACTTCAGTACGGGCTAGCTCGCAAAGACAAAAAGAAACCTACGAATGTGAATGCTCTAAATGCTTTTATGCTTGCAGAATAAGGCAAATTGTTTTCAAGCTAACCGAAATAAATGGACTTAAAAACTCACCATTGATTCACATTGTCTGAAGGACGATATGCCAGACTTGTTTGTGCAGTGTTTAACAATATGCTTCATTAAGTTTATATAATTATACTAATTACTTTGTATACAGTAATCGTCCAAGTGGTAATGTCTCTAATGTTTTTCCTACTGCTTGTTATGTAATTTAATAAAATGAATATTAAGCATTCTATAAACTAGGTAAATATTTAGCATCTTTCCAACACAAAAATAGCAATAAGGTTTTCCAACTTTATTGTGGCACACACGGGCTGTACAATTCTACAGTTGGAATATGGGGATATCACTTAAAAGTACAGAGTTCTAAAAAGTCTGAAAACAAACGCAAATGACCACGAAAACAATTAATGATAACGATAGATTCAACATGGATGTCATCATAGCCAGTTTTTATTTTTGTACAAATAATCGCCAGGGATTTGAATTTATGATTGACTTTCATCATTTATTAACGTGAAAATAAATCCCCTGCAAAATATGAGTGATTTACAGTATATGTAGGTCAGGACTACCTCAATGTTGTGTTATTGTTGACGAGTGCTTTTGAAACTGTTTGATCATCATATCTAAGAAATATGTCACAGATTGAGACTTAAGAATTGAATTGAAACAGTTCATGTGGACAGTTCGTATTGGGAAGTTCCTTGGAGTGCCTTTGATCAGTTAGTTGGTACGTACATTCGTTGACGAGCTCCCAACTTTGGACTCCTCCCCAACCTTTCATTGGTTAATGAACACAAGCGTTATTGCCATGTAGAAGGTAAGTGACTACTAAAAGACCTAGAGCTATATCCAGCCTACTTATCTGAGGCGGAATAACAGCCAATGGCTGGCCATCAACAATTTCATCATCAGACTTCATAATCAATTACCTATGAGGTAGCTTTAGCCTCATAGGAAATTGTCAACCCAGACCATTTAAATCAACTAGCCTTGCGTCAGCAGTAAGAGTATGCTGAGATGATTACATACCCCGGCCCTCTGTATCAGCTTGGTCAGGGTGGGTGACATGATGAGAGCATTCTTAGCCCGAGTTACTGCTACATACAACAGGTTACTCTCGTCCTCACTCGGCAAACCTGAAAATATCTCCTCTTTTACATATATCCTCACTAGACCAGCCTGAAAATATCACCTCCATTATATATTAATATTCTCACTTGGAAAACCTGAAAATGTCCCCTCTCATCATAAAATTATTTCTTAACAGGTAGTTCTCTTTCCTTATCAAATATATCAACAGTTCAACATTTTATAGACTTCATTTTATTACTGTATCCACATTCTAAATGTTTTTGGTTATTTTGACAGTTTTTCAAAACTTTCTCTTGACTCTATTTTCAGTTGTGTTTAAACATAATTTTCTTATCTAGATCTTTCTTTGGGGAATTATAATTTGTTTGAAGTAGTTATTTCTGAAAGATGAGGAAACCACATCTCAATATTAAAGATGATTCTTGACATCACAACGACAGTAAACTTACGTAAGGGTGTACCAATGAACTGCTGCTCCAGCTCCTGTAACTGTATATAGGTAACATAGTCATCCGTCAGGTGTACAGTACTGAACTCCAGACCCTTGGACTTATGTGCTGTACTCAGCACCACATCTGTAATAATGTAAGGAATTATATCACCACTATACCAAGTCGACAATATTTGATGTGGAGTAGCATCATTATCAAGTTAGTTTGGATAAAAAGAAATATATGTATATAATTATACAATTAAAATTTAACAGAATCTGTAATCAAGAGTAAAATCATATGATAAAGGAGGGTGCCGACATGGCTTGTACATACTCTACTAGACCGCCAATAATCTCCCACCTCTAGGAGAAAATAAAAGAATTTATAGAGGAGGCTGTTTATTACCAACCTTCCAACCACCAATGTTCAGCATGCAAATTATATACGGAATTGCATGAGACCACTGACTTCAGTAATGTGTTTGACTCATACTACGGGCGATGTCTGTGGGGTTTGCTGTCCCCACAAAGGCACAGTGTTGTGGTTTTCCCCACTATTAGACAGTAACAGACAAGACCATTATATTTTAACCAGTTAATTTGGGCATAAACATCTTTGATTCATTAAATTATGAATTCAGCAATTTCTATTTCTACGTTTTTCCAAAATTTCCATCAACTTTCATACATCAAAGAGGAAGATTTTTCAAAGCAAAAACAAAACAGGAAAAGGAAGAGGGTTTATTCTGAATAAAAGCTTGATCCCAGAAGATTTTATAAGAAGGGGAGGGGGCACATGCTGAGGTTGTTGCTGGTTGAGTACATTGTATTAAATATGATTTCTGTCGCTCAGTTGATGGCATATGCTTCTTTGGCTCTGACAGGAGAAAGCGTCAGATATTATCACAATGCTGGAGACCAGGGTTTGATTCCTGCTCGGGCACTCAATAACAACTTTATGTTTCACGTTAATAATTTATTGAGACCCAGGACGTACCTGCCACTCTTGTGTCACGAATGGTCTTCTTAAGGATTTTATCAATGTAACCTGGAAGATTATGGTGATGTTGTCTGACGATTTTTATCTTGCCCAGGAGGTCGTTGTCCTGAACTTTTGTAGCATATTTCTCCAGTGCAGGGAGGCTGTTGAAGGATCTGACCAGTTTGTGTTCTATTTCTCTCCTCTCTGTCAATAAAATTCATGTGTATTTTATCAAGTAGCCGCTACCTACCAGGTAAAGGCCAGTATTAAAAATATTAACTTATGGAGAAGACTCCAGAAACTAAAACACTCTCAAGTTAGTAAGGGCCTGCTGTGAGGCTATATATTAATAAGCCATCCATCCATAATGCTGAGGTTGACATCCAAGATTTAGACTTCAACATTATACATGTACTATGATGTGTCTCACTTCCTTCCACCTCCATATTTGCTAGGCGAACAGAAATGTAAATACTCATTTGTTATCTTTGATTTGTTTTTAAACTTAAACACACCAACTCACTTACAGTCAGTCATTGTCAGAAATCCACTTTTATCCATGACCTTTGTAGTCAGTGACCTTGATCTATTGTCAATTGACTCCTTGTTAAATTCTGACTATGCTTCATATTGTCATAATAAGTTCATCAGTGAAAAGATAAAAAAATTTACCCCGGACATTTGACAAGATAAAATGCCAGCCAAGACTCACCTTTCTTCCTTTGTTCTGGGGTTAACAACAGACAGTATATGTCCATGATCATTCCAAAACCAAACCCATCTGTGCCCTGAAATAAAGTGAAGTTTGAATTGTTTAATTTACAAATTGTGTTAGGCACACTACCCGGCAGATTTATTTTATTTTTTTGTACAAAATAAGTTACACCAGATATGATAAAGGCGGTATCAAACAAGGTAATATCGGTACATCAGTACTTACACCAACAAATGCCACCTTATCCTCGGTGTTCTCATGACAACACCTCTTCACAGCTTCATTAAACAGTGTAAAGTTACACCTGGTCAGGACAGCTAGTTGACCAACTTGTTCTCCTAAAACTTGACCTGTAACAAAATATTCCATATGATGAGTCAAACTACCCCTAACATGTCTGTACAGCTAAGGTAGACTTATGTAATCTGTCCATCCTCAATAACCACCATGTGCACTCACACTTTATCTTTTAATGTCTATACTGCTAGATAGACTAGTGCAATAAGTCCATCCTCAAAAGCCATCACAGTCACCTTACCTCTACATGTCTGTACAGCTAGGTAGAATCACTTAACATGTCCATCCTCAAGTCATTACAATCACCTTATCTCTATATATCTGTACAGCTAGGTAGACTGGTGTAATTTTACCATCCTCAAGTCCTCACTCATCCCTTACCTCTATATATCTGTACAGCTAGGTAGACTGGTGTAACCTGTCCATCCTCAAATGTCATCACTCACACCTTACCTCTACATGTCTGTACAGCTAGGTAGACTGGTGTAATCTGTCCATCCTCAATAGTCATCACTCACACCTTATCTCTACAAGTCTATACAGCTAGGTAGACTGGTGTAATCTGTCCATCCTCAATAGCCATCACTCACACCTTATCTCTACAAGTCTATACAGCTAGGTAGACTGGTGTAATCTGTCCATCCTCAATAGCCATCACTCACACCTTATCTCTACAAGTCTATACAGCTAGGTAGACTGGTGTAACCTGTCCATCCTCAAATGTCATCACTCACACCTTACCTCTACATGTCTGTACAGCTAGGTACATAGATTGGTGTAATTTGCCCATCCTCAAATGTCATCACTCACACCTTATCTCTACAAGTCTATACAGCTAGGTAGATTGGTGTAATTTGCCCATCCTCAAATGTCATCACTCACACCTTACCTCTACATGTCTGTACAGCTAGGTAGACTGGTATAATCTGTCCATCCTCAATAGTCATCACTCATACCTAACCTCTACAAGTCTATACAGCTAGGTAGACTGGTGTAATCTGTCCATCCTCAATAGCCATCACTCACACCTTATCTCTATATGTCTCTCCAGCTAGGTACGTAGATTGGTGTAATTTGCCCATCCTCAAATGTCATCACTCATATCTTACCTCTACTTGTCTGTACAGCTAGGTAGACTGGTGTAATTTGTTTATCCTCAATAACCATCACTCTGTAACCTGACAATTCCTGAAATACTTATACACATAGGTAGAAGTTATTCAAACTTACATGTTTGGCCATTTCCAACCAGTATTTTCTTTTTCTCGTTTTTCAGTAGTTCCAAACAGCAAGCTGCAATTTCTGCAATCTCTGGACCAAACCGGAACGACTGTTTAAGATCAAAATTATGTTCAAGATACTAAACTTCAGTGAAATTACTGTCAATTAATCATAACGATTATACAGTGCAACCTGACTTAACCGGCAACTGACTTAAACATCATCTTATATCACTCAACCATATACATTGGGATGGGGACATGATCCATTGTCTGAGACAGTGATGGGGCCAAGATAACTCAGTCAGTTACAGCGCCCGGTCAAGTAATCTCAGGTGAAGGTCTGAGGTGCATGGTTCAAAGCTCCATACCCATGTCGGTTTGTGTTTCTCAGGAAGCTGAGAAATAGGCCGGTCTGTGCTGTCATGGTTGTGTCCTTGGGCAAGACACTTTACCTTAATTGCTCTGAATGACATGTGACAGGCCTTCTGTATGTTGTTCAATGAGGTAGTCACCAACTACTACTTTGCCTCAAAATGACCATGGGGTGATAAAACCAGCAAACAAACAAACAATCTACCAGAGTGTGTCAGTGAAGTCAGGTTTCACTGCATCATTAAGCTTCATTTACCAACACAAACATTAAGGAATGTACAGCAAAAAGTTTACAGTACTGTCAGTACCTGTGTATATTTTTACCTGGCTTGATTCAGACTTACTTGTGTTTTTTTTCTTCTTGTAATCCGAGTTAATTTGTACATTACGGTGTTGGTCCGAGTATATCTAATATCTATACTAAACTGGGTTTCCCCAAGTACCCTTACCTGTATTTATCTGAGTATATTTTTGTATATTTACATTTACCTGTGTTAGTCCGAGTTTATCTAATATCTATACTAACCTGGATTGACCTGAGTACCTTTACCTTTACCAGTATTCATTAGAGTATAATTATTTATATCTATACTTACCTGTGTCAGGTAGAAGATTGTAGAAGCTTGCACAATCTGCATTGAGTTGATTGCCCCCCTAAAGGAGTAGATCTGCTGGTGTGGGTCCCCGACCAGGATCTTAGAGGTGTTCTGACTGAGCAGGATATCCGATATAGCTATATAAAACAGGTAAAGATGGTGTGGATACAAACTTGATAATAGGTCACACCAAGTGACAGACGACTACCAAATTAGATATGTCCATTAGAGGTATGTCTACACACTGTTAACTTAGTAACTGGTCACTCGGAGTGACAGATGACTACCAAATTGGATATGTCCATTAGAGGTATGTCTACACACTGCTTAGTAACTGGTCACTCGGAGTGACAGATGACTACCAAATTAGATATGTCCATTAGAGGTATGTCTACACACTGTTAACTTAGTAACTGGTCACTCGGAGTGACAGACGACTACCAAATTAGATATGTCCATTAGAGGTATGTCTACACACTGTTAACTTAGTAACTGGTCACTCGGAGTGACAGACGACTACCAAATTAGATATGTCCATTAGATGATATTCTCAAATATTAGCACATTTCAGAATTTTAATAGATAAGCACACTGATGAGTTGGTGCACCAAAGTCACTTTATACAGTAACAGTATATAGAAAGTGTAATTAGCACCATCATCATTGAGCATAATGCTTCTAGAATAAAAATCGCTAAAATAAGACAAGAGGCCCAATGGGCCTGTATCGCTCACCTGGCTCTACAGCGAATTTGCAGTTGATTGAGGTCATTTCTACAGATACTATGCTGATTCAGATAACAACTTTATTCAAATATCAGAGTAAGCTAGGTTTATTCATGTCAATATATTTTCTAGTCCTTCATTCCAGCATTCTATTGGCCTAAGATCGGATCTTGGTGACTCTTAGCTCTGAGCATGCTACAAACAGGCCAAATATCAAGTCCCTTGGCCTCTTGGTTATTGAGAAGAAGTGATTTGAAGATTATAGCCTATTTGACCCCTGTGACCTTGAATGAAGGTCAAGGTCATCTATTTAAACAAACTTGGTAGTCCTTCATCCCAGCATGCTACAGGCCCAATATGAAGTTCCTGGGCCTCTTGGTTATTCAGAAGAAGTCGTTTGAAGATAACAGTATATTTGACCCCTGTGACCTTGAATGAAGGTCAAGGTCATCTATTTGAACAAACTTGGTAGCCCTTCATCCCAGCATGCTACAGGCCCAATATCAAGTCCGTGAGCCTCTTGGCTATTGAGAAGAAGTTGTTTGAAGATTATAGCCTATTTGACCCCTGTGACCTTGAATGAAGGTCAACGTCATTTATTTGAACAAACTAGGTAGGCCTTCATCCCAGCATGCTACAGGCCCAATATCAAGTCCCTGGGCCTCTTGGTTATTGAGAAGAAGTTGTTTGAAGATTATATTCTATTTGACCCCTGTGACCTTGAATGAAGGTCAAGGTCATTTATTTGAACAAACTTGGTAGCCCTCCATCCCAGCATGCTACAGGCCCAATATCAAGTCCCTGGGCCTCTTGGTTATTGAGAAGAAGTTGTTTGAAGATAACAGCATATTTGACCCATGTGACCTTGAATGAGGGTCAAGGTCATTTATTTGAACCAACCTGATTGCCTTTTCCCCAAGCATGCTACAGGCCCAATATCAAGTCCCTGAGCCTCTTGGTTATTCAGAAGAAGTCGTTTGAAGATTATTACCTATTTGACCCATGTGACCTTGAATAAAGGTCAAGGTCATTTATTTGAACAAACTTGGTAGCCCTTCACCCCAGCATGCTACAGGCCCAATATCAAGTCCCTGGGCCTCTTGGTTATTCAGAAGAAGTTGTTTGAAGATTATAGCCTATTTGACCCCTGTGACCTTGAATGAAGGTTAAGGTCATTTATTTGAACAAACTTGGTAGCCCTTCATCCCAGCATGCTACAGGCCCAATATCAAGTCCCTGGGCCTCTTGGCTATTGAGAAGAAGTTGTTTGAAGATTATAGCCTATTTGACCCCTGTGACCTTGAATGAAGGTCAACATCATTTATTTGAACAAACTAGGTAGCCCTTAAATCCCAGCATGCTACAGGCCCAATATCAAGTCCTTGGGCCTCTTGGTTATTGAGAAGAAGTTGTTTGAAGATTATATTCTATTTGATCCCTGTGACCTTGAATGAAGGTCAAGGTCATTTATTTGAACAAACTTGGTAGCCCTCCATCCCAGCATGCTACAGGCCCAATATCAAGTCCCTGGGCCTCTTGGTTATTGAGAAGAAGTTGTTTGAAGATAACAGTATATTTGACCCATGTGACCTTGAATGAAGGTCAAGGTCATTTATTTGAACAAACTTGGTAGCCCTTCACCCCAGCATGCTACAGGCCCAATATCAACTCCCTGGGCCTCTTGGTTATTCAGAAGAAGTTGTTTGAAGAGTATAGCCTATTTGACCAATGTGACCTTGAATGAAGGTCAAGGTCATTTATTTGAACAAACTTGGTAGCCCTTCACCCCAGCATGCTACAGGCCCAATATCAAGTCCCTGGGCCTCTTGGTTATTGAGAAGAAGTTGTTTGAAGAGTATAGCCTATTTGACCAATGTGACCTTGAATGAATGTCAAGGTCATTTATTTGAACAAACTTGGTAGCCCTTCACCCCAGCATGCTACAGGCCCAATATCAAGTCCCTTGGCCTCTTGGTTATTGAGAAGAAGTCGTTTGAAGATTATAGCCTATTTGACCCCTGTGACCTTGAATGAAGGTCAAGGTCATTTATTTGAACAAACTTGGTAGCCCTTCACCTTAGCATGCTACAGGCCCAATATCAAGTCCCTGGGCCTCTTGGTTATTGAGAAGTCGTTTGAAGATTATAGCCTATTTGACCCCTGTGACCTTGAATGAAGGTCAAGGTCATTCATTTGAACAAACTTGGTAGCCCTTCACCCCAGCATGCTACAGGCCCAATATCAAGTCCTTGGGCCTCTTGGTTATTGAGAAGAAGTTGTTTAAATGAAAAAGTTGACGCCGGACGGCCGGACGGACAGACGGCCGGACGGACGGACGGACGGACGGACGACGGACGCCGCACCACGGCATAAGCTCACTTGCCCTTCGGGCAGGTGAGCTAATAACCACTGAAATATGTACATTTACAATACCTTCACATACCTACACCAAAATATCCCAAACAAAAAACAATATATCCAATTAACAGTCTCAAGCTATCTAGATCCTTCAGAAGCCTCCAGAATTGTTTTACACTTTACACTTGACAATGTTTGACTAAGTATTCTGTACAGATGAAGATGTTACAGATGGGGATGTTACAGTGAGGCTGTGGAGAAGGTGTGTACCTGGTGTAAGGTCCTGAGCCTCGTCTATCAGGATACAGTCATAGTGGAGGCGGGGCCGACTCAGCTGGTACAATTTCAGGTATCCATCATGTGATATCGGAACATTCTTATCATTCAGATCCTTCATGCGATTCCACAGGTAAGAGGTGTCATCAACATACATCTGTAATAAGACAGGTATAGATATCCTGATAAAAGTTATCTACAATATGACAGGTATATATATCCTGATAAAGGTTATCTACAATAAGACAGGAAAAGATATCTTGATAAAGGTTATCTGTAACTAACAAGACAGGTATAGATATCTTGATAAAGGTTATCTGTAACTAACAAGACAGGTATAGATATCCTGATAAAGGTTATCTGTAGTAAGACAGGTATAGATATCCTGATAAAGGTTATCTGTAGTAAGACAGGTATATATATCCTGATCAAGGTTATCTGTAGTCAGACAGGTATAGATGTATCCTGATAAAGGTTATCTGTAGTAAAACAGGTATAGATATCCTGATAAAGGTTATCTGTAGTAAGACAGGTATAGATATCCTGATAAAGGTTATCTGTAGTAAGACAGGTATAGATATCTTGATAAAGGTTATCTACAATAAGACAGGTATATATATCCTGATAAAGGTTATCTGTAGTAAGACAGGTATAGATATCTTGATAGAGGTTATCTGTAGTAAGACAGGTACAGATATCTTGATAAAGGTTATCTGTAGTAAGACAGGTATATATATCTTGATAAAGGTTATCTGTAGTAAGACAGGTATATATATCTTGATAAAGGTTATCTGTAATAAGACAGGTATAGATATATATCTTCATAAAGGTTATCTGTAGTAAGACAGGTATATATATCTTGATAAAGGTTATCTGTAGTAAGACAGGTATAGATATCTTGATAAAGGTTATCTGTAGTAAGACAGGTATAGATATCCTGATAAAGGTTATCTGTAGTAAGACAGGTATAGATATCTTGATAAAAGTTATCTACAATAAGACAGGTATAGATATCCTGATAAAGGTTATATCGGTTATAAATAGTTCCAAAGTCAGTTATCAGAATAAGAGTTAGTTGGTCATTCATGTAGGTATTAAATCTGATTACACCACAATTATCATTGACTGAGTGTGACTGGTGTGAATTTTTTTGACTATACAAAAGATGCCCCTAAAAGAGATATTTTATACAATTTAGAAAATTTCTGGCTGTTTTGTTCCTTTTAAGAACACATTCTAATGACTTTTGAATTTATTGTCAGCATGAAAAATATCTTTCCCAGCAATACATAATTAGACTGACTAAATATACAAATCGGGAAACCTGTAACTGAAGGCTCACTGGACAATAAATTATGTACAAAGTGTTTAGTAAATAAGAAAGTGTGTATGCTGTTCACTTATGATTTCTCCTGGGATTGTAATTTCATGACTTTATAATATACACAAAAACTTCCTACTGTTCGGCTAATACAATGCCAACCTGTTATGAAGTAATCAGGGCCATGTGGACATTTGTTATTCATTCGAGCTTGATCTATGAAGAATTTCCACAAATTAAATATCATATGTTTGTTTATACCATATGGTAAATTGAGGCACAAGATTTCTATAAATTAAGAATATATTAAGTAGATGATTTTGTGCAAATTTTATAAAAAGCATCAAATGAAATCCTAACTGGCCTGTAACAAACATTCCTCTTATGAGATCTATGAGTAGTTATCTGTACAAACCTTCCTATAATGGAGATTTATGGGTAGTTAAAAATACAAACCTTCCTCTTAAGGGGATCTATTGGTACCCTATTGCCTGCATCATCAGTTCTGAAGTCTGGTACATGATCTTCAGTTGGAATAGGATCAGCAGATGAAAGGAAAGTATTCAAGGTGTCAAGGACAAACTTGGCCCGTACAAACAAGTTATCTCCCTTCTTATTTTGAATGGTCTGTGTGATGCTGTAAACAGTTGGGCCATTCCCTCTGAACTTTCCAGCGTTTTTGTACCTGAAATATATAAGTAGATAAAATTGATAAATGCTATCACAACAATGCTCTCACAAGGAGACAAACAGGACCATAACTCAGCCTCCCGAAACACACACATTCACCACATGCATGCAACACAGGGGAGGCTACCCTCAAATTACCGTAGTCAGGGCTTTTTCTGGGGTTAGGCCCCATTCTCAATTGAAATTATTTCACATTTAAGCCAAATTCCCAAAATTTGCAGTTCACTCCTGAACAAATCTGTCATAATTCATTGATATTCTTCCAAAAATGAGAAAAAAAGGCCTCTTCCCAAACCAGTTAGAAAAAGCCCTGGAAGTTGCTGAAATGAAGTTGACCAATATCTAACCAAACCTAAACAGGTATTCATATTCCACAATAACCAATAAAGGCTGTGCATGAATCACTTTCTGACATCGTCTGCTACCACTTACACATTGCCATCATACATTTATCTTGTTATATTAAAGAGAAATGATTTTCTGAAACCTTTCTCAGATACAAGTTTGAATTTATATAAAGGAAATAACTGGATCTTGCAAACATTAACAACAATCCTCAGATGATTGACTTTATATATGAAAACTATTCATTTCTAATACATTTTCAATGAAATGGATTTTGTTCCATACCTAAATCCCACTTTGCCAAAGGCCAAAGCATGACCCGTCTTACAGTCGACATTCCGAGGGAACTTGGTCCTCGCATGATCACACACAGACCTAGGTAAGAGAGAAATTTATCATTGATTCCAAGCACATGTACATATAGATACCTATAACAGTTAATGTCTTACCATAAAGCATACAGTATATCTAACATTTGTTGATATAAAGATATAGAAACTCCAATTAAATTAAAATACATATCTTCCACATCAAATTTGTTCTGCACTGAGGACATGTTTTAATGAAAATGATATCACTCAAGTAGATTAAAGAGGGAAACAACGACTTGACTCAGAATGTCATTTCTCATGATACATTATATATATGACCACATACTTGTTAAACACCACCAGAAGGAACTTGGTTTGTGGCCTCAGCTGTGTGTATCTCACCAGTGTGGTAGTCTTCCCAGTACCTGTCACAAACAGTAAACATCACAATTACACAACAGTAAACATCACAACTATACAACAGTAAACATCGCAAGTTATACAACAGTAAACATCACAAGTTATACAACAGTAAACATCACAAGTTATACAACAGTATACATCACAAGTTATACAACAGTAAACATCACAAGTTATACAACAGTAAACATCACAATCATACAACAGTAAACATCACAAGTTATACAACAGTATACATCACAAGTTATACAACAGTAAACATCACAATCATACAACAGTAAACTTCAAAAGTTATATAACAGTAAACATCACAAGTTATACAACAGTAAACATCACAATCATACAACAGTATACATCACAAGTTATACAACAGTAAACATCACAATCATACAACAGTAAACTTCACAAGTTATACAACAGTATACATCACAAGTTATACAACAGTATACATCACAAGTTATACAACAGTAAACATTACAATCACACAACAGTAAACATCACAAGTTTAAATAGAACAGATAACAGTGATGCTTGATACATAGTTACCATATTTATTTACATATATAAACATACTCATTCATAAAAATACTACAATTGTACATGGACACTAAAGTTCAAGATTATATTACACATACAACAAACATATAAAATATAAATTTGGCACATGGGGCAAGACTCAGCTATAGATGTCTGTAGAACTGGCTGTAACTCTTGTTACATTGCTCCAGCTCTACCATGAGACACTGCTGTAACTCTTGTTACAGGTCTATGTATCTGTCATACCTAAGGCTGGCTGTAACTCTTTGGTTACATTGCTCCAGCATTACTTATTATAAAATGGCTGGCTGTAACTCTTTGGTTACATTGCTCCAGCATTATTTATTATAAAATGGCTGGCTGTAACTCTTTGGTTACATTGCTCCAGCTTAACTTCTACTGATGGCTGGCTGTAACTCTTTGGTTACATTGCTCCAGCTTAACTTATAATTATGGCTGGCTGTAACTCTTTGATTACATTGCTCCAGCTTAACTTATAATAATGGCTGGCTGTAACTCTTTGGTTACATTGCTCCAGCCTTTGGACCTATATATAAATATGTAGGTTAAAAACAGAACTGTTAGAATATTTTTGGGGTAATTTTCATGAGAGATTGGTTTTTAAGCAACCCTTATATTTATACATGAAAATACTGCCCAGTGCCTAAAAAAAATTATAATAATGCTTGCCAGTGCCCACTGATCATGATCTATAACTGAGTTTACCCAATTATTATGTTATGTTTATGTCAAAATTACAGTACCTGTTAATAATCATAGACTGTATCAACCATACCCCCAATGTACACTAATATTTGTACTTATATTACAGGTAGGTGGTTGGGGTGGTGGTGGTAAATTACAGAGAGAATAACATAAAAGCTGGCTCCAATGCTGCTGAGCTGGACAAGTGACGCTATCAGAATAACTCTAATCAGATGCTACTAATTAATGTCACGTGACTGGTCACTCGCTAGGACTAATCAGATGGCTACTTCATGTCACGTGACCGGTCACTCACGCTGGACCCCTCAGGCCCGTATTATGTATATGGGATATCCTTCTGAACACATCTGTTTCCTATTAATCAATTAACTCGTGATCATAAATATATCCGTACCATAAACATAGGTGTCACAAGACTCAGGCTAGCATTGGCCATATCTATTACATGTGAACATCTATATATTGTGTCAAACAATGGACTAGTGTTGTAAATGTTATTTAACTATTTAAACCTGGCTTATCTACATAAGCCTCAATTTAAATAGAACAGATAACAGTGATGCTTGATACATAGTTACCATATTTATTTACATATATAAACATACTCATTCATAAAAATACTACAATTGTACATGGACACTAAAGTTCAAGATTATATTACACATACAACAAACATATAAAATATAAATTTGGCACATGGGGCAAGACTCAGCTATAGATGTCTGTAGAACTGGCTGTAACTCTTGTTACATTGCTCCAACAGTATACATCACAAGCTATACAACAGTATACATCACAAGTTATACAACAGTAAACATCACAAGTTATACAACAGTATACATCACAAGTTATACAACAGTAAACATTACAATCACACAACAGTAAACATCACAAGTTATACAACAGTACACATCACAAGTTATACAACAGTAAACATCACAAGTTATACAACAGTAAACATCACAAGTTATACAACAGTAAACATTAAAATCACACAACAGTAAACATCACAAGTTATACAACTGTAAACATCACAAGTTATACAACAGTAAACATCACAAGTTATACAACAGTAAACATCACAAGTTATACAACAGTAAACATCACAATTATACAACCGTAAACATCACAAGTTATACAACAGTAAACATCACAAGGTATACAACAGTAAACATCACAAGTTATACAACAGTAAACATCACAAGTTATACAACAGTAAACATCACAACTTATACAACAGTAAACATCACAAGTTATACAACAGTAAACATCACAATCATACAACAGTAAACATCGCAAGTTATACAACAGTATACATCACAGGTTATACAACAGTAAACATCACAAGTTATACAACAGTATACATCACAAGTTATACAACAGTAAACATCACAAGTTATACAACAGTAAACATCACAAGTTATACAACTGTAAACATCACAAGTTATACAACAGTAAACATCGCAAGTTATACAACAGTATACATCACAAGTTATACAACAGTAAACATCACAAGTTATACAACAGTAAACATCACAATTATACAACAGTAAACATCACAAGTTATACAACAGTATACATCACAAGTTATACAACAGTAAACATCACAAGTTATACAACAGTAAACATTACAATCATACAACAGTATACATCACAAGTTATACAACAGTAAACATTACAATCATACAACAGTAAACATCACAACTATACAACAGTAAACATCACAATCATACAACAGTAAACATAGCAAGTTATACAACAGTAAACATCACAATTATGCAACAGTAAACATCACAAGTTATACAACAGTATACATCACAAGTTATACAACAGTAAACATAACAATCATACAACAGTAAACATCACAAGTTATACAACAGTAAACATTACAATCACACAACAGTAAACATCACAATTATACAACAGTAAACATCACAAGTTATACAACAGTATACATCACAAGTTATACAACAGTAAACATCACAATCATACAACAGTAAACATCACAAGTTATACAACAGTAAACATCACAATCATACAACAGTAAACATCACAAGTTATACAACAGTATACATCGCAAGTTATACAACAGTAAACATCACAAGTTATACAACAGTAAACATCGCAAGTTATACAACAGTACACATCACAAGTTATACAACAGTAAACATCACAATTATACAACAGTAAACATCACAAGTTATACAACAGTAAACATCACAAGTTATACAACAGTAAACATCACAAATTATACAGCAGTAAACATCACAAGTTATACAACAGTAAACATCACAATGATACCACAGTAAACATCACAAGTTATACCACAGTTAACATCAAAAGATGTACAACAAAGACTTCAAAAGGAAGGAGCCAACATCAGGTATAGATAGGATGGTTGTGATTGGGGTGCTTGATGAGTATGGATACCAAGAGGTATGCAAGGAGATAAAACAACAACTGAAAAGTATATTTAGGAGAAATTAATCACAACACTCACAAGTGTTACCTGTAGGTGGGTGTTTAATTCGTCTACTAGTTTCGCCTCTCTTGCAGAGGCTTCATTAGGACAAATTGGGATAACAAGTACTCTTCAGGGGGTGCACTTTAAACTGTTATTTATGACATGATTTAAAATTATTAAAGGGCAGGTAAATGCCTTTATGTTAATAGAGTTCATTTTCCTTTAAACAGTCGCAGAAATTTTAACAGTGTTTGTTATTCTTTAAACAACATTATCATACTATTCTTTACTCAAAATCCTTTTTTTCATCTAAATAGATGGTGTGGGTTGATTTCCACACATATACGGATGCTGCATCCTTCAGGCCAGTAGAGCTAAATACACTGCTTGATTCATTAGAAGATAATACATCATCTTACCTGCAAAAGCAACAATCTTGGCCAGTTCTCCTGGGAGACAGTCATGGTTTACCACCCTCATCTGTTCATGAGTCAACCTCAAGCTGGTCTCTGCACAACTGTGTAAAAACTTGTTAGTTAAAACATCACCATATCACAGAGAAATATTTTTGATAAAAAATATTTTCAACTTTATGTCATATATCGTAAAATCCTTTCTATGTTCTTAACAATATTTCTAATAGTGCTGTTACTTGATCAATTGCAATTGCCATTTTCTCACCTACATTTTACTGTATAGCAACATATGCTGAACATGTTTTACAAATGAATGCTTTCTGTTATGTGTCAGAGTAAAATGAGATATTGTATAAAATACATTAACAGTCTGTGAAAATGAAAACAAACCTGTCAATACATTAACATTTTATCATGACCCTGCTTGGGGAACAAATTAGTTTTTTGGATGTTGGAGGAAAACCCACTGGGGAACTAATGTGCCATGGTTAGGGAAACAACACAACAGACATCATGCCCTGTCCCCAGCGGGTCTCAACCCATGTTCCTGAGGAGAGTGGTCTCCCACTTTACTGTACTCATCATGACAGCATTCTACTCTCAGTGCCTTAGTGATCACAGCTACTGAGGAACCCATGAATGTTAACATTAACAAACTGTAGATTTAATGGTGTTACCGGTCACTTACCCATACTTGACCATACACTGTTGGCCAGCTTTCCCGGTGAGAGCTCCCTTCAGGTCCCCCAAATTGGAAGCAGATGCATTCTCATACAAGTACAGTGCATAGAACAGCCGGTAATGAATTCTAGAAAATAAAGCATGTATTTCTTTTAAGAGACCAACAGGAAACAAGCTTACTGAGTATAAAGCAATACATTGCCCCTACTGGCTGCTGCTAGGTATTAGATGATTTTGTATTCAGTGATTTATTTACTGTATATGACCTAATAAGGGCGCAGGGCATGGGTAATTGACAGTGGGGGCGCCCTTATTAGGATTCGTTATTCTGAAGTTTTATGAAACAGACTATACCTTAGCAGAATACCCAAGGCTGTGGAAGGGGTAAAATATTCAGTCATGAAAATATTCAAAATGAAGATATCTATTCATAATCATAAATTAAGCTTAAACATCACTTAAATATTCCTGTAAACTTGTAAACCAAGCTAGCTTATCTTTAGAACAGAGAACGAGTGTTCCACCATTTATGTTCAAATAGAACTCTTTTGTGTTCTATTTATATATAGACACAGGTGATTTCCAAGATCATATCAGACATCATTTTCTTTGACCTAATAATTGATTTACACTGTCTTTAACTAGCTTTCTGTCTTAACAACTTTACAACGTGAATTAAATCTTTTACTTGATCTTCAAATAAATATGGTAGTTATTGATAAGTAATTTGTATGTGTGTTTAGCATTAGTTTCAGGCACACTTTGTACTGACATCTTTATCACTGAATAGACAAAAGGTGGCGAAAACTTCTGTTTGAGTGACTTAATTGGGTGAGGAAATTGAACAAATAAAGTAGCAAAACATCTCACATGGGTTATTACTTTTGAACACCATTCTGACACTCAAAGATTTTTTTCTTATAAGGTCAAATACAGTATTCCTTAAAGGGGCCAAACAACACATAAATCTCCAATTAGATTCATTGAAATTAGCAAAATCTATATTGGTGAGAAGTGACCCACTGTATTTCAGCAATTGATGATTAATCTCCAATTATTTCATATATAAAATATTGTAAGCAAAACCCTGAGTACTGAACTTATTTTCACCAAATCACCATAATAGTGTGACTATTGGAAGATTGTAAAAAAAAAATAATATCCTGAGCATTCTGAAGGGTAATTGACAGAAAAACAATACTTCACACACCCAGTAAATGGGCCTTTGGACCATAATCTTTTGAATTTCATGAAGAATGCTGCGAGGCGATAGAGACATTCCAGAACCTCCTGTGTGGTACAGTCAGACATGGGAGATGTAAGGCAGGCAAGTACTTTCTGTATTTCCTGTACTGAATCTGCTATAATCACCAAACAGGTGATCATACTCCAAGGGTTAGGCTCCTGTAAAATTACAATTTATATAACACAGGTCTTGTTTACTGTAATGTTGCAATTGTTTCTATCCTACATTTTGTTACTTAAAAATCTAGATCATTAAAGAAAGTCACATTAACTTGTAATTTCTTTACATGTTAAGTTATAGAATTAAATCTGATGACGGGTAGCCCAACCATCCAAAACATGTTAGCAAATTAAGTTCACTAACTCAGGGAATCCCTGGTGTTGATGCTCCCTCTCTTACCTACTTGTTAATTCATTTTAAATAGTGAAACAAGCAAATCAACTTATATCAATCACTCTAGTTGTCCTGGATTGAAGTGCATGAGGGCCTTACTGAGGGAGAAAACTCGAGTCTACGCAAAAAACATGGACAAACAGGTGACCCTTTAACTAATTAAGGTGAGTAGCAACCACCCAACAACCCATGTTAAGATATTAAACTGAAATAAACATTTCTTAAATTGAACTAGATCAACCACCTACTTTAAAAATGGATCATATAACACTACTGACCTTGTTGATAATGCAGTGTGGTGCCCTCTCGTCCAGGAGTTCCTTGGCCCAATGGTACTTAGGGAGTGTCTGCAGACACTGATTCATATTACTGGATGTCACTGGCTTTATGTCCCTCATGTAACTATAACAAGAATTTATTGGTTACCTAGCGACCAAAGACGGCAGAATGGAAGAAGTTTGACAGAATAGTGATTCAATGTCACCATCTGAGATATCATCTCAGATTATATCTAATCAATAAGGGAAGAAATGTTTACATTATCAAAAATTTAACTTTACAAGATCATATGTACAGCCATCAAAAATCAAAATGGAGGATAAAGATAAACCTATATGATCATGATGTAAAAACAAGATACAAGTTAAGAGGGTCAAGCTCTCAAAAAGAAATGAACCATTATTTGGATATATCTGGGTAGAGCATTATATATATAATTAAAGCACATGATTTCTGCACAGAGGATACAATACAGACCTGTATTATAGGAAGTTCAATGTCATTACCAGGGCCCAGTAGTGCAAAAGGTGATTAATAGTCTAATCACAGTTTAACATCTATTTCAGAATCCTGATAAAATAATTTCTGGTAAAACTAATTTGACAAAAATTTCTGAAACTATAACACTCATCAGTGTCTTCATATATACCTGCTTATTTTAAAGAACATACGCTAATAGGATTTGAAGTAAAAGAGAAATGAGATTTTCACCAATCAAATGATTATGCTCATCACCTTTTGAACAACTGGACCCAGTATTTAGTTCTTTATACACAAGGAAGTATTTAGGTTCAGTGCTTATTTAGCAGTCTAACAATGACATATTGATATAGTCCAAAGCAGCTTCAATTCACCTGATGATTTGTGTCAGGAACAGTGAAGGGGATCTCATGTTGTTGGTCTTCAGAACACCTATCATTTCATCTGTGGTACCCTCTACATTCTTCTTCAGCTTGTGGTAACGTTTTTTCCATGGCATAAACTGGAATTGTATAAGAAAATAATTTTTGAAAAATCAAAAGGCATATATTACTATATGACAACAATTACATGCATCTGTTACACAAAATTAAACTGCATATATGTAAATTAATGCAAATATCAATCACCTTGTTTTTCATACAGAAGTCAGTGATGTATCAATTTTAAGAGTTTTCAATTAAATTATCAACTACTGTTTACATAACAAATAATTATACATTAAAACAGTAGCAGTTAACCAGTTGAGTTTATTTATAAAATATTCACCTTTTCAGATGAGATGATCTCATTCCATCGTTTACACACTTTATTGCTATTGAGACACAGGTCTAACATTGGTAGATGACAAAAGATATGCTCCATCACTTCAGTGGGTAATATACTGAAATAATCTATCTTCTCTTCCTCCTTTTTCTTCATGGTTCCATTTCCCAAAAGTCCAAATGTGTCGGTTATAGCACAGTCAAGGGCTTGTGACATACATTCATCATCTGAAGATGAAATAGAGTCAATTTCCATTCTCATTAGCTGCTCAGTTTTTGGTTCCTTTTTTGAATACATGCTTTTCTTATGAGAACCAAACCTATTTGGACTAGAACTCACAGATGAAGCCTTCACAGGTTTCAAGTTAGGATTATCAACAAGGCTTTTCTGTCCTGCGAAAAGCTTCTTGACAACAGCATTTTCTTTGAAATCTTTAAGTGAACACTTGGCAGGTGAATTCTTAGTGGAGGAATACCCAGAACTGCTTTCTTGCGATGCTTTCTGTCGGGAGAGAAAGTCAGGGCTTTCATCGTCAATAACGAACACAACAGAAGAACCTCCAACATTTTTAATAGGAGTGTAACTGGACGCTACTGTACCATACACGTAGCTATCATCATGACAACTTTTTTCACTTTCTGATTTACATTCCTTAGAGCTTGTGAAGAAATTTGTCATCTTTTGCTGATTTGGTAGAATTGGTTGTTTACCACTCTTTGAGGGAGTGTTACTCCGCGAGTTTTTCTGGCTATCATTTGACTTCAATGTTTTGTTACTGCTTGATGGCAAATTACCAATTGACTTGTGCTCTTGACTATTGTCTGATGTCCTGATACCCTGCCTGTTAGTTACAGTGCTAGGTGTACTACTTTTGTTATCACAGCTATCTTGCTTTGGCACACATATAGATGAGAGCTCAGTGTGCAGTGTTTTATGATGTACAGTACCTGCATTTTGATTTGTTGTGATACTTTCCTTTTGTAAATCTGCCAGTTCTGGTAGCATACTACTAGCACAGAGAAGAGTAGCACTTCCGAAACCACCTGGAGTCTTGTTGTGATATGCATCAACCAATCTGGATCCTAAAGATGGTGAGTCATTATTTGTCTCTGACACTACTGTTGCAGAGCTATAAGTATTGTGGACTCCATGTGCATATGATGCTTTTATCCGAGGAGGTCTAGGAGTAAGTTTATAAGGTTTTGGCCTGCTTGAAGATTCTAAAGGATTTGACAAAGGATGTATACCATCTTCTGTTTGGGCATGTGCAAAGCACTCTTGTACATCCATGTGAATTCGTCTTTTTTTCTCTGGATTCTCTTTTCCATCCGAGGTAACATCAGATTTTTCAGACGGACTGTCATTCATTTTCTCCATGCTTCTGTCTATTACCAGCTAAATGAAAAAACATGTATGTTTATATTAATCATAAAACACGACTTTGAATTACATACATGTATAAACATACTGTATACATTTTCCGACATATAATTATTATATCTATGCCAAAAGGTTGATATCAATAAATCAGTAACTGGCAAAAAACTTTTGTATGAAAATTTGAATGGCAATGCATGCGCACATGCACAGGTCGTCGGTGTCAAGACACCCCTGGAATAAGTCTTCACAGATTAGCCACACATTTACCTATGTATGGTTAACTTACAAACCTTTTTCACTAATACAATGATATTATTATAACTGTTTCCCAAAAGAATAGTTTAGATAATTAAGCTCTCTGAATTCTAGTTTCTGATTATGTACCAATTATAAACTAGGTCATTTTATCTAATTCATATAATTTTATATTGAAATATCTGTTTTTAATATTTATGTAACTATAATTTAACAAATATATTACATCAAAACATTTGTGAAGGAGTTTATCAATTACAAACCGTTTGGTTATTTCTCAAATTTTTCTCGGCACAAGTGTACTGAAGCACCTAAGGTTGTAGCTGCGATAACGTAGCTCTGGACGACGGACGGACAATTTCTGACAGATGGTCGTCAGAGCTACAATTCACTTCCATTGACGGTAGTGTTGCAAAACATTGAACCTCGAAAATGCTACAAATAGCGGATATCGTGTAACTTTGGAGTACTAGTTCGCATAATTAAACATTTCTAATACAATTTTCCAATGTATTAGCATACCGTCTAATCTGGAAATCTTTAATTCCCATATTCTGATATCATACTGCTCGGAGTTGTCTCCGTGATCCGCCATGATACTTCTCGAAGAACTCTCGAGAAGAATGCTGACCCAAATATGGAACCCGTGACCATATATGGATGAAGCTACTACGATAAATAAATACATAATCAGAGATATTCAACCACTGTTTTATAACTCTTGTGAAGAAAGCGAATCTTACTTTTCGTAATAAAAGAATTTCAGAATGAATTGACCTTCCTCACCGAGGTACATGTATATAACTCTGAATCTGTTTTTCTGTTGGAATCTCGCGGGAAATCTCATTAGCATCAATTTATTTCTATTTCCTTATATATATATATATATAATTATAAGGAAATTGACCTTTACGCTTGTATCAAATTAAAGATGGCGGTATGTTTGAACTGATATCTCCGTTTGTCTTGCTCGTTTTGGATTTTACTTTTTATTGTCAAACAATTGTAAAACAACTGTTAACGCCAGACGTAATGTGCAGGTTTGTGGCTTGAATATTGATAATAGATACCAGAATCATCAATTTACATGTGTTTTTTTATCCGAGAAAATTTTAACCACAGCTAAATACTGCCCGATGTGAATCACATCGGGGCTTGCTACACTATCGGCAATGGGAGGGACTTCATACCCTGCCGCAGAGCAGTGTACATGTAGGCAGGGTATGAACAGTGATGAATATTCGTTCTACGATAAGGTTGCACAAGCCACAGGTACTTGGGGTCAAGAACTAAAGTTATAATGGAATTGTCCAATTTTAATTTGTAACATCATTTCTTGTCTATTTATGCACCGATACAACATTGGAATCGATTATAAAGCGCTTTTTTTAAAAAAATCACCCGTTTCTGGTTGTTACAAATTAAAATTGGACAATTCCATTATAACTTTAGTTCCTGACCCCAAGTACCTGTGGCACAAGCACCATCATTCAACTCACTTGAAAACAGGACATGCCGGATAAATATTCGAGGAATAAGGATAACATAAACAGAAAATACGACAAATGCTTCATACCAACCAGAAGTGACAATGGTAAATCAATTAATTCCAGTGACTATCTGTAAAAGCCAGACTTCAGTAACAACTAGGCCTATTGAACTAAGTAACATGCAGATTGCATGTCTACTTTTACTTTCAATTTAGATATATATTTCAAATTTGTAACGATCCTATACATTTTCTTGTGCTCATAAATCGTCTACATATATTATAACCGCGATATACGTTACACAGTAAAATATTCATGTTTGAAGTCTGTTTATGAACAATCAAAGTCACCTGATGAATTGTTTGTGTTTTCTCCCTGCCGCCATATTTGAAAATGTGTACATAATACACAAACCGGAAATCGGGGATTGTAAAATCCGGATTGTTCTCGGAATTTGTGACGCTCAGATGAGCGATACTAAAGTGAATGCTTTCACCAACCAGCAAAATATATACAAATAATCTAAATGCCATAGCTATAATAGAATAGTTTTAACCCCACAGGGACTCTAATGTCAAATATCAGTACCCTAGTACAATTATAAAGTGAAAGGCTAAGTCCAAAATATGTTAAAAAGCAGGGTTTTTTCCGCACACAAAATCTTTTAGTTCCATTCCGGGAGAGGATAATATCACCCTGCACGGACCATAATTCCATATTTATTTTTGTACCAAAATGTTAATACAAATGTATTAGAAAACCAACGTCAACGCCGACGCCGGGTGACAACATTAGCTCTCCCTCGAAGAGACGAGTTAATTAAACTGTATATTGTCCAAAAGTTGATAGGTTCATCTACCTATCGCAGGTTTTTTTTTATCTAAGTTGGCCCGCAGCACAGTTCTATATTTAAAAAAATGCTTGGTGGAAAACCCTTTGGAATATTTAGTTATACTCTCGATCATAGCTTTGCGCACAGGCTTTATAATATAATATAATATATGTCCCTACAGGGTTTCCGTAAGATCCCCTTTAAAAAAGGGTGCTTAAATGTAAGAGCACATTCAATCTAAAACCACCGGTACCTTAATGGCAAGACTTAAATATGTTATTAAGTTAGTAACTGCTACCTGGTATTTCATGATCTAAATGGTTTTAAAGGTGGTTGGGCGGACCCCATACATAACAAACCCAGTCTCCAATCACGCAGTGGATAACAGTTTACAAAAGCAACAAAAACAAAAACAAAAAACAACAAAACAAAAGCAAAAACAAGACAAAAACAAGACAAAAAAAAATAAAACAAAACAAAAAGAAAGACAGAAAACTCGACGGAGAAGACAAACTCGTTCTCTGAAGCAATATTTGACACAAAATCCAGCTAGCATCTATATATCGGATACACAGGCAAATAGATCTTACTTCCTTGCTATGCTGTATACCGTATGCATCGTCTCCCATGACGGGTTCCCCAAGATGCCCGTCTTTTTATCTTTCCGTCTGGCCGTCAGCACTTTCGTTTCTGGAGATTATCTATAACAATCATGAAGGCCAAACTTTCGGAAATGTTAAATTGTGCTGCAATACACATCATCAACGCAAAACCCACCGAACGTCGCCTTTCCGTCTTGAACCCGCTGAACGTCATCTTTTCCGGCTTGTTAAAAACGTGAAACCCCACCGAAACGTCACCTTTCTGGCAGGTGAACGATATTCTGGTCTGGGACAAACTTAGGTTTGTGGGCATGATTTTTCATTATACGAGTACTGGCTTTAGGAGGCATAGAATCAATATGCTTGTCCCCATCAAGGTGAATTGTATGGTGATGCCTAGTTCTTTTGCAGAATCAATAATTTCTAGGGTACGACCATGATGCTGACAGCTGGATACACATTTGTTTTGATGCCGGTTTAGAACTCTAAGGACAGTACATTTGTCAAGGTGGAGACTCGTCAATCAGTCTTTTTTTTCCATTTACCTGTAGTTTTAAGATCAGACTGTCATTGTAAACATCTTCCTGTGAATTGATAAGTGTTTTATACATGATGGAATCTTCGTCAAAGGGGGGAATACCTGATGTTACAGGGCCTGTCAATGAGACGAGAGAAAGGAAGAAATCCAGGGGCCTGTTCGTTAATGCGAAATATAATGACACATCGGTTCGTCTGTTTTTAATGTAACATTTCATACACATATCTTGGCGGACCAGCAGATGTTAATGCAGGTCTTGAAAGTCTTTGTCAAAGCTCTTCTGTAAACAAAACAAACAAACCCGAACAACTCTGGTCCAATCGTTTGGACCGCGATAAACGAAAACGGCCCAGTTAAAAGTATATTGTTTTGGACAAAACCTAACGTCAAGGACGCTGTTATTTGAAATACATTATATAAAGCCATTACAGGTCACACTTTATGAAATATCACATGATCATTACACACTCACTGTACAGATGTGAAATGTGGGTTTAAATATTCCAAATCAGTGGCGTAGGAAGCAATTATTGCCCCCCCTCACCCCCCCCCCCCCCCCCCCCACCCCTCACACTTTTTACAGTGGGGGGGGGGGGGGGGGGGACAAACATATTTTTGCGCTGGTGATTCATGTTTTACTATAAATAATCTATCCTGATTTGCATAAATAACTTATTTTGTACTACCATAAATTATCACGGGGATATTGAAATTATAATTATTGGCTAACTTTGCGGAGATGGCATACGATTTGTTTAGTGCGTAAAATTTAAGGTTAACAAAAAAATTGTGATGTGCTCACATTGCCATGTTATAATTGTAACATTGCGACACTCTTTTTGATAGTCACCTATGTCACAGGCGTCTCCATCTGCTTAGTATTTATAGACAAAATATTAGCCCCTACTCCTACTGGAGAAATACTATCCAGACACCTGTGCCTATATAGTTGTTCCGATTGCTGTCATGAATGTTCTTGAGTAGTCTAACAATGATAATATGGTTCAATTTGTGAAAATAATTAATACTTTTCCGATGTTTTGACACTGTCGGGATATTTCTCTTTGTTTAATTATTTCGATTAAAATCAAGTTTCTTCAGTGGTCAGAAAAGGTGTTATTGTTTCAATTTTTGGCATATTTCTTTTTTAGTTGTTTGGGAATGGAATTTTATAAGAGACAGACCAGCGTCCTGATTACTGCTTGCATTAGCTATATGACTACATTCACTGCTCTACTGCCAGCTTACTGCCTACTGCTTACCGTGTAGGCGTACGTATTATTTAAGCGTTTCTACTTACCGTCTAGGCGTTACTACTTACCGTCTAGGCGTTACTACTTACTGTCTAGACGTTACTACCTACTGTCTAGGCGTTACTGTTTACTGTCTAGGCGTTACTGTTTACTGTCTAGGCGTTACTACTTACTGTCTAGGCGTTACTGTTTACTGTCTAGGCGTTACTGTTTACTGTCTAGGCGTTACTGTTTACTGTCTAGGCGTTACTGCCTACTGTGTACGCGTTACTGCTAAGTGCTTACTGTCTAGGCGTTGCTGTTTACTGTCTAGGCGTTACTACCTACTGTCTAGACGTTACTACTTACTGTCTAGGCGTTACTACTTACCGTCTAGGCGTTACTACTTACTGTCTAGACGTTACTACTTACTGTCTAGACGTTACTACTTACTGTCTAGGCGTTACTGTTTACTGTCTAGGCGTTACTACTTACTGTCTAGACGTTACTACCTACTGTCTAGGCGTTACTGTTTACTGTCTAGGCGTTACTACCTACTGTCTAGACGTTACTACTTACTGTCTAGACGTTACTGTTTACTGTCTAGGCGTTACTACCTACTGTCTAGACGTTACTACTTACTGTCTAGACGTTACTACTTACCGTCTAGGCGTTACTACTTACTGTCTAGACGTTACTACTTACTGTCTAGACGTTACTACTTACTGTCTAGGCGTTACTGTTTACTGTCTAGGCGTTACTACTTACTGTCTAGACGTTACTACCTACTGTCTAGGCGTTACTGTTTACTGTCTAGGCGTTACTGTTTACTGTCTAGACGTTACTACTTACTGTCTAGGCGTTACTGTTTACTGTCTAGGCGTTACTGTTTACTGTCTAGGCGTTACTACTTACTGTCTAGGCGTTACTACTTACTGTCTAGACGTTACTACTTACTGTCTAGGCGTTACTGTTTACTGTCTAGACGTTACTACTTACTGTCTAGGCGTTACTGTTTACTGTCTAGACGTTACTACTTACTGTCTAGGCGTTACTGTTTACTGTCTAGGCGTTACTACCTACTGTCTAGACGTTACTACTTACTGTCTAGACGTTACTACTTACCGTCTAGGCGTTACTACTTACTGTCTAGACGTTACTACTTACTGTCTAGACGTTACTACTTACTGTCTAGGCGTTACTGTTTACTGTCTAGGCGTTACTACTTACTGTCTAGACGTTACTACCTACTGTCTAGGCGTTACTGTTTACTGTCTAGGCGTTACTGTTTACTGTCTAGACGTTACTACTTACTGTCTAGGCGTTACTGTTTACTGTCTAGGCGTTACTGTTTACTGTCTAGGCGTTACTACTTACTGTCTAGGCGTTAATGCTTACTGTCTAGACGTTACTACTTACTGTCCTAGACGTTACTGTTTACTGTCTAGGCGTTACTGCTTACTGGCTAGGCGTTACTGTTTACTGTCTAGGCGTTACTACTTACTGTCTAGACGTTACTACTTACTGTCTAGGCGTTACTGTTTACTGTCTAGGCGTTACTGTTTACTGTCTAGACGTTACTACCTACTGTCTAGGCGTTACTGTTTACTGTCTAGGCGTTACTGTTTACTGTCTAGACGTTACTACTTACTGTCTAGGCGTTACTGTTTACTGTCTAGGCGTTACTGTTTACTGTCTAGGCGTTACTGTTTACTGTCTAGACGTTACTGCTTACTGTCTAGACGTTACGACTTACTGTCTAGGCGTTACTGTTTACTGTCTAGGCGTTACTACTTACTGTCTAGGCGTTACTGCTTACTGTCTAGGCGTTACTGCTTACTGTCTAGGCGTTACTGTTTACTGTCTAGGCGTTACTACTTACTGTCTAGGCGTTACTACTTACTGTCTAGGCGTTACTGCTTACTGTCTAGGCGTGCCTACTGTCTAGGCGTTACTACTTACTGTCTAGGCGTTACTGTTTACTGTCTAGGCGTTACTACCTACTGTCTAGACGTTACTACTTAATGTCTAGGCGTTACTGTTTACTGTCTAGACGTTACTACTTACTGTCCTAGACGTTACTGTTTACTGTCTAGGCGTTACTGTTTACTGTCTAGGCGTTACTGTTTACTGTCTAGACGTTACTACTTACTGTCTAGGCGTTACTGTTTACTGTCTAGGCGTTACTGCTTAGTGCTTACTGTCTAGACGTTACTACTTACTGTCTAGGCGTTACTGTTTTCTGTCAAGGCGTTACTGCTTAGTGCTTACTGTCTAGGCGTTACTACTTACTGTCTAGACGTTACTGTTTACTGTCTAGGCGTTACTGTTTACTGTCTAGGCGTTACTACTAACTGTCTAGGCGTTACAATAGTTACTGTCTAGGCGTGCCTACTGTCTAGGCGTTACTACTTACTGTCTAGGCGTTACTACTTACTGTCTAGGCGTTACTGCTTAGTGCTTACTGTCTAGACGTTACTACTTACTGTCTAGGCGTTACTGTTTTCTGTCAAGGCGTTACTGCTTAGTGCTTACTGTCTAGGCGTTACTACTTACTGTCTAGGCGTTACTGTTTACTGTCTAGGCGTTACTACCTACTGTCTAGACGTTACTACTTACTGTCTAGACGTTACTGTTTACTGTCTAGGCGTTACTGTTTACTGTCTAGGCGTTACTACTAACTGTCTAGGCGTTACAATAGTTACTGTCTAGGCGTGCCTACTGTCTAGGCGTTACTACTTACTGTCTAGGCGTTACTGTTTACTGTCTAGGCGTTACTGTTTTCTGTCAAGGCGTTACTACTTACTGCCTACTGTCTAGGCGTTACTGTTTACTGTCTAGGCGTTACTGCCTACTGTCTAGGCGTTACTACTTACTGTCTAGGCGTTACTGTTTACTGTCTAGGCGTTACTGTTTTCTGTCAAGGCGTTACTGCTTAGTACTTACTGTCTAGGCGTTACTACTTACTGTCTAGGCGTTACTGTTTTCTGTCAAGGCGTTACTGCTTAGTGCTTACTGTCTAGGCGTTACTGCCTACTGTCTAGGCGTTACTGTTTACTGTCTAGACGTTACTACCTACTGTCTAGGCGTTACTGTTTACTGTCTAGGCGTTACTACTTACTTTCTAGGCGTTACTGCCTACTGTCTAGGCGTTACTGCTTAGTGCTTACTGTCTAGACGTTACTGTTTACTGTCTAGGCGTTACTACTTACTGTCTAGGCGTTACTGCCTACTGTCTAGGCGTTACTGCTTACTACTTACTGTCTAGGCGTTACTGCCTACTGTCTAGGCGTTACTACCTACTGTCTAGGCGTTACTACCTACTGTCTAGGCGTTACTGCTTAGTGCTTACTGTCTAGGCGTTACTGCCAAGTGTCTAGGCGTTACTGCTTACTACTTACTGTCTAGGCGTTACTGCTTACTGTCTAGGCGTTACTACCTACTGTCTAGGCGTTACTGCTTAGTGCTTACTGTCTAAGCGTTACTGCCAAGTGTCTAGGCGTTACTGCTTACTGTCTAGGCGTTACTGCTTACTGTCTAGGCGTTACTACTTACCGTCTAGACGTTACTACTTACTGTCTAGACGTTACTACTTACTGTCTAGACGTTACTACTTACTGTCTAGGCGTTACTGCTTACTGTCTAGGCGTTACTGCCTACTGTCTAGGCGTTACTGCTTAGTGTTTACTGTCTAGGCGTTACTGCTTACTGTCTAGGCGTTACTACTTACTGTCTAGACGTTACTACTTACCGTCTAGGCGTTACTACTTACTGTCTAGACGTTACTACTTACTGTCTAGACGTTACTACTTACTGTCTAGACGTTACTACTTACTGTCTAGACGTTACTACTTACTGTCTAGGCGTTACTGCTTACTGTCTAGGCGTATTGACCACTGCCTACTGCTGACTGTGTTCATAACATCGTAGTCATGCTGATAGATGTTATTACTTTATAGCTGTGTTTTGTGATATATAACATAAAGTTATAACACAAATGACGAAGACAACTTTATGACGCGTGCCTAGAGCTGACGATTAACGGCACATAACCATAAAGACCTGCAGCTTAAACCACTATACCACATCCACCAGAACGCTGCCGCTTATATGTGTGCCTTTTTTTAAGTTATTTTCTGTCAAAGTTTTGAATGTGGTAAGACGGGCAGCGCGCTAATAAGGTTATATATATCTTCATTGTTCAGTTTAAGGACAAATCCTTCGCCTTGCCCAGTAAAAGTACTTCCCATCGTGCATTGTATCGACAATGACACAAGTCTTATATCACTCACTGGAAATTAATTTAAAGGGGTATATATTCCTCCGTTCGAACGGCAGATATGATCGAGTTGTACAGTAATTTATAAGATTTATACAAGAAATATTACACTCATATTTACTACTGTGATAAAATAAATATCATATATGTACAGAAAATCCGCAGAACTCTGTCGCTGTGCATCAGCATTGGAATAATATATATAGAGTGATGTAGGTGTATCCTTCGGTAATCCTTCTTTCCATCTAGCTGCCGATATTTATAAGACTATTTGTTACCCTCGATCGCTATCTTCGTTTTATTTTCAAAAACTTTATTTTAAGAACGTTGGGATATCTTCAGACTTAGAGTGGTGTATTACAGTAATGTTTAGAACTTTTACTATATAGTTGAGAAAAATACAAGATTCACGTTTATTTTTTAGTCTCATTTCAAAACGGAATGTCCCTTTAGATATTTGCTTATATCAGTCTTGTATCAGTCATCGGCATTTTTAAACGATACGCTTCTGGACCTCCTTCCCTTTGCGTCTTCACATTACTTTAATCATGTACTAAGTAAGAATTAATATGTTGATGCAGACCCTTTGTGTGTTTTACATGAAAAGACACAACTAGGGCACTAATCAAATTACAAAAATGTATATAGAAAGCTTTGTTGTGTTAAGTTGAACGCTGTTGAAGTTACAGCCGGAAAACGGAAGTAAACAGCAATTTTGTGTTTTTGACTGTTTTCATGGTAACACTAAAAATATTTTAAAAAAAACTAAAATGTAGTCAATAGCAAAATGCCCAACAATGGCACTAACCGGATATATACAGAGTTTTGTGAAGTAGAGTTGAACGGTTACAATCCGGAAAATCACGGATGGACAGAGCCCTATCTGATATCTCCCGTAAACGCGTTTCTCGCCCGCTGGACAAATAATGACGAAGGAAGACAATTTCATGACTCGAGCCCTCATCAGGCCTCTAACTCACGATCTACAGCACCCAATCGCCTAGCCAGAAATACCCGTAGCTTGCACACATGTATACCACTGCACTACATATACGTTTAAAAAGATATACACAAAAAACTATATACATGTATATTATAAATTAAAAAAAAAAAAAAAAAAACATATTCATTGTAGTATACACTATACAGTTCCAGTAACTTAATTACTATGGTAGCAACTTGGGTTGAACTTAACTTCAAGATCTCTCAAATAGCAGCTCAAAGAAGATTAAAAAAAACATTCAGTGTGTCTGCATTCACAATACTTTCTGACAAGCTATTCCAAATATGTCCCTTCAATGATATATGTATATATACTGTATAACTAACGACAGCGTCTTTGATCTTTCTCGATTCATATGGCATTTGTGAAACGGATATATCAGAAGGAAAGGAAAGACAACGATGAAAGCAAAACATGGCATGAGATATGATGAACATTGAACAGATGAAAGTATATATTTCAGCTGATTCGAGAAAGATCACTCACTCTGTCTAAAAATAATATTTTAAAACTTTGTTAAAAATGTTCTAATTATTCTTCAAAAATTGTCAATTAAATTGTAAATGAAGGAGACTTCTAAATTCTCTTCCTCTGTTTCCCTCTTATTATCACCCTATCTGTACTCATATTTTCAAAAATAAAATTACTTTATGTAAATTCTAATGTCATCTTGTGTAAATATTTGTGTTGTATACTGTTTCTGGGAAAGGGCTTTATATAAGTTGGAAAACTTGTGCCCGATCCCTTTGTATATTTATGATACAATACAATATGTTTAAACTAAAGCTATTCCAATCCTCTGTACTCGAACTGCAAAGAAATGTTGTGGCCCCGGCCTTGGTCTGGTTTCTCTAGATGTTTTGATCATATTTTGACCTTTCTATCTTTCTACGCCAGCTATTAACCTCTACATCTGGATTGCGTAGTAGCCTATTTCCCTCTATATAAGGGATAGTAGTAGCCTATTTCCCTCTATATAAGGGATAGTATTGTTAACATGTTAAACAAGTCCAATACAATGTTGAACATGTAACTTGTAATTTGCTATTGACAAAGTAGTAATAGTGACCTCCCCGATAGTCGATTTCTGATTATTTGTCAAGTGGCGGAGCAATCCCCACACAACTTAGACAAGGAATCAATAATTAGTTTATTTACACAACAATTTTGTTTAAAAACACTGTACTTGTGCTTGTACTTGGCTACTAGATCTATAGAATGTTCATAGGGTAACCAAGATGCCCAGTACAGACAACCACGAATGGGATACTGGGATTACACTACTGTTTCCATTTAGGAGAACTTATCATTGCTGTTCTTCCAATGACTATTGAGCTTGGTCTTGAAGCTATTGACAGTTCTTGCGGTCACCACATCATCTGGTAGTCCGTTCCAAAGGTTGACAACACGGTTTGAAAATGTGTTTTTGCTTGTATTAAGGCGGAACTGCTTTTTGAACAGTTTGTTGACATTACCTCTAGTAGCTGTGTAATTGCGTTGACAAAACATTCTGCTTGAATCTATGTGATCAATATTATTTATAATTTTATAGAGTTGAATCAGGTCAGAACGTTTGCGCCTGTACTCCAGCGTAGGTAGTCCTAATGTCCTCAGGCGACGCTCATAAGGTAGATCCTTAAGGGTCGGTACCCGTTTTGTAGCCCTTCTTTGTACATTTTCTAGCGTATTTTTATCCTTTTGGAGGAATGGGGACCAAACAGATGTCGCATACTCCAGGTGGGGTCTCACCAATGTTTTATAGTGTGGTAAATATTGCTGGGTCCATGTGAGTAAAGGTCCTGAAAATTACTCCCATTATCTGGTTTGCCTTTGCTGCTGATGAGCTGGAATGTCCTGAAAAGCTTAGTTATCGTCTATTTTTACTCCAAGGTCCGCTTCGTATTGGACTTTTTGGATATGGACTTCCTCATTGGTGTTTTTGATTTTGTATATTGATGTTTTTGGATTGTTGCCTATTTCCATATGTTTACATTTATCCAAATTAAGTTTCATCATCCAGTTGTCTGTCCAATGCACAATTTTGTCTATGTTGTTTTGGAGTTCCTGTCTTTTTTCTTGGGTGTTATTTTTCAAGTAGAGCTTGGTATCATCTGCAAATAGTTTTACTAGGCATGTTAAAATTTCTGGTATGTCATTTACATAAATGAGGAAGAGAATGGGTCCAAGGACACTTCCCTGGGGGACCCCACTTGTTACTGGTAGAGTTTGATATGCATTAGATGATGGTAATTAAAATGTCCCTGTACATACAAGCAGGGACGTAGATGGGGCGGAATTATTTCTAGTTTTAGAAAATATTAACGGTATATTGGTCTCGGTTTTCTAACCAAAGTCCTCGAGGAAAGGTTACTGGATCAGAAACGTAATTTGCGCACATTGACTAGCTCAGCGGTGTAACTTACACAATTGCAAATCACTCTCGCGAACATGTCTCGCATATCCGTTCGTTTTCATCATCTCCAGTAGAATCTTTTGGTGTCGGCAATCATTACAGATTACTCTGTTATGCCACACATTGTCATCATTTCAGTTTTTCAACCGATCAAATAAGAACAAAGTGTATCTTAGAATTGTATAGTTGTGTTTGTGCATGCGGGTTTGTTGTGTGTTTGTTGTTCGAATGTACTTGCGTGAAAATGTGTGTGGCTATGTATGATGTGTGTGTGCGTGTGGAGATTTATTCAACCTCAATCGGACGCTTATGTTTTTGGCTGATATTCACGCCGATCACAAACATTTTGATAACTAAGATGCATTTTAACGGAACTAATTTCTATCCAAATCCTGCGCGTGCGTCAGGTGCTTGCTGGGAAAATTTCCAAATATAGTATCAAACTGTTCATATATATTTTGACGTCATTTGACTCATTCAGGCAGAAAACATTTGGTCGGAAGGGTAAGTTGAGTAATTTGAATACACATGTTCACATTTTATGAAGTTTACTTGGTTTTCAGTGGTTCATTTGTCCACATTTCCCCTAGATTTTGACACGATTAGTCAGAGATTTGACATTTGGGTGTGAACCTCTCAACATATACTATAGTGAAGAGTCTGTACCGGGTTGGTCAAAAAATCTCTAGACTTGTCTGTCTGCCTACACCAACACATTCCGTTTTTCATTGCCGAAGTACTTCCAAAAAATGTAGTTTTCTGTTAAATATTATCATGTTCAGATAGATTATACCACACATAATCTCACGGTGTTTGCAATAAGATGGACTGACCCATATGTCAACTTCCTGAGTTCCTCCATCTCGACCTCAAATGGCATTTCCTGTTTAGAACAATTTACTCTACCAGTTTGATAGTTCATTAGGGGTATCAAATCTTCCTTTCTGTCTGTCAAGAATTCTGTAGCTATATCGTGACAACATCGTGTTGTGACCAATCGAACTCCAGCTTTCTGGCCCATCCTTGGTAAATAAAAAATATCTAGGTAAATCAACATTGACACCCATATATAACATTTTTACTGAAACTAATGAATGTCTACTTTTAATTATATACGTTGTTTGTGTCGTCTGGATAATGTTTGATTGAGTTATTTCTATGTTACTATTTCGAACGTCTTCATAAAGTGTTTTTTGAACACTTTTGTTTGGTGTATGTGTACATTTAACATGTGGTTTTAATGACATGTATCGGGGATTGGCACTATATATACTACACAGTATTAAAATGTGAAGAATGCAATAAAATGTTTGACTATGAGCCCGACTATGCTATGGATGTACAAAAATGAATGAAGGCATGCTACATTGAAGTGAACAAAAGACCCATTTGACATTTCAAACAGTCAATTATGTACGGATTTAAATGTTTTTTAAAAGTAATAAGGAAAACTTTAAAAAAAAATCTTTTGATGAGAAAAAGAAAAGTTCAATGACTTAAGCCCAATGACACATTTTACTGCCATGCTGCTTTTTGGATGATGAGTAAAATAAATCAAAGACTTGAAAACGTGTTGATGAATAAACTTTCCATATAAAATTACCAAGGTATATTGTAGGTCATAGTTTTTTTTTTACTAATTGTAACTTGTAGAGAATTTGAAATGGTACTGTCTGATAAGGATGGAACACAACCTAATTGATTATATCATTTATTACTGATAGGGATCATACAGTACTTATAACCAATGCAAAATGTTCTCTAAGTAGAGTCCTTACCACACAACAAGGCTGAAGGGAATCGAAGGTGACCTATATTCTGCTACAGGGAATCTTTTCTATTTCCCAATTCCATTCATTTGCTATTGAGAAAATATGTCTGACATTGAGTTAATTTAATGGTATTTCATGATCATGATCAAGTCAAAATTTCACACTCAACACTTCACCATTTTTAGCTGTTTTCTATTGATTTATGCATATTTTTTTATGCATACAACAATGTTGCATATTTATCAATGTTTTATGTGTATTTTTAGTTGATAGCCACTGATACTATCTCGGACCACACAGGATGAGGGAGTACAAGCTAGTTGTACTAGGCAGTGGTGGTGTGGGCAAAAGTGCTCTGGTAATATTTTAACTATTTGATTTGACTATAAAATATAATCATATTCAATCATTGTGTGGAGAAATGGCATAAGGTCTCACTCTGATCGTTTGACATGTCTCTTTGTGAAAATGGGTTCAGTTTGATGAAAATAGTTTCACAAATTTTGTTAAAGACAAAGAAGGAAAGTATATACATTATGTAAACTTAAATAATTGGTTATTTTTATCTGACAATCCTAAATCTAGAAGTTACAGAAACATACTGATATTATAATAAATGATTTTTTCTGAAAATTGAGTATATACTTGATCATCTAGCCATGCATCTATGTAAATATCAGTGATCACCACGGGCTGTTTTATTATATATATACCAGGTATATATTTATATACTATGTGTGGAGTATAGCAATTTGCTGAAAGAATTTAAGGTAGATAGTCTGAGCTCCTGATCAGTTTAAAATGATTCTTTTTGGAAGTTTTAAAAGCTTATAACTACTTTTGTTTTTTGGATTCACTGAGATATATTTTAAGTGTTTGTCGTCGTGGTCTGGCTATATAGCTATTACACAAACAGTGTTACTAATGTTGTGTACTCTGATTATCCTATTGTGTTAATAAGTCCCAACATTACATTTTCTTTTCCAGACCGTTCAATTTGTACAGAATATTTTTGTTGAAAAATATGATCCAACAATTGAAGACAGTTATAGAAAAGTAAGTTCCTTTATTTGTAGACATGACATAATATATATAGCACCAGAAAACTTACATTATTAAAATACTTTATCAAAAGATAATTGCTTTTGCTTGATAATGGAAAAATATAATGAAATGACCATTCTCTTTGTTTTATCAATAGCAATATTTATGAAAAGATAATTGCATATATGCTTAATAATAGAAAAATATAATGAAATGATCATTCTCTTTGTTTTATCAATAGCAAGTTGAAGTTGATGGACAGCAATGTATGCTAGAAATCCTTGATACAGCTGGAACTGTAAGTATTTTACAGCAATAATTGTAATTCATCTGGCTACATGGTTGTTGTATTTTCCACAGTTTGTACTATTGTTGTAGTTTTGATAAGTGTGTGTTTGTTTGTATGTTAAGAGTGTTGGTAATAGGGTGAGCGTTACTGATGTGTCGGGGAACGGATGTGTGTATGAGTGAGAGTGTGTGGTCAGGGTATGTGTTGGTGAATGCATATGAGCTACAGTACAAATTGCAATGTGTGTTGAACTGTGGAACACAATCTGTGTTTGCTAAACGAAACAAAGAAAATTCCATTTTTGTGATTTAGCTAGTACGTGTAGATTTATATATTTGTAGTTCTTATTATATTATATGCTTGGAGGAAATAAATAAAATTCGTCTTTTTTTTCTAGGAACAATTCACAGCAATGAGAGACTTGTATATGAAGAATGGACAGGGTTTTCTACTGGTGTATTCCATCACAGCACAGTCAACATTTAATGACTTAGCTGACCTGAGGGAACAGATCCTTCGTGTCAAAGACACAGATGATGTAGGCAAAATTTGTAATAGAAATATAATTTTGCTCTAAGTCAAAATCTTCTTTTCTCCTAGCAAATCTGAAAATATTGATGGTTTTGTCATCATCTGTCAAGTATTCTTGCTGCTGGAGGATATCTTAATTTCCTTGCCTGTAACTAGCCTTGGCTGATAAATGGCTATGCTAGATTTTGCTTTTCTAAAGTCCACTCTTTTAGTGTTTTAAAGTTAAATGATGAATTTTACTGTAAAATTGTTAATTTTCCTAGCTTGAAATAGTCGGGATAATATGTGAGAATGGTATAGGATTTAACGGAGCCATGATAGCTCAGTCGGTTAAAGTGCTGGCCACGTATCCTCTGATGAAAATCTGAGGTGCTAAGTCCTTACCTGTGTTGGTTTGTGTTTCTTGGGAAGCTGAGTCCTGGTTGTGTCCTTTGGCAAGACACTTTACCCTAATTGCTCTGGATGCCATGAAACAGGCTTCCGGTATGTTGTTCAGTGAGGCAATCAACTGCTACAAGGAAACTCCCCACCTCAAAATGACCCTGGCTGTTTAAAGGGTGATAAACCAGACAGACAAACTAACAGTATGGGATTTAGGCAGCATGTGCCGTGTGACTTACAGATACAATTTATTCTATATACAAGCCACATAAAAATGATGACCAAGTCATGGAGAAATTTAGAATGTCTAGTATCAAAAAAATATAATGACAGAGATACTAGATTGATCTGGTTTTAAAACCTTGCTTGGTGAACAGACTGTCTCTATTTGGAAAAAAAAAACCAGCATGCTGGTTTACGTAACAATTACTAATGGCTGTCACTACTCTTCATTTCAGGTACCCATTATCATTGTTGGAAACAAATGTGATCTGGAAGACGAACGTGTAGTTGGAAAAGATCAGGGTATTAACTTGGCAAGAAACTGGTGCTCAGAGTTTCTAGAAACATCAGCAAAGGCAAAAGTGAATGTGAACGAGGTAAAGATGATTGTGACGTACATGACTTAAAACTAACAATCTACCAATTAACATTACTGCTTTATATTTATGTACTTGTAAGCTTTGTACTTGTTTTGCAAAGACAAATTGTCTTTCTGTGTAGTTTCCTAAAATATTTTGTCTTAAATTGTATTTAGTTGCCTTGCAATATGTTCTTACTCTCTGATTTGCTAAGATTTTTTTATTGTTTGTTTTTCATTAATTTTATTAAACTAACCTGCAAAAAAGAAAGAATTAAAATTTCTATAATTAATGAATTTGATTCTCCTTTATGATTATAGATCTTCTTTTAATTGAAACTTTCATTTTAATTAAAAGAAAAAATGTGCAAAGATAACATTTTGAGATTCAGGAATAAGTAATTGTGAATTTTGATTATATTTAAATCATATCTAAACTTTTGATTTTTTTCATATTAGAAATATTTTTCCTCTACATCAATTTAAAGTACAGTACTTACAGTATGCTTGAATAGAAAAAGATTACTAATTGGTTGAGATCATCATAATATTTGGTGTATGGAACTCACATAATTACTAATAGCTAAAGATGGCTCATAAATTATTTCACTTGAAACATACACAGCTTGTCATATCCAACTATTGATTTTTTTAAGTACAGAAAACTAATAAATGATTTAACATAGATATAACTTTCCATGAAGTGTTTTAGAATTTTGATTGTCTACCATTTATGAACATTGTAGGTTCGTTTTCATATTAAATCTGAAAATTATAGATAATTTATAGTGGAGTTTGATTTTACAATGTACGTAGTGAAGCCTTACTAGAAAGTGAATGCCTACAATGTATGGAACTTTTGTGAGATAATTAACCAAATATTGTCTGATTATATATGTCTCCTAGCTTGTTGACATGCTTATTGTGATAAAGGATTCTCCCCAGAATGTTCTCTCCTTTAATTACCCAAGTAGATACAATGACACTTTCCTGGAATGGTTTGAAGTAGTATACCTGTGAATGTGATGATAAAAAAAACCAACCTCAGTTATGATATTTCCTTCAATCATAAATTTAGTATCCCCACCCATAGAAACAATGACAGAAAAAAAATCAATTTATAAAGCTACATGTACATTTCAAAGGCTTGAAAAGAAAAATGTTTTAGATGTCATTTCTGTTTGTTTTACCATAAAATGTGAACCACATGTTATTTAATACCAAAAGTAAACTAAATATGAGCTAAAATGCATGACGACCATTGGATTGGCATACTTAGTAAACTGTAGAGAGATTAGAACTAACACATCAGTGGCGCTAATTAGATTATTTAGTCCCGTAGTTATAGAAGTATTGCGATGATAACACCAACCACCAGAAATACAGTCATTATAACTGTGCGGCAGAAATACTGTCAACACTAAGGGGCAATAATACTATCAACACTATGCAAGGGTGTAAACATCCACTTGCCTAATGTCCTCGGCAACCAAAATTTTAGTTCGGGCAAGCAGAATTATTTTTTATTATATCAATGATTTAAGTTCACCATCACTGGTACTCCACTTTTAATCTCAAAGTTCAGTAACACACATAATCATAATTATAAAAGAAGTTCAAAAATTAACATTCCCCATTATTGATAAAGTCCTATATATTTAGCTTAGAAGTTCAAATTAAAGCCCACCTGTCCATCATATACATGTCTAGTTATTAAAATCCTCCAACTTACCTACCCATAAATAACAGATTTCAACATAGCAGTTTCTGTACAACACTTACATATCTAATACAACATTCACTGCCAAATGTACCTGATAACATCGTCATCTAAACTATTGAGCAAGCTTAGAAGTGTATACTTAAACAGAAAACAGGTTGATTTTCAAAGTCCAAAAGTTCTGCTCTTGATGTACATATATATTCTCTGTGCTTTTGGAGTGTTTGACAAAATCAAAGTCTTGCAGTAATAAAAATGGATAACTTTCTTGATTGAAGTCGGTCCTTGGAATATTTCAAAGACATGACACCCAAATTAAAATAAGGCCAATCTTGCCTTTTTGCTGCCACAACATCTTAAGATTCTATAGCAATTTATAGACTTGTCAGTGTCAACTTGTATGATCCACAAATTGATATAAAGGTGCAGAATATTTAAATAATATGTTCCAAAGGCACATAAAGTGAATAACTAGAGCTGAACACTTAGAATTTGAAGATGCAAAACATAAACAGATTTACATTTAATCTATCAATATTGCATGGTACCTATATATTATAAATGTAAAATTAAAGTGCATGATTGGGAATCGGAGAGTATTGGTGTTATTAACAAATTATAATCAGATTATTCTAGTGCTACTCCCGTTCTATATTCTTCTTAACTATTTTATCATTTTGTGTTGCTTTATTTGTATCACTTTGTACACTTTTGTATTTGAGGCAGAATTTGTGCAATATTATGTCCTGCTGGCAAAGTCGAGAGGAAACCTGTCATAAGATTTGTCAACATTGGCTGATAAGCAGTCTCAAAGTGTTTATTTATTGCATATATCATCCTAATTTGCTAGTCTTTAAATCAATTTTCCTTTAATTTCTCTTCATTTCAACAAGGTAGATGTTAAATTGATTTTGGCTTAATTTTCTTTTTGTTTCATGCAGTTGTTTGCATTACACAGACGATATACACTATTATCTTTTCCAAAAATTTTAACTGCCATTCTTGGATAAGTTTTAAAGGTAAAATTGTGTATTCTTTAATATTAAACATTTAGACATGCATAATCTTAAAAAAGTTATTTAGATATATCAAAATAATTGTTCCGAGTTAAACATTTCTATCAATGTATTGGTCAGCACTGATATTTTAATCAAAATCAGTTCATATAAAAAGTATATAGAACATTATCATAACTAAATGCATAAAAATTAAACGAAAAGTTTTTAATCACTTTATCATTACTTTTCAAACCCCATACATTGAAAACTTGTGGAAAATTCATATTTTCTTTAAATGGCTAATACACCTGAGTAAAACTGATTGAATATAAATATGCATAAACAGGTGAACACTATGTTCACCATAGTTAGAATCACAAACACCGATAAACAGTCACCTATTTACTTAAATATCAGTTTATACAATGTAACTTACAGCCTATATCATGAATCCTGGCAGCTAACATATAAGGGCAGTACGCTTGGAAGGTTCAGGTCCTAACGTCGAAATCCAGGTAAAAGTGTCACAGTAGAGCTCTGGGGAGAATCCTGGCAATATCAGGTCAGATTTACAGAAAAGTTCAAAAGGTCCATTTCTCTTTTTATTTTCAGATATTTTATAATTTAGTCAGGACGATAAACAAAAAGAATCCAGAAATAAAAGGCAAAAATAAAACCGGAAAGAAAAAAGGGTGCTGCATTCTGTAGAAGAGCGTCAATCGTCATTTATTCGCATGCATATTACATGGTGTAAGTATGGCATTTTTTGAGATAAGGGGAGTCCTTCAATTTAATTGCTTTTCATTTTCAGGTATTTTATAGTTTAGTAAGGACAATAAACAAAAAGAACCCAGGAAATGTAAGTGGTCCATCTGGAGGACGCAAGAAGGGGTGCTGTGTTCTACTGTAGGAGTCGTCAATATGTATGTAGACTTGTGTGAGTATATATACAGGTAAAGCAGGTGTGATTCAAGGTAAATAGTTGTAAACACCAGACATAATGTGCTCTGTTAATAATGGTAGAAATCTGATACACACTGACAGGCTGTTTAATTAGTTGTCATCATTATTATGTGCTCACCTGGTCTGAAGGACTGGTGAATTTATGCCATGGTGTGATGTCCGTCCAACAATTTCTTCAATGACATCTTCTCAAATACTGATTGGAATTAAACGATTAGCCTTATTTTCCAGGAACTTTCTCTGGGTGGTGGGCATTCAAAATGGTGGGCTGACTCCCCAGAGGACTGAGGGGTAGGGCACAATAGGGGAAATATTCCCAATTCTTCTGGAGGAATGAAAGGATTTGGTCCATATTTGGTCTTAAGTATGCTTTGGTGTAGGGACCCATTAAGTATAAACGGTGAGCCTTGACCTCCAAATTAAGGGTCTGAGGGGTGGGGCCCAATAGTGGTAATATTTAAAATATCTTATTAATGCTTCTTCTGTTTCAATTCAAAAGCAAGATTCTGTGCAAGTGTGGTCTGAAACAACATTAGTTTAAGGGAAAATGATTTAATATAAACAGTGAGTCTGGGACCCCCTGGGGCCAGAGGGGTGGGTCCTAATAGGGGAAATTAGCTAATTCTTTTAAATCTTTCTTTTGAAGAAATGACAAGATTTTGTCTTAACGAGGTCCCCATATGGCGATACAGCTGCCCTATAGTAATTACTCTGTCTGTGTCTCCATTTGTTTGGCCATCCACAAATTTAGTTCTCCTCTATTACCTTCAGTATTTATTGACTGATATACCTGAAATGTGGTCAAGATGTGCAGTTCACAAAAATACCTACTGAGGTCAATAATCATGGTCAAAGACTCAAAGGTCAAGGTCATTCGGCCAAAAGGTCAAGGTGAAATGCATGTTACTGAGCGGAAGATCTCAAGCTGGGAAAGTATTGTCATTATCACTGAAATATCTTGGTTTGTGATACAATACAGGCCCTCTTGGCCTTTGATTTAAATTAAAGTCTATTCTGCTGAGTAAACACAATAGAGATGCATTTTCCCAAAAGATTTACCTCCCCTTAGTAGTCTGATTGGTGTATTCGATCATCAGCCATTAATAAAATCAAACTCTTTCATCTAATGCTATGACATAATCGTATACGAATAAACAACAAATGACTGCTTTGCTCCCTTACGGTGGTGCATAGGCAGGTGATGTCTAGTTGCTGTTGTCAGGCCAAAGTAAACCGGTTGGTTCAGCTATAGTTTGACTAGACGTGCACATCCTAACTTCTTTCTCTAGACATGTGCTTTTTGTGACCAAAGTGAGTTTGATGGTTTTAATAGGACAGATGTTGCTTCAGTTTCTGATCAAAGTTGCTGCTTATAATTTATTTCATGTGTAAATATTATTGTCACATAATAATTCTATCTTTGCAGGTATAGAAAAATATCCCTAGGAGATGTTGACCACTCGCCATGGTGCCGAGAGTATATCTTAAATTCATGGACTCAAATATGTGACAAGAAATACTTCTTGCTTCCAGGTACAATTTCTGAACGTCGCCTAGCAGTGTAAATTTATGGGGCCATACTGGACTAATGAGATATATCTTAAACGGATACATGTCCTAAAACATGTGTACCAATGTCAAGAGTGGAGACTTTGTCACCTGTAATAATTGTATAAAAAACAACTCAGATTTATATTAAGGGTATCTGGCTTGCTTGAAAACTTACAGTTCCAAGGAATGTTACATGGAGCCGGTACATCAGTGAAGATTTTACGTTTGATGACCGAAATGATGTGTTTGATGACTACGGACAGTGTTAAGTGTGTGTTGGGGATGCGACTTGATTGCAGTGGAATGAGACCAGACTTGGTGCACAGATAGTTACATGGATCTGTAATTTTTGCTTTATATATTTTTATAGGCATGGTAAACATTTAGCTGATGGTAACAATCATTATACACAGTATGCATACACATGTCAAATTTATGCAAATCAGAAAGTGAACTGAAACTATGTAGGTGTTGGTTTACTAGGTTTGTACAGCAGTGTGTATGTATAATTGGCTTTTATCTGACTATTCATATGCAATGAGAACTGATTAACCTGGAATGGCCGTATATTTCCCTGGAAACGGCTGTAGAGATCACTGGAATGATGGATTGACTACAGCTGAATTAAGCAGATGCAATAGATAAACAAGAGCCAGTACTTTCTTTGTATTATTCAGTTTGGTATGTATGTAAAACTGGATCTACGGAAATGCTTCAGTAACAGCATTATTTTGTGTACATCGTAGAGCAAGTTTCCGCAACATTTTCTGAAGTCGCAAAATAGTCTCAGCATTCCTACAAAAACTCCCTTACAAGGAACTTGATAGAATTTCTCTTGTCTTATTATCACAATTAAGGGGGACATTATTTAGATTTACTTGCATACATGGATATTGCTATATAATATCGTTCAGTATACTTGAATGAGTGGAAGGTTGAAGAAGAATTTCAAACACATTTGCCATACAAGTCTGAACAGTGTGGCACTTTAAATAAAGTCGACTGTTGGCTACACATAGACCTTGATGTACCATTTGATGATGAAGTTACAACTCAATAATAATATTGTGAAGACATGATTAAATGTTCTCAAATGAGCCCATTTTTAATTAATTTGTCACCTGAAAAAAGCAAAATACTTTTTGGTGAAAAAGTAGAACAAAGTACAATTACGATGATATCATTCCAACAAATCTTGTCAATATTACGAACGACCAATTGGAGTGGAGTCAAATTTTCCTGCTGGTTGAGATTTCAGGAAATATACAAGTACTGCATTCAGTACCCTTCTCTCGAATCTATGCAGTATGTGGGACGGTCTTCTTATAAACCACGGGCAATTAGTGCCAGGTTTCATATACATGTACTGATATATTGCCAGAATGAAACATGTTCAATCAAAAGAATGATCATATACAGGAATAGATTAAGAAAGAAATAATTGAGGAGACAATTTGTATTTCAGCCTGGCTTTACCTTTGTGCAAAATTTGCTTGTCACACCTTCTCTCCTTCAATTCCACAACATTTTCAATTCTTTCGTGTATTGTTTTTAATGTTTAAAATTTGAACAACTTTTCCTTTGTTTATGACACAACATTTTCACTGCCAGAAATGCACTGCTGATAACGCGCATCAGGTTACATGATAGTAGGCAATGGTAGACCTCGGAATACTGTGTAGAGTAGTAAGGTAAACTGTGATAGCCTTACCTAGGGTGTAGTCATTTGTATTATTATCATTTTAATGTCAATGTTTTCCCATGGTATGAAGCAATCATTTCTATTCTGAAAGTTGTAATACATTTTCACTTAAGCATATGGAACTCCTGAATCGGGTCAATGATGTTATCAGATTTATTAAACAAAAATGTGTAAATTTGAAAGAAAAATGTAGAAATGATAAATTCCCATACAATATCAAGGTTAAATTACCTTCTATAATAAAACCCAAGACGCCAAGAGCTTGCCTTTGATACACAAGATATTGGCAATGTATGCATCCATTGATGACCTGATCTTGAGAACTATCTCCTACAACCCACATAACATATATTTTTACCAGAGATTTCTTCTTGTATGGCATTTGTATATAAATTTCATAGATTTATTTAATCCTTTAACACTGTATCTTTTTTTCTGTACATGTAGGTAATCCTTGTGATATTAGGCTTTTATCTGGCCACTTTTCTCTTGCTATACCCCTATGGCAGTTTCATTTTGTAGAAATTGTGCAAATTACCACTGTTGTTTTGAATCTTGTTTTGTGCATTTCCTGTTAATATTGAATATATATTTCAGATTTTGAACATTGTAAACTTTAATTATTTTGATTCAGTTTCCTGTCAAAATTCCATTTTTAGGGTCTATTTTATGTTGAACATCTTGGAATAATTTAACACTATTTAAAAGAAACACATTTGTGTATAATAAATGTAATATTTGAATTATTGAAGATAAGGACTTTCGCTTTTGCAATATTTAGATTTTTTTAAAAGAGTAATGTGAAAATCGGATGTAAAATTTAAAAAAAAGTACATGAAAATTGTGGGTCAGTGATCAGCTTGTAACATTTTCATTTAAATCTATATTTTTCGGTTTTATGTCCACCCTGAGATGTTTCAATTGTTTGATTTGACACCCAAATAGCTTTGGTTTCTCGCTGGGTGATTGGGTCATAACAGTACTCTGTTCTTTGTATTGAACTTTGGGTACCGGCGCAATATCATGAACTTGATTCATTAGCTGAAAGCTTCAACATACACAACTGTTCAAACTGTACCAATTTTAAATTTTTAATTAATAATAAATATGTACACAACGATGTAGTTATGTGCTTGTTTTTAGCTCACCCGGGCCAAAGGACCAAGGTGAGCTTATGCTATACCGTGGCGTCTGTCCGTTCGTCAACAATCGACTTCTTCATAACCGCTCAGCAGAATTTGACCAAATTTGGTCAGAAGCATCCTTATGAGGTGGGGATTAGAAATTGTACAAATGGTGAAGCTGAGGGGCGGGGCCAAAAGGGGTCAATTTGGCTAAATTGGTGTAAACGACTTCTTCTCTGAAACTTAACAATGGATATCGCTCATATTTGACTGGTAGTATCCTTATGGGGTAGGGATTCAAAATTGTACAAATGGTGGGGCTGACCCCCTGGGCCTGAGGGGCGGAGCCAAAAGGGGTCAATTTGGCTAAATTGATATAAACAACTTCTTTTTGAAACTAAGCAATGGGTATCGCTCATATTTGACCGGTATCATCCTTATGAGGTAGGGATCCAAAATTGTTAAAATGGTGGGGGCTGATGGGCGGGGTCAAAAGGAGTCAATTTGGCTAAATTGATGTAAACGTCTTCTTCTCTGAAACTAATCAATGGATATCGCTCATATTTGACTGGTAGCATCCTTATGGGGTAAGGATTCAAAATTGTAGAAATAGTGAGGGCTGACCCCCTGGGGCATTGGGGGTGGGGCCGAAAGGGGTCAATTTTGCTTAATTTATATAGACGCCTCTTTTTTGAAACTATAAGCAAAGGGTATCACTCATATTTGTCTGTTAGCATCGTTACGGAGTGGGGATTCAAAATTATATAAATGGTGGGACTGACCCCCTGGGGGCCTGAAGGGTAGGGCCAAAAGGGGTCAATTTGGCTAAATTGCTATAAAGAATTAGTCTGGAAGTAAGCAATGAATATCTATCATATTTGACCGGTATTATCCTTATGGGGTAGTGGTTCAAAATTGTACAAATGGTGGGACTGACCCCCTGAGTGCCTCAGGGGCGGGGCCAAAAGTGGTCCATTTGGCAATATTGATATTAATGACTTCTTTTATGGAACTAAGCAGTGTATGACATTGATTTTTCTGTGGTAGCATCCCAAGGAGGCTGGGATTCAAATTTATATAAATAATGGGGTTGACAACATAATAATACATCAACAAATAAAGCTATTAGCAAATGGAACATAAACAATATTTTGATGTTTGAGCAAATAAACCAGGTGAGCGATACAGGCCCTCTGGGCCTCTTGTTTTCCTTGGACTCTGATTTGGTCATTTCATAATGATGGCATTGAATAACAGGTATACCTTTATTAAGGACATGAAACCGATTTTGTACAATGTGTTAAAGCTAATAGCGATAACCGAGTCTATATGGTAAACAATGTTTAAAATATATGTTCACAGTTTACTTCGGGTAATGTTCAAATCGTCAACAAACATCTGAGGGATATCGGACCATGCAATGATCGTCACTGACTCGTTCACAAAACCGCATTATCAACCACAGGTGCTCGACTCGTTTTATAAAATAATAACATATAAATGAGAAAGGTTCTGAACTCCCTCAGGCTTGAAATCTGATGTATTTATTTCTAAGTTCCGTAGCTTCGGTTGTATTGGGTGGATTTATTCGAAGTAGGCATTAAATTGAAGAGAAATGGCCAATCTTTAAAATAAGCCATAAAAATAAATACATCAGATTTCAAGCCCGAGGGAGTTCAGAACCTTTCTCATTGAAATGTACTCTTATATGATATTATTTTATAAAACGAGTCAGGCACCTGTGACTGGACCAAATTACAAAAAAGATCTATCACAGAAAATCCAGGATCATTTTTTAAGGGACTCAAACACGGGAACTTTGAGACATTTTCAAAACTGGTTTAGACACCATCAATAAGCTAGTACCGTCAAAAACAAAAAAAATACATTCCATGGATCAACCACAACAACAACAAAATGTTAAAAAGAAAACCGGTTATGCACTAAAGCAAGAAAAACTAACCAGTGGGAACATTACTGATATATTCAGAAAGAATGCTAACGACAACTATGGAAATCAGAATGGAATTACATCAACAAAGCGATCATAGAAGGCCTGGGGAACAATAACAAGCCATTCTGGGAATGTGGGAGTCTTGCCACTTTAACAAACACTAACAACTGTCAGTAAAGTAAAGCAGATATTCTGTTGAACCAGTTGAAATCGGTGTTTACTGATGACGAACAATCACCAAATATGCCACCAACAACTAAAACATCGGACAGATAATAATCAAAACAGGTTCTTGCAAAGCTTCTACGTAAAGTGAATCGACCTAAAGCACAGTCTTAAGGAATGCGCAGAACAAATTCCACCAGGTCTATCAGCAATATTTCAATCGTCTTCAAACACCGGCTTATTACCATTTGACTGACTGAGTGTAATCGTATCTTCCATCTTTGAAAGGAAAACATATGTGCAAGCTGCTAGACTGTAAAATACAAAGTGCGACTCGCTGTTTCCTTTACAGAGCTAACCAATACAGGGACCACCAACATGATCTAGGACGTTGGGCAAACAATTGGGGAATGACATTCAGCTCAAAAAAGTTCATGAAACTAAGTTCAAAAACATCATGAACATTTAAGAGAAGACCAGCAAGTTTTACACATTAAATGGTCACATTTTAGAAAACTTGGACTGAAAATTTCAGATGATCTTAAATGTTACTACACCTACACCATAATCATCGCAAAAGGGACTAGTCCGACATAAGGCTTTCTCAAACGTGAAATACTACCCATCGTCTGGCAAGAAAACGGCATACATATCCCTAGTACGATCCATTCTTTAGTACGGCGCCATGATTTGGGATCCATACACCAAGATAGAAATAGAAAAGATAAAAGAGTGCAGACTGGCAGCCAGATTTATTACCAACGACTATAAGAGCGAGGAAGAGGGACATCCATCAAAACTAAGTTTTTCGATAATTACATCACATCGAAAATTGTTGAAAAAAATATGTCACTAAAAATTAAAAGCCTGTGAGCAATATAAGAATTTCTTCTTCGTGCGTACAGTCGTTGACTGAAACCACTTGGAGGATAAGGCTGTATTCGGAGGCACTGGGGGTGGGGGACGCGCTTAACTTCATAGTTAAACCATAGCTGTGATGTCATGATTTGCTATTTTCTATGCTTTAACTACGGAAGTCTTGGACAGTTACCCGTTCCCCAGCCCGAGTTTTCTCTGGTCCTGTCACCATGTCTGTCTGGTGACAGGGCCAGAGAAAACTCGGGCTACCGTTCCCATATGTTACTTTTTCCTGTTTTACACGAGACTCTCTTATAAGACAATAACAGGCATTGTGCCTCGGACCGGAGTAAAATATTTCTAGAAACAGAATCGCTGTTAAGGCACACTGATATGGTAATGTTAACATAACTATTGTATCATCATGATAATGTGGCGACAAAATTCAATTTCTCTTTGAGGCTCATTATACAACTGCGCTGTGCATTACACCGCGATCACAGGCGCTTGCATAGTGCTTAACAGATTACAGTTACCACTGTCATAAAAAAAAATAATTAAAATCACGTTTTCTATGCAAGCGCCTGTGACCGCGATGAGCCTCAATTTATGTAATTATTGCAGAGACCATTGGCCATTGAAAGTTGTAGTGAGTAAGCGTGCGTGTGAATGTTTGTTTAACTGGAACTGGATCTATGGTTATCTATTTGAAAATTAAATTTCATTTGGTTACTTTGTTTCATATCTATACGCATATCACATGAAATTAATCAAATTCGTTTGGTAACTAGTCTTTTGCCACAAGTACACGTTCAAGTGTGATAAAGGCTAATTGGAAGCATACGACTGATATGTAAAATTGTATATGTATAAAATTAAACAGTGGCATTATTTACTGTTTCTATTGTACTAATTATAATGTGCATGTATTATCAATGAAATGTATTGTGTATGTATTACTTAACTATGCATTGATGATATATTACATATGTTTAATAATTATGTCAGTGTTCATATTGAGTTTGGTTTGGTTTGATTTATTTTGTTTAGCGTCCTATTAACAGCTAAGGTCATTTAAGGACGGCCTTCCAGGCGTGCGACATGCATGCGTGTGGTCAGTGCGTATGTGTGTTTTGGGATATTTTTTGCCGATTTATAGTGCTACCTCTCTGAAGCATACTGCCGAAAGACACCCAGCAGCACACCCCACCCGGTCACATTATACTGACAACGGGCGAACCAGTCGTTCCACTCCAAATATGCTGAGCGCTAAGCAGGAGTAGCAACTACCATGTTTGAAGACTCTGGTATGTCTCGGCCAGGGGACAGAACCCAAAACCTTCCTTACTGGGGCGAACGCTCAACTAAAGGCCAAAAGTGAGGCATTGTCAAGGGAGACATTAGGAAGAAGAAAGTTGTTAAGAAGGAAGAGAAAAGATAAGATCCCAAATTTAGTCGCCTCTTCCGATCATGCAATGGGGGCAGCAGGTACAATTCTTACGCCCTACCATATTGAGTTTATATGAAGAATTTATTAATTGTTCTGAATCGAAAATATGATAATTAATGGAATGAATGATAATGTATCAGGGTATACTACTGTCATTTAATGCCATTATTTAAGAAAATGTGTTACATTCTGCTATAATTTATTGATGTACTATGCAATGCGTTCTGCAGAAAGATATATATATATAACTTGTTGATTGATATAATGGTTTGATTGTCCAACACTATCTGCACTTTTGTGTTATTGTATGAAATATGAATATGTCGTCTTGTAGCACAAGGAAATACCAGAATCTGAAGGAATGTTAATTTATATTTGAAAATAGGTGTAATTTCTGTACAGAAACCTTCAACTCACTACACGTTTTTGACACAAAATGTGTGGGTACACATTTGTGCTGGGTCCGCCTATGATGACTCGCTATAAAATTAGCCAATCAGCTACTGATTCCCTGGATTCTCCCTGAACCAAATCCCTAACGTGAACGTGTAAATTTACTTCGTATATAGGAGAATAAAGATTAATGTCTGAAAAACTCCTACTGAAAAATGCTTTCCCCGTCCACTGTAAATGTCCAGAGTAATTGCCTTTCGAGTACCCGTTTGCTCTTCTTTGCCATCAAACCTATGCAATAACATCATTTAATTTGATATAAATTCCACATCATTTGAACTTTAAATGAGCGAATGACGGGGGTTGAGTCACTAGTAATAACATAAAGGCTTAGTAAGATATTTAGTTGTACGAGTCCTACCTTAAACCGGAAATCAGATTTAGTTCCACTATTTTGTTATATCATTCGGTGCTAGTTAACTAGGAGAGTGCCTTCCGAATATCATCATGAGCGACGTAAAATTTGTGTAGAATACATTGAACCGGAGATGCATTGTTTGTGGGGCTAAAATACACACAAAAGGTTCTTTAAAGATTGGATGTTATAGTGGAGAGATACAATGGTACCACTTCAAGTGTTTCTGGCAGGAATTTAGATATGCGGATGTTTTGAAACATGAAAATCCGCACTCCCCATCATTTAAAGGATATATGGATATAAAACCAAGCGACAAGCAGAAAATAGTATTGGCATTGACGGAATTTCAAAAGAAAATTCGTGAGCCGACTTCCGGTGATAGAGCTGAACGGATGTGATTTCCCGGCTCGTCGGTTTCATCGATCTCCTACTTTATTAGTCTATCGACAAAGCTTGATGTACAATATTTAGTAGTATCGTCATGAGAATGTCCAGCTTTTCGTCCCATCGGTCTTCATAAACGTTTATATGAGTTACCGTGGTTGCCGCCATTTTGTTCCGTATACAGTGCAAATAATTTATGTTTTACAAATCTAATCAATACTAGCTTCTCTTGAATCGCCTAGATTAATTCTAGTGTTGTTCAACAGATCGTTATGTCAATGTACTCATTTAACAAAGTGTCCATACTTCAAAACATAATGGATGAGGCGGAGAAACTTATTTGGAGCAAGCTTTCTCTGAGAAAGTATTGACAATTTCGAGGTGTACAATCTTGAAAGTGATGGTGGAAATATACGCGATCTTATCCTGTATGCGTGTTCTAGCACGTGTTTCATTGTCAATAAAGATGGCGTTGTCACTGAAGTTCATCTTATTGCGAATCCTAGCACGTGTTTATATTCTGCCAGCTTTCCCACATTAACATATCTGATCGGAAAATAAGTTGCAGAAGCATTATTGAAATGTCGGAACACATGAAAATGAATTTGATTGAATTGGAGGATTTGAACGACTACAAAACTACTTCGTTGACACAACACAGTTACTTACAAACATTGACATTGTTCTTGAAATTATCCAACTTTGTTGTTACCCGCTCTTACTTACTTGCGACATCGTGTACATGGGCTGGGCACGTATGAGCGCGATTGAGGTGGGTAAGTAAGTATTGCTGTTTATGTAAACTTTATATAATGAAAATTAAATACTTATGTATAAAGAAAGAAAGAAAGAAAGAAAGGCAGGGAAAGAACAGTTCCCAGCAAGACTGAACTGTATCTCGACACCGACATTAATATGAGAATTTAGAGTCAGTAAAGATGATATACACTTTCAGGATGTCCATCGGCTGGGAAACTGTCAGATGGTAAACCTCTTTCCATAGAAGCGGAATTTACTTGCAGAGAAGATTCGTCAGATGGTTGATCATAGCTTAATGGACTACACAGATAAATTGTGTCTTTAGGGTTTTACACAACCTCCTTTATTAGAGTTTCTTATTGATACTAAAGGAATTTAACAAGTTTTATTAGAGTTTCTGATGGTTACTAAAGGAATTTAACAAGTTTTATTAGAGTTTCTGATGGATACTAAAGGAATTTAACAAGTTTTATTACATTAAGCAGACACGAGTATATCTGGGAGAAGCAAAACAATCTGGTTTACAATCATTAAGAATACTTTAGATTTGTATATTGTAAATTTTAAATGACATACAGATAACAGATTATCTTAAGAAAACATTCAAGATTCTAAAATGGATCCCACCATGGCGAAATTATTTATGGATTCTGTTCACAAAACACTGTGGTACACTTTTTTTCTTTTATCTTCGATATGATACCCCGAGTATAGAAGGTAGATAGCGATTGTAAACACTGACTCAGCAGTAGTATCGCTGTTTATCCATGTACTGGACACGTTGTAACATGTCAGATAAAGTCGTATAAAACCTCACGACACTAGGGTTAGGCTTCTTGTTACTGATTACTGCATCAATCTGGATCAAATGTAGGCGACTCCCAAATATGACTGACGTTAATTTTTGTGTAGAATACACCAAACCTGGATCCACCGGCGATAAATGCATTGTTTGTGGGTCTGCTATAGTCACAAAAGGTTCATTAAAGATTGGATGTTATAGTGGAGAGAACCAGGAAGAAAAACAATGGTACCACTCCAAGTGTTTCTGGCAGGATCACAAATACGTGGATATTTTAAAACAAGAAGATCCGAACTTTCCTTCCTTTGAAGGATATATGGATTTGAAATCAACTGATAAGCAGAAAATAGTATCGTCATTGAAGGAATTTCAAAAGGAAAATTCACCAAAAGACAGTGGAGAGACACGTGGGTTAAAACGCAGTACAACATACAAAGGAAAAGCTGCAAGCTCGTCTTCAAGTTGTAGACTGACGCCCAAGTCAACAATAGGGGATGCGGACCGTCAGGAAGGACCAAGGGGTAAACATATGTTCCGCATTCATGAAGACTCCTTGAAATACTTACAGATCAAACAGTTCAAGAAAGGTGTATTTGTTGTTTTAAACGAGTTTTATTTAAACGATTCGGATAATTCATGGCTGCCCACCTCACCTGGTATCCGTTTATCTATAGAGGAATGGGAAGACCTTTATAAGGGACGAAGCGTCATCGACAATGCTATTACAACAGCAGAAAAAATCACAGATGAACCACCTCAGAAAAAACGGAGAGAAATAGCTGGTATTCATGCGTCATGTGTTGGTGATTCGGGTAGGTCTTTATATACATTTTAAGATAAAGTACTTTCCACAAGCATCTAATATTTTTTTTATCTGTATTTCACCAATAAGATGATACTAACATGTAATACGCATGCTCTATCACTGTGACTTCGTCGGTAGTTCTCAGTTTTGGGAAATCTAAAATCGACACATTATCTTATTGATATCGTTTGAAGTTTATACTCTGAGCTGGGTAACGTTTTATGTGCCTTTTGTATGTTTTTTTTCTATGACCCAGTTGTTGTAGCGCTGTACTTATCGGAAACAAGACCTGTCTGTGTGAGGACGTTGTTTGAAAATGGCATCAAAAAAGTTGAAGTCGGGATCGGGTTTCAGGAAAGCATCACTTTTGTAGACGGAAAGCCGTCAGCGCCTTACTACTTACCAGTTTCCCTGACACCTGAGGAATGGGCAAACCTCGTGCAACTTCGACCGGAAGTAAATGAGGACTTAATGGATAACTTCGATATATATTGTGTCGATATTTGATGTCTGTTAATGCGCCTAGGTACAGAACCAGGACTACGTATTCACATGCACGATGTTTCCACAATATATATTTCATACATTTTGACAAATTTTCAACGGATTTGATTGAAATAATTTCATGCACTAGCAGACAATTGTTATTTCTTATATAACATATTTTTAACATAATTATGCACCATAATAAAAACGTGACGTTGTATTGTACTTTAGTCCTCCTTAAAAATACCCTGGGTTTTATCTAAAGATATTGTCAAAATGTATAAAACATATAGTAACATTACATGCGTGTGGATAATTGTTCCTGATGCTGTAGATATATCAAATACAAAATAACACACACTTTCGATACGTCTAACTGGTTCCTCTCTATCTGTAAGTCTTTAGGTATTTAGATAGACGAGATACTAACTGAAATCATTGTCAACTACTGTCGGTATGAAGTCACATGTGTCCATCTTTGAGACTAAAATAAGTTTTCATTAAAATGTTCAGCACGTCTCTTCTTCGAGTCTTTTTTTGACGCACTTGGAAATCAATCTACGTCGTATTTGAATTCTTTCCCGGATATGTAGAGAGTATAGGACTTTTAAGAGTTTAGCTTAACGCTCTGCAAAATTTCATTTCCTTAATCACTTTATTTAAATACATTTCATTTTGGTGAGGGCATCTCCATTAAAGAAAAAATATCTATGCTAAGCTAAACAACGTTTTTTAATCCAACAGATTTTTATTGAAGCACATATATTTATTTTTTTAAACCTTAGCATGTTTTATTGAAGCATAATTCAACGTTTCATTGACCGAAGATTAATCCCGAAAACAGTGCATTATCATAATCATCCTTGTATATGAAATTACTATTAACCATTTACCATTGGATGTGGATATTGATTCTGTTTCATGTTTTTCTGGTGTATGACAACACAATCTTTAAACAAACGTGGATATTATTGTTTGAATCTTTAACGTTTTGTTCCTCACCGTTACAATACCATATATCTTATAAACAACGAGTGATACATCTAGTAGTAGGAAAATGTTATCCAATTCGATCTGAATCGAGTTTTTTTCCACAATTCGACACAACGCCAATAACAGGTGTCAAGTGGACAACAAAGCCGAGTAGTGAACTACAATAAACCGAAGTACGAGCATGTTATTATTACTTCATTTTTTTATTCCAAAAAGGTTTGCATTTTTTTGTAACTCGTCGTGATTTAGACAGTATAATTTTACTGATCTACTCACAAACGGTTGCTCAAGTGCTCACAGAACATATTCGTGTATATATCATTCTTTTAATTTAAATAAAGAAGCATATAACACAGAATCTAAATTTGACTGCCTGGCATTATGGCGGCTCCAATCGTATCTTCTATAGCTTGTAACGTCCGTCGGTACATCTTCTACCCGACATCTGACTCAGTGACAGAAACCCACAAGAAAAATACGAAAAAAAAGACAAAAACATGGCCACTAAAACAATAAATGAGGCAGTCGGAAAAACAAAAGGAATGACAATGGAATGAAGGACAAGGTTTGGAACGGAGATATCTTTACAGAAAAAATACACCTATCCTCAAATACACATCAGTCTAGACTCATTCGAGTTACCTCTCTTGGATTAATTTGAGGTTATGCGCAAAATGACATTTTTGAAGAGTTACAGACAGTAAGTACGCATACTAAAATGGAGATAGGGTCCATTTTCAATGTTTCATTCTCATGACCACTGTGTTAATATTTGAAAGCAATTATACTGATGCTCGTACTTTTGATTGACAGCATGCAACCAATCAGAAGGTCACGTATCCATTTTGAAGTAGTAACCTACTATTATACTGTCATCCCACACATACACGTCACTGATATCTGTGACGGTAGTCATTTATTTCACCAGTCCGAGTGTATCTGATTCACTGTTTCGAAGTATTAGTCACCAACTTGTCAATTTAAAAACCAACTCACCCTCGTATGACATGTACTTTTGCTTCCTACAATTAGTTAACTCCCTAGTATTCATCCTTTAGCGAGACGAATCTCTCGGGGTGACTGTCTCTATCTAACAAGTCAACTTGACATTTATTCCGGAAGAAATGTCGGTCATGTTATTAATGAATTGTATAAGTATGGTACAAAAGTGAACACTGCCTAGTACATTTAAATTTGATTATGATGTAAAAGTCAGAATTGCAAAAATATGTTCTATTCTATAAAATGGTTGTAGGCAATGGTCTAAATAGCCCGAGTTTTCTCTGAATATAATACCCAGTGCCTACACCAGATATGGAACCAGGGCCAAGAAAACTCGGGCTATGGTCTGAAGTGATTTTAAGATAATAAAACTTTGATTTTCATCGTTTAAGAGAGCACGATATATGCCGAGTAATGAATATAAAGCTACACAATACAGCTGTTTCGTTAGTCTTTCAATATTACCAACATGCATAAAATATCTTTATGTATTTCATAAGGTTTGATCATATACAATACTGGATCGATATTTCTTGTTTAGACATACCTTACTATGCTGCCTTTTATTTAAGTAAGACGATTGGGCACATATTATGTCAACATGTATCGATATCGCTCTAAGAGTACATGTATGTTTAAATAGTCCTGTCGTTGCCACTAAGATACTACGCCGTTCAATGTCCGATTTACGCTTTATTTTTGGTCAATAGATTCTCAACCTTCAGCATGCACGTTGATTGGAGAACTGCCAGTGACGTCATTGGTAAGAGTCTACTTTTCTGACAAACTCAGGAAATAAAAACAAATCCTTTGTTATTTACTAGACGTGTTATTAGAGAAATCCTATATTGATTTAATGAGTTGTAATTGGTGTTTTGTGCGCGGAGATTATTTAATATGCCTAAGATCTTGTAATTATACAAGTATTTTGTAAATATATATACAGTGAAACTTCGTTAACTCGAACTCGGATAACTCGAATACCCCGCTTAACTCGAAGTACCTCGCCGGTCCCGGCCGAATTCTCTCTTTATCTTAGTAAAAAAAACTCGGATAATTCGAATTCGGATAACTCGAAAAACTCGGATAATACGAAGTAAAAATTTGGTCCCAACAATAAAAATCCTACTTGAAATGTTCGAATAACTCGAAGTATAATTTTCGTCGATCGGTGGCAAACGCCGACATTTTTTAAGAGCTAAATTCCGTTTGTAATACTGAACATATCGGCACTACTAACCTACATGCTATTATAAGTGTTTCATAAATTCATAAAAGAAATTGTCGGTTGAATCTTATAACAACAAGTCTTGGTGATAAAAAGTACTGCTTTACTTACATCAGGTAATTTCCCAAGGCGGTCGCCGATATCAGTACACACGATAGTCAACAACTCATCTACCCGTTCGCTCAAGCGGAACTAATCTCTGACACACCGGTAGATCTACCCGGCTGATGTTTTTACAGGTGTAGAAATGACACAGTCACCGGCGCCTATTAAATCTTTAAACTGCTGAAACAATAGCGTAATTACTGCCGAGGTGTTCAGAGTACAACTGTAACGGTCAGTGCTGTCTATTAAATCGGATAAAATGCCAACTCAGTTACAGTAACATTTTATACGCACATGCGCAGCCCAACTTCCGGTGCTAATACACATGGAAATGGCGTGGTTATCAATAAAAAGTAAGCAGGCCGATCAAACAGTATTTTATATATGTCCAATAAAAGGTAATGGTTCTGTTACGTTTTGTATGCAATCTGTGTTAAACGGTTATTTGTTTTGACCTTAATAACTTGTTATTTTGTCGAATTCCGTTTTATCGTTTACCTTTTGCAAACATGACTTGCACATCAGATCGTTATTGAAGTGACTAAGTGAAAGAAACTTTTTTTTCACCAAAAACGATAACTCGCTTAATTCGAACACTCGGATAACTCGAAGTTTTTTCGTGGTCCCGTCGACTTCGAGTTAACGAAGTTCCACTGTATATCATTTAATGCATTCTTGCATAATTCTCATTCAACGAGCTAAATATTCGATATGCCAGAGAATGGCGATGACGACTACATACAGTCACCTTTGCCCCTGATGACCAAATAAATACCAAAGTATAAACAGTAATATCATATACAGATTACATTTGATTGTGTAGAACCAAGGATTACAACATCTATGAAATAGCCAAATCACCTTATACATATCAATGGACGTTTATTGCAAGCCGAATTACAGACTTGGGATCCATGATATTGCTCACAAAAACATCGCTCGTTTTAATTGATATAACTTTATTATAATGTAAAATGAAAACACTTGTGAAACATTTACCTAATTATTTCGTAGATCCTATGACTCTTAACAGTTATTAAATGAGCGACGCTTATCCTGTCTGTATTAGATATTCTATGTATCAAATGTTGTATACGTAAAAAAAATGTGAGATACCTTATATCAACATATTGGAATATATTATCTGGTAAGCTTACTCTCACAGAACGCCTGGTCTTGTTCTGTATTTTTTCATGTAAATCTATATTTCTTGTTTATATTTCCTCCTCGTGTTATCGATTTTAGCTGGACTGATGGTCTCGTTATGTTGTCGGTTATTCGTTGTTGTTTATTGTATAATATGTATTAAAATGTTATATACTATTAGTAGGGAGGAATTAATATAAGATTTTAGCTTGTTTTCCAATCCTTATTGTATTTGTATTATATATCTCTAGCATGTAATAGATGGCTATGTGTATTATACATGTTATACTACATACGTATATGAAATGTATTTTTCGAAAGACAATATTAATATATTATTCTACGAATTTTAATTTTGCGTGTCACATATGTCCGTGTCAGTGGTATATGGCGAGTATAAGGATAATGATAATGTGTGTTTTCTGGTCCTTTTACATAAGTTTATATAAATATAGCATATGACGCATGTTGTGTCGCTTGCTATACGCCTCTCTGGCAAGTGAAATGCCAGTTAGAATCTACAAATTTCGTATGACAAAAATGGGGTTTCAATGTACGTAAAACGTTAAGGAATTCCAATGTCAGACGTGACTATTCCCTGTCTCTTTACTCTTACTGTTAACAATAAGGGCATTAACAAAATTATAACCCGAGGTCACATGATCGGCGTGATGAGTTCAACTTCGCCTTAGTATACTTTCCCTTTCTCGATAGTAACATCTCCGCTTCACACTATGACGTTAATATATCACATTTGATTGACATTCAAGCATATATCTATCGAAAAAGATGTCAATTGCTGACGCATAAATTGCAGCACAGTTTTGAGAGATGTATGCCGATGAAGACTAGTTCGGCGTTTTATGGCCGACATCACGATATAGTCAGTACTCCTTTGGGATATGAAATTTGACGTGTTAATATTTTATTCATTTTATCTGTTTTGAGTTTGAATTTTAGTTTCGTTAGACGTAGCTCAGTTTGCATTTTGTTTTCGAACTCAATGATTTTACATCAGTATTGGAGATAATATTTGACATAGTCTGGCTTGATACTTTAATAGACGATACTAGACATTATTTGTTGATGGACATTTAGAGATACAATTTGATGTTTACTGCACAGTATTAAAACGTTTTCTGTCAAATCCATTGCTTAATGTGTTTTTTCATGGTGTATATTTTATTGAGAATATGTATTTTATAGGTATTAGAGATATGATAAACAAAATGCATAATAGCATATTTAGTTGAAAATGAAATGTTGATAAATATGTATTGTATATTTAAATCAAAAATTAATTGTATATGATGATATTATGTATACTTTAATTTGAGAATTAAATGTATTAAAGATACTTATTATACATTATAATTGAGATTTAATTGCTTTATAAATATGTATTGTGCATAATATGCTTGAGTATACTGGAAGATGAGGTAGAAACATATGTTAGCTGGTCGTAAATACAAATAAAAAAACTAGTTTCAAACCTGGATGTTCAATATTCCACCAGATGTTGTTTGTCCCTGATGCGTGTTATCCACATAGATATACAACTAAACATGCTGTTAAGTCCTATTTCAAACAGATTAATAATGGACAGCTGATGTCCTATAGATTAGGGGCTGAAATGATAATAATACTATTCTTACATGTTGATTGGGTTTGAGAATGTAAACAAGCAGCTGTGTTATCATGTTCTCAGATTGTCCCCAGATCGATCGTGACATCATATAGATGGGTCTATAAGCCACTCACATTTCCCGCATGTTGAGGATTACTCTTTGAAGAATTTTAAGTTTTCTTGGAAACATATGGTCTGTTTATAATAACTGAATGTAGCCGGTAGATATATGTAGGGCCCAGGGTATGGACTTACTATAAAGATTGGGTGTAACCCTGGGAATTATATCTACCACGAGAGCGTAACTTATTATTGAACTGATGTGTTTGTATGTGACTGGGTGAGGGGAGGGGCTGTTAGATATGATAATGGATACATAATATTATTGTATTTCCAAATTTCCAATAAGATTGTTGTCGAATACTGTATTAACTCGGTAGACTATTTGGTTGTTAAAATGATCAATGCCTACATATTTCAAAACCCATACATTGCACGTACTTCAGGATGTTCTCATCAAATACACAGACATTTATAGGACATCGGTTTGAGATATTACTTAAAAGGGGACAATTCTCATAATTTTGAGGAAAACCTCATTATTGACCTATATATGCATGGGTACTAACTGGTTATCGACTTGGGGCCGAATTCATCGTAGGAGTAATAAAACAATAAATATAAATAAAGATGAATAACAAAATACTATTTTTGCTTGTTATAATTTTTAAATGTTTACCGGCTAGGGGTCTACCAGTCTATTGTAAGGCTAACCAATTAACCCGTTACTCGGTCGAAAGATTTTTCGGCTAACCGGTTATTGAAAACCGACCGGTTTGACATCCCTATTTTGAAAATAGGGGAAAGATCTATGCAAAAGATACAATGAGACTTAGACCGGGCCGTTCCGGAAGGGTCAGCATGGTTATAACATATATAGCTGAATTAATATTTAAATGTGCAATCTTGATAAAGTCCAAAAAATATCACGTGAAGAAACCACGTGACAGGTAAACCAGCATTACAAACGCCGAATTTCATACAAGGAAAGAGATTGATTTCTACAAGTATCATGATGGTGGCCATTACAACTCCCATAGTCCACATAAGCCTGTATTTCTAGAAATCTTATATTGGAAGTTTTTTTTTTATTATTCAGAAATCGGCTTCCAAAAGGGCATTCGTACCATTTGGAATGATACACCGACTAAGAACACAACTTTCGTAAGATGGAAAAGCAGGTATGCTGCTATCGAAAAAAATCACGCTTATCGTTCTGGTTGTGGATCATCGAGGTAAGTGATAGGTGTAGATTCCAAGTTCAGGAGTATATTATATCAAGGCCGCCTCGTGCATGTAGTATCTGTTTTACTTGTTCTGATACACTCATTGGATGTGTTTGTCAAGTAGGAATGCAACTATTCATAAGCTATCAGCCTCAGCTTATCTAATTTTGTTCTTAATCGTTCACGAAATATACTTGTATCCTCTCTAGCCTTTCTGGTAACAGTCTCCGTAACCGTGAATACACGACGCTGAATACAGAATGATATTTGGACGTGTACAGATTGGAACAGCCAAATGTTATAACAGGTGAGATGAATATGGAATGATATGTGGACGTGTAAAGATTGGAACAACCAAATGTTATAACAGATAAGACTAATATGAAGAGCAAATGTTAGTGGTTTATCATAAGTTCTCTGAAACATCTTCTAGAATAACCAGTATCACAACACGACTGTAACACTGATTTATACCATTACGAATGGGAGTGATAATGATGATTCGTCTATGGTATGTCGATAGGCCTTGTTTGATGATCAGTCGAGTCGGCAGTGACTTTCTTGATAACTAGGATACATAAGCAAGTATATTGGTATTCAAACTATCAACCGGAAGTATCCAAGATTGTAATACTAAAGCGTCACTAGTTTGTTTTTCGTCATGTGATATTTGGAAAATGTATAGTGCTACCAAACTAACGGAGTAATTCTTTTGCACACCGGGAAATACATTAGTGTTTTCAGACAAATGTCAAGTTATTAGATGCATTGGCCGCTTGTATATTTTCTATGTCCATGAATTTCGAATTCACATATCGCTATATACCGGTAGCACGAGGTGTGGATACGGTAGGACAAGTGTGGTAATTTAAATGGTGTTTCTATAGGACACATTACGGTAATAATAGTGCAGGAGAATCTTAGGTATGCATTAAAGTGCACATATTAACACATTCTATCGCTATCCTATTATCTAATTATAAGAAATATCGACGGACAACTGTTCCGGATTATATTACAGGAAATACCACTGATGATTGAGATAAAAAAAATAAACTGAGCGAAAAACGGCTATAAAGACATTTAGATGGGCCTGATAAATAATACCCGGCCATGTTTAGTATGGATTAACACCAATCACGGTATTTTTATATTCCTATCGATTACATATACAATTGACTTCGTTTCGACTGGAAAGAATGCGATACCCAGTTTTATACATATGTAGAACCTTTTCACAGAAAAAAAATCTGTCGTGTATTAGATTTGTGAATATTTTTATTGCTTTGAGCATGCAAAACAAATTCTTTGCATTTTCTCAATATTAAAACCATACTCTTTTGATAAATATTACTGGGAATCTTGGCACACCAGAGTTCTCTTCTTTACATCCCGAAATCTCAGTTTGAGTTATCCCCCTTAAAACAGTTTTAGTGTGACCGCGTGACTTCAGCTTGATGGCAGATATTCCATATCTCATTCTTTGTCTCATTGCAAACTGTAGAATGACGACAGTGAAATATCATAAATACACATTTAAGAATTAAGTACAGAGAAACATAATCAGCTATCCAAGTATGGCGAGATCTTGATAATAAGTATGACACAGTCACTTTACAAACGGCGAGTTAATTTTGTCAGAGACGTATATACCAGATATACTCTGATTTTGTCAACCGTACGTCAAATTTTCATTCATATACACGTACTTGGCATTCTTTTGAAATCCGGAATTGAAAATTATGGAATTTATTGAATTATTGGGCTATCGTAACTCCCATCAGATTTTGACATTTATTTTGAGTTTCCTCAGTCGCCTCCTACGTGTAGGTATCAACACTTTACTTTAGACCCTTACGAGCCCTAAAGGACGTAACAGTTGTATGATACAATTTGGTAAATTTTGGCTCTACTGTATACATAACACTCAGTTTGTAAATTTGAAATGTGCTAATATCTTGTTTGAATTATTTTGCCGCTCCCATAATTAATGAGAACTTTGTTTTTAATGATGTAAGAGAGTGACCTACGAGCTATTATCATCACAGTCAATGATAAACATAATATCAAATAGGGGGAAGGAATGATTCAAATGAGTCTAGGTCAGTAGGTAACCCGGGAAGTCAACATCAGAGGAGCCTCACCTGATCTCTCCCGTGACGTAGAGACGGAACTAATTATATAATACAGGTGAATGATATATTTACTACAGAATCATGACACACCTTTACAATTATACCGCCAAGATCACATGTATTATGTTAATACAGGTCAATGGGGATGTAGACCACGAACCACTTTATATATGTAAACGTATATCTATATATAATTCATGTGACTAATTCAGGAATTAACACGTGTAATTATGGTGTTGATCACCACAGACTTGTGTGGTTGACGTATATATACTAGTTAATCACCAGTATGAGTTAATGGACTTCTAGTATATCAACTCTAATATCTCCTATTACGTTTAAGTATGACTTCGTTTTTCTATTGAGTATCAACCATACTAAAACAAAAGCGAATATACCTGCATTCAAATGAAAACTTTCCGGTTCAGTGATCTGTAGTTGATTTCAATAATGTACTCCAGAATATCAGAACGTTTAGTAATATATATTTTCTGAAGTCACACTTTTTATGAACTAATTGTTTGTAACTTCTTTATAAAGGATGAAATTTTCCCTGAAACAACGAATACAAAATATAGTTATATTTTTGTTTTAGAATAGACGGTTAGTTGAAAAAACACATATAAATCAAAGAAGAGTGATTCTTGAAACTTTTCTCACGTTAAAAGCCCAGAAATTTTGATAAAACCTACAGTCACGTGAGTACGATAAAACAAGAGTGAATTATTGATTTCCCGCCTATGATACAACTTGTGTGCCTGTTAAAGTGTTATAACATAACCAGAATTACGAGCAAGGATATTCAATCTAGAAATATAGTTCTCCGTAGACAAATTTACACTCTAATGTCGTGTTAATGTCGATTGTCTTTTTACGAAAAACGACACTCTATTTTAAGTTTGCCTTATAGACGTCAGAAAATGGACCCGTAACGTTACTGCGGATTTTACAGTGTAACTGCCATATCGCCCCATCAATAGGGGTTACGCCCCTTCTGGGTGCTGTGCCCTGTCCGTGCTACTCTTTAACATTGGGTCTAATCGCCGTCAGGTTGCCATAGTTTGTCGCCCATTAAACCAATCACACGCGCAAAATGTCACTCTGAAGGGCAGCGCGCTCCTGTTAGTATAATAAAACACACGTTTTGATTTAATTAATTCCTGTCTTCAGTATCGTCTATGTTAACGACATACTAAGTTCTTCTTACGATTTCCGGAAAGGTCGCATGTTCCAGCGAGTCTTCCGTCAAAGCTTCACAAATAACCACTTTCGTGTCACTTCTTAAAGAAATCATGCTAAATTGGCGATTTTTGTTCTAGATTTAAATGTTTTTTCCGAGAGAAACGATATTAAAATGATAAAGCAGAATAAAGACATTGGCTGTTTCTTTAAAAATTATTATTTGATGAAAGGTAACCAAACCGTTAATGACGTTTTAATAGTTGTGGTTTCGTATGATTTTGTTTCGGCGTCTCCTCAGTTTTGTTGTTTCTATTTATAGTTCTCATTTGTCCTATTGTATAACAATGTGGTTCTTTTTTTTCTGTTTCACTATAGCCGTTATTCAAGCATCATTTGAAATTCACAATTGTCGCCATGACAAAGCATTGCTGTAGGACCCCCTCAAGGTGATTATGAAGTTTTAAAAAATCGTAAATTACACGATTTTGTATTGTTTCGGCAGAATCATTGTAACTTTATAATTCGTGGTATTGTACTCTCATTAATTCCCTTCGTTACTCTTGTTATTTATGCCTCCTCTTTCCCTACTTGGTATAAAAAGTGTTTTCATGCTATATTTGATAACGCAAGTCGGGGTATTTAATGAGGCTAAGTCATGAAGCTCTAATGAACCAGAACGGCGTTGTGGTGAACAGTCGTCCAGAGATGACATTCGATGATGTCAAACGGAAAATTCCCCATGTAAGTCATACTAACTCAACTTAAGGCCTGTTTCTTTGTCTCGGAGGAGTCAGCATTGTGTCAGTTTTACTGGGTTACAGGACGGCAATTAGCCTTGTTACTATAATGCAAGTGTTTAGTGTGTAGTTTCGTTTTCGACTGTCGTAAATCATAACTTCCGATACCATTTTTCTCACGTATATCGACAATATTGCCAATCCCCTGTAAGCTACACTTTGAGGTTAGACCACTGTCTGAACTTCTTAATATACTTTAGAGTACCGGAAATGAGCCAAGTAATGAGTGCTCTAATGATTAGTCCAAGTATTGGTAGGTTACGTAGACTACATACTAGGACCTGAGTTTACGGAAGTTTCTTTACATATAAACATGGGTTATATAATGTTGACACATAATTGCTAATCTTTTGAATACATTGTTACTGGACGACTAAGTAACGTATTTGCGGTCATACCTTAAGTGTTGTCTACCTTAATCATACTTAAATGTATTGACTTCAATGGATAAGGTCATACCCTCTGCATATTTTAACACGTGGTTACGGAAGCACTGTTTCTATAACTCTCGTCTCCGAAAGTTATGGGAAAATGTTTGAATTTCCCGTCTCCGAAAGTTCCTTGGAAATGATTGAATATCCGTCTCCTAGATATATGGAAAAATACTTATTTTTTCCATCTCCGAAATATCTGAAAAAGTTAGAATTTCCCGTCTCCGACATATCTGGGAGAACGTTTGAATTTCATTCCGTGATAATGGTAAAGATACCCCCTTTTGAAGGTAATGAGGCCTTCAACAAAACATGTAGTTGCTTGTTTGTTCATGTCCTCGTTTTGTTAAATCGGCAAGATTTTGTTAAATCAAGTTTTGCACAATGATATTATCGACGTGCACACGTAACCTGTAACTTGAATACAGCATTTTATCAAACACATCGAGGGCTACGTTAAGGTAAGGCTTTGACAAAAGGGTGATGATTATCAGGAAAAACGACGATATGATAGTCAAAAACAACACATATCACATGGTATTTGTCTTTACAAAACAATCCAAGCATTGTTTATAAGTTGATTACACAATCCTCTTAATCTGTACATTAAGTGTAATGCTAGACTGTTTTGCGATGTAACAGCGCAACGTTTTTATACTGAATCAATGGGAGGACAGATCAACTGTCGGAGATGTTTAAATATAATCAAGTCTGGGTAACCCAGGTACACATTCGCCCCTCAGTAGACAGACCTATCTAGATATTAATATATCTGAACTATATGATGGTATCAGTTCTTGAAATACAATTGATAGTCGTTAATCTTAAAAAAAATGTCTTGTGTGGTAAATGTCACGTGTCCATAAATTAGTACAAAGTCAACCGTTCTTGTTTCCTTAGAAACTATACTTCACTTCAATACGATATTGGTATTCAGTAGGAATGCTAGTCTCAAACCAAATATAAGATTACACAGCGATACATTAGTACAACACTAACAGTGATGTGATCAGTCACTAAGGATTGACGAGACTGTCGGAATAAAATAACAGGAGACAAGATGTACAATTGGCAACAACAAACCAACAATTACGTATGACACCGTAAAGGTATCTATATAAGGTCTTAATTACGTATGACACCGTACAGGTATCTATATAAGGTCTTCATTACGTATGACACCGTACAGGTATCTATATAAGGTCTTCATTACGTATGACACCGTACAGGTATCTATCTAAGGTCTTAATTACGTATGACATATCTATATAAGGTCTTCATCACGTATGACAACGTACATGTATCTATATAAGGTCTTAATTACGTATGACACCGCACAGGTATCTATATAAGGTCTTCATTACGTATGACAACATACAGGTATCTATATAAGGTCTTCATTACGTATGACATCGTAAAGGTATCTATCTAAGGTCTTAATTACGTATGACATATCTATATAAGGTCTTCATCACGTATGACAACGTACATGTATCTATATAAGGTCTTAATTACGTATGACACCGCACAGGTATCTATATAAGGTCTTCATTACGTATGACATATCTATATAAGGTCTTCATCACGTATGACAACGTACATGTATCTATATAAGGTCTTCATTACGTATGACACCGTACAGGTATCTATATAAGGTCTTCATTACGTATGACACCGTAAAGGTATCTATATAAGGTCTTAATTACGTATGACATATCTATATAAGGTCTTCATTACGTATGACACCGCACAGGTATCTATATAAGGTCTTCATTACGTATGACACCGTACAGGTATCTATATAAGGTCTTCATTACGTATGACACCGTACAGGTATCTATATAAGGTCTTCATTACGTATGACACCGTACAGGTATCTATCTAAGGTCTTAATTACGTATGACATATCTGTATAAGGTCTTCATCACGTATGACAACGTACATGTATCTATATAAGGTCTTAATTACGTATGACACCGCACAGGTATCTATATAAGGTCTTCATTACGTATGACAACATACAGGTATCTATATAAGGTCTTCATTACGTATGACATCGTAAAGGTATCTATCTAAGGTCTTCATTACGTATGACAACGTACAGGTATCTATATAAGGTCTTAATTACGTATGACACCGTACAGGTATCTATATAAGGTCTTCATTACGTATGACACCGTACAGGTATCTATCTAAGGTCTTCATTACGTATGACAACGTACAGGTATCTATATAAGGTCTTCATTACGTATGACACCGTACAGGTATCTATCTAAGGTCTTCATTACGTATGACAACGTACAGGTATCTATATAAGGTCTTAATTACGTATGACACCGCACAGGTATCTATATAAGGTCTTCATTACGTATGACAACATACAGGTATCTATATAAGGTCTTCATTACGTATGCCATCGTAAAGGTATCTATATAAGGTCTTCATTACGTATGACACCGTACAGGTATCTATATAAGGTCTTCATTACGTATGACACCGTAAAGGTATCTATATAAGGTCTTAATTACGTATGACATATCTATATAAGGTCTTCATTACGTATGACACCGCACAGGTATCTATATAAGGTCTTCATTACGTATGACACCGTACAGGTATCTATATAAGGTCTTCATTACGTATGACACCGTACAGGTATCTATATAAGGTCTTCATTACGTATGACACCGTACAGGTATCTATCTAAGGTCTTAATTACGTATGACATATCTGTATAAGGTCTTCATCACGTATGACAACGTACATGTATCTATATAAGGTCTTAATTACGTATGACACCGCACAGGTATCTATATAAGGTCTTCATTACGTATGACAACATACAGGTATCTATATAAGGTCTTCATTACGTATGACATCGTAAAGGTATCTATCTAAGGTCTTCATTACGTATGACAACGTACAGGTATCTATATAAGGTCTTAATTACGTATGACACCGTACAGGTATCTATATAAGGTCTTCATTACGTATGACACCGTACAGGTATCTATCTAAGGTCTTCATTACGTATGACAACGTACAGGTATCTATATAAGGTCTTCATTACGTATGACACCGTACAGGTATCTATCTAAGGTCTTCATTACGTATGACAACGTACAGGTATCTATATAAGGTCTTAATTACGTATGACACCGCACAGGTATCTATATAAGGTCTTCATTACGTATGACAACATACAGGTATCTATATAAGGTCTTCATTACGTATGCCATCGTAAAGGTATCTATATAAGGTCTTCATTACGTATGACACCGTACAGGTATCTATCTAAGGTCTTAATTACGTATGACATATCTATATGAGGTCTTCATTACGTATGACACCGTACAGGTATCTATATAAGGTCTTCATTACGTATGACACCGTACAGGTATCTATATAAGGTCTTCATTACGTATGACACCGTACAGGTATCTATATAAGGTCTTCATTACGTATGACAACATACAGGTATCTATATAAGGTCTTCATTACGTATGACACCGTACAGGTATCTATATAAGGTCTTAATTACGTATGACATATCTATATAAGGTCTTCATCACGTATGACAACGTACATGTATCTATATAAGGTCTTCATTACGTATGACACCGTACAGGTATCTATATAAGGTCTTCATTACGTATGACACCGCACAGGTATCTATATAAGGTCTTCATTACGTATGACACCGCACAGGTATCTATATAAGGTCTTCATTACGTATGACATCGTAAAGGTATCTATCTAAGGTCTTCATTACGTATGACACCGTACAGGTATCTATATAAGGTCTTCATTACGTATGACACCGTAAAGGTATCTATATAAGGTCTTAATTACGTATGACACCGTACAGGTATCTATATAAGGTCTTCATTACGTATGACACCGTACAGGTATCTATATAAGGTCTTCATTACGTATGACACCGTACAGGTATCTATATAAGGTCTTCATTACGTATGACACCGTAAAGGTATCTACTGTATATAAGGTCTCCATTACGTTTTCTCTGGGGATTGAAACTGCACGTGACACGTGGACTATGCAGTGGAAGGGACCATTTTAATCCCGTGATAAGGATGGTATATGGTAACAATATTAAAATGGAAGTCAAGTTTATCAGTAAAGCTCTGCGGTAATGCCATGTCAGTTTCACAATATAGACTAATGTCAGAAATCTTCGGTCAATTTCAAATTACAGATGATTGATATCAAAAACCAGAAACTATTTTTAACGAGTCAGACGACGTCAAAAGGACTAAATGAGAATACATATGTAGGTCGCGAAATCGCGTGAAGCCGCATTTTTGTTTTCTAGTTTGGCCAGTATTAATACAAAATGATTGACATACTTAATAGAGCGTATTTGATAGTTGAGACTAACTGTGTCTCCATGATATTGATTTGAACGCAATATCCTTCCCGGTGTCTACTGCGGTGAGCGTGACGGCAAAGAATTGGACGGATAGTAAAACATCATCAAATTTGTATTTAATGTTTGTTCTCTAGTGTTGTGTCGGTGATGTCTGTCCTCTCGTGTATGTTTTGTGGAGGTCGGTGATGTCTGTCCTTGTGGAGGTCGGTGATGTCTGTCCTCTAGTATATGTTTTGTGGAGGTCGGTGATGTCTGTCCTCTAGTGTATGTTTTGTGGAGGTCGGTGATGTCTGTGTCCTCTAGTATATGTTTGTGGAGGTCGGTGATGTCTGTCCTCTGGTGTATCTTTTGTGGAGGTCGGTGATGTCTGTGTCCTCTAGTATATGTTTTGTGGAGGTCGGTGATGTCTGTCCTCTAGTGTATGTTTTGTGGAGGTCGATGATGTCTGTCCTCTAGTATATGTTTGTGGAGGTCGGTGATGTCCGTCCTCTAGTGTATGTTTTGTGGAGGTCGGTGATGTCTGTCCTCTAGTATATGTTTTGTGGATGTCGGTAATGTCCGTCCTCTAGTATATGTTTTGGGGAGGTCGGTGATGTCTGTCCTCTAGTGTATGTTTTGTGGAGGTCGGTGATGTCTGTCCTCTAGTGTATGTTTTGTGGAGGTCGGTGATGTCTGTCCTCTAGTATATGTTTTGTGGAGGTCGGTGATGTCTGTCCTCTAGTATATGTTTTGTGGAGGTCGGTGATGTCTGTCCTCTGGTGTATGTTTTGTGGAGGTCGGTGATGTCTGTCCTCTAGTATATGTTTTGTGGAGGTCGTTGATGTCTGTCCTCTAGTGTATGTTTTGTGGAGGTCGATGATGTCTGTGTCCTCTAGTATATGTTTTGTGGAGGTCGGTGATGTCTGTCCTTGTGGAGGTCGGTGATGTCTGTCCTCTAGTATATGTTTTGTGGAGGTCGGTGATGTCTGTCCTCTAGTATATGTTTTGTGGAGGTCGTTGATGTCTGTCCTCTAGTGTATGTTTTGTGGAGGTCGATGATGTCTGTGTCCTCTAGTATATGTTTTGTGGAGGTCGGTGATGTCTGTCCTCTAGTATATGTTTTGTGGAGGTCGGTGATGTCTGTCCTCTAGTATATGTTTTGCGGAGGTCGATGATGTCTGTCCTCTAGTGTATGTTTTGTGGAGGTCGGTGATGTCTGTCCTCTAGTATATGTTTTGTGGAGGTCGGTGATGTCCGTCCTCTAGTATATGTTTTGGGGAGGTCGGTGATGTCCGTCCTCTAGTATATGTTTTGTGGAGGTCGGTGATGTCTGTCCTCTAGTATATGTTTTGTGGAGGTCGGTGATGTCTGTCCTCTAGTATATGTTTTGTGGAGGTCGGTGATGTCTGTCCTTTAGTATATGTTTTGTGGAGGTCGGTGATGTCTGTCCTCTAGTATATGTTTTGTGGAGGTCGGTGATGTCTGTCCTCTAGTATATGTTTTGTGGAGGTCGGTGATGTCTGTCCTCTAGTGTGTGTTTTGTGGAGGTCGGTGATGTCTGTGTCCTCTAGTATATGTTTTGTGGAGGTCGGTGATGTCTGTGTCCTCTAGTATATGTTTTGTGGAGGTCGGTGATGTCTGTCCTCTAGTATATGTTTTGTGGAGGTTGGTGATGTCTGTCCTCTAGTGTGTGTTTTGTGGAGGTCGGTGATGTCTGTCCTCTAGTATATGTTTTGTGGAGGTCGGTGATGTCCGTCCTCTAGTATATGTTTTGTGGAGGTCGGTGATGTCTGTCCTCTAGTATATGTTTTGTGGAGGTCGGTGATGTCTGTCCTTGTGGAGGTCGGAGATGTCCGTCCTCTAGTATATGTTTTGTGGAGGTCGGTGATGTCTGTCCTCTAGTGTATGTTTTGTGGAGGTCGGTGATGTCTGTCCTCTAGTATATGTTTTGTGGAGGTCGGTGATGTCTGTCCTCTAGTATATGTTTTGTGGAGGTCGGTGATGTCTGTCCTCTAGTGTATGTTTTGTGGAGGTCGGTGATGTCTGTCCTCTAGTATATGTTTTGTGGAGGTCGGTGACGTCTGTCCTCTAGTATATGTTTTGTGGAGGTCGGTGATGTCCGTCCTCTAGTATATGTTTTGTGGAGGTCGGTGATGTCCGTCCTCTAGTATATGTTTTGTGGAGGTCGGTGATGTCTGTCCTCTAGTATATGTTTTGTGGAGGTCGGTGATGTCTGTCCTTGTGGAGGTCGGAGATGTCCGTCCTCTAGTATATGTTTTGTGGAGGTCGGTGATGTCTGTCCTCTAGTATATGTTTTGTGGGGGTCGGTGATGTCTGTCCTCTAGTGTATGTTTTGTGGAGGTCGGTGATGTCTGTCCTCTAGTATATGTTTTGTGGAGGTCGGTGACGTCTGTCCTCTAGTGTATGTTTTGTGGAGGTCGGTGATGTCTGTCCTCTAGTGTATGTTTTGTGGAGGTCGGTGACGTCTGTCCTCTAGTATATGTTTTGTGGAGGTCGGTGATGTCTGTCCTCTAGTATATGTTTTGTGGAGGTCGGTGATGTCCGTCCTCTAGTGTATGTTTTGTGGAGGTCGGTGATGTCCGTCCTCTAGTATATGTTTTGTGGAGGTCGGTGATGTCTGTCCTCTAGTATATGTTTTGTGGAGGTCGGTGATGTCTGTCCTCTAGTATATGTTTTGTGGAGGTCGGTGATGTCTGTCCTCTATTGGAGGTCGTTTTTTCTCCAGACTCTTGCTTTTCTATCTTGCGGGGTTATCGAGCCGTTCCTGTTTTGTCACTTGGTATTATTATACACAAAGAATTTTATTGAGTATTAACTGTTTTTCAGATGATTTTTGATTTTATTAATATAACTATCTAAGCATGACGTTTGGACTTTTATTGACATGAACATTTTACGACAGATAATTGGACTTTGAAGTCTCTGTCCGAATGGTACTGTATATAAATATGTGTTGATTGTTTCCGTTATGTCTGTTCACATCAATCTCAACCCAAAGTGATACAGTGTATCACAGTATATACGTATTTTACGACTAGTATCGACAGACTCGCCAGCTCATAACGGTGACAAATAGCGCTCAGCTAGTGTTAGGATATAGCTTAGCAGTAAAATAACGGGATGTAGCTGTGCTGTTCCCATTGTCATCATAACCAGGCGACCTTTTGTTGCATGCTGAGCTAGCTTCATTTTAAAGTCCTTTACTCTGTTAATTAAAACTACAAAATAAATCTCACATTGAAAATGTTTAGAAACGGCCATCTTTTGATCTTTATCATCAGTGTGTGTATGTAATGATAATCCCTATATAAATGACGATAAAACATCCGGTTTTAAGTTTTGGTTAAACTGACGATGCTTTAAACACGATGTTTACGGGGAAAAGTGATGGTGTTGGTCAGTGTGAACTTGTGATCACGTGCAGTCTCCCGGTCCGACCACCAGCGTCGCTAAGTCTCTCTCCTGGGACTTATCCTGACAAACATGTTACCAGTAGTGACGTCAAAGGAAGGGAGCTGGGGATGAAATATTACATTTTATGATTTGACAAAAACAAAGACAGCTTCAAACACGAGGGCTATTATTCACTCCTTAAAATTTCCCCTCAAGACAAACGTACGAGACTATTTACTCCACTATACAAAGATTACAACTCATTTCTAAGACCAACTTTTATTGCCGATATTCACTATCTGATTAGGGTTGTCTATGTAGGGTCAGCTTATCATTTATTGTCACAACGCCACATCGCATCAAAACTTACTCTAAAAACAGATACAATTTAGCATTACTGATAACAAAGACCGCCCGGCGTTGGAATTAGACAATCTGCAGCTCGGCATGATTTGTCATAATACTTGATCAAAATCGATTCTGTCAAAGACAGATGACGACAGTTTAACTTTGACGGAATAAATTAAAGATAAAACCGTCAGCATCTCTACATATGCGCATTATTGACAATTTCGGATGAAGTTGCGTGCTGGGAATTTCGGTTCGTAAGTAATATATCGGTGTTGTGTAATCAATATTGATAGACATCTTACACTTCCTCCTTCATACAGAAACGTTGGAAAACGAAAATTACAAATTCTCCACACGAGACTTCGCTTACATTGCAGTACATTAAATGAACATTTCTTCAATAGAAACTTATCCGATAGCCCGTTTTGTACATGTGGATATATTGAAGACAACTTTCGTTTCCTTTTCATGTGTAAAAAATATCAAAATCAAAGAGAACACAGTTCATGTTCACCCTATATATGGACTTGAACACCGATATACTGCTATCAGGACACCAGGGCTTATCTGACGAAGAAAATGTAATAATTATTGCTGCGGTACAAAATGTTATTCTTTATTCTACCATGTTTGCTATGTAACGCCGGTTTTGATTGGTTTAAAACCATGTATTATTTTCCAATAACCCCACACTCGTGCCAATAATACACGGTCGTGAGTCACGGCTATCACAATTTTAAATATCTAATATTCACCCATTTCATAAAAGGTCACTATAGTCGAGTGGGCTAATGGGTTAGTCTTTCAATATATTTTTATCACGACGCGAGTTCGAATCCTACGGAGGCCCCACTTTTTTCTTTTTCTTTTCTTTTTTTTTTATCCTTTTTTTTAATTTTCAAAATCAATGCCATATGATAGATGCTCTTGATCGTAGTACTGTATTGCCTGTATATTTCATCAACAAATAATACAATACTCAAGAAATAAGGTTTTCCCGGGGTTTCTTTGCTGTTTTTCTATTAGAAAGAGGTCGATCTCAGAACTGAACAGTACATGGTAGAATAGAAATAATCAACTTTGACTCGTGTATTGTTGCAGGATATACAACTCGGACTCGGACATTTTGCAATTTTAATTAATAACTCAGGCCTGCGGCCTTCGTTATTAATTTAATTGCAAAATATCCTCGTCCTCGTTGTATATCCTGCAATAATACACGAATCATCGTTAATTATTTCTTAATTAACTAAAAGGAAACTGGATATGTTTTATAGTTATCTCAAGTAGAAATTCAAATCGAAACTGTACGTATATATCATGTATCAATGTATAATATTCAAACAACTCGCAACTAATTCTCGTTATGCATGTTCCAACAATGTTCATTCCTTGATTGTGCATCTTATGTTTTGATACATTTTCATTTATATTACTACCTACGAGTATAAATTGTAAAATGATTAAGCAGTGTTGTGACTTGACCACTATGCCAGATCAAATCATGCTGACCATCGGAGAGAGATGGATTTGATATTTAAGCTTTAACCTTGTTTCCAGATCCTTTTGAAAATTATGAACTGATATTTTTGTATTTTGTATGCAATGTCTATGGATTAGATAATATACTGTTTAAACTAACATTATCTAAACCTTACATCAGATATCAGGTATTTCCTCCCGTGGAATTCGTCAGTTTACTGTGATCTAACTCAATATGTTATACCATTATCTGATGATCACATCTTATATGACATCGTATTAAATGGACTAAGTCGACAAACATTAATGAGTTTAAAACTACGTGATACATATGTTTCTCCTTCGCGGCATCATCAGTAATGTCAGGGTCCAATGACGTGGACATTTAGAAAAGAAGTTGGGAAAACGAAACTTCATCTCTAATGTTACAGTAACGGACGGATTATTATTATCCTACGATTTTAACTATTCCTTCGCGTTTGAATATTGGACAGAGGAACATGAAGCAGTGTGTTTATTCTGAAACGGTGTCACAATTTATAAGAATTCAAAGTGATATGAAGCCAGGGTAGAGACAACCCAACAAGTAAGCTGTCTACCACCTCGGAGACCGAACGGGTGGTACAAACGACAAATGACTGGCACCTTTATATGAATTCAATGGTAGATTACAGTACTACAAATATACAACTTATGATTGGCAGCGATACTATGGTATAAAGTGTAGAAATCTGGATGGGAAGTCAGGAGAGTCAAAATGGACCGAAGGGACAGTCCATTAAGATAATCCATTTCACAATCCATTTCACACAATTTTGAAATCGAATAATTTGAGAAAATTAAAATGGCCTAGGACAATCGATAATACTGGTCACGGACTTTTATTACACACGAGTATGTAAACTGTAATCAGGATGGATCCTGTCAATCAATTGTTTGTCTTTACTCAAGTTGACGTTCTGTTTCGTTCACACTATTGTTTTTTAAATATTGCATTAAGCCCTCGTGTTTATGGTTATGACGTCACACATTGATGTATTATGGGAAGACAAATACGATATTTGTTCATCTGAAAGAAGCAACGAATAACGGACTCAAATCCCGATATTTTTATTGATTAAATCTGCTGAGTAAACGACTGTATATAGATGTTTTATAATTACTTACATTTTAGCTGGATTAATTAGAGATTTAAGTGTACTGTGTCGAATGATGTAAATATATTTAAATTACCTATGGTGATTAATTGATTGATCTCCGTTTGTTTGGCGTGTATCGCAGGTTGTTGTTGTTATGTACACTGCCTCTGGCAAATTATGTCGTCGCATAATCATCACAGAACCTCCTGTTTGCAACGTCATACTTCCGACCTCAACTCTTGTCATGTCATGCTTACGACCTGGATTTTGAATCATCAAAGTGTCTTTGATGTGATCAAATGTTAGAATGATAAAAAAACTGGAATTTAAAGTGGTTAAAAAAAGCATTAAAGTAAACCTCTATATGCCAACAGCCCGAGGCCTGATGGCGGTGGGAGGGACTTGGGGTGTATTATCATGTATAAGATCAACACCGGAAGTGACACTGAAGAATTCTAAATTGAAAACCAATCTATAAGGAAGATAGATGTTTTCCCCGTAACACGTGGAGGTCCGAATTGTGTAGAGCTGAGTAATCGTGTATGATAGATTTGTAGTTGGAAACAAAAGACCTACTTGACCCCACATTAACAAGGCAGCCATTAGAGCTGGATCAATGTCCACTCTCGTGTCCTGATGGAGAAAGACATGCTACGTGTGTAATAACGAGGTTTCTACATGTCATCCATGGTTATGGACGTGATGGCTGTTCAGCCATTGGCCAACCTTAAATTTCCTCTAAGATGTTTGATGGAAACCGATGAAAGCATTACATACTTGTGTGAACAATGCATGTTTTCCACCAGTAACCGCTCGTCAACTATACTTGAAGATAAGTTTTGACCATGCCTGTCATGCCAAACAATTAGTTTGGTCATCCTTGTATTACTTGGGTGACTATTCGTAGGGGCACGAACGTTATAAGAATGTTTATACATGATTAAAATAATATTCTTTAAACAATTCAATAGCAATATAAACAACAGTTATAGCTAGGCATTTAAAACATTAATAATATCCATTTCTTTAAAAAAAAACATCAAACGTACATCAAGACGTAAACTAGACCGTAATTTTAGGAGAACCTAAATGAATACAGATGATAAGACCAGGTGTTCCGGAAGGGATACGTCTTCTGTTTCTACAAAGACAGCCATTAACTTGATCAAAATAATTAATTCGACGATAGAATATAATTGTCATTCAATTGCACTAATTCTTCGCTTGGTGTCGTTTTGCTGAAGCATAGGTCCTGTGTCATTTCTCTGTATCTTTGACCATTGTGCCACTTCTCTGTGACTTTGGTCCTTGTGACACTTCTCTGTGACATTGGTCATTTTGTGCCACTTCTCAGTGACTTTGGTTCCTTTGCCACTTCTCAGTGATTTTGATCCTTGTGCCACTTTTCTGACTTTGGTCCTTGTGCAACTTCTCTGTGACTTTGGTCATTGTGCAACTTCTCTGTGATTTTGATCCTTGTGCCACTTCTCTGACTTTGGTCCTTGTGTCACTTCTCTGTGACTTTGGTCCTTGTGCAACTTCTCTGTGCTTAAGGTCCTTGCGCCACTTCTTAGTGACTTTTGTCCTTGCGTCACTTCTCTGTGACTATAGTCCTGTGCCACTTCTCTGTGACTATGGTCCTTGTGTCACTTCTCTGTGACTTTGGTCCTTGTGTCACTTCTCTTTGACTATGGTCCTGTGTCACTTCTCTGTGACTATGGTCCTGTGTCACTTCTCTGTGACTATGGTCCTGTGCCACTTCTCTGTGACTTTGGTCCTTGTGCCACTTCTCTATGACTATGGTCATGTGCCACTTCTCTATGACTATGGTCCTGTGTCACTTCTCTGTGACTATGGTCCTGTGTCACTTCTCTGTGACTATGGTCCTGTGCCACTTCTCTGTGACTATGGTCCTGTGTCACTTCTCTGTGACTATGGTCCTGTGCCACTTCTCTGTGACTATGGTCCTGTGCCACTTCTCTGTGACTATGGTCCTGTGCCACTTCTCTGTGACTATGGTCCTAGTGACGTTTTTATGTACCTGTCGCTCTCAGGTTTTATCGCTAAAGTCATTGCCATGGTGTTTTTTGAGAGACCTGGTGCAGTCTAAGTGAGAACAATCTAAATTGCTATTAGAAATAGTACCAGTGATGTCGTCGTTTGGGGTGCAACTGATTACGGCAGATGTTAAGATAATATGCGTGAGAATGTACTGGTGGTTAGGTTTAGCACGTGTCTGCTGGAAACAAATGATGATAAGTGCACTTTAGAGCCAGCGATCCAGAAGTCAGGTTTTTTCTCGGAAATTTCCGAGAGATTTGTTGCATATCATGATGTTCCTTGAATGACAAGCTGTCGCGGCGGCACATGCGTCGCTGGGAGAGGCATTTTGTTAATATGAACATAGCAGGAACCCGATACCGTCCCTCTTCATCAGAACGTTTCATCATTAGTGTCACAGAGTCGACAATTAGGGCGACACCGAATACTCCAACTTCTAAAATCAACAATTAACTCCGATTGGTTTAGAGATTTGGAAAGAGATCGCGTGCTGAGGGTATTACTTCTGCAGACGTCATGATGACACGAAAAAAAAAGAGTCTGTGAGTTGGATTTTTTACGAAAAAAAGTCAAGTGCTAAAACGTAATTCGACATCCCTTGAGTATTTAAAAAACTACAAAATCGGTCGTGAAATCCTTTGTTTAAAGGGAAACTTAGCAAAAAACTATTTTCCTGAAAAATACTTGATTACTTTGAAACGTCTTGTTTGCAAAACTCACGACAAGGTTGAAAAACAGCACCGCCATATATCAGTCATTATTGTCATGTCGAAGAAAAAACAGCAACTTTGGAACGCACGGTTTCATTAAGATGGTACGGCCAGTTGTAACATAGAATGTTGTAAATTTATTAAAATGACTCTTCGCGGCAATAGGATATTCTACAAACAAAGAAGTAAAGAAGGAGTTAATCAGGCGTCACTTGACCTATGACGACAACGTTACACAATTACTGAATATTGACACAGGGATGACAGACACTTGATACTCAGACCAGTTCCGTTAACATATAGGATGCATTAGGCAATAATCTCAACCTCATTGTGACGTCACCATCGCCTCCAACAAAATCAATGCTATTCATGTTCCTCAGTGAGAGAACCAGCTATGTCAGAGAGGCCACGTTAACTTACACAGTAGATGTATGTGTGGTACTTTAGATTCGAGAGGAAGAAAACCAATGACAATTTAACTATATCATTGATTCCTCCAAACGTCTACCGTGATAAATGTTCCATGAACAATAGTATATGATTGTTTGTGTAGTTGATTGATTCTAATGCTGGTTTGGCATAACCAAATTCCTGCATTGCCTACTTATTCCATTAAAGTTCTGGTGGTGCTCCCGTGTATTTTTATCAATACCCATATTTACTTAGGTTAGCATCTTACAAACATAGTCTTGGTTTGCCGTTTTATATTTTAGTATCATTTTACCTGTTTTATATATACAGTTTGGATATATGAGTATCGTTTTGAAGTTGTCAATTTAAGTAAACGTATATTTTGTATGTAACTTATTATAATTATATAAGTATTTTGAGTATGACCTATTTATACATCTCCGTATAAATATTGCGTAGTGTAGTGGATTTATGTTTGCCATTGTATTACATATTTGTACTTTTGGTCCCGAATATGACGCGACAGGTGGTCGCGTCAGATGAAGTATATGATTGGTCAATGTAGCGGTAAATGCAAAATGCAGATATGCAGTTAAAAACGAAACAAAATTAAGATTGAATGCAAGATGAATAAGTGGATGTATCTTTTCAAATGGCAAATTAATCAAATTATATTCCTGATTCAAATGCAGTCTTATTATCACCAAAAATGATTCAAACTGATATAATTTTGTTAACCGTGCTGAATCGTATTATTACTTCGTTAATTTATTTCACCAGCAGTTTTACATTATAACCACTAGCATTAAAACTATGCCGTTTATCTTTTTTAAAGATATTTCTTGTTTAGATAGTTTTCCTGTTTTATTCTCATAGGTTTGGATTGCCTCTTCTTTAGAATGTCGACTTATACGTGTAATATACTAGTATATCAAAGTACATTTTGTAGTTTCACTTTCTCATCTTGCCGTGTGTGTGTGTTTTATTAAATCATTATAGGGTGTACTTAGTTCTATGTGTGACTTTTTCATGGAAACGTCATCTTTCAGAAGTTATAATGACAAACATCTGACCATGCCTTTTTGTCCCTTTTATCTATGGTGTTGTCTTCTTTGCCACAGAGTCGTGACCCAACAGAAAATAAAAGGTCAAACATGATACGATACTACTAATGTGGAAGTTTAACTTCAAACCATCACGAGATGATATTTCTACAACATCCGCATGTACTTCATAAACAGAGCGCACCTGTTTACATATGTTTCCTAATTGATTATTTTGGACATACTGTATGACATGTTACATTTAAAGTAGGGTTTAATTTCTTTCCTGTGATCTGGATCAGATTCCAGTAAAGGAATAGAACTTCCTGTGTCACCTCTACCTGCTATAACAGCCCGACAAATAAACTGTTTTAGCACGTTCCTTTGGTGATCTCTTCATTGATGGCTACTGAACATGCCAGATAGTATTTCCGTCATGAAAAGTGAAATCTGAATTGTCGCCATCTTTTTAAATCCCCACTGGGCCTATATCCGGGACCCTGACAATCATGTTCTCCTTGATCCGATGATATCGTTTACAGAGTGAACTAAAACTAGCATCGGTTCCGTGTCATACTAGATGTGATTAATAAATATATCTACTGAACATCTACATGTGGAGGGGAAATAAGCTCACCGTGGATACTATCAGATGGTCGTACGGTTTTTATCGCCTTAACATCGCTGTACCACGCGCTAGGCCATTTTCTAATATGTGAAATTTCACGCTGAATAGTATGATATTGAACAGAGTTGACCCCAAATCACGAAATCACAATTCATAAGGATTAGAAATTCCTGTAATTATAATGTTATCGTTCTAGATTTACAATGTATATAAACCGTTAAAAGATTTTATATTACTGACTTGTCGCACTACCTGGTTGAAAATCGGTGTTTCATACGTGGATGATCTAATTAACTTGACAGTTTAAATCTACTATTGTATTTATAAAATAATGGGAGGCTGTCCTCGATCAATACACGCTGAATACAATATGTATATCACTGATTATTCCAGCGTTAAGTCAGATGCCGACGAAATGTTACGTTTTATGAGTCTAAACGAAATGAACCTGTCACCTTAAACCTGAAATAAAATACCATACACATGCAATAATTTTTAAAAAAAAGTTGGCGACATGGTTTTAACATGTTTTTGTGTATTTTAACCGCGTCATCATAATCAATGATGTTTAAAATACCTCTAGCAATAAATCATCCATTGAAATTGATTTGACAATCGCGTGAATAAAGTGATTTTCGAGTCAGCACTTCATTAAGTGGGTCATACCCCCAACGTGCCGGGTGGCCTCCATGTCTCAGATTAACAAAATCGACGGCCTAACACCACACAGCCCACCATCATGGCTAAATTCTATTAGACGTTATCAGACTTATTTTTGGCACAAAGTTTCGTCAACTTAAACATGTGATGTTTTATTGGCAAAACAGGATGCAAGCAATCATTGTGAATCGGAATGTCCGTTTTCGATTTTAGTATAAAATATTACAACATAAGCGTTATTGTTTGAAATGTACACCGATATACATCAGGATTTCATTGTAAAGCGTTTGCCACAACAGCAATTTAATAAAATGATTATATAACCTCCGCCATTTGCCATACATTATTGCCATTCAGCAAAAATGATGCAGCATACGTGGAGTTTACATACAAAGGAACCTCGCCAGTATGGAAATAATATTGAGACGTCATATAAATAATGATGAGGTTTGTTTCATATACATTTATTAATTTCGTTCAATGATATTAAACATTCATTTAACATTCATGTTGGGGCACATTATATTACCATTTACTGCCCCGAACAGTTCCACAAAACATTAAAACATTGTTAACTAATGGTAAAAATGCTGACCAAATCATCTGCTACACAACTGATGGACATATTTGACTGCTACACAATAACTGATGACATATTTGACTGCTACACAACAACTGATGACATATTTGACTGCTACACAACAACTGATGCCATTGACTGCTACACAATAACTGGTGACACATTTGATTGCTACACAACAACTAATGGCGATTGAATATGCGATTCATTTGAACTGTATTACAATTGATAACGCACGTGCAAATACGATAGAAAAGATCTCAAACATGATGGATAAAAAACCTGAAGAAATCACACAAACAACTGATGTCTTATTTTAATGTTAAAAGTGATAACCCATTTGAAAGGTACAAATTAAAGAATTGATGGCGTATTTGAGAGGTAGAGAAATGAAAATATGACACTTTTGAATTCTACACACATGTGAATACAGCACAGGAATTACCAACACAATTTAAATGTACACAAATTATAGCAATATGTAAAATAAACAACTATGTTTAAACCATGTTTTGCCGACGACTGCATGGTTGCTTGGGTTGCTTTATATTTTAAATACAATGAAACTTTCTTTTGTTCTAATTTAAATCAATATTAACATCTTTCAAATCCAATTATCAGATTTATGTATTTTTGAAAATTATCATTTGAAAACTATCAATACAAGTCACCATGGCGTGCTCGCGTTCACACCCGACAGAGCAGATGTAGCTCGGGGATGTAACCATACCCCATCTCGGTTTATTTCCGCTACTACCATTCAGTATTGTATAACCATTGGTCAGCGGTCAATTTAACAATCAGTCATATTTTGTAAATGTGTTTGCTTTATGGCGCACTGGGACATTAATGGCCACACGTCGGCTTATTAGCTCATTCGGGGGATTTTTTCGAAACAAAAAATTATCCATAAAAATAATTTATGACATTATGGCATGCAATCGTGTTTACAGTGGGGTTGTCCTCCTAGAACCATAACATCATGTTGGACGGTTTTTAAGGCCCTCTCTTCTGTTCAGTATTGAGATAAAGAAGTAAGGTTGGTTACTTCCGTCATCCATGACGGTTTCTTCAAAATGAAACGCATAAAATATTGTCACCAGATAAGATACATTTATAACTGTTGTCAGATACGATACTGTGAGTCAAGGGGGAGACAACAACAGAAAACGGTAAAAAAAACAATAGGTTTTATATAGGAAATCTTATTAAACTTGATGAAATGCATGACCGACGATATTCCTTGAACAAATGCCAAGTTGGTTTGCCATTATTGATATCAATAGAAAAACAGAAAAAAAACACGATAATTCATATAAAAAAGACCAACAACACAAAACATCATGGAAATACAGCAAGAAAAACATGATAATTAATATTACTAAGAAAACAGCAGATATATCTCAACTCCAACACAGCAGGAATAACAGCATTATACGAGTACATGGATCAATAAAAAGGAAAAACAACCTTAAACAGTATGAGGATATAGTCCAGAAGTAAATCACGTCAAATATAATATATAAAGAAAATAATAGGAACACAGGAACGACGAGATACTCGGCAAAAAGGAATACAATTCATCGCGCAAGTAACCATTAATAAAAACTGTATACAATGTATTCTGGTGGATGTGTTTTCCTCTGATATAGAGTTTTCATGCAGTAAGCTTATTTTTCATGGAATGCCTTGTTGTCGCTGACCACCTCTGCTGGAATGATGTTCCACACGACAAGATGTTGCCGTGATGAAGGTTATGATACATTGTATTTCCGGATCTGTTCTGTCATTCGTGTTCGTCTGTGACAGTCCTTCCGCGACCCGTCCATAGAAGGGCCAGTAGTTCGGACATCCAAATGTGAAAGTAGGGGGACTTCTAACTCACCGATAGTTCGTGGATGGTGACGCCTTACCGTTTGTCTGAGACTACTATTTACGTACCTTCGTCTACATGTACTGAAATGGATGGTAGAGGCTCCCGATCTACTAACACGTTCTAACTGCAAAAACGAAGTTTGGGGAATGGTATTTATGAATTTTTAAATAAAGGCAGAGTCAAGGAACTCCTAGTTAACTTGGAGCATGGAATAGGTTAATTAATAGAATAAAGCAATAATAAGAAAGTGCCCAATGAGACTCGCGAGAGAGAGCAATAGCATCATTTATGATGTATACCTATTTACTAGTTATATGAAGAAACGGAAACATAGAATCACAGATGGAGAAATGTACACAACTGTACACTGTGTGTGAAATACCATCAAATACCATCAAATACCATCGAATACCATCAACTACCATCAAATGCCATCGAATCCTTTTTTTAGTTTATTTCGTTTAACGTCCTATTAACAGCCATGGTCATTTAAGGCGTACCAGGTTTTGGAGGTGGAGGAAAGCCGGAGTACCCGGGGAAAAACCACCGGCCTACCGTCAGTGCCTGGCAAGTTTCGAACTCGCAACCCAGAGGTGGAGGGCTAGTAGTAAAATGTCGGGAAACCTTAACCACTCGGCCACCGCGGCCTCTCATCATCGAATACCATCGAATACCATCAAATACCGTCAAATACCGTCAAATACCGTCGAATACCATCGAATACCGTCAAATACCGTCGAATACCATCGAATACCGTCAAATACCGTCAAATACCATCAAATACCATCAAATACCGTCAAATACCATCAAATACCGTCAAATACCGTCAAATACCGTCGAATACCATCGAATACCATCAAATACCATCGAATACCATCAAACACCGTCAAATACTATCAAATACCGTCAAATACCGTCAAATACCGTCAAATACCATCAAATACCATCAAATACCATCAAATACCGTCAAATACCATCAAATACCGTCAACTAACATCAAATACCGTCAAATACCGTCAAATACCATCGAATACCATCGAATACCGTCAAATATCGTCAAATACTATCAAATACCGTCAAATACCGTCAAATACCATCGAATACCATCGAATACCATCAAATACCGTCAAATACCGTCAAATACCATCAAATACCGTCAAATACTATCAAATACCATCAAATACCATCAAATACCATCAAATACCATCAAATAAAGTCAAATACAGTCAAATAACATTAAATACCATCAACTAACATCAAATACCATCAAATACCGTTCAATACCATCAAATACCGTTCAATACCATCAAATACCATCAAATACCGTCAAATACCATCAAATACCATCAAATACCATCAACTAAAATCAAATATCATCAAATACCATCAACTTACATCAAATAACATCAAATACCATCAAATAACATCAAATACCGTCAAATACCATCAAATACCATCAAATACCGTCAAATACCATCAAATACCATCAAATACCATCGAATACCATCAAATAAAGTCAAATACAGTCAAATAACATTAAATACCATCAACTAACATCAAATACCATCAAATACCGTTCAATACCATCAAATACCGTTCAATACCATCAAATACCATCAAATACCGTCAAATACCATCAAATACCGTCAAATACCATCAAATACCATCAAATACCATCAACTAAAATCAAATATCATCAAATACCATCACCTTACATCAAATAACATCAAATACCATCAAATAACATCAAATACCGTCAAAAACCATCAAATACCATCAAATACTATCAAATACCGTCAAATACCATCAACTAAAATCAAATATCATCAAATACCATCAACTTACATCAAATAACATCAAATACCATCAAATAACATCAAATACCGTCAAATACTATCAAATACCATCAAATACCATCAAATACCATCAAATAAAGTCAAATACAGTCAAATAACATTAAATACCATCAACTAACATCAAATACCATCAAATACCGTTCAATACCATCAAATACCGTTCAATACCATCAAATACCATCAAATACCGTCAAATACCATCAAATACCATCAAATACCATCAACTAAAATCAAATATCATCAAATACCATCAACTTACATCAAATAACATCAAATACCATCAAATAACATCAAATACCGTCAAATACCATCAAATACCATCAAATACCATCAAATACCGTCAAATACCATCAAATGACAATGCTGCTGAAATAACGGACGTTATCAAAAAGAGACTGTCATAACAAAACAGTGATTCATCATGGAAATCGTGAAAATTAGAGCAAATTTGAAAATAAAATCAATAGGACAAGTAAACACCATTAAATCAAAGAGTGAAAATAGGGAATCATACGTTGATCACGAGACAATATGGAATCATACGTAAGTCACGAGACAACAGGGATATATATGTAGGTCACGAGACAACAGGGATATATATGTAGGTCACGAGACTCCCGAGACAATAGGGAATTATATGTAGGTCCCGAGACAATAGGGAATTATATGTAGGTCCCGAGACAATAGGGAATCATACGTAGGTCATGAGACAATAGGGAATCATACGTAGGTCATGAGACAATAGGGAATCATACGTAGGTCACGAGACAACAGGGATATATATGTAGGTCACGAGACAACAGGGATATATATGTAGGTCACGAGGCAACAGGGAATCATACGTAAGTCACGAGGCAACAGGGAATTATATGTAGGTCACGAGACAATAGGGATATATATGTAGGTCACGAGACAACATGGATATATATGTAGGTCACGAGACAACAGGGAATCATACGTAAGTCACGAGGCAACAGGGAATTATATGTAGGTCATGAGACAATATTGAATCATACGTAGGTCATGAGACAACAGGGACTCATATGTAGGTCACGAGACAATAGGAAATCATATGATACACAGATCATGAGGAAATAGGATTCATATGGGGGCCATGACAAAATAGGAAATCATATTCTAGTCGTGAGAAAATCATGTACAGGTTATGAGAAAACAACAACAACAACAACAATGGTGACTTGATTTGCAGCAATTAACGTTTAAATACCGAGTCACTATGTAGACAAAGCATTATTCCGCAGTTGCAAATGTATTGACGGAGCAAATGTTTTTTGTGTAATTTATTTTTGTTAAGTTCTTGTAAACAATGGGCATTTGGCTTTGTAGTGTCTCCGGTGGTGTCACGCAATAAAAGTCAAATGTATCAGCCAGAGCTGTCATTAAAATTTAAATTAGATTTTTTAATCAAATTGATTGGACTAATGCAAATATCGTTAATTTCTAATTGGACAAATATAATGTTGTAAATTATACTGTTTTAATAGCAAATACGTGATTTACTGATCGAGCGCAATTAGTGAAGTCAATGAGATGTTTGTACCAAACGGCCGTGCTCCAGCGGTATGGGACCATCGCTTTATTGTCTTTATCTCATATTGGTTACTCGCTTTAACCATTGAAATTATAGTATAAAACACATTACCTGGTCTTTTCCGGAACTTAGATACCCTGTGGGGGAGCATATTAGAGACATAATGTATATCCGTTTAGAACATAGAAAGAAAAAATACGATGTGAAAAATCTTTACCAGTTACGGGTAAAAACCATTAAAACTTCAATAGCTTTCAACCGGTAACGAGTTATAATCCTTTGATGGTGAGGTGAAGGGATGATAACTCCGGTCGGGCAGGGAAACAGGTTTACCGCCCAGGCTTTAGGCTTTATATGGAGCTACTGTGTACAGTAAAACGTGCTTATAATGCACGCTGTAATTGTGCTAGGGAAATGATATAGGGAATCGGCGAGACAAAATAATACATTAGCATTAAATGTTATGGTAAAACTGCATGAAATGCAAATCCCGCACGAGATATCAAGGCAGAGATAGAGAGATCAAAGGTTTGTTGAGAGAGCGTTTGTTGTGTTGCTTCTGACTTAATCAGTCCATTTATTTAGGTTCACGGTAGAAATACAATAAAATTAAGAGTCGAGTAAGTAAATTGTCATATAGGTAAAGTAATACACCTCCGCGGTAACATCAAAGGGGCGATATCACCTGTTTCACCTGAGTTTGGGTAAATACAAGCCTTAGTTATCCTTGGGTCTGCCACATCTATAACTCCTATCAGCACAAATAACATATTACCCAAAACCAAACACTCGGGGAGGGATTGTGTGTCGGGTAACAAATTTTCTTCATAGCTTGCTTGTATTCCTATCGTTTAATTTAATATATACGATACCACTCAGGTAAGATATATAGAGGTATTCAGAGATTTGCTTTTCACCTTTATATATAACCTCTTCATACAGCTTGTTCAGTAATTAAGAAAGGTGCCCGTTCAGGCCAGTTTTGTGTATCTTTGTCAGATCAAATGTAGGATTTGTACAAAGGAGAAAGTTTCCAGTAAGAAGAGAGAGGCATTATGTGACTAAAACATTAAACCAGTATTGTATTAACCGAGAAGATCATGTACTGATAATACCCACTGCGATAATATATTGATCTGGTAATGTACATAGCTAGTGTTGGGTACAGTACAGGTAGTGGTGGGTACAGCACAGGTACACAGCTAGTGGTGGGTACAGTACAGGTACACAGCTAGTGGTGGGTACAGTACAGGTACACAGCTAGTGGTTGGTACAGTACAGGTACACAGCTAGTGGTGGGTACAGTACAGGTACACAGCTAGTGGTGGGTACAGTACAGGTATACAGCTAGTGGTGGATACAGTACAGGTATACAGCTAGTGGTGGGTACAGTACAGGTACACAGCTAGTGGTGGGTGCAGTACAGGTACACAGCTAATGATGGGTACAGTACAGGTACACAGCTAGTGGTGGGTACAGTACAGGTACACAGCTAGTGGTGGGTACAGTACAGGTACACAGCTAATGATGGGTACAGTACAGGTATACAGCTAGTGGTGGGTACAGTACAGGTATACAGCTAGTGGTGGGTACAGTACAGGTACACAGCTAGTGGTGGGTACAGTACAGGTACACAGCTAGTGGTGAGTACAGTACAGGTACACAGCTAGTGGTGGGTACAGTACAGTTACACAGCTAATGATGGATACAGTACAGGTACACAGCTAGTGGTGGGTACAGTACAGGTACACAACTAGTGGTAGATACAGTACAGGTACACAGCTAGTGGTGGGTACAGTACAGGTACACAGCTAGTGGTGAGTACAGTACAGGTACACAGCTAGTGGTGGGTACAGTACAGGTACACAGCTAGTGGTGGGTACAGTACAGGTACACAGCTAGTGGTAGATACAGTACAGGTACACAGCTAGTGGTGGGTACAGTACAGGTACACAGCTAATGGTAGATACAGTACAGGTACACAGCTAGTGGTGAGTACAGTACAGGTACACAGCTAGTGGTGGGTACAGTACAGGTACACAGCTAGTGGTGGGTACAGTACAGGTACACAGCTAGTGGTGGGTACAGTACAGGTACACAGCTAGTGGTGGGTACAGTACAGGTACACAGCTAGTGGTGGGTACAGTACAGGTACACAGCTAGTGGTGGGTACAGTACAGGTACACAGCTAGTGGTGGGTACAGTACAATGTCAACACCAGCTGTAGACTCGGTTTCTTTACACAATCTAAAGTTGATGAAGTTGTTTTCTCTTTATGGTTTTAGTTGTTGAAATGTTATTTTTGTTTTTATATTTCCAGATGTTGGGATTGTATTTTCATTTTTGCAGATGGTGAAATTGTTTCCTGATGGGAAAAAGTGTCCACTGAGTGGCTGTCAAGCGGTGGTATTACAAACTGCAGATTGTCACTCACAGTTAATAGAACACAAAGCGTTATACACTTTGCAGCCAATAAGAAAAACTGAAAGAACAAAGGTAATTTAGAATTCATTGTATGTTTATGTTTATTTCAGCTAAAAGCCCACGGTGACAGATTGAGACCGTGGGGGTATTTGTTTCTATCATGTGGTAACTGCAAACAATCTTGTGGCAAAACCATATCTTTTTAATAAGTAGATCTACAGATCTAACGTGTCTTTGATGTGGCAGCCTCAACACAATGAACATATCCCCTCAACTAAATAGGCTTTTAATTGTACTTTCTTTATTTTACAAAATTGCAAAATAAATTTTACTAACTTAAATTAATCCCTCATTTGACCCGGATGGGAGCGTTGAAGACCTTGGTCTTTCTGTGGTAGGGAACCGGAGTACCCGGAGAAACCCATGGGGTCGGGTAGGTGACCTCATACTTTTCACTTCCGATTGGGGAATCGAACCCCGGCCGCCTAGGTGGAAGGCGAGTACGTTACCACTGTGCCACCCGACCACCCTAACTATGCTGTTGTCATACGACTATTGAGTTATTGTCAAAAAGGTGTGACATGGAGACAAGATACATTGTAGTATAAAGTGTCATGTTTAAATTCATTGACTGGTACAACTGCTCACTATATATATTTTTGCTTGACATCATTTGAAATCCAATATTGAAAATTATGAAATTTATTAAATTATGGAATGTTGTCTCTTCCCGATTTTGACATTTCTTTCGAGCTATTTTGAGTTCCCCCGTCCCTCGTATATATCAACACGTCATGCCCTTAACATCACTGACGAGTCTTTGAAGAATGGAACAGCTGTATGGAGTATCTCAATTCATTCTTGGCTCCGCTGTATCAATCTCTCAATTTTAATCTAAATGCGTTCGTCTTTTTTTATTTTGTTCAATACTCCAAAAAAGGAAGCAGTTGTCAAGTATTATGTGTTGTGACACAAAAGTACTCATACGATAATGGACAGTTGCCAGGAGAGGGTAAGCATTTCATAGCAAATATCTGATGTAATGCTGAATATACTGAATAAATTCGGATTGAAATCCTTGGTATAACTTGAATGTGAATTTCACTACAAGATCTACTGACAAGACAACGCTGATTTTTTTTTTAAACAAACATGGAACAAATTTCAAAAATAATCATCATATAACTAGTAAAAGACTTCACACTGTATTTCACAGTGTTGAAATATGATACAGGCGTGTTAATACATGTTAATACCAGGGCATGCTGCTTAATATTCAGTGCCGTGTTTCTTTAATAGGACACATTAATAATTTGTTATAAGTCATCAGACATGCAGGCGTAACAATGGCGGATGGACGCACGTACAGCGCCGGGACGGCATGGCGACGGTAGATAGGAGAGTGGTCGGCCTGCACGACAAACGCGTGAAATGACCGGGCTTTATCTACACGTCACTGTCATGAACGGGATGATGAGATTTTAAACCATTGTTTAATTTGTGGTCGAGATTTTGATTAAGAATTAGTTTATGTTGGTGGAGTGCACGTGTTCATATTGGTCAGGTTGATGAGCGACTCGCAGTATAATATCACACATTGAAAAACACGTGGATTCAAACCGTGCACGCACACGTGAGGACAAAATAAGGAACCTTCAAGAAACCCAACCCTTCCACTAACCCGTTGTTGTACGATATGACAAATTGCCGTGTAAATATATCATCTATAAAGTATTACCTTTGTCTACTGTACGTTCAACTGACGATCTTTTCCTGTGTCACATTGTCGCGTGCTGAGCACTCATCTGACGAATTATGGGTGTGGGGATCCAGTCTCTGCAGTGTGACATATCAGAAACAATAAAGACCAATAAACAAGGGAACACCGAAGTTCAAACAAAAGTATTTTGAAATCAATATGGAAGAAGTCGTGGCACTATATGAACAAAGGAATTATTTACAAGGAGACAAGAAGAGAACGGAATCAGGTGTTCCGGACTGGGAAATGTCTTCGTCGACATCACCCAGAATGACGTAGTGTCACTTCCTGGTAGTGGAACACGATAGTGACCACTGGATGATATACTAATGAGTATAATCAAACACAGACCATCACAGATCTTATGGACATATCTCTCTTCTATTGAAATCCTTATGCCGAACACCAAACTTAAATAATCCCTGACAAACAGATTGAAAATGTTTCGCAATTCATCAGAAACAAATGTTCGTATGTATCATGTATCATATTTCTAATGTTCGCGATTTTGAGAGGTATTGTATCAAAACTTTGTTAGGTTAGGGTAAAACGGAACAATAGATAACACAGCGACAACAACCACAGAAAGACAAAGGAGCTAGAAGTGCTCGGGATGACAAATATGACTAGGTAATTCAGCACGCATTTTCTGTCGATTGCCTTTGCAAAAGATAATAAAATTAAGCGAAATAAAACTAATAATAAAATGTTTGGTTTGGTTTGGTTTATTTTGTTTAATAAAATGATTAAATCCATGGTGATTTCCGTACCAGTTATTTTAAGTAGTGATCTTGTGTTTGTCAATTCCAGAGCAAATAACTGTAAATACTGATTGTGAAAGTAGATAGTGACTTTGTATAGCTGTGGATGTCCTAACAAGCTATTTGCAAATACTGGTTCTGAATGTAGATAGTACATTTTATCTGCGTTTCTTAACAAGGTATTTGTAAATACTGGTTCTGAATGTAGAGTGCAATTTTGTACTCGTCGATTTCCTAGAAGGTATTTGTAAATACTGGTTCTGAATGTAGATAATAATTTTGTACCTGTCGAATTCCTTACAATGGATTTGTAAATACAGATTCTGAATGTAGAGAGTAATTATTTTTTCTGTGATATTCCTTACAAGGTATTCGTAAATACGGATTCTAAATATAGATAGTAAATCTGTACCTATCGAATTCCTTGCCATGTATTTGTAAATGATAAATTTGAATGTAGAAAGTGATTTTTTACATGTTGACTTCCTAACAAGGTATTTGTAAATACTGATTCTTTATGTAGAGAGTGACTTTTTATCTGTTAATTTTTCTAACAAGGTATTTGCAGATATTCTGAATCTATCAATGTCCTGACATTATGCTCGTGGATAGTAATATTCAATACATTTCCTTGCAATGTAGTCTGTATTTGCAGATAGTGAATTTGTATCTGGCAATTGATAGAGATGACTGTGAATCAGTCGATTTCAATCATTTTTGAGGGTTATGTGTTAATCTGTCGATTTTAATCAATTTTGAGGGTTATGTGTTAATCTGTCGATTTTGTTGCTTAATCTCTGTTGCTGTTCCTAGTCTGTCAACACTTTTCTGTATCCTAGCCTACACCTGTCTTTCCCCTTCCCCCTAGTGATCGCTAATAATGTCATGCACATGTTGTTTACATCGCCGTTTTTTCAATTATAAGATTCCTGATTTCTGTCCCGATTTGTCTACCTTGGAGTCGTTTTGTACTTACATGCTACAATGTATCCCCCTAGGAACAAGTGTTTGCAAAGAAGTAACACTTCATCTCTGTAACTCATGTTCTACATGACGATGATCTGTTGCATCTTCAACTATGTCCCACACAAGACGGTATAGAGGGCTCTCAACGCTGTCGTAAACTTGTTATCGAAATGATTGCTCTCGTACAACATTAACAATACGTTTTCATATATCATATGTCATACGACTATTGAGTTATTCCCAAAAAGGTGTGACATGGAGACAAGATACATTGTAGTATAAAGTGTCACGTTTAAATTCATTGACTAGTACAACGGTTCACTATATATACATTTGTTTGACGTCATTTGAAATCCAATATTGAAATTTATGAAATTTATTAAATTATAGAATGTTGTCTCTTCCCGATTTTGACATTTCTTTCAAGCTTTTTGGAGTTCCCCCGTCCCTCGTATATATCAACACGTCATGCCCTTAACATCACTGACGAGTCTTTGAAGAATGGAACAGCTGTATGGAGTATCTCAATTCATTCTTGGCTCCGCTGTTTCAATCTCTCAATTTTAATCTAAATGCGCTCGTGTCTTGTTTGTCTTTTGTTCAATATTCCAAAAAGGGAAGCTGTAGTCAAGTATTATGTGTTGTGACCAAATGTTTTATAAGTACTCATACGATAATAGACAGTTGTCAGGAGAGGGTAAGCATTTCATAGCAAATATCTGATGTAATGCTGAATATACTGAATAAATCAAAATTGAAGTCCTTAGTTTACTGACAAGACAACGTAGGAAAAAAATTAACAAACATGGAACAAAATTCAAAAATAATCATCATATAACTAGTAAAAGACTTCACACTGTATTTCACAGTGTTGAAATATGATACAGGCGTGTTAATACATGTTAATACCAGGGCATGCTGCTTAATATTCAGTGCCGTGTTTCTTTAATAGGACACATTAATAATTTGTTATAAGTCATCAGACAGGCAGGCGTTACAATGGCGGATGGACGCACGTACAGCGCCGGGACGGCATGGCGACGGTAGATAGGAGAGTGGTCGGCCTGCACGACATACGCGTGAAATGACCGGGCATTACCTACACGTCTCCGTCATGAACGAGGTGATGAGATTTTAAACCATTGTTTAATTTGTGGTCGAGATTTTGATTAAGAATTAGTTATGTTGGTGGAGTGCACGTGTTCATATTGGTCAGGTTGATGAGCGACTCGCAGGATAATATCACACATTGAAAAACACGTGGATTCAAACCGTGCACGCACACGTGAGGACAAAATAAGGAACCTTCAAGAAACTCAACCCTTCTACTAACCCGTTGTTGTACGATATGACAAATTGCCGTGTAAATATATCATCTATAAAGTATTACCTTTGTCTACTGTACGTTCAACTGACGATCGTTTCCTGTGTCACATTGTCGTGTGTTGAGTACTCATCTGACGAATTATGGGTATGGGGATCCAGTCTCTGCAGTGTGACATATCAGAAACAATAAAGACCAATAAACAAGGGAACACCGAAGTTCAAACAAAAGTATTTTGAAATCAATATGGAAGAAGTCGTGACACTATATGAACCAAGGAATTATTTACAAGGAGACAAGAAGAGAACGGAATCAGGTGTTCCGGACTGGGAAATGTCTTCGTCGACATCACCCAGAATGACGTAGTGTCACTTTCTGGTAGTGGAACACGATAGTGACCACTAAATGCTATACTAATGAGTATAATCAAACACAGACCATCACAGATCTTATGGACATATCTTTCTTCTATTGAAATCCTTATGCCGAACACCAAACTTAGATAATCCCTGACAAACAGATTGAAAATGTTTCGCAATTCATCAGAAACAATGTTCGTATGTATCATGTATCATATTTCTAATGTTCGCGATTTTGAGAGGTATTATATCAAAAGTTTGTCAGGTTAGGGTAAAACGGAACAATAGATAACACAGCGACAACAACCACAGAAAGACAAAGGAGCTAGAAGACACCTTGTTTGTTAAGTGACACTGCTCGGGATGACAAATATGACTAGGTAATTCAGCACGCATTTTCTGTCGATTGCCTTTGCAAAAGATAATAAAATTAAGCGAAATAAATCTAATAATAAAATGATTAAGTCCATGGTGATTTCCATACCAGTTATTTTAAGTAGTGATCTTGTGTCTGTCAATTCCAGAGCAAATAACTGTAACTACTGATCGTGAAAGTAGATAGTGACTTTGTATAGCTGTGGATGTCCTAACAAGGTAGATAGTAAATTTTATCTGCGTTTCTTAACAAGGTATTTGTAAATACTGGTTCTGAATGTAGAGTGCAATTTTGTACTCGTCGATTTCCTAGAAGGTATTTGTAAATACTGGTTCTGAATGTAGATAATAATTTTGTACCTGTCGAATTCCTTACAATGGATTTGTAAATACAGATTCTGAATGTAGAGAGTAATTATTTTTTCTGTGATATTCCTTACAAGGTATTCGTAAATACGGATTCTAAATATAGATAGTAAATCTGTACCTATCGAATTCCTTGCCATGTATTTGTAAATGATAAATTTGAATGTAGAAAGTGATTTTTTACATGTTGACTTCCTAACAAGGTATTTGTAAATACTGATTCTTTATGTAGAGAGTGACTTTTTATCTGTTAATTTTTCTAACAAGGTATTTGCAGATATTCTGAATCTATCAATGTCCTGACATTATGCTCGTGGATAGTAATATTCAATACATTTCCTTGCAATGTAGTCTGTATTTGCAGATAGTGAATTTGTATCTGGCAATTGATAGAGATGACTGTGAATCAGTCGATTTCAATCATTTTTGAGGGTTATGTGTTAATCTGTCGATTTTAATCAATTTTGAGGGTTATGTGTTAATCTGTCGATTTTGTTGCTTAATCTCTGTTGCTGTTCCTAGTCTGTCAACACTTTTCTGTATCCTAGCCTACACCTGTCTTTCCCCTTCCCCCTAGTGATCGCTAATAATGTCATGCACATGTTGTTTACATCGCCGTTTTTTTCAATTATAAGATTCCTGATTTCTGTCCCGATTTGTCTACCTTGGAGTCGTTTTGTACTTACATGCTACAATGTATCCCCCTAGGAACAAGTGTTTGCAAAGAAGTAACACTTCATCTCTGTAACTCATGTTCTACATGACGATGATCTGTTGCATCTTCAACTATGTCCCACACAAGACGGTATAGAGGGCTCTCAACGCTGTCGTAAACTTGTTATCGAAATGATTGCTCTCGTACAACATTAACAATACGTTTTCATATATCATATGTCATACGACTATTGAGTTATTCCCAAAAAGGTGTGACATGGAGACAAGATACATTGTAGTATAAAGTGTCACGTTTAAATTCATTGACTAGTACAACGGTTCACTATATATACATTTGTTTGACGTCATTTGAAATCCAATATTGAAATTTATGAAATTTATTAAATTATAGAATGTTGTCTCTTCCCGATTTTGACATTTCTTTCAAGCTTTTTGGAGTTCCCCCGTCCCTCGTATATATCAACACGTCATGCCCTTAACATCACTGACGAGTCTTTGAAGAATGGAACAGCTGTATGGAGTATCTCAATTCATTCTTGGCTCCGCTGTTTCAATCTCTCAATTTTAATCTAAATGCGCTCGTGTCTTGTTTGTCTTTTGTTCAATATTCCAAAAAGGGAAGCTGTAGTCAAGTATTATGTGTTGTGACCAAATGTTTTATAAGTACTCATACGATAATAGACAGTTGTCAGGAGAGGGTAAGCATTTCATAGCAAATATCTGATGTAATGCTGAATATACTGAATAAATCAAAATTGAAGTCCTTAGTTTACTGACAAGACAACGTAGGAAAAAAATTAACAAACATGGAACAAAATTCAAAAATAATCATCATATAACTAGTAAAAGACTTCACACTGTATTTCACAGTGTTGAAATATGATACAGGCGTGTTAATACATGTTAATACCAGGGCATGCTGCTTAATATTCAGTGCCGTGTTTCTTTAATAGGACACATTAATAATTTGTTATAAGTCATCAGACAGGCAGGCGTTACAATGGCGGATGGACGCACGTACAGCGCCGGGACGGCATGGCGACGGTAGATAGGAGAGTGGTCGGCCTGCACGACATACGCGTGAAATGACCGGGCATTACCTACACGTCTCCGTCATGAACGAGGTGATGAGATTTTAAACCATTGTTTAATTTGTGGTCGAGATTTTGATTAAGAATTAGTTATGTTGGTGGAGTGCACGTGTTCATATTGGTCAGGTTGATGAGCGACTCGCAGGATAATATCACACATTGAAAAACACGTGGATTCAAACCGTGCACGCACACGTGAGGACAAAATAAGGAACCTTCAAGAAACTCAACCCTTCTACTAACCCGTTGTTGTACGATATGACAAATTGCCGTGTAAATATATCATCTATAAAGTATTACCTTTGTCTACTGTACGTTCAACTGACGATCGTTTCCTGTGTCACATTGTCGTGTGTTGAGTACTCATCTGACGAATTATGGGTATGGGGATCCAGTCTCTGCAGTGTGACATATCAGAAACAATAAAGACCAATAAACAAGGGAACACCGAAGTTCAAACAAAAGTATTTTGAAATCAATATGGAAGAAGTCGTGACACTATATGAACCAAGGAATTATTTACAAGGAGACAAGAAGAGAACGGAATCAGGTGTTCCGGACTGGGAAATGTCTTCGTCGACATCACCCAGAATGACGTAGTGTCACTTTCTGGTAGTGGAACACGATAGTGACCACTAAATGCTATACTAATGAGTATAATCAAACACAGACCATCACAGATCTTATGGACATATCTTTCTTCTATTGAAATCCTTATGCCGAACACCAAACTTAGATAATCCCTGACAAACAGATTGAAAATGTTTCGCAATTCATCAGAAACAATGTTCGTATGTATCATGTATCATATTTCTTATGTTCGCGATTTTGAGAGGTATTATATCAAAAGTTTGTCAGGTTAGGGTAAAACGGAACAATAGATAACACAGCGACAACAACCACAGAAAGACAAAGGAGCTAGAAGACACCTTGTTTGTTAAGTGACACTGCTCGGGATGACAAATATGACTAGGTAATTAGGCACGCATTTTCTGTCGATTGCCTTTGCAAAAGATAATAAAATTAAGCGAAATAAATCTAATAATAAAATGATTAAGTCCATGGTGATTTCCATACCAGTTATTTTAAGTAGTGATCTTGTGTTTGTCAATTCCAGAGCAAATAACTGTAACTACTGATCGTGAAAGTAGATAGTGACTTTGTATAGCTGTGGATGTCCTAACAAGGTAGATAGTAAATTTTATCTGCGTTTCTTAACAAGGTATTTGTAAATACTGGTTCTGAATGTAGAGTGCAATTTTGTACTCGTCGATTTCCTAGAAGGTATTTGTAAATACGGATTCTAAATATAGATAGTAAATCTGTACCTATCGAATTCCTTGCCATGTATTTGTAAATGATAAATTTGAATGTAGAAAGTGATTTTTTACATGTTGACTTCCTAACAAGGTATTTGTAAATACTGATTCTTTATGTAGAGAGTGACTTTTTATCTGTTAATTTTTCTAACAAGGTATTTGCAGATATTCTGAATCTATCAATGTCCTGACATTATGCTCGTGGATAGTAATATTCAATACATTTCCTTGCAATGTAGTCTGTATTTGCAGATAGTGAATTTGTATCTGGCAATTGATAGAGATGACTGTGAATCAGTCGATTTCAATCATTTTTGAGGGTTATGTGTTAATCTGTCGATTTTAATCAATTTTGAGGGTTATGTGTTAATCTGTCGATTTTGTTGCTTAATCTCTGTTGCTGTTCCTAGTCTGTCAACACTTTTCTGTATCCTAGCCTACACCTGTCTTTCCCCTTCCCCCTAGTGATCGCTAATAATGTCATGCACATGTTGTTTACATCGCCGTTTTTTTCAATTATAAGATTCCTGATTTCTGTCCCGATTTGTCTACCTTGGAGTCGTTTTGTACTTTCATGCTACAATGTATCCCCCTAGGAAGCAAGTGTTTGCAAAGAAGTAACACTTCATCTCTGTAACTCATGTTCTACATGACGATGATTTGTTGCATCTTCAACTATGTCCCACACAAGACGGTATAGAGGGCTCTCAACGCTGTCGTAAACTTGTTATCGAAATGATTGCTCTCGTACAACATTAACAATACGTTTTCACATATTAAAGTATGTAGTTTTACCAATTAGCACATGTTATATATAGTTATTTACCTAAGTGTGTGTAACAGCATGACTTACTCCCTGGATCTTAGTTAATGATACACTACTTATTTGTTGTAGTGCTGTATCCTTCTCAAATAATTGATTTGAAATAAAGTGAAGCTAGCTTTCCTTGGGTGATCCAGAAGAACAATCTGTCAAGAATGTTGAGAAGTCACAAAGCTTCCGAGACTTCTCTAGTGTTCCGAAATGTCAAATCAATTCGTCACTGTTACCTTTGGGAGGGTTCCGAATGTCTTCGTTAACGGAGATACGCCAAGCTTGTCCCTACAAGTTAGATGTTTTTGTCGAGGTATCTTTCCGATAGTGCATGCTAGGAACCAAATCGGGGAAGCTTCGACCAATAACAGGCAGGTGCATACCACCAAGGACAAATTAATTTTTTTCAACATGTGATTAATGTTCAAAAAATATTTTTCGTGGTGAGAATCGCAGTTTTACGATTGGCTACCAGAAGATTGTAGGAAATCAATGCACACGGGCTAGATATATTTCTGAGACATTCGGCACAGACACTCAGTATCATTTAAAGTTCTAGATAGCATTAAAGGGGAAGAAAAAAAAACCAAACAAATAAAGAATGACCTGAAAGAAAATTGACTTCAAATTCAATTTCATGATCTACCATTTCATAATCTTTAATTAAGGATAAAGGATGAAAAGTCATTTATTTTAATGAGAAAACAATACATTTCAATTGTTGTTACCTTGATTGGCTCTTTCCATTGACCAACAAATTGGGCTGTTACTTCTTTTCTTTTTCTTTTGTTTAGAAAAATATTGAAAAGATTACACTGAAACATTCATTGTTCCCCAAACAGAAAAAGTTATATCGGATATTACAGACGACCTCATGTTGAATATAATCTGTTTGATTAGCTGCAAAAATGTGAGTCACTGTCATAAAAGCAAATAAAAAAAACTACTGATAGGAGCAGGTGCGTGGATTAGAACATTGGAACTTAACGACAAGCTGCTGATGAGCGGTGACGTAAGCAGGCTTTCCCATCCGCCAATACCCCTGTGGGGTGTGGAATGACACCATGTACCTTACTCTACTGGCATTACCTTACTCGGCCATTACTCCTCCCAAATTCAATTTCTACCAACCATATGAAATCGTTTGTTGACTATCCTCAAGAGTGAAATGCAATTCAGTTATACTGTGAAATATAAAACGTGATTTTATTATTTGAACAAATACATCAACACGGAAATAGGACAATTGTATTGTTACACGTGGAAGAGACAAAGTGATGTCAGCGATATTATTATTTATCTACTGTTATTTGTAACGTAACACTGCCGATCAATATCAACTGATAGACACACAGCAGCATTACAAGTGACGAAGCTGATGTATAATGTAAGTTAAAACTGTAATTATACAAAGTTTCATGATATACCAGTGTATCTCTGAGGTAGTCGATACTAACTGTGTTATGTATGGTTTAAAGTAGATGTTAATTGACTATAATATAAAACTAAAATAATGAGGTCATCTGTATACGACCATCAGATGTAGAAATGGAAATAAGAGTGGTGATTATAGCATGACTCAACAACGATCAATGGATCCATAAGAGGGGTATTTTGAAACTTTATCGAAACTTTAATGTAAAATGTCATTAAATACAATGTTCACAGAGCTTAACTAATAAAATTGTCTTAATTTTCATATAAGTAAATTGGGCTTCCAGAGCATACATCAGTAATTCTATGATGAATGCGAGATGTATGATTGTCACAGTAGAAATGGCGTCTATGAAAGTTACATACAGTTAGATCATTTACACATTCTTTTATATGAATCCGTACAAAACATAGAACTGACGCTCGGTAATCTTGCCGTGTTAGAAATAACGCTCGTTAAAGCTGAGAGATGGAGCCTTTTCAGTCTTGCTGAGATGTAGGTGATGGCCATCGCAGTAATGATTAGAAATTTCCAGGAAATATCAGACGTTACTGATAGTCATGTTGTCTTTTTCTAATTCCGCAGATAAGAATCTATTTCAGTCTCTCGAGTAATACTTTAGGATCTGCAGTTTTCTTTGCCTCATGAAGCCTCCATTTTTTCTATTCTAAAACACAGAACGCAAATTAATTAGTGGTATTCAACAGGTAACAGCCGTATCCTATCATCGTTAAAGCCCATTAGACTATCTATGTGATCTCCGAGGGAAACCCTACCCTGGGCCTGATAGGAAGCCTAATAGCGGGATCTTTGATCAGTTTGAAACATTTTATTGTAAAATTGTCTGAGGGCTGTTTCATGTTGTCAACGCTACAATGGCGATTAAAAAATGTCAAAAGGATAAACGACATCCACAGTATGAAAGCTACGTGCATGTCGGGAATCACTACAGAAAACAACCCGTGAAATATGACATTGTCGAGTGTCAGACTTTAAGGGGCAATGCATCACACACGCACATCACTCAAATCGGAACTGGTTTAGGATAATGCAGTAAAACTTCTCATTAAAACAAATTAATTGGTGTTGACAGGTGCTTATACGGGTACCTGATGTCTATAAAATTTAGCTAGGCTACACATCACAGTGAATTGTTTCACTAATACAATCTGCTTTATCCCATTTCATTTTATATTACCGTAACGACAGACGCCGAGTTAGAGCATATTATCGCATTGTTGGAGTTCGCTGCAAATAAACAATAAAAGCATAACTGGCTGTCTGTCGATACATAATATATCTCCATAAATTCAGACCGTAAAATACAAAATCCAGTTAATTGTATAAATTTTAAAGTTGAGATGCTTTTGATTTAGATTTTCCTATTAAATAATATGATACGTTATGATTGACCATATTTCTAGTATAAAAGATATCAAAATGAAACAATGTATATACGGGAATCATATTATAATGTTTTTAACTTCAGCCAATACCGCATTTAGTGAGAAAGAAGTGCCAATTATTTTATTGACTTATAAAGTAAAACATCGCTGTTGAGTTGTCACAAGGACATTACATATTTTTCTCCATCACATTTATCTTTGCCTTTAATTCCATGATTAGCATAAATAATTTTTATGGTGAAATTTTGCATTAGTCTGTAACCCTTGATGCCTTCACCTGCGGTATGTATTGTTCCCAGTACAACGACTTCCGTGATAGATGTTGACTGATAGCGAACAAACAGGATACAGGTTGTTGATTCCAGATAACTAGAATACTATAAAACGTCAGCAAAACTTTAACAAAATATAAAATTACCCTTAGTTTGAAATATATACGAAAATAAGAAGGGAAGTCATTCTTCTACAATGGATTATAACTTATTAAGATATCTTAACTGTATTCATGGTGCAAATGATGATGGTGTTGCTGCTGAAAAGTACTCAATAAACAGTCGCTCATGTGAAACACGTCCATATTTGTGTTGAGCCGTCTACGTATGTATGGAATGTCACACATATATTACCATTGTATGGGGACATGCTATCACGAGCATGTTAATGCGTTAATTACGGTTGAAATTGACCCTTCTAGAGATAAATCGATTTCACATTAGGTGCAAAAAGATTTAAACAGCAAACAGTTTGCCGAGTTTAAAAGACTACCTTATATTTCGTAGAGAATGACGGATGTTTAACCCACGGATATTTGTTTTCACACCTTCTGTTTATTTCCTGTCTGCCCTTAACCCGCGAGTACCCTAAAATCGGCCCCTTTGAAGCGGCTACGTACATTATACATATGTATTGACTAATTATATAATTCTTGATCAAACAAATCTCGGTGTATTATGACTCTCGATGTTTTAGCAACTTTTACTGTATCTCCAGCACTGTTGATCAGAGGGCTAGTGGGAATGGGTTATTTACCCTACCTACCCCGTTTATATAGCTATAGGAAATCATACTGCAGAAAATTGTATACAAGGGCTATAACATAGTGGCGGCCATTGTGTGACCAACACAAATAGATACGAACCACTCCAAATAGATACTGACCACTCCAAATACATATTGAGGTTAACAGATTTAACGTATTTCATAAACGCTAAACAGACGTGAACATCAAAGAGAACCGCCTTAACCGAGGTCCAAAACTTCTCAATACACCTTCCTTTGTATCCGTATCGGAACGCTCACGAGCAGAGACAAAGTAATATATAACATAATCCCTAAGAGCCCTGACAATCAGTTTACGGTTGTGATGCGCGACTCTCGCTGAAGGGAGAACACCCGTGTAATAAAACACCTCAGATGGCCTGGATGCCCGAACGATCATCATCTGTTTAATTCATACATGGCCTAGACATCTCGGGGGTCCCATTTCACACTTGTTATAGGCTATGGATCATCCGAGGTCAAGAAAATGCTGAAATCCGTTACGTAACGGTGTCTGCCCTCCGTAATAAAGCAACGCCAGGACTCCACAGTTGTCAGGCCATGGATCAAACGGAGACTAAGCAAGATAATTGTTTTCTCGTTACGTTTCCTATAGTTCGTCTGGCTGCTCCGTACAGAAATCACTAAATAGTACATTCAAACATCTTCAATAAAATATATTCATAAATAAAAACTAGATACCTATATAACAATACCAACTAGAATAGGTCTCTGATTTAATTAGCAGGAAGTATCTATAATGGAATAAAAGAAGGGAATCAGAACATGCCCTGTAGCCACATTTGGGGAGAAAAAAGGTTCTCACAAAGTCACGCTGACTTGATTTGATTCTGATTTCGGAAATGTGTTTTAGTGGGGGACAATGCTATTGATATATGAGTGACAGTCACTGGCTGAGCTATCAACCATCGATCGAGAATCCTCCTTTATATGTCCATCCAATGTAAGATAGATAACGGGACCCCAGCACTGGTCTTTCCTACGGTATAGACGACCGTTTACAGTCTGCATTTGGCCTTTTGTCATTAAGCGTATAAAGACTTCGACATTTATTTCGTGAGACAAATAATTTCCCTATGATAGTTTTGTATTTCTATCTCCTCCTGATCGCTGCTATATAAGATATAGCCCCGATATTGATCGTGCAGTGTCCACGTACGGTGTAGTGGCATGTGAACAATAATAATTCGTGGATTTGCGACACGATATCGTCCTGTGCTCTGTCGCGGTGACACGCTGGCCCTTTCACTGCCTACTCGACTGGAAAGGTATTAGCGAGTAATGTGTACTGCTTGTTCAGGTATTGGCCGGTGTCATACTCCAACGTAACGGTGAATGAGTGTATACATATATAGGAAACCGCTTGTCAGTTTGTAAACAGTCTTACCTGGAGTTACTGAGACACCAGTATGGCAAATTACCCTAACAAATTGAAGATATATTGTATATAATCAAAAGTGTTTGTTTCAATCATGGGTTTTCATGTCGAGAAATTTGTCAGTAAAATTTCGGAGGACAAGAAATGTGACCTATGTCAACGTGTGTTGGATAATCCCGTGAGTACCCCCTGTGGTCACAAGTTTTGTACAGGGTGCATCTTACCCTGGCTTGTTAGGCATGGTAAGTGCCCTGAAGAATGTCGAGGCCTCTCACCAGGTCAATTAGAAAGTGTTCTGCCTTTACGGGAATCAATTCTAAATCTGGAAGTGCACTGTGAATTCCGGGAACGTGGATGTACCCAAGTTATGAAGCTGTGTGATGCTGAAGGCCACAGTCGTGAATGTGACTTCCGACCAACTCTTTGTGGTCATGACAGCTGCGATGCTATTCTGTCACTGAAGGAACTGTCTCGGCACCAGACACAGGACTGCCCCTATAGGCCCGTGGGTGTCTGCCAGCAAGGCTGTGGACTTATCTTGCAGCACAATACTTCTGACAAGCACAAATGCTTGCTGGCTCTTAGAGCACATATCGCAACCCAAGACAATAAAATAAATTCTCTGGAACTGGAAATGAAGCGAGTTCTTTCAAAGTTTTCGAAGCGTGAAAAGTCTCTACTTTTGACGATTTCGAATCTGCAGCAGGAATTACAGAATCAAGCTGTAGAGTTCCAACGCCTTCTCCACGACTGGAGCCTGCAATATAACCAGGTAAGGCTACTGATACCAAGGACTATAGATGGTCTCTCTGATAATAATATACCCTTTGGCTAGAGAATCTTAATGATGCCAAAGAAACAGTATTTACCTGTTGGATAGTATATTTTAGTACTAATATTTTGAGCTTTCATCGCTCATATCTAATTAAGATTAAATATATGTGATGTATTCTTTAACGTTTTTATGTTTATATTTCTTGAATGATAGTAGTTATAGCATTGTGTGCCACGACCATATCATATTATACAATGTACTTGTTTGTTAATGAGTTGTAGTGCTTAAAGCTTAATCAAGAACGCGATAAATATTTCGTTTATAAAATAGGATATAACTTAACCTCTAGGAAATTATCGTTTGATTTCTGATATTCAATCTCGTCAGACCTGTGTATATAATGTATCTTGCAGTATTCTGAAACAAGAGGGTCAGTGATGTATATGACATAATTATTTATGTTCAAACTTGTATAAACTTTTATCTTTGCTTGTTTAGACATCTAGGAACAACATCTTATGTAAACAGTTAACCTTATGATAGTATTTTATGTCCTGTTTCATCCGTCCAACTGATGATAAAATAATTTTCAGCTTTTTACTATATGCATCCATTTCACTCCACTAGTGATCGCCGCTTTATTACTATTATCAATAATGACTTTATGACTGAATTTAACATTCAGATATGCTGTTATTGAATGCATTAGCAGCTGGGCGATAGTGTTCTCTTTCCTACATAGGTAATCTGCATTTTCTGGTCTTCTGGTCCGTTCATTCTAAATGCGTTGTTTTCGAAGAATTTTTCACTCCATCTTTTTTCAATGTAAATGTTCTTGACGAAGGATCGATATGTGTTGGATTCCTGACCTTAGTATAGTTTTACATCTGCTTAATCATTTTGATAAAGTTGGTCTCTTCTCAACACAGAAGTGTAAGGTCAGCTCGATATATCCTATGGCCACAGGTGATGGCTAGTGTCCAATACCCGTTCGAGTCGGCTACCTGTTGTGTGTCGGTCAGATCAAAGGGACAATCCCTCATAGTAATTTGTGGGTTCTATTCCTCCTGTTTAGAAAAGACAGTCAACGTTACAATTAGACTTTTTTCTCTTCTTTTGACTTCTTAATTCTACTTTTGCAGCTGTTTTATTCCTATGCAGTTTGCGTGTAAGGGTACGTCTTGTCCGTCTGTCTGCCCTGTTGACTTCACTCTGTGTGATTACCCCGGGTTCAAAGCTATCAGGATCAACAAAGTATTTAATAAGTAACATTCAAACATTACCAATGTACTCATTGACCCTCGATATCAAACAAACTATGAATCTGTTTCCGTTTTTATACTGTCACGTGTCCCTTGTTTTTGCACTTGTGTGTAGATGACGTTTTACTACCTGTCCGGGCCTACGTATGTCGTACAATCCTAGTTTTATAGTCACACATAATTTCATGACCTGTTTTAACACAACAAAGATAATGTAATGAGATAGCAATATCAAACAAAACAGAAACTCAAATCATCTCTCTATCTTGTTTGTGTTCATCTTGTGACATTGAAGATAATAAAAGTACTTGTGTCATTCGAGCAAATTGATAAGTTTATGCATGAGAAGAAACGACTGCCACACGGCGCAGTCTTATTTAATCGACTACTGTACGTCCTTTAATCCCCGAATTATATGCTCCCTCCAGTAGCTCGAACAGTAAAACGTTAACACGAAAAGGTTGTAGAAAAGATTACATTGATATTTTTATAATCGTTACAAGATGAAAAAACCTTATATGTTGTCATTATAAACGTATAAACACTTAAACCTATCATAGGTAGCAACTCATACAAAACTGCACATCTGCCTTATAGCCACGTCTGATATCACATGTGAAATAATAATATACTCGGCACAAAGCTTTGATGTATTTTCTAAATAAAGTTAATCTTACGTACAGATGCATTTTATATCGATCATAAAGACCACGTATCAATTTATCAATCTACATTTGCAGCTCCAGTAAATACGACTCTTTTTTTATCGACTACATTTTCCTTCTTCTTTATTACTGTTTCAGACTTCATATGTATTAATCTGAAATCTATAAAATCCTCGGTATTCTATTAATCATGGTATCGGCTATCCTTTTAACAAATTCAAACGCTCTGTGACAAGCTCCTACGTGAGAAAATCTGTTTTAGAGGGATTACTTGTGCAACAGATGTTTTGGAGATCAAAAAGAATAGTTGTTACGTTTTCATTGGATTTAATCCACAAAATGATCCTTTATCACTAATTTACATAAATACACAGTTTGTCTTGTAAAACCAGGTCATGGCGATATAGGGTCTTCACAGTGAAAGGAAATGAGGTCTTCTACCACTAGAAACATGTAGCTAATCACCTTGACATTGAAGGAAATCTCCACGACGATGATTGACGACGATTATTATCATTATAATTCAGTGGTAGATAGTTACATGATGATGATGATGATGATGATATCGTGCATTCTGGCATCCTGAATTTGACGTGCTGCAGTGAAGTATAAGGCAATAGATTTCCTATTTACATTGTGTATAATGTTTTATGATAGCGTCGGTTTGAAACTTTACCATCTTGAACAAATACACTAAAATACTATATTTCTTAAAACAAAAATACAAACTGACTACAGCTCTATGTTATTCTCAGTGCTATATTGATAGCTACGCTTTGTGGAGTTTATTGATATGAACCTGTTTCCTTATACTGGTCACCTGTCTCTAGAATATTAAAATCATAAATTAAATTGAGTTTTATTATTTTGGTCCAGAGGTTATGTCTGATTCAAGAGTTATTTTAAGTTTCAAACCAGGGGGAGATAATCTGGTATTATAATTTAGTGGAGCAATACTAACAAAAAGCTTTTGGGCTGGTGGCCAGTCTAGCGTTTCCTTGACCATTCTAACTTCATTATCTTGAGGTAATTTCCTTACGCCATAAGGTCACTACATAGGGTAATAAATATTACTATGTAGCGTAAAAAAGTACATCAGAAATGGTGACAATCATTTATTTGTATAATAATGAGTAATAAGAAGTCATGTCGCTTCTTTCTGAAGGATTATCTAGAGCATATGGGTTACTTCTTGTTGTCCTCCAATTTGATTTAATTACATCCAGCACGTGCGACTGGCGAATGTCCTCACGCGATGTCCATAATAATGGACAATATACGAGACTATATGTAGATATACGCAGGGGGTTAAGATAGGCAATACAGCAGAATTCAGTCCTGCGCAAATTACATAGGGGTTGAAAGTATTGTCTTAGATAATAGATATACCGATGAGGTCTTTCTATCATATGTTGTGGGTATCATTTGTTGTAAGAAAGGACGAAGTATATTTAATATTACTCAATCATCGGGTTTCTATGTGACGGTGGGGATTTTGTGATTCAGATAAAGACTGAGATCATTGGAGGTGAAGTAGGAATCATCGGAACGTATTGGTCAACGGTGACTCTTCCGTCTAACATAAATTGTCTTGTGATGTACTACATTGTCTAGTCCTAGACAGCTTCCTTTCTCGTTCATTAACGTTTAAAGGAAACGTAAATCAATAATTATCGAAACCATGTCATCACCTAAAACGATCACATATTCCTTTGACAATTTGGTAATTTGCTGGGCGCGATCTTCGAACTGTCTGCAGCGGTTGTAATCTGTGCGGCAAGCGTCGTTAGGCGGGCAGAGGGTGCCGAATGGCCGTGTCTTGTGAGCTTTATATCATACTAGGGTAGACTGATCCATAAATAATTTCCCAACTTTTCCCTCATATTATCAATAATTACACGTGTTTTGACTCAAACTCAGCCACCGAAGTCAAGTACAATGTAAACAAAGTGATTCCTGAAGTGACTAGCCAAGAGAATTATAAAGTTAAGTCTGACTCTTGCTTTAGATTAAGCTCATTGACTCTTGAAGTAAATTAACCCTCAGGAATTGTAAGACGAATGTGGACAATCTATCTCCGGTAATCAAATTCAAAGACTGAAAGTTCTATGACCATATCGAAAGGTCGGAAGCCAAAACGGTTGTATAATGTTAGCACAAAGAATAAAAAACCGAATTTTGGAGTGAAAAGGACAAGCAATTTAAGTGCTATCGATCTTGGTTAATTCACTCACTCTTCTCTGAAATAGTTATCAAGGCACAAGAATTTCGGGAACAATACTGTCTGCCGATTCCGTCTATTATAAGTTATTAAAACTTAATAAGATCGTAATAAATTGGCACTGTCCTTCGTATTTGTGCCGCCAGTCTTGCTCCGGGACACACACTCGTGTTTTTTAGGACAGAGACGAGTAGAAACGTCTACTAATTCTAAAACAATAACCACTTGGGTGTCTGGGTCATGGGGGTAGCTGGGGAGGGGGTCAGGAAGCCGTAAATGATAGTCCGTGTGTGCAGTTTCCAAAGAGCTTCCTTCCGTTCTTTTCATATGACAGCACTTCTCCCTCATTACCCTGCCTTTCGGGCGTCTGTCTTTGGCTAGACACTTTTAGGACTCGAAACATGATATTCTTCGGCTTGATTTGAATATGATGGTGACATCCTTCACTTTTTGCGACCTTTTTCGAAAAAAAAGATGAATTACGTTTAGTTGAATGTGGAGATAGGTATCAAAAATGGCTTCACAGGTGTTCTGATATCGAAAATGGTATCAAATTAGTTTATTTAAATCTTTTGTCTTGGAACAAAGGAATAGCAAGACTAGCATCAATCTTTGATAAATTCCTATAGCAAAACAATATAATGATACTAATTCCATTTTTCTGAACGTCTCGGATGACAAATAAAATCATAAACTTGTTGTAAATTCGCTAAAAGTAAGAAAAACGGTAAAGGAACCAATCTCAGAAACTTTTGCCGTTCGTCCTAATCACTCAGCACAGCAATGATGGCTGGATACATTGTATGGGGAATTTCTCAAAACATCAGCAATGGTGCCTGGATACATTGTATGGGGAATTTCTCAAAACATCAGCAATGATGGCTGGATACATTGTATGGGGAATTTCTTAAAACATCAGCAATGGTGGCTGGATACATTGTATGGGGAGTTTCTCAAAACATCAGCAATGGTGTCTGGATACAATATACAGGTAATTTCTCAAAACATCAGCAATGGTGGCTGTATACAATATGGGGAATTTCTCAAAACAACAGCAATGGTGGCTGGATATAATGTATAGAGAATTTTTCAAAACACCAACAATGGTGGCTGGATATATTTTATGGGGAGTTTCTCAAAACACCAACAATGGTGGCTGGATACATTGTATGGGGAGTTTCTCAAAACATCAGCAATGGTGGCTGGATACATTGTATGGGGAGTTTCTCAAAACACTAACAATGGTGGCTGGATACATTGTATGGGGAATATCTCGAAACATCAGCAATATGTGCGGGATACACTCAAAACATCAGCAATGGTGGCTATGGAAACTCTCCATACATCAGAATTGCGATAATATAAATCTCTCCATTCACAGAAGTGAAGGAGCGTCGCGGTACCTAAAAGCTTGGTATCTACGTTGGTGGTTAAAAGTTTTCCTTGATCCCAGGACAGAGGTACAATAAACTCTAAACCGCAAAGTCACTCAAAGTGCATTCGGAACAAAAGAATTCGTAAAAACTAATTAAACAAAATTCCATTGAAGCTAACTCCACACAATTGTATATCCGAGTTGGATATCAAATAGTTCATATTTCGACCTCTCGGTGGCGGTATGTGCTGTTTTTATCCACACATATGAGGTCAGGAGTCGCACACGTTATTCTGCCTTATTAGTATTATCTGCCGTCAATATCTCTCACAACTTACCGTACTATAACGGAAACTCGTGTCGAGTTTCAAGGTAGAGCTTAATGTGTTAGCATTCTATCGTCTTAAATTTTACATGATTTAAGTTTTACATTATATGGTATTGGACTAAACTTTTAAAATATGTTCCTTTCAATGTCTTTTCTCAACGGCGTTTATTTTCATCACTTGAAAGTATGTAGTATTCAACGAAAGTTGCACAATACATGGAGTTTAGGTTGCAAATTAGTTATGAATTAGAGAGCTTGTTTAAGTTGTAAGCTGACAAATCGGTGTATACAGATGGACGACCCTGTAGAGAAAGTAATAAGAAAACAATAACGAACCGCTTATGGTGGTGAGAAAATACACACACCAATGGACTGGAGTGGCGCTCACAAGGACTGGCCTCGTAAAGGGTGGGGGAGCTTTGTTTGGAGGGTATAAAAGGCCATACATCAAAGGTAAGGTTGAAATGACGCTGGTCCTATACCCACCTGTAATACACACAGCTAATGGATGTAACGGCGTAAGCGATTAACCTTTCAAATCAAACCAAAACTAACTGTAGCGACTTGTGAGTGACGTTATTCGGGACTGTACACAAACTTTTTAACATAATTTTATCACTCTTGTCTTCAGTCATTTATCATACTGAGAACGCTACCCAGTCGGGTGGGATCATTTATCTCACAGAACAGAAGTCATACTATTGAACTACATTAGTACGTCGATCTGTGAGCCCAGGTAAAACACAGGTAGGAACTCTGGTAGAAACACAGGTAGGAACTCGGGTAGAAAAACAGGTAGAAACACAGGTAGGAACTCTGGTAGAATCACGGGCAGGAACTCTGGTAGAAACACAGGTAGGAACTCGGGTAGAAACACAGGTAGAAACTCTGGTAGAAACACAGGTAGAAACACAGGTAGGAACTCTGGTAGAAACACAGGTAGGAACTCGGGTAGAAAAACAGGTAGGAACTCTGGTAGAAACACAGGTAGAAACACAGGTAGGAACTCTGGTAGAAACACAGGTAGGAACTCGGGTAGAAACACAGGTAGAAACACAGGTAGGAACTCGGGTAGAAACACAGGTAGGAACTCTGGTAGAAACACAGGTAGGAACTCGGGTAGAAACACAGGTAGGAACTCTGGTAGGAACTCTGGTAGAAACACAGGTAGGAACTCGGGTAGAAACACAGGTAGGAACTCGGGTAGAAAAACAGGTAGGAACTCTGGTAGAAACACAGGTAGAAACACAGGTAGGAACTCGGGTAGAAACACAGGTAGAAAACACAGGTAGGAACTCGGGTAGAAACACAGGTAGGAACTCTGGTAGAAACACAGGTAATTCATTTCAAGTTTATTCCTTAGGCCTTTCAGCCCATAAGAGAAAATTACAACATGTGTATAGATATAAATGCATACAAGTACGTACAATTAGATGAATATATGACAGACGGAGAGTGTTCATAATAGTAATGGTATTTTCAGGATAATTCAGACATATTGTATATGGAAAATAAGTTACAAACTTTAATAATATACAATCAACCTTTTTGTTTTTCTGCCCTTTTCCTGAAAGCTAACTGAATAAATTTTCCAATTTTATTCAGTTCTTTTACATTATTAACGCTTAACAATTTAATCAATTTAAAAACACTTGGTTTTGTATAATAATACTTCTTAATATATTTTGCATGAATTTCTGCATAAAATGGACACTGTAGTAAAAAATGAAATTCGTCTTCAATTTCTTCTAAATGGCAACAAGAACATAATCTATTTAACCTTGGTATATTTCGTTTTCTGCCATATTCTATATTTAAATTATGTGTAGAAAGTCTTATTCTTGAAATACCCTTTTATACAAAGAATCGATAGGCTTAGTAAGATAAAATTGCAGACAAAAGTTATCAACTAAATGTTGGTATAATGATCCCCTTGACATATTTTTAATTCTGTTAATGATTTCTTGTTTATAAATATCTTTAATTCTATTCTCAATAATACTGTAAGTATAACAATCAACGACAGATTCATGCCATAGATAAGCTAAACCTATTTTTCTAGCTCATTTTTAATACTTATTATCCATTCATCATTCATTTCCATTCTTTGTTCTACACAAGCTTTTAGTATACAATTTGAAGTATTTTTCAATTTTAGCCAATACTTCAAAATTTTTAATTTTCTAGTTACGAATAATGGAAACCTGCCTAATTCAAAATATACAAAATCATTAACTGTCGTTTTATTTACCCCTAGTATTCTTTTGCAGAAATTTGTATGCACTTGGTAGAAACAGGTAGAAACACAGGTAGGAACACTGGTAGAAACACAGGTAGGAACTCGGGTAGAAACACAGGTAGCGTGTGAATGATGGCAAGCGTTTGATAGATGTTCCCTTTGATATTTTTAACAAACTTGAAATACAAGATTGATTATCTTCATATGGTAAACATGCACAATATTGGTGTTATATGTAGAGTGAAAAGACTTCATTTTCCCAAACACTACTCGTTGAAGTAGCATAAACATGGGCGAACTACCAATCACATAAACTCTTGACATCGTACACGTCTTCAGTAATACATGTACTATCGATGTTCCTCTCCATACATTGTTGTACATTTTACATCTCCTACCTGAAACATTGGTCTCGGAAAATGTTCCTTTACGCTAAAAGAATCGGCAATTAAAATATTCAATATGACAATGGCATCACGACCTTTGAATCACTAGATACATCTAATATGTAAAGAGGAAATTTGTAATGAGCTTAGCATTTGTATGAAGAGTTCTTCACTACGGTATTTTGCAAATGTGATATGGAGTTCTGGTAAAAATCTGCTCAATGCTGACATTTGAAGAAGTAATGATTTTTGGGAGAAGATGATTATGTTGTTGTGTGTGGTCTGTAAAACAATGAGGTATAATTATAGCTAGTACAGATATGAAAAATAGGTTTTAGTTCGGAACAGTCGCCGAGTGCAGTGTGGCATGCAGTTTTTCCGTAATGATTACGAATCTTTGCATTCAAGCATACACATCACGTTTTGAAGAAATCAATCTTGATGACAGTTATGGTGTTAAGGGTACCGAATGTGGGCCGGGTGGGCTGCGGTTTGGGTACCGTGGTTCCTTTGTAACAGCTGAACGCCATGATGTGGGGCTAACGAGGACACGTCACGAATACCTTGTCTTTGATACCGCACGAGACAGGGAACACCGTATTAGGGAATAAAACACGGAACCTCTCTCCGACGAAAGACAATACCGAACAGTTGATGACAGGAACAACAGTTTGTGTAAGATACGAGTAAGGTCGTTGTTTCCTTTCGGTTTACATTTTTGCGAAAAGCACATACCGTAAGATATATTCACAACGGACACTAAACATCAAGGCTTTGTCTCGACACCAAAAACAGTTCCTCCTCTCAGGCGACCTTGAACGAGGACATGAGGGCAGATTGGCCTTCATCATTGTCCGGCCAAAGGATGAAAAACAATGCAGCCCTAAAAGAAAAAGTATTCAACGTTATAGAAATTTTTAGAAAAGGTTAAACAAAAACTTTAAACAATTCCGATATATATTAAATTGTTTTGGCTGTTTTTCAATGACCGCATAAACTCGAAATAAGTATGTTTCACTTGGTACGATATAAATGTACCTATATCCTTCTCAGTCAGTAAGATTCAGGAGTTGGTCGGCTTCGGAAACTCTAAAGTTGGTTTGATTGGCTCTCACAGCTTGATGGATCTGTTTTATTGGTCCTATGGGTTGTCTTGGTTTTGGGTTACTATGGTTATTGTATATCAAAGTTAATGTTTTTTTAATATCAGTATGCTACTTCAACTATATACACATACTCAGGACACATACTAACAACATCAAAATATACTTGATACCAATGATAGAATATTTTTGTGAAATAAGACAGGTTTTATGAATGATATTTTACAATGTCACCAAAAGTACAGTGCTCTGAAAAGGATGAAGGTCAGAGATGGTTCCTCCACTGTTTAAGTCGGCCATATATCTCCTAAATTAATTTTGTAAAGTTTCAAAAATCAGCAGGTAAACCTCTGCCTTCGACGCTCGTTAATACATCTGACGGTTTCAGTATCACCTGGGTCCACATTACAGAACACGACATTACATAGACTTGACCTAAAGATGACGCTTGCCATACCGGAACGCATGGTCTGACTGTGCTTATACTTTTCCATGGTAGTCATATAGGCTAAACTGTGGCCTCGTTGACGGATTTCTCTTGGTTTTGCATTTAAATTGCCAGTATAACAGGATTGATTTACATTACCAATCGCCTCTCTGTAATGACATTTGTCCAGCTATCGTTACAGTAATACCAGTGTGTATATAACAGTAGATATATCACGGGTCGTATTGCGGCTACCATGTCTGTATCGTTAGTAGGGAGAATCTCGGGGGACGGTACAATGGACGCTGTTCTGGGATATTTACAAAGTGCTATGCATTTGATATGTAGATATTACGGTCTAGTTAGCATTGTTATTGTCTACAAACACTTGTCAGTATTGTTATTGTCTACATCGTATGCAATCTCTGTTTCACTTCAGAGACCCGTAGCGATCAACACAAACATTGTGACACTCGAAAAAGATGTCTGTGCCATAGAAACGTTGTGTTAATTTATATATAATATGTTTTACTTCCAAACATATTATCTGCTCTAGTACTTGTGCAACGCATTCCTTGGTAGATATGAAACGAATACTAAATAACAATTATATGGGAACCAAGGTATTAAAAGACTATTTTTTACATTTTCATGGAAATAAAACAGCATTTTCCTGTCCGTGTAGCTTTAGGATGTACCAATTGTCTATGTTAGATTTCGAACAGTAAGATGACAAGCCTCGCGAGGTTAGTAGTCGAATTGAGTTGATGATGTAACTATTTTAATAAATGGTAAAATGGTGTCGCTTAGAATTATGTCCTTGTCTATCAAAGGGTTGAACTGCAGTGAAAATCGATGAGATTCTGATTAATCTAGATATTATTCCACAGTATGTCATCAACAAATACCATATCAACGTAAGATTCCAGTGTTTCCCTCGTATTAACAACTCTGTGTGGTATCAGTAATACACAGGGGTGTTGTTCAAATGCTTTAATAATTTAGACCCTTTTGGCGTGTTTTGTTGTCAGGCCCCTGTGCGCTACCTTTAGATGCCTGTTTATATTCAACAGAAATGATATTACTTTTGCGTCACAAATTCGAATACATTACTTAATACCATCTAAAACAACGCAGTGGCAGAATTAAATGCCTACATTGCCTTAACTGACGTCAGAAGTGACGATTAAGTATATCTACACCATACACATTACTCCCGCTTTGGCGCCAAACATTGTTAATGAAACATCTCTAAATGTGCAAAAAGACAATCAAGTATTGCAACAAAAAGGCAAATCCTGATTGTTTGGAAGATTTCGTGTCCCTAACTAGAGAAATCACTTAAGTTTTACTCTGTAATATGATAAGTGTGTATTTATGGCGAAACACGCACGTACTATAACTCTAGGCAATGCTATGGTGTATTGGCGGGAAACAATAGCACGGGCTGCTGGCTTGCACGTGACCACTTCTCGTGTGGACAATGTCACGTCCTGCTCGCGCTATCGATCTGGAGAAACTAACATCAAACAAGTCATGGCGACTCTTGTAGAATTGTGACTGGCCTAGTCTTACCACGTTGACAATGGTTCTTCTAACCATCTGTCTTACAATTCCTTCTTCAGGCAGACGTGTATTCCGCTTCACTCAAACTTACCCTCTGGCGGCTCAACAACTCGCTCGGCTTTAACATCATGGGAGGATTTTCGGTAAGTACATATACTTATATTTATTTTCTTGATTTCTTTCAATTTATTTACTTTGACATATTTTCTTCTCTTTGATTGTTATCGCAGCATCTTTAGAAATGTAGTGTCTGAAATGGCGACCCAACTGCTTCGTTGGACATGCTTTTCAGACGCACACAGGACATGCATGTCTGCACGTGTAGAATTTAAAATAAACACCCCATCATGTTTTGCAATACCGCAGTTGCGCGTGAAACGTGATGTAATATGGTGTCAACTGTCACTCGGCCATGCTTTAAGGAATTTCTAACATGGAATTTTAATTAGTCATATGACTTGAATGGCATTCTTCTGTAAATGGAAACACTAGATCAATTTAAGGATAATTTCTTCGTTTCAGATTTTATCATCCTGAGATGCTTTGAAACTAAATCTTGTTTACAGGACATTGCAAGCTTCTAAATTACGTTTTGTGAAACAAGATCTTGGATGTGATTTGGGTTTTTCTAGAAAGTTCTGATTTTTAATGATTGTAAATGTGGATAATGACAGAAAATTGAAAGATTGAAAGCATTAATAACAATATTCTTCTTATTTTTTAAAGGATCAATATCTTATTTTCATACAAAATAAAATACATTTGATATAACAACAGTAATCATTTCAGTGATCACAAATATTGTAAGGTTATATAAATTATTCATTTGTTATGCAAAATGAGGAAAAATATTGATTTTTTTCTGTGCCCATTTGTTAATGATGGACCAGTGCCTCACATAGAAATTATGACAGTAATTCGAGGACATGACAGCTTCTAAATGGACCACCACCCTCCACCCCCTGCCCGACCCACCCATTATAATGTAATATACTGTAAGAATGATGCCCCTCAAAGCATTTGTTTAGAAAAAATACGACGTAGCTTTAAAACTTGTATCTCAGGAAACAACTAACTAAGCATTTATTGAAAATAAAAAAAATTGTTACCATATGTTTATTTCAGACATTGTAAGAGATTTCTAACCATATCTTCAATGTAAAATTAGTTTTCCTACCAAATCTTAGTTTCAAAGGTTTTCCTACCAAATCTACAAAAAAATGTAAGTGCAGCTTTCTTTACAAATTTCCAACGCTATATCTTTACCTAATCTTCAGATGTTTGAGATCTTTCTGACAAGTCTTCAATTATCAGTAAGCTTTCTTTATAGGTCTTCTGTTGAATATTTTATTAGTAACCAGCTTTTGCCCAAAATCTTCAATGTTAGATGACTTTAACCTCAAATGTTCAATGTTATGCAGCTTCTGCCCCAAACCTTCATTGTAATACAGCTTTCTCATCAAACCTTCAATGTAATACAGCTTTCTCCCCAAACCTTCAATGTAATACAGCTTTCTCCCCAAATCTTCAATGTAATACAGCTTTCTCCTCAAACCTTCAATGTAACACAGCTTTCTCCCCAAACGTTCAATGTAATACAGCTTTCTACTCAAACCTTCAATGTAATACAGCTTTCTTCTCAAACCTTCAATGTAATGCAGCTTTCTCCCCAAACGTTCAATGTAATACAGCTTTCTACTCAAACCTTCAATGTAAAACAGCTTTCTCCCCAAACCTTCAATGTAAGACAGCTTTCTCCCCAAACCTTCAATGTAATACAGCTTTCTCCTCAAACCTTCAATGTAATACAGCTTTCTCCCCAAACCTTCAATGTAATACAGCTTTCTCCCCAAATCTTCAATGTAATACAGCTTTCTCCCCAAACCTTCAATGTAATACAGCTTTCTCCCCAAATCTTCAATGTAATACAGCTTTCTACTCAAACCTTCAATGTAATACAGCTTTCTACTCAAACCTTCAATGTAATACAGCTTTCTCCCCAAACCTTCAATGTAACACAGCTTTCTACTCAAACCTTCAATGTAATACAGCTTTCTCCCCAAACCTTCAATGTAATACAGCTTTCTACTCAAACCTTCAATGTAATACAGCTTTCTCCCCAAACCTTCAATGTAAGACAGCTTTCTACTCAAACCTTCAATGTTATACAGCTTTCTCCTCAAACCTTCAATGTAATACAGCTTTCTCCCTAAACCTTCAATGTAAGACAGCTTTCTCCCCAAACCTTCAATGTAATACAGCTTTCTCCTCAAACCTTCAATGTAACACAGCTTTCTCCCTAAACCTTCAATGTAATACAGCTTTCTCCCTAAACCTTCAATGTAATACAGCTTTCTCCTCAAACCTTCAATGTAATACAGCTTTCTCCTCAAACCTTCAATGTAATACAGATTTCTACTCAAACCTTCAATTGTAATACAGCTTTCTCCTCAAACCTTCAATGTAATACAGCTTTCTCCTCAAATCTTCAATGTAACACAGCTTTCTCCTCAAACCTTCAATGTAATACAGCTTTCTCCCCAAACCTTCAATGTAATACAGCTTTCTACTCAAATCTTCAATGTAATGCAGCTTTCTCCTCAAACCTTCAATGTAATACAGCTTTCTACTCAAACCTTCAATGTAATACAGCTTTCTCCTCAAACCTTCAATGTAACACAGCTTTCTCCCCTAAACCTTCAATGTAATACAGCTTTCTCCTGAAACCTTCAATGTAACACAGCTTTCTCCTCAAACCTTCAATGTAATACAGCTTTCTACTCAAACCTTCAATGTAATACAGCTTTCTCCTCAAACCTTCAATGTAAGACATCTTTCTACTCAAATCGTCAATGTAAGACAGCTTTCTCCCTAAACCTTCAATGTAAAACAGCTTTCTCCCCAAACCTTCAATGTAAGACAGCTTTCTCCCTAAACCTTCAATGTAATACAGCTTTCTCCTCAAACCTTCAATGTAAGACATCTTTCTACTCAAACCTTCAACGTAATACAGCTTTCTCCCCAAATCTTCAATGAAAGACAGCTTTCTCCTCAAACCTTCAACGTAATACAGCTTTCTCCCCAAACCTTCAATGTAAGACATCTTTCTACTCAAACCTTCAATGTAAGACAGCTTTTGCACAAAACTTCAATGGATCTTAAATAATGAAGACATGTCATAAGAAACTATTGTCTAAAACCTTTACCAAACCATTGCAGTTGGATGATTTTCTTATAAAACTCTGGATACTTTAGACCCTTGTTTTATGTTGGTCAGTGATCATGATACATTGATGTTTTAACAAAGGATCTTTTATCCATGGAAAATATTCTCAATAAACAAATAATTGTTCAATAAAATATAAAATAAATTGGAAAGAATGTTTTCCAGATTTTCATTTCTGATCTGTAGACGTCAGAAAACACAAATGATTTGGGAAATATCCATCGTCTGTCCGTCCCCTGTCACTGGTGTATTTGGATGTCCATCAGTTTAATTAGTGTAACCAGTAACATAATACTAACCCTGTACAAACACTACAGGTCAGTTTCCTTCATGACACTTTAATTTCCATATCCTATTTTGATCAAACAATGGAATGAATTTGATTTTTTTCATAGATTCCTTTGAGATCAGTCAAAATGTCAGCCTTACATTGGCCCTGTTTATTGTCTTCATGCTTTTGCTTCTTTTAGTGGATAGTTACTGCAGCGACTTTTGGTGGATTTGAAAAGAAATATGACAAGGGGGTAATTTCATGAAGACACAATATAAAAAATGGGATGATATCCAATTAGAAAGCTAACAAAGGAAAATTATTTGATTGTGATGTGGACCATGTTGTGTATAATCCTGTAACATCTTATAACATGTCATTTTCTTCCCTCAGCCTCGTAAATCAGCAGAAGGAATTACAGGGAACATCAGATACTTCACTGTGTCACTTTAACATGGTATAAAGATGGAAAGGAACATGGTTTTGATCATAAAACCTAATTATGGGTGTTATACCATAGACTGATCTCAGTCTGGTTCTGTTGTCATGACATTGACCCATTTATAGTCTGCAAGATCAGCTCAGTGCTTGAATTACATGTCAAGATCTAGTCTTCTCTAAATGCAGAACCATGAAAGGCAAATCACTTCATACTTCTTTGTATCTGATGACAAATCATATTGAAAAGTAAAAATCTGATGAGTTCCCTAATTTGTTTCTTGTTCAGGATTTGCCAAATATTATGAGTCTGAAAGATAACCTGTCTTTTTCTGTTGTGTAAGGTCAATGGTTGACATGGTCATTCAACTCCCCCTCATTCGTACTGACTGTACTCTGTATATCTCTGAAGATAAGAGGTTCGGGAGGAATCTTCTCTCCTTTGGAAATCACTCATGCTAAAATGTTAAAATCTTTTGAATTGAAACTTTCACAGCTTAAAATTTTCCTGGTGTGTGATTTCATTTCACGGTTGCCGGGCGTCTTTAGGAGGGAGTGGGTGTTGGGGATGGAAGGTTACGTGAATACTCCACCAAAAACCACTGTATTTCTATAATATCTAATTGTTGTAATTTTCATATAATTATCCCATAATCACCTGTTTAAATTAGAATCTGATTCTGAGACGATTATGTTCTATATCTGATCTGGTACCATATATTACTCCTATATACTTCTCTTATTACACTTATTTCGCTTTTGTTTTGAAGTTTGAGATTGGATGAGGAATTATCTTGGGGTATGAATAAGTGTTGAGTATTTGAAATTAATTATTTATCATAGCTAAGTCTGGTAAATGACCTAAGTGCAACACTTCCATGGAGGATTTACTCGCCCTTCCAGAGGCATTAGGAGACAAACTTTAATCATAGAGAAATATCACTCTAGTACTAGTAGCTACCTTTATCTGAACCGGTCCAAGTTCATCAATGCTTGACTAAAGGAAGTTCCTTAACTTGAAATTTACCATAGGAAAGCATTTTTGATTTAAGGATATATAAAAGGAATAACAGGTCAGTGTGACTTGTCCATTAAATATGGCCTCTGTCACTCAGCTGACGGAGAATGCTTCTTTAGCGCAGGTGGTAGAGCCATGGTTTATCATGCTGGAGACCCGAATTGGATTCCTTCGGGGAACTCAGCAGGAATATGTTTTTCTCTGTTCTCTTACAGATGAAAGTTATGGAACTTTACTTAAATTCTGTAATGTTTTCCAATGGAAATTTTAAGTGAAGGAATATTGGAGAAGCTCAAAGGCTAGATGCTTTAAGCAGTACATGGACATATTTTGATGTGATCTATAAGTTTACCGCATTACCAAATTTAAAAAGTATAGCACACATCGATATACCAATGATATTTGTCATAGAAAACAATAGATAAAAGCTATGATTATCACAAACATAATCTAGTGGAATGTAATTGAGAAAAAATAAGATTACCGCCAAAATTAGTTTATTCATAGTAACTATTTACTGCAGGTAGTGTTAATTCAAGGACTACACATTTTGCTTGTCATAAACGCCAAGGTTTAAAAGACTCCATTACTGATTATAAAGTAAAGCCATACAATCTGTAATGTCCTTGGAATTTTACTGAGCGACGACAATTTACTGTCAATTGTAAATAGCTGTACATTCTTAAACTAATCAAATTCCCAAGAAATTGAAATCCAGCACAAATACAAGCTATTGGAAATAAATAATTGCTGGAAGTGAGATAATGCTTTCTACCGATGGGAAATTGAACACTAAATGGTTTCTAATGGCATCTCTAGCTTGTTCCATTTATTATCTCTGTCTAGTCACTTTTATAGCCCAGAAATAAGCCAACAATACTAAAATATTGTTATTGATACCGCTAATGAATGGACAGATTTTACAGTTTTCCCCTGTCTTTTTTATCTCCACACAGAACATTATATACATTAGAAATATTAAATTTCATTTCTTGGAATGAGTTTCATTTAATGTTTTAGAATATGAGTTCCAGTTCATTAATGTAATGGTGTATATACAATATTACACCATTCACTCACCATATCATCTGCTAGATATGCAATATTAAGTAGTTTGTATTACTAACTGGATAATGGAAATATGTATTTATTTCTTGTCTTTTCCATTTTGTTCTCTCTGCTATTCTTTCTTTATTTCCTTGTTGCCCACCCTCACATGCCCCTGGCTAATGGTGTTTACTTGACACCCGTCCTCATATGTCCTTGGCTGTTGGTGTCTCCTTGACACCTGTCCTCACATGCCCCTGGCTAATGGTGTTTTCTTGACGACTAACCTCATATGTCCTTGGCTGTTGGTGTCTCCTTGACGCCTGCCCTCATATGTCCCTGGCTGTTGGTGTCTCCTAGACACTTGCCCTCATATGTCCCTGGCTGTTGGTGTCTCCTTGACACCTGCCCTCATGTCTCTGGCTGTTGGTCTCCTAGACACTTGCCGTCATATGTCCCTGGCTGTTGGTGTCTCCTAGACACTTGCCCTCATATGCTCCTTGCTGTTGGTGTCTCCTTGACACCCGCTCTTGTATGCCCTGGCTGTTGGGTGTCTCCTTGACATCCATCCTCATGTGCTCCTGGCTGTTGGTGTCTCCTTGACACCCGCTCTTGTATGCCCTGGCTGTTGGGTGTCTCCTTGAAATCCATCCTCATATGCTCCTGGCTGTTGGGTGTCTCCTTGACATCCATCCTCATATTCCAAAGGCTGTTGGGAGGTGTTTAAACCAGTAAAACAATTGTAACAGTGTCTTAGAAAACTTTAAATCATTCAATATGACGATGCTTTGCCAGCACAGGATTTTATAGACCAAGTGAGTGGTGTAAGTCTTTGACAGTAAACATTCATGTCATTCATTCCACAGTAACACAACATAATTAATAGTACTGAACTGTCATGATTCCTCCCTGCCTCTGATGTCTGTAGTAAGTCCAGCTTTATACCTCATATCTGCTACTGTTTGTCTTCTATTTTACATTAATTTCAATCAAAAGCTGTCAAATATTGCTTCTATCTGGAACAAGAGAACTGAATGGTGCCCTATTTACACAATTTACTCAACAATTAAGGTGAATTATAGTATTGGGTCTAAATGCTGCTGACATTTAGATGTGTATAAGTATAGGATGATCAGGAGATGTGAGATACATTGCGCGGGTTACCAGACTTCGGCCATTGATCCTGACTCGGCTCGGTAAATAGATATAATAATGGATTAGCTGATCAAAGCTTAGTAAAGCTATTTCTGGACATCAAGGGATATTAAAGAAAATAAACTGTTTTAAATGCTGGTGTAAATATATTGTACCCACCTTGGTTTTGCCTGATCATAACGGGTTATTATTCGATATCACTTAATAGTGAAATATCGTTTACATTAAGGAAGGTTTGTCTATGGCTGCTGTGACATATGTTTTTGATAGCATTCAGCTGTAATGTGAATTGTGATTTCATGTCATGCTTTTTTATGAAAAAAAATCAATATCACTTCTTCGTGAAAAGAAATGCTGCACCTTTTTGATAAGATGTAGACTTTGTTAAGACTAGGGTGTATATAGAATATATGCCACTGGTAGACTAAACAATATTAGAAATAGACTATATTTTTTAGAAAATAAAAGTATTGTACACATACACTTGTTGGCCACTGTTACTTGGATATGTTGCAGCTGTCTAGTACTGTAAGACTCGATCATATTTTGTGATTCCCTGGGTAGGTATTTATATCCTTTATACCCACATATGAAAGGTTATTTTTCTTTCCTACCTGGCTTTTTTCCTATCTTGCATTCAGACCTTCTGCCATTTTGAAAATTCATAACTTAAAATGCTTTGTTTTTCAAGAAAACAATGACTGATAATGAATTCTCAATACATGGAAATAGCAACCTTATTGTTTATTGTCATGCCATTGTTCTTTATCGTGATGTCATAATCAAATCATGCTGCTTTATTACATGGGTAGCCACGCACAAGGTTATTGCATGGGTAAACCAATATTACACCTGTAGGTATGAAAGAAATGTGTATATCTTGTTACTGTGGTAAGTTATACAATCGATTATCTGTATTGAAATGTTGGAAGTATGAATTGAAAAATTTGTTCCATTTTTTTTCCATTCTGTAATGCATGCATTGTTATTTTTATTTTCTAAACACTTCCTTTCCAAGTAACTGAACTTCCATGTACATTCTAATCATTTTATTGCATATATGTAAATATTTTTTTCATTATGCATGAAGGGTAATACCTGTCCATTCTTGTTTTAAAGAAACATGTCTGCCAGGAGTAATCTTGTGTTTCCTCAGCAACTAGAATTACAAATAGATGTATAATTACTGGAAGGTGTTGGCAGATCCTTGGGTTGAATAAAAGGCTCGGCTGATTTCAGTACAGAATATAACCATCTCGGAGAAATCTATGTAAAGTATGGTTTGTATATATAAGCCAATTTAGGAACACTGGAAATCTTTTGACTCACACTAAATCTGAGTCATTCTTTTTTCTCCGGAAAAGAAAGCGACATCTCTTTGGCGTCATTTCTTTTCCTGTGGCTTCCCCTTGGCATATTGAGTGCCATGCTTGTCAGCAAAGCAGGAGACAGAGGATCTCAATATCATCGCTTTAAGCATTAGGCCCTAATTTCCGAAAGGAAAAAAATCCATCACCTTTTTAATCCCAGCAAATTTTCGTTGCAAATAGGGCTGTGTTATTATGTTTTAGACTGAGTAAAAGAAAAATGCGCCTTAGTAATGGGTAAGATTTATAACCAGATATATATATTAGGATTTCTTTCCTTCCAAAATAAATTCCGGATACTGTATATTAATTAATTATTCATATAGTAATTACATGGTTACCCCCACATGTGGACTATTAGGGTCCCTTGGTAGATCATTGTGTGACATTGCAACAGTTTGTCATCCTCAGACTCATTGCTGCCCAAATTCCATCGCCTTTATTTTATCAGGCTTTCCTGAAATCATTTGTAGAAATTTTGCCTTTGGGTATAGTCTGTCTCGGCTGTCTTTAATTCGTTCATCTATCATGTGACTAACGATGCTACGGCAACAGGGAGCAGTGGAACTCCCAGGGATACAAAGCTTGTTTTGGAAGAATAAGATGGTAGTTAATAGTTCTGAGATTTAATTTGGATCCAGCGGATAAAGAAAGCTAAAGAAAACAGGTATTGGCATTATGACTCATCCTGGACATCGCTAAAGGGACGGAAAAGAGTGTTGATTATGTTGCCAAGTGTTGCTGACTATCTAATGTCTGTTATAAGTGTGTAAAATCTGTGAAATTGGTTAAATCTTTTTTGGTAATCGAGGAATTAAATAGTTGGCCCTCCAGTCATGGTATGGTGCTGGAGCTACAGGAAAGCCCTGTGACTCACGTAATGACCATCTCCATTTTAAAACACATTTGCTAACACCCGATAAGCAATTAGCTACTTTAATTTGTTTTTAACAAAGAAAGTTAGCTTCCAATTTGGAACCTATTGCGTCTTTCATTCAAGCTTAAAAAAAGCATTTGATCATTATATGATGGGGATAGGGGGCCTTCGATGTTATGTGATCACTTTTCTCCATTCTACACTAAACATTCATTGCCTTGTCCCTTTGAATAAAGTCATTACAATGTCATGTGTCTGATTTAAAGATTTTAAAAGAGAGTTCACAGATTTTACCCGTTCCATTTTTACAATTATTCCAAGATAATTTCATTTTGTTTTTAAACCTTTTAGTGGACATTTGCATGCCTCCATCTAGTCCACCATAAAGGAATACTCATTACAGATATCTTAGACAAGCTTAATTTCTTTTAAAAAATCCCACGTAATCTAGAATTTGTACATAAACACTCTGAATTATGTGCCAAATCAACTTCCGATTAAAGAAAAGCCTAATAAAAAATAATGTAGTTTCAGTTGGAAAACAAATGTATTATGTGCCAAATTAACTTCCGATTAAAGAAAATCCTAATAAAAAATAATGTAGAGTTTCAGTTTGAAAACAGAAATGTGACCATTAATCTTTGTGTCAGTATTTACATATGTATGAAAAGATTTTCTTGATTTTCTCTAACACAGACAGATATCTGTTGTTATTCTGTCCAGTCAGACTACCATGAATATAACAATCGTTTCAGTAATCTTCAGTGTTTTTCTAAGGATAATATTGGATTAAGAGAAATTGGACTGAACAGTAGTTTGAACGAGACATGGAAATAAAACAATTACAAGTTGATGTTCTGTTCAATTAGTTGTGTCCTCTCCAGCTTTGTGTCGTTGTAAAATGGACAGGGAGAGCTGATGCATGTTATACCCAGGATTATCAATTTGACATAAAAACATTTAATTCTATGGTATGTTACATTAGGCGGAAGGGTACTTCTTTTATCCTGAGATGGCCGTCAATTATAAAGCGGTGGTTATGGCGGGTATTGTTTTCGGATCATCACGTCCCATTGTTCTGTGTGGACAAAAGGTCAGGAGAGCGAGCCATGCCCAAGATTGCGGCCTCTCAGTGGTCATTGAACATATCACTAAGATGTCGTGATTATCAGAAGAGGGATGCATTTTTCTTTGATGTTGGCATAATAAAATGAGTCAAGTTCAATGTTTTCATCATGCATTGTATTAATTAGGTGAAACTGGTTCGTTATCTTTTGTTGGCCTGAACGTGCCGCTAAGTGTGGGGAGTCCTGGGGTTTATAATGTAGCAGTCTCCTCGTCACACTGCTCTATAGCATGTGAAACAGCTCTTTTGTCCTGTTCCTATGGCGATTCTACACCCTGGTTCATGACAGTGACATGTTCCTTACAGATGATCAGTGGGATGTAGATTACAAACAGTGGGAAGGTTAACGATGCTTTTGTTTTTTCTGCAGACTGAAGACGATGACAACAATAACAGTCGAAAAACTGAAGATGGCACTGAGGGCATTGTGGTGTCAAAGGTCATGGAAGGGGGGTCAGCAGAGAAGACTGGACTCCAAGTGAATGACCACATTATCAAAGTAAGTCACTGGTTTCTTAATTTCTGTTTTTTTCAGAGACATGGATTTTTTGGCTATCGAGTGATAGATGAGAACAAAACACATCCCAGTGTGAAGGTTGATGCTTGGAGCACATGTACTCTGAGCTGGTTTATAGATAGGATGGACTCGCATACAGGCTTTGTTTATGTATTTACCAAGGTAATGGGCACATTGGCCACTAAAGACAGTTAAAAACAATGGAACTCATATTCCACTAAAACATAGAGCACACAGTCCACTAAAGACAGGGATCTCACTGTCCACTAAAGACAGGGATATCACTGTCCACTAAGACAGAGAGCTCATAGTCCACTAAAGACAGGGAGCTCATAGTCCACTAAAGACAGGGATCTCACTGTCCACTAAAGACAGGGATATCATTGTCCACTAAAGACAGGGAGCTTATAGTCCACTAAAGACAGGGATATCACTGTCCACTAAAGACAGGGATCTCACTGTCCACTAAAGACAGGGATCTCACTGTCCACTAAAGACAGGGAGCTTATAGTCCAATGAAGACAGGGGCTTACTCTCCACTAAAGACGGAGCTCACTGTCCACTAAAGACAGTGATCTCACTGTCCACTAAAGACAGGGATCTCACTGTCCACTAAAGACAGGGATATTATTGTCCACTAAAGACAGGGAGCTTATAGTCCACTAAAGACAGGGATATCACTGTCCACTAAAGACAGGGATCTCACTGTCCACTAAAGACAGGGATCTCACTGTCCACTAAAGACAGGGAGCTTATAGTCCAATGAAGACAGGGATCTCACTGTCCACTAAAGACAGGGATCTCACTGTCAACTAAGACAGAGATCACATAGTCCACTAAAGACAGGGATCTCACTGTCCACTAAAGACTGGGATCTCACTGTCCACTAAAGACAGGGAGCTCATAGTCCACTAAAGACAGGGATCTCGCTGTCCACTAAAGACAGGGATCTCACTGTCAACTAAGACAGAGAGCTCACTGTCCACTAAAGACAGGGATCTCACTGTCCACTAAAGACAGGGAACTCATTGTCCACTAAAGACAGGGAGCTCACATTCTGCTTAAAATAGTTCAATGATAAAGCTCTATATCAGGAGACTGGGCCTTATAAGCAGTAAATCATAATACATAGGAGCTGACTTTTTGTGGATATTTTACTGTATTTAGGAAGTATAATTAAAGCTGACATAAAAATCTGTTTGATTAGAAGTGAACTTGTATTTGCAAAATCTGAAATCTTCATGCAATACGATATATTCATTATGTTCCTTAGTAATGTAGGTTACGATCTCAGTACCAGAATAGTAGCTTGACTTGGGTTACATGTCGTAAGAATGCAAGGAAATTTTCTTAATAAGTTGAAGGAGACACAAAAAATGTTAATGTCTCTGCAGACATTTAACTGCAGCGATGCATTATTCTGAAATATGAAACTGTCAATCTATAAATCTGATTAGAAACTCAAGATGGAATTAGATTTATCCTGTCTAATGCCTGCAGATTGTTGGTGTACACTAATTGCTGATCATGTATGTTAATTACAAACCAGGCCTGTTTGTGCTGAGTCGTCTTGTGATAGTCCGTATAAACCAGCTACATCATTATAACTGTCTTAACCACCACCATATTCTGACAATGCGTCACCCAATATCTCCACAAATCGGAATATTAATACTGGTCTGCTAATTAGCCCTGATTATCTATTCTAAAACTGATCATTTATTGAAGAACTTGACATGGTCAACATTTGGTCAGAGGACCAAATTTCTTTAACAAGGTTTACTGTCAAACTTCCGAGAGTTGACCATTGGGGATTTGTGAAAATCATATAGAGTGGATGGTCAACTAAAACCCTGTCATTGTCCAGACTAATGTCCACTTGATTAGCAATGGTCAGCAGTACTGCTGACCAGGTGATTACAATCATATTAGATTCAATTTGAATCGCAGCTGATGAGTAGGAAAACAAGAGAGTTCTGAAGGGTGCGTAACAAGATGTGTGAATCACTCTTGTGTCCGGTCGGAGGGTCAGCTGTTTTCTAGTGATTGGTCATTGTGGCTACATTAATGGTCAGAAACACCTAGTAAATAACACAAAACAGGACGTTGATTTAGAAATCATGACAAAAGGATTGTTAGGTGTGAGTTGGTAGATTAACAATGGCCGTTAGATTGAAGGACCGTTGATATGCCCTCCTAATGTATTGTTACCTAGAACAGAAGGAGGGCAGGTGTCTAAACTGAAGGGTCATCGCCTGCTGCTCGGGTCAAACTTCAGAAAATAAGCTTACTTTAATGAGAAATTCTTGCAAAATAGACAATTGGATGCTCTTTAGATCTGTATGACCATTGAGTTGAAGGTGTAATATGGAGACTGTCACCTCAACCATCAGAATAGTATGTTCTATTGAATCTTCAGGTAACTGTCCAAATAGAAATTAACTGGACAGGTGAAAATCTTCAATAAAGAGATTTATATAGCAAAAATCTTGCATGTAATATAGCACCTGATGTGTACGTGTAATGGTCATTGGTTTTCTTGTATTTAATTATAGTGTAATAGGTTTTCCTGTATTTAGTTCTAGAGTAATAGGTTTACCTGTATTTGGTTCTGGTGTAATAGGTTGACCTGTATTTAGTTATAGTGTAATAGGTTGACCTGTATTTAGTTCTAGTATAATAGGTTTACCTGTATTTAGTTCTAGTGTAATAAGTTTACCTGTATTTAGTTATAGTGTAATAGGTTGACCTGTATTTAGTTATAGTGTAATAGGTTGACCTGTATTTAGTTCTAGTATAATAGGTTTACCTGTATTTAGTTCTAGTGTAATAGGTTTACCTGTATTTAGTTCTAGTGTAATAGGTTTACCTGTATTTAGTTCTAGCGTAATAGGTTTACCTGTATTTGGTTCTGGTGTAATAGGTTTACCTGTATTTAGTTATAGTGTAATAGGAAGGAGCAATAAAAATACCCTACCCATGCTCAAACTAGGGACCTCTCTTTGAGCAGACATTCTACTGTTAGGCTTAAGGAAAATCCCTGCTAGCTTAAACTAGTAGTAAGGTAACCTTAACTCTCTACTTTTACACTAACTCCTTCCTCCCTTGAAGACAACAGCAACCCAGATTGTTTGGCTCCAATGAAGCCTATCAATCTTTAGATTGCACTTGGATTGATCAACAGCACCAAATCTGCAATAGGAAGGAGTAAAATATTCCACTTGTGCTAGGGCTTCAACTTGTGACCTCTTGGTCTCTGACCAAACATCCCACCAGCCTTATAATGCTTAGAGAAATTCCCACTAGCCTGAGCTTGTAAGGCCAGACCTAGTGTACTCTCGACTTTTACATTAGTAAATATATGTTCGGTAGTGTTGGGGGTTCAGGATAGACTTGTAAGTACTCTTAGTTTGTACAATAATGCTATCAAAGGCTTTAATATTCCTAAACAGCATCTCCTCCTTTTACCGATCCTGATGTATCGAGGATCTTTTCTGTTATCAGGAATACACTCAAATGTAAGAGCTACTTGATAAATATCACAAGATTATCTCACTGCCCCATTACGGCTAACACAGTACTTATATGTATCAACTCTTTGACTTTCTCACTCAAAAGGCAGTTTGAACTTTTTTGTATAATTTACAAGTACAGGTGTGTCTTTTGATTCTCCTAATAGATATTGACTTATTTGTTGAAGTGGTATTGTAAGGATTTGACCGTTGTCAGCTGTGTTACTACAGTACTCTGATAAAGCCTATGTAGATTGAATTGTTTATGATATTGTGTACAAACATTCAATGTATCTCTATGATGAGCACATAGCCATTTGACACACCTCACCAAGATTGTGTCTTTGATGTTGATTTAATACCTTTATTTGCTCATTTCTCAAACCATTAGGTGAGATGTTAATGGAGAACATTACAAGTAATTTGTCACATTTTCGATTACGGGTGTTTGTGCCGTGCAGGGAGGGAGGTCTTTGTGCGCACTTCTCTGAGAGCTAGGCCCGGGTAATGGTTTAGCTCGCTTTGCTTTTAATAGCCAACTAGATCGGTAATCTCCTCTAGAAAAATTGCAGGGTGAAAAGCAACATGGTGACAATTGTACATCGGAACTCTTCAAGCGTTGTCTGTCGGTATTGATGGACCGACTGATTGATACGAGGTGGCAGATGTGAGGGTAATGTTCAGCTACTTGAATCGTCAGTTAGCGGAAAGGATGGCTACAGCCTTGATAAATATGTTTCAAAATCTTAAACCAAAACATAAAAAAATTGATTCAGTGAACTAGTACAAGTTGAAGTTGATGTTGTTGTCTGTCCTCATGAAAGTGTGTCCTATCCAGGCCTTTTCCAACTCTAGATGGATGACCTTGAACTTTGTTACCTGCAGTCGGAGATTTAATACTTTCTCGATTCTCATAAGCTATGTAAGATCAGTGCAGCAGCTGTTCATTATGTGACTTCTAAAGTCAAATTCATATAGTTTCCTTTTACAGAGAAATGACCTCATTGACATACAGTATTAATGGAAATATGTGAATGAGTTGTAGGAAGTATTCATCCAGCTGCTGGTTTCTGCACATAGGGGTAACATGGATGACAAACTAGATTCAAAAATACCTCTCTGACAAGAGTGATGGAGTAAAATATTGAGTAGGTAGTGTTCTGATAGCTGTAGGTATATCTATGTGACAGAGGAACAGGTGTGTTGTAGGGAGGATGGTGTACTCAGGAAACCTGTACTACATGCACAGTAGAGGTTGTACTGATTCATAACAAAATGTCTTAAAATATGTAGGTAATAGTTGCTGTATAAAAAACATGCAAGAACTGTCAAAAGGTGTCTTTCAGTCACACCTGTGGTGTCTAACCATCACACCTGTGGTGTCTAACCATTACACCTGTGGTGTCTAATCATCACACCTGTGGTGTCTAACCATTACACCTGTGGTGTCTAACCATTACACCTGTGGTGTCAAATCATCACACCTGTTGTGTCTAACCATTACACCTGTGGTGTCTAACCATTACACCTGTGGTGTCTAACCATCACACCTGTGGTGTCTAACCATCACACCTGTGGTGTCTAACCATCGCACCTGTGGTGTCTAACCATCACACCTGTGGTGTCTAATCATCACACCTGTGGTGTCTAATCATCGCACCTGTGGTGTCCAACCATCACACCTGTGGTGTCTAACCATTACACCTGTGGTGTCTAACCATTACACCTGTGGTGTCTAACCATCGCACCTGTGGTGTCTAACCATCGCACCTGTGGTGTCTAACCATCGCACCTGTGGTGTCTAACAATTGCACCTGTGGTGTCTAACCATCGCACCTGTGGTGTCTAACCATCACACCTGTGGTGTCTAACCATTACACCTGTGGTGTCTACCATAACTGTGTTACCATCACACTGTGTGTCTACCATCACACCTTGGGGTCTAACATCACACCTTGTTCTACCATACACCTTGTTCTAACCATCACACCTTGTGTCTAACATCACACCTGTGGGTCAGCCATGTACACCTGTGGTGTCTAACCATCGCACCTGTGGTGTCTAACCATCGCACCTGTGGTGTCTAACCATCGCACCTGTGGTGTCTAACCATCACACCTGTGGTGTCTAACTAGTATACATTTATCTACCAATTACACCTGTATCTACCAATTACACCTGTATCTACCCATTACACCTGTATCTAACCATTACACCTGTATTTTCTGATTGTCCCATTTGTGGTCCTGTAGCGTCTCACTGCTACACCTGTAGTGTCTCACTGCTACACCTGTAGTGTCTCACTGCTACACCTGTAGCGTCTCACTGTTACACCTGTAGCGTCTCACTGTTACACCTGTAGCGTCTCACTGTTACACCTGTAGCGTCTCACTGCTACACCTGTAGCGTCTCACTGCTACACCTGTAGCGTCTCACTGTTACACCTGTAGCGTCTCACTGCACCTGTAGCGTCTCACTGTTACACCTGTAGCGTCTCACTGTTACACCTGTAGCGTCTCACTGTTACACCTGTAGTGTCTCACTATTAATACCTGTGGTGACTTGCTACAAAACCATAGGTGTAAGTGTCTTGACAGTGTACCTTGTTGTAAATATTCATTTCATACCGACCTCTTTAAAGTTGATCCCACTTGATGAAGTATCGATCACAACACGTGTCATGTGTAATAATGATTTATAAAACATGCTTATTTCTCGTTTAACAAAAGTGTCACAGTTTTTTATGGGGATATTCACACAAAGGTTCAGAAATATTAATGTAAGTTTTTTCCCCAAAAGTGAAGCCCTTTGACTCCGAGTTTAACTTACATACCTATATATCACATAGATTCACAGAGAAGGTCTAACCTGCCATGGTGAACATCTTTGTTAAACAACGTAAATATGCATGTCAGCAAACGTTTATCTTGTTTAAAACCGAAGAGTGTCTCATACCTATCCATAAAGATGTACAATGTTCCTTTAAAAACAGGACGCCACGGAGTAGTCGTATGGTCGCTAATTACAGGATTTATGACAGTCCTATTATATTTTTGTCGCTAACCGTAATCTTGTCAATGGTGGCTTTTGATACCCCTCTGCATTTGACAGATTGCCAATAGAAGGGTCAGCAGTGGTCATTAGGGATTTTACTAGCTTTTGTCAGATGACTTGCAAAAATTTACATAACACCCAAGGTGTAATGATAATTGTCATACTATCTACGATGGTGGCGGTCCTGAGAAATGCTCTAGGTTGTCGCTCCACCATAATGGTAATTAAATCACACTTAGCTGGAAATTAAATTTACATTAATTTTAAGAAATGAAATATTAGATATAAACATACATTAGAAAGAAAAATGATCAAATATTGAAATTTGAGTTGAGTTGAAAGTTTTGTAAAACTGTAATGTTGGATTCTAGATATCGATGGGGGTATTATTTGGCAGGTATGATGTCTGTCGAGGTACGTTCCTGAATAAAAGGGAGATGTCTGGCAAGTTGATCGAGAAATTACACCAATGCATAATGTCTCTGGATTGACGTAAATAAGGACAATTGTCTAATTAGCCTGTCTGCTTGTGACAGTGTAATTCGGGTGATATGTTTACCTCACACGTTTAAGGACAGAATTGGATGACATGTTACCCATATTTCAGTTGTAGTGTCATCAGATAAAAAAGAAAGACTTTTATTTTTTTTATGAATAGAGATTTAATGAAGACACCAACTAGAGGAATGGTTGTTATTGAATGACACTCCTCGCGTGTGTAGTGAACGGAAAACAAGTATAATTAATAGTCATTCATGGTTAAGTCATTGTTAGTCATATAAGTGTAGATAACAATTTTTGATAATATGGCAAACTTTATTATTTATTGATTCCAACAGAAACACTTCTGACAATGTCAACATGAATGGCATATATGGCATCGTGTCACTTCTTAACCCAGAGTACACAGAACACTATCATGTCACATCTTACCTCAGAGTACCCAGAACACTGTCGTGTCACATCTCACCCCAGAGTACCCAGAACGCCGTCGTGTCACATCTTAGCCTAGAGTACCCAGAACACTGTTGTGTCACATCTTACCCAAGAGTACCCAGAACACTGTCGTGTCACATCTCACCCCAGAGTACCCAGAACACTGTCGTGTCACATCTCACCCCAGAGTACCCAGAACGCCGTCGTGTCACATCTTAGCCTAGAGTACCCAGAACACTGTTGTGTCACATCTTACCCTAGAGTACCCAGAACGCTGTCATGTCACATCTTACCCCAGAGTACCCAGAACACTGTCGTCTCACATCTTACCCTAGAGTACCCAGAACACTGTCATGTCATTTCTTGCCCAAGAGTACCCAGAACACTGCCATCTGCCAAATAAAAATAAATTCAAATAATTTGTAAATAATAATGTTCAGGTTCAAGAAATTGAGCATTTCAAGTTCAAAAGTCAAGTTTGAATTCATTTAAATGTAATTCAATGATTTTATGGTTATACAAATTTTATTGCATTGATGTACATTTGTATTTTATCAATGTATCACTCAAGTACACACAGGAGGAGACACCATTGTACCCGACATCCGATGTGTTGTCACTGAAAAGTGTTCCTGTTTAATTGTGATTTTACATAGTGATTTACTGCGTAGGTACATTGAAGATAATGTCGTAAGCCACCGATTTGACTCAGTAACTGTAGATAAACACTCCTTCTCAGAGTTAAAATGTTTGATTTTCAATCGTGAATACAATTTGTGACGTTGATGCTGTATAAGCATGTAATCATTGATAAATGAGATCAGTTCAGACCGCCACACTAAACACAGCATATACTGTAGAGGAAATTGACTCGAGAAAATGCTTCATATAAAAATTCAATCGTAATATTTACTCAATAAATAAAATATGTTGTCTGTTTACATACATTTAAAGGTATTTAATATCAAAGAGAAAAATTCAGGGCAAAGTAAACATGATGATTTGATCAGGTAATAATTGTTAAAAAAGTAAAGAAAATCCATTCTATTTCTCCGGGGGAATTTCAGGCAAAGTGAGCATGTTAATTTTATCAGTATATAGTCAATGTAATAATTGTTCAAAAGATTTAAAAAAAAAAATCCATTCTATTTCTTTGGGAGGAATTTCAGCAATAGGTAATTGTAATGATTAAAAGATTAAAAAAAGAATTCTATTCCTCCAGAATGTATTAAAGACAAACTGGCTTCCTGAGAAACAGTTGTGTGTATGACATTTCTATTCAATATTTATTAATTTTGGCTGGCACCATGATAAATGACACCTCATTAAAAAGAGAGTGGGTATAGACAAAGTCGAGAAGGTGCATACCATGAAAGGCGGACATGTTTCTGTCAGAAGTGTATGAATATTGTTGAAGTATGAGCGTTTTGGAGGCTGTCATTGGAGGGTCACACTGTCTGGAGTCAGGTAGACGTTGCTGTCGTGTGTTAAACACGAGATGGCAGAGTCTCCAGCTATAAATGGCAGGGTGAGACGCAATTATTGAATCTCAGACAAGAATCACGGAAAATTGAGCTGGTGGGACATACGAGGAACATGAAGTCAAATCCCCAAAGTGCTCTCTAGCGACACAGACGGTAATCTTGGTGCCAGAGAAGCTTGAAACAACAGCCAATCGAGTTCTTCTAAATGTCACGTTACAATGTCTTTCATTATAGTACAAGCGTCATTATGTTTGTTTCCGGGCTTTGATTTGCTTTGTAAATTTACAGTCAAAATAACTTTTTTCTTAATAATCACTTGAGAATATAAGTAAAACTCATTACTTTGTCAACAATAGACAAACAGAAACTGTAATGAGAAATCACAACATTTGGGTAACAGTGAATTTCAAGGAGATGTTATTTTTTGTTAAGAATAATTAACAACTTAAAAGTTATTTGATTAGTTTCCCATCTAATAAATGTCAACAAAACAATAAAGGGGATAAAGGTATCCGAATTTGATGTATTTCTGAGCAAAACACATATTTGCCAGAGTAAAACATTTGAAGTTAAGCCGCACTTCCTAACAAAACATGTAATATACTGAGTGTTAAACAAGCTTATAGACATCAAAGGAAGAAATTAATAAGTTATCCTAATCTGGGGACAATAGGCCGGCGGGATACACATCCTTGTAACAAAGCCTCTGCCTTACACTTCCCTGGTCGCCTGCCTTAGGAAATGTCCATAGCCAAGCTAAGGAGCTTAACAAATATTTGTAGAGTTTAAGGAGACCTATATTTGTTTGTGTTATCATTTGGAGAAAATCGTATCAGTGACTGGCTTTGTAAAATATATTTTCAAATCAGAGTTTGTTAGTATCACAGGCAAATACAGAATCAAAATGGATTACGAAACAACTTTAATTGAAGTAGGTCAAAGTGATTGTGCGTATTAAAATACTTGAGGAATTATAATAACAGATTATAATTGTAGCTTTGCCTTTTATGGCTTGTGTGTAATTGGTTTTATGAAGTATTAAACAGATTATTTTGTAACAGGCAGGTGTTACGATATTGGCGATTTAGACACATCATTAGTGTCTGTAAGTACATAACTCAATACAATGAAAACTAGAGTTTCAAATGATACATGTCATACACCTACTCATAACCTCACGAATTATCGTTATCTTATAAACACTTCAGGAATTTTATTATGTATATGTGAGTATACAGTAATTTTCAAAGATTATTATAATATGTAATACAGAATATGATACAAAAATGAATACGATACAAGGTTTACTGTGATTAGATTTATTATTATGTATATGGTACAAGATTTATTATTATGTATATGGTACTAGATTTATTATGACGTATACGGTACTGGGTTTATTATGACGTATACTGTACTGGGTTTATTATGACGTATACAGTACTAGATTTATTATGACGTATACAGTACTGGGTTTATTATGACGTATACGGTACTGGGTTTATTATGACATACACTGTACTGGATTTATTATGACGTATATGATATATGTAGGTATATTATGATGTATACAATAACAGATTTATTGTGGTGTATACGGTACTAGATTTATTGTGGTTAGTGTTCGATTTATTGTGGTGTATACGGTACTAGACTTATTATGATGTCTATGCTACTAGATCTATTTTGATAAACATGAGTTTAATATGATGTATATGGTACTAGTTTATTATGATATATATGGGTTTATTACACATTATTTTATACACATGTATACAATATAGGTTAACTACATGCATAAGGACATCAAATTTAATCTCTTCCTGGAACTGATCTCTATATTACAGTATAATTAACCCTAATTGTTTAATTAAACTTAATTGTACAGAGTAAGTCCTGAATGATTTGCATACATTGGGCTAAGTGTACATGACAGCAGGACTAATGAACTGGTTGAGTTCTACTCAGTTCCTTGTGCACTTCCTGTTGGAATACCTAAAATATTTGTTGTTGTTTATGATTGTTAAGATGTACATCAGAGTTGTTACTGATCGGAGTTGTTACTGATTATTAAGATGTACATCAGAGTTGTTACTGATTGTTAAGATGTACATCAGAGTTGTTACTGATTGTTAAGATGTACATCAGAGTTGTTTATGATCGTTAAGATGTACATCAGAGTTGTTACTGATTGTTAAGATGTACATCAGAGTTGTTACTGATTGTTAAGATATACATCAGAGTTGTTTATGATCGTTAAGATGTACATCAGAGTTGTTACTGATTGTTAAGATGTACATCTGAGTTGTTACTGATTGTTAAGATGTACATCAGAGTTGTTATGATTATTAAGATGTACATCAGAGTTGTTACTGATTGTTAAGATGTACATCTGAGTTGTTACTGATTGTTAAGATGTACATCAGAGTTGTTACTGATTGTTAAGATGTACATCAGAGTTGTTTATGATTGTTAAGATGTACATCAGAGTTGTTTATGATTGTTAAGATGTACATCTGAGTTGTTACTGATTGTTAAGATGTACATCAGAGTTGTTACTGATTGTTAAGATATACATCTGAGTTGTTTATGATTGTTAAGATGTACATCAGAGTTGTTTATGATTGTTAAGATGTACATCAGAGTTGTTTATGATTGTTAAGATGTACATCTGTCACTTACTGTACGTCATTATAAGGGTCTATTGCAGGGGTTCATTTCCCTTTGGCGCTTAAGTTAATGTCCCAGGATGTGGTGATACCCTAGGGCTGATTTCCCTAAAGATATGATACCCTGGGGCTAATATCCCTGAGGATGTGGTGATATCCTGGGGCTGATATCCCTGAAGTTGTGGTGATACTCTAGAGCTAATGTCCCTGAGGATGTGGTGATATCCTGGGGCTAGTGTCCCTGAGGATATGGTGATACCCTGGGGCTAATGTCCCTGAGGATGTGGTGATACCCTGGGGCCAATGTCCCTGAGGATGTGGTGATATCCTGGGGCTGATATCCCTGAAGTTGTGGTGATACTCTAGAGCTAATGTCCCTGAGGATGTGGTGATACCCTGGGGCTAGTGTCCCTGAGGATATGGTGATACCCTGGGGCTAATGTCCCTGAGGATGTGGTGATACCCTGGGGCCAATGTCCCTGAGGATGTGGTGATACCCTGGGGCCAATGTCCTTGAGGATGTGGTGATACCCTGGGGCTAATGTCCCCTGAATATGTGGTGATACCCTGTAGGGGCTAATGTCTATGAAGATGTGGACTGGCTGGACTCCCTGGGGTTGATGTCCTGAGAACTCCTGGGCTAGTGTCCTAAGGACTGGCTGGACTCCCTGGGGTTGATGTCCTGAGGACTCCAGGGCTAGTGTCCTAAGGACTGGCTGGACTCCCTGGGGTTGATGTCCTGAAGACTCCAGGGCTAGTGTCCTAAGGACTGGCTGGACTCCCTGGGGTTGATGTCCTGAGGACTCCAGGGCTAGTGTCCTAAGGACTGGCTGGACTCCCTTGGGTTGATGTCCTGAAGACTCCAGGGCTAGTGTCCTAAGGACTGGCTGCCCCTGTTAACTATTTATCTAACCCTAGCTGTACATAACTCTGAATCAAGCTCTTGAGAGAGGAAAGGTTACACGAAGATGTATTTACTTAACTTGTGTAGGTACATGACTTTCGATTGGCTTTACCAAGTGTAAAAGATTAAGTGTAGATGTTGGTAATGGTTGGTTAATGGTACTCCTTGCTCCTATAGTGTACTCTAACACACTGGAGGAGACAGTCCACTCGCGGCCAACAATCGAAGCCCCAGGATGGCGAGACCCCAGGAAGATTTTATGTTGTCACTGTTTATATATTCCGTTTGATCCTGGAGGGTTACATTCCATCTGATACGTCTTGTATTATATACCAAGTTTTGTCCTGATCTGACTTGGTCATTTATCTGACTAATAAAATGTACCGAAGGTCAAGGTAAAATAGTGGTTCAAATTTCCCCTCTATGGGAGGTGTTTTACTGTATTCTGAAGTAGATTTAAATACCATATTTTAACTCATCTTTCAATTTTCCATCCAAATGTTAAAAAATTCCTTTTAATGGATAAGCTGATTCTCAAGATTGTATGTCATTATTTGATAAATAACACACAAGACTATTCATATGGATTCCTTGATTGGCTTTTGACAGATGGAAACACATGACATTTATAGGTTCTACTTCCAATTCCTGAATCAACTGTTTCATATTTAACTATTAAATTAATGGGTGATATCCGTTTGCTGAAATTATCTTTTTAAAAAACTCAATTCCATTTAACTGGAGTCTCCGCTGTAAAAGGCTCATCTTCCCTTCTCTGTACACAGGGTGTCCTCTCTTTTGCCTCTAAAATATTTAGATGATCTGATTTTTTCATTTGATTAGTTTCTTTTCTGGACATCTATTTTCCTGTTATAACCATTAAAATGAGTTCCCTTTTAATGGAGGATTTCACAGAAAAGAGCATGTTTAAAAGAAGGAGAATAGAGGCCATGGATGTGCTGTACATGTAGATCGTTTCGGAGATGAGTTGTAATGGCCGAAAATATTGGTATGTGATTGGTGTTAAGTGCATTAAATAACTGATGGTGAGATATTGATAAAGATGAGAGGGATATAACCGATTTGGATTGTCAATAGGAATAGATTAGCTTTATCATTTTATGTGAACTCTATCTTTGATAGTCAGGACAACCGTAGAGGCAGCTGGGGGTTGATGAAGGAGATTTTTTTTATATATGTTTTTGGCGTGAAACCCTACACTCCCAGGATCTGGTCGTACCCTAAGTTATATCTGTGACCGACAGATCAGAGGACATTTATAAGGAGATTACAGATTCATTATTAAAGAAATGCCTTCCAGGTGAACACACGACCCTGACAGATCTGTCTATACGCCTGTATCAGTTATCATAGTATCAGTAACCTGTCCCAGGAGATGGCCAGGAATAGGGTTTGCTGTTTCTGTAGTAAACTGGAGTCTGGACAAGCTGACAATATGTATCATAAACCGATACGGATTATTACACTTATATATAAATACATAAAACAATAGCAGACAGAATCGTTATTCATGAGTAAAAGATTAAGTTCTGAAGTAAAATAAAACATGTCTTAATGAACTGCCATGTTTGGAAGCATTTAGGTTTAGTACTTCATGAAAATACTTAAAAAACTGTATGTTGACACTTTATTTCTAGTAAAATACTTGTGAAAGAAATATTCCTGATAAATTATAAGTACCAAATTGAAAACTTGTGTAATCATGCATTGTTCCCTCTAGCATATCATGTAATCTTTCAAGATTGCAAAATTGTGCATGTCACCAGGAATTATAGAAGATGTAACGGGACATTTTTTTTTTAAAATCAATAAATGGGATTATTCTGAAATCATTTTTTTACAGAGAACACAATCTGTGTTTTGGTTTCAGTCTATGCATAACTGGAAACTCAGTCTTTGCTGAGTGGAGGGCCCTCAGCTCCACAAGACAGGAAGACGTCCATATGAACGATTACCCAGTAGCTCGTTGTTTACACAGGATTATCACTAATTCTAGGTTAATCTCCTGTGCATCCGGAGGACTCCTCCGTCAAAGTCACGCCACACGTACACCATAGTTTTAGGATTAAAAGACAATTAATTAGTTGATGATGATGGCAACATAGCTTTGCACTGTTGTTGACCTGTGGTAAATATCTGTAGGGTGACGTGTCATAAAGTACGACTTGATACACTGCCTGTACATTTCTGGTGATATTCAGACAATTGGAATTTTAGCATTAGTTAATTGAACCCCACTATACGACTCACATTACTTTCTACTTTTCCTGATTCTTTCTATCTAATGGTTTGAGGGTGTGGTTCTCTCTTTTTCTATTCAAACTCGTGTCAGTATCATAATATCTGGGGTTGGATAAATCATGCCATGTAACTCTGTATTTGAAATTTGAGTTCTAAATATCTTGTAATTTCTTGGTACCATACAGTCTGCAGAATAGTTTGGAAATGCTTCCTGTCTCAACAATATGCTTGCATTTTTGTCTGTCGTTTACTTTTCCATAGAGATCAGCTACTACAAAACTGGCATAGCTTCTTGAGAGTTTGGTCTCTGATAGCGACCGACTGAATGCCGGAGTAGCTTCCCCTACCAGCAGGAGGAAGACGGTGTGCTTGTATTGACTCAGTAGATACTTGTCAGATAATGAGAGTGCTGTCTGTGTGGTGGGCAGACAGGCCACTCTATTCCTATTCATCGTCCAATGAAATTCTGATTATTAAAAAGAAATATCTTAGTGTATGTCAAGATGATTTGTTTCATTAGAACAATTTTTCATTAATTTCTCAAATTCAAATCAAATTTATTACCAACTTTCCTGTAAATAGGATAGAGTGTTATGTTTAAATATTGTTAATTTTCTGGTTTTGTAAGTATGAATGAATGAGAATTGGGGCTACATTGTACTTTGTATGTGGTTTACAAAGAAACATTATAGTAGAGAGATTATCCAAACTCACTGGTTCAGATAACTATAACTGATTGGAGACTGATCTGTGGAGCTTTAAGATGAACTATATCACAATATCATTTTCACCATGATAAATAGTTGTGTGTTTATTAAATTCCTGTGGGAAGAATTAACATTATCCTGTACCACTAAGCCAAGAATTTACGATGTCTTAGATCAATGACAGAAAGTTTGTGAATGTTTGATCTTGGGTGTTGAAGCGTACAAGGCCCTGAATCTGTGTGATACGGACCTCGGACCCTATCCTTGTAGTTGTCACAGGGAATTAGGGAATCTGGCCCTTAATGGGGGAACATTTGTCACAGTCGATCACATGACATGGGAATATGTACATGTCAATGTTCCACCCAGTTAGATCATATGACCGTTTTCTGTGGGCCCCGCTGAAGATTAATTGTAATTTAAGATGTCCATGATAGATAGCTGGATTACTTTTCAGCTGACAGCATACTTACCTGTCCAAGGTGAAAATTGATACACCCATTTGTATAAAAACCAACATCACTTTTCCCATTTTGTCGGATTAATTTTCCACCCAAGTATTTGACAGAGAAAAAAGGCCTTCACAGCATTTCTGTGTTACACCTAATGGTATAACCTCTGTAAGTCATTATGTGTAAATCTGCAGTAGATAGGCCAAACACACTCAAATTTTGTATAATTTGGCAAAAAGCCGACCTCGGGGTCTGTGTGTATAGCAGATAATATCAAGTTTGTGTCTTTTTATGGCCATAAAGAAACCAAAAGTCTTGACTTTCTAAATATGATTAAGAAGATCTTTTTTCATGAGATGTCTCTGATAAGAATTTGTTAGTGTGATAATATGTCAGTCTCCCTCACTGGGCTAGACACTGCAGCTGGCTTCAGAGGCTGAGGATGGAAGGGAGGTAACTCTTACAAAATTCAATGTAATTTGATCTTGAATTTTAGTTACTTTTTTTCTTTGCATTTTTATTTTACAGTCTGTTATTGATAAGGCTAGATTCAGTTTACAATGTATCCATATTTGAACTACCAACAAGTTTCAACTAGTAGGTGATGGTCAGTTTAAACCTGTGTTATAACTGTATAATACCTGTTTGTCCAGGTAGATATACCTATGTGGGTCAGTCTGTCCAGCTTTGAGCACTACAGGATCAAAGTAAGGCCACTTGTTGGACACTGAAGTGGTCAGTTTTAACCAAGTAATAGAAATCTGAGATTTGTTTTCAGAATGTTCAAATATACAAACAATTTTGGTGGGCTGAGTCGGGCCTTTGAAGCGGTATTTAGTTTGTTACTTCTGATGTAACATGGAGAGGTACTCCTCCCTCAGGCCTGTTGAGGTATCGGCTGTATTCTCATTAGTTTTACAATTAGCCTGGTTTTATTAACTATGGATACCAAGATGGCCATAGCTGGGGGTATTTGAAACTTGAACTTTTATGCTGGACCCTGGTTCCAGTGGCTACAATTGTGGTTGTTTACGTACAGTAACAAATTGATATGAACTTTTTGCACTGTCAGAAGATTTAGGTGACTCCTAAAGTTCAAGTTGAAATCTCTTGGTAGATTATTTGTTTTCCTGCATGGTCATGGTCATAGGGTCATTATCAAAGAAGTTCCAATCATATATATTTTAACATTTTTTTCAGACATATTTAAAAAAAATTATATTGTAAAGATTATAGTTTTTTTCCAGATTTGAATTTTGCTGTAAGTGGTAAACTTTTAAAGGGTGAAGGTACCTCCGTATCTATCAGAACTTATAAGTTTGTAAATGGTCATAGATACCTCCGTATCAGAACGTGGAATATTTTATGGCTGAGCTTGTTCAGTAGTCACCCCCTGTTTGATTTGTTTTGATGCTAAATCAGCATATTTATATTTTCGAATAGCAGTGAACAGATTCCTGTGTAGAAATATCCATTTGATGGCCGGTACTTTCTATGGGTGGAGATTGAAGTGTTTGAGGAAAGATTTTGGTAATGGAGTTGAAGAGGTACTCCAGGTTCTTGTGTGTTTGTTGTTTGTACAATGAAAATGACCCCTTGACAATAGCCGTGAGTGTAGCCTCATAGAACAGGTGGATGGTGTGAATGTTGACATATTGTCTCAAGTTACGCCCCACTCGGCCAAACACCTACATCGGATACACAGGTAAATAGATGATTAGGAAACCTCAGGTGTACATAGCAGTCTATTTCTAATGCAAGCAGATAAAGTCGAATGGCTTCATGTACTTATGGATTTACACCAATCCCGTATCAGAAATCACCTATGGGGTGTTATGATAATAATATCATGCACACATGCTTTGATGATTCAAATTTAGTACAAATAGCTCTAATGATGTTTAAAACAGAGAATTTTTAAAATAATATTGATTATTGTTTTGACAAAAGTTAAACATTCAAAGGAGTGATTTAAGTTGAGAATTGACATACTGGTATGTCTGACAATATACCACCATAGAGAGGGATTATGTAAGTCGCCAATTACTTGTCACCAAGGTGGTGTTAGGAACCAACACTGAAAAGCCGTAGGTGAGGCTTTTGTTATAAAGGTATGCTTTGGTCAGCAGCATGATCAAGACACAAAACGCAGCTTTACAGCATTGTTAGTTCATTCCTGTTAATATCATGATAGCTAATGTAGACATTCCTGATCATGTCATGTTGATTTAGGACATTCCTTTTAATGTCATGTTAATTTAGACCACTCCTGTTTATGTCATGTTAATTGATATAGTGTACTTTTCTTAATATCATATCTAATTCATCAAAGGGAAATATGATATCAAGTGGACCACCAATGTCAAGTTTAAACAAAGTTCATGGACTAAGTAATCACAGAGACTACTTCCACTGTTAAGCCTTAGTTACAATGACGTTTTGTGAAAGTCGATTAACTACTGAATCCTTATTGGGTATTGTTTTTAGTTGTTGAGTATAAGGGCCAGATTCTTAGGTCTTCGTGGTTACTGGGAGTAGTCCGAATTATCGCATCCTGACAAGCGAACACAGAAAAGTTGGGCTACTGTATTTAGCCAATCACTCTGACGGTGAAGATCTGAATTTAATATTCCTGTGTAAACAGGAAAAGAATGTTCAAATCACAGGCTGAAGTAAAGCTAGACATTTATCAATATCTTAGATCCGTTCATAGGAGAGAAAGACCTTGTATAATTGAATTAAATGTTGACTAGTGCATAAAAAAGTTTTAAATCTTTTTAAAATCATAATGTTCTTTCTTACACTGTGGCTTTACTATTTTATTACCTGTATAAAACTCACCTGTATTACCAAATAGAAGCATCTATTCATTGAATCTGGACGATACTACCAGACAGACCGTGGGCTTCAGCACCATCAAGACAGTGCTGTAGTGTTATAAACAGAAAATGACGGGGTTCGGGCAATTTCAATTATTGGAAAAGCTTTTTATCAGTAAATAGTTATTGAACACATTTCCTAGGAGTTAGGTACAAATACATTTCTAATTAGTCGATCGGGTGGGATACGAGCGCTGGTGGAAACAGAAGGCTTTTATCATTGGCGTTCAGTACTTCACACGATGTGATCGCTTTGTACCCTGTGTACTGACAAGGCATAATTTTGTCAGCAACGTTTCAATGCCTTAATGCATTGGACATTAAATGTGACATTGAATTTCAATTTAACAATAGTATTTAGATTTAAAAGCGGATACCCCCATCCGTTTACTGGTGGAACGTCAAACATGCAAAGAGAAAACCATTTAGTATGTATAAGTATGTGTCGGTAATAACCGATATGTAATGTCTCGTACCACACAAGGAGTCCAACAAAAAAAATACGGACAACTTCAATTCGTCATTGCTCAACGTCAGTCAAAACATGAAAAAAAAATGTAAATACTGATTGAGAAGCACTCTGACTATCAAGGCATTCTGCTACTTAGGTAGGACTTTAAACAAGCTGTTTATGTTTATTTAACCTGCCGTGGATAATTTACTGGGTTAAGTGAAAAATTTACTGTTCGTTTTTTAATATCAAATGACTGACTGAGTAAACTAATTGGATATTTAAATCGGAGATAATCGACAACATCAAATAATAGGAACAGCCATACATACATAAAACAAGGTCAGCTATAATGAAGAACATTTTTGTTGAGGAATTATTTGATTTTTATCAGATTAACATGTAGTTTCTCAAAATTTCATTAATTTTCCCATTGCCTTTGGTTTTCACTATCAATTTTAATCTTAAAATTTTTGGAATACCAAATAATTTTTGTGTAAAAATGCTGTGAGACTAAGGCTTAGAATTGAGTTTTTTTTGTTCTTCAACAAATGAGAAATAACTGTATGGTAATATAGTATTGTGAATGTAAACAAAACAATGGATTTGTTTAGAATAGTTTCTGACCTGTGACAGATTGAGAAGATGATTGTGTGCTATTCTGAAGAGAAAACTTATCAGTTGACCTTTCTCCCAATAAATAGCATTCATTCAGACCTAATTGGACAAATCACTTAAAACATTCCAGGGAAATTGCCATCATTTTAGAAAATATCTGGAAAAAATAAGTTCCATGCTTTCTCTTTCTATCAATTGTTTTGTAATGAATAAAATATACTGGAATCATAAGTTTTACTTAGAAAAAGATGGGAAGATCACTTGTTTCTATAGCGTCTTTATTCAGTAATTATTGGCCAATATTTTTATTTGCGTTCTTAAACAAAAATCAGAGTTTTAGCAGTGTCCCTGTAGGCGGAAGTGTATAAAAAGATTTTTCCAATGTTGTAGCACTGTGAGGGGCGATTAAGTGCTTATCAGACTTGGGGAACTCAAGCTTACACATGTAGCTTCAGTGATTTTAGGCCAGTTACATAAACTCAGTAATTTGACAAAGGCGATTTTGTTTTTTGATAATATGTAAGCCTGAAGTTGACATACATTATGTTGTTAACTGTGTTCATTCAGTTATTGTAGAATCTCTTGGTGTATTCATGTTAATCAGCGGAAATTTTGATACAAATCTACAAGATTTAAATAAAACAAAAAAACGCCCTTTGCTTTGAAATTGCTACTTTACAATTTCATGAAATGTGATACTTAAAGAAAAAATCCCCAATTCAAAATTGAAATGTGATGAACAGGTAAAGCTGAAATGCAGCTTAAGTGTTTAAAAACATTGAATTCTGGTAAATGGAGTAAAAGTTTATATTACAAGGATGTATAAAAATATACGTAAACTTTTTTTTATTGCCATCAAAGTGACAATACAATAATTTTATAGAGCACATAACTTATCATTTTCAGATTGTTAAAAATATATTTTTGAGTTTTTGAGAGGGTTCCATTAAACATTAAACACTTGTGATCATCAGCCATGTTGCCACACTTTAACATATCTAAATCTCCATTTAATTACACTCATTCTACCTACCCCATCTCTTGATGTAGATCTTATTCATCACAGGTTAATTATAGTAGCAGTTCAGAAGTGTTAGAAGAAGTCCGACCTCATCACCAACATTACCTTTTTCTTGGATATAATTTATTGATTTGTTAATATCCGGTGTTTGTGACACTGGGTTCTGTCTTTATCTTTAATAGAAAAAATACAAGTAGTGGAAAATTTATAGGTAATTTGATTCTGAATTACAAGTGAACTGAAACATTTTATAGCCTCAGCATTTGTTGGAGGATATTACTTCCTTTTTTAAGATAGAAATTAACGTAGACGAACTCACTGAACTTTCAAAAGCATACGGAAGGTAAACATTATGGCAGAACCTTCATCACTTCATGACGGTTGTATCCTATGGAATGGACCGCTTGTACACAAATTACTTATAAAAGTGACGGAATATGCAAACAATTCCAGAGAAAGAATACTAAGTGACCATTAATCTGTTGACCAAACAGACAAATCGGTGATATTATGAGTGCAGTATGGATTCCAGGGACAGTGGCGACTGATCTATGCTACTTGTCGGCTGTTAGTTGTGACAAGGGAAAGATAGAGGGTCAGGCACTGGTACTAATGTCTTATAAATCAGCTGTCTCCATGATCTGTATGAGAGAACGGGAAGGATTTTTTACTGATGGACAGCCATTCTTTGGTGCGAGAGGTTTGACTCACGATCTCTGATAGGGCTTCATTTCCTCATCAAATCTCTGACTAATCGGCCATACACCACTGGACGATGCTGCCGCTGATGTGTCCGAGTGACCCAGCCGGAGTGTGGGCATTATAAAAGATCTAATCAATATGGTCAGCCTTAGCATGGCTTGAGCAGGTCCAATATCCTCCATCCCCTACCAATAATGATCAAATTATGGTTTAATAAAAGTCCATTATTTAGTCGACTAGCCAGCTATGTTCCTAGACATATCAGTGTTAACTGTGACACAGGGATTTACTTGGCCATTTTGTTCCTGTGAACTGCTGCTTAATTACAGATTCGTAGGCTCAGCTGCTGAAGCTGCAGTTGCTTCCCTTTGTATAGTTGGTTGTAGATCTGAAATGATGAAAAGCTATATGATAATAGTACACCAATGCTAGGAGATGGCATTACTTCATCAATAAACATCTCCCATTAATCAGAAACCTTTGAGTCGAGGTGTTAAAGAAGTTAATGCTGGAGACATGAAGAACTAATTTATCTCTGATAAGTAAATTGTTCGGGGAGTCTGTATCACTTTGTTTATCAAATACACACTTTATAGTCTCTCAACAAACAATTACCACACAAAGTCTTGGTGTTAATGAACAGAAGTGGTGGTTATTAATTAATTTGGTCAGACCAGGAGTTTACACGGTTCTCCACTTGGAAGGCCTGATAAGGCCAAGGGCTGCCTCTCTGTATATTAAACATAAACTCCTAAAGTGTCAGGTTGGTAGATAGTGGATTAGTCAGCCAAGTTTCTGGGAGGAGCACCAGAATTTATCCTGCCCCTATCATTCCCGGACTACCGGGGTGCTGACAGAAGTCTTCTCCTTCTGCTGTTGTTTATTGTTGGGAGATTTCCTTATCTCTGATCCCTTCTGGGAGTCGGCCCTTACCTGACCTGACCAATACAGGGAGGAATTCTATCCCTTGTGTGCCCTGACTTATACAGAAAGGATTCATCCCTCTCCCAGAGTCCTTCCTTCTGGTCATTGGGATTTCTTTTGTCTGGTTCATACACACTCTTGAGGATTTTCAGGTGTCTGTGTCGGCTTCATGCTTATTTTTGACTGAATGAAGTGTTTGTTTTCAAGACTGGAAGTTTATTTGTAAGTTATAAAAGTGTATTACTTAACGAGCTTACCTCTGACTTTTGATGACAGGTGTTGTTTTTGTTATGAACTATTTTATTGCAAGTGAATGAACATCTGCTGATAAACATGAGTACATGATGACTGCGATATACATGGAACCTTGGGTGACCCAGGGTCATTCTGTGGTCAGTTTTGAGAGGACACCATCTGGAAACATGAGAGAAGATTACACTCTACAGGTAAATCTACACTGTCTTAGGAAGGAGACTTGTTCGTAGTTCTCTATAATTAGCAATGTCAGACCGAGGAAATATTTTTCAGAGTATGAGAGATTTCTTGTTTTATAGATGTCTATAGTTTGGTTTACTTCTACAAACCATGATTTATCAGGGTAACCTTTTTACAAATCAAAAAATAAAAATAAAAAAAATAAAAATTACTACCAGATGTCCACATTGGATCATCTATAAAAAGCGGAAATACTTCCATGTACAATTTAGAATAGGACAACATTTTGCCTGAAAACCACATTTGGAATCAATTGTTCACTTGGTGAAAATATGAACAAATATCATCTTTCCTTTTAAATTTCAAAGGAAACATTTAGATTAAATGAATATTGTAATTCTGAAATTATTTAGAAGCCACGATAAGGTAATGTATTTTAGTAAATATATTCAGTTTTGACACAAATCAGATGTCTTATGTACAAGTTAATTTTTTACTAGTTTATCACACTACATGCCTATTGCAAGGTTTTGTTTCACTTTCCTTGTCACGAGCATAACAATACTTGTATACATGTATTATTCAGTTATAAAAGACAGCACAAAGAACATTTACAGTGAAAAAGTTCAATTTTAATTCATCTAGGGTGGCCTTTGATAACAAAATCCTTCAAATTTTTACAGGCCTGTAAAGAAACTGGTGCTCATTTATTGAAAAGCCAGTAAATATATATTTGCTATGAATATTTTATGGGTAAGAAATCGTTGCTATTTTCCATTATAGATAATATGAAACATCAAAGTGTTAATGAGGTTGTTATCAGGGGAAGTAAATGAATGGCTCAGGCGTGTATATAGTGGCCTGTCTGATGCCTTATCGGTCCAGGTTAATGAAGGTACAGCAATATTACACTGTCAAATAAACAGTGATTCCCCGGACCAGTATCCGACCTTTTCACTGTCGGAGTTTCTCTCTGTGATGGTTAAATTATCAGTGTTTCCCAGTACCATTACTTACTCTCGGTTTGATCCCACAGTTATCTGTCAATATATGAATTACAATTTTTTCTCCAATATAAACGTGAAAGGCCCTTATCAGGGCAAGACTTCCTGCCAGAGTGGTACCACAGTATTAAAAACAAATTCTGTCTGTAATTATATATTTAATAGTGTTGGGAACCGTATATGATATAAGATGGAAAAGTGTAATTACAAAATTGACCTTTATTGACATTAAAATATAGAAAATATCAGCCTCGGACTGGTCAAAACAGCCTCTCTCTGTACAAACATACTGATGTAGGAATAGCTAGGTGTTGTTATCATTGGAACCAGCTGAGCCTCCTCACTGAAAGTGACCACTCGATCTGGGGGGTAGCTAGCCAAACAGACTCTGTGCTGAATGATATGTACCAGCATTGGTCAGCCAGACCTTCCCTAGCAATGGAAGGCACAGGTTATGGTGCTGGTATGGTGTATCTCACTGGAGGCTAAGGTGAGTAATTAAAGCCTACAGGTGATCTTATTTCTAATATAACTGAATGACAGGTACTGTCTGATATCTGTGAATAGACACAGCATACAGTCCACCTAATGCTGGGGTTGACAAACAACATATATATATTTATTAAGTTTACCTTGGAACCTATCTGATTGAAATGTGATTAGGGTCCTTTACTGGCAATGACTCTGTTGATAAACTCTTTCTCTATTGAATTATCTGAGACATGAATAAGTTCAGAAATATTTGTTATAAATTTGATAGCTTAGGTTCAGGGATTCAATGATTTCTAATTGAAATTGGATTACACATCATTCAAAAAGCAAAAAAAAAAAAAAATCTTAATGAAATTCAAAAAAAAAGAAAAAAAGTGTAAATTGGTTTTTTGTGTTTGCATGGATGATTAAATGGAAGGTTTGGAATCGATGGTACAGAGACATATAAGAGGTGATTAAAACTGTCATCTGTTTACAACAAGGGGAACTAACTCTGTTTATCAGCTGATTCTGGCATGGTTTTATCTTTATTACTATAGGTAGCAATAGCAGGAGCTTTATGTTTGTAAACGGCCTGCCTAGGATCAGAAGAGCAGGCCTTTGATGTGAAGTGTTTGATTGGTAACATCTGTAGGTAGATGGCAAACAACTGTTCTATTAATGTTCAAAAACTCGGCCATATTATTCTAGTCATTTAAAAAAAAAAAAAATCATCAATTCAAATTTTGCAATAGAAAAATATCTTGAATATATATTATTGAATTGCGTAGGAGATTAGTATGAGACTTACCATTACTTTCTATAATTTAGAACTCGGTGGTTTATTACAAACATCACCCCCAAAAAATATCAGGGGAGATAAATCTCTGACTATACATGCATATTGGACATTTTATTTTTGGGTTTATTTCATGCGAGACATTGTATGAGTTGTTACATAGACTAGGATATTTGATATTGCCAGATTATCTGGTTGAGTATAATTCTTTAGATGTATCACATCTGTTTTAACTCAACAGTCAAGAAATTTCACACATGTTGTCTTGGTTTTTTTTACTCTGACCCCCAAGGGGCCAAAGGGGCGGGGCCTAATGGGGAAATAGAGGTAATTCCTTAAAATCGCTACTAGTCATAAAGTTATGAATGGATTTGAACCCAATTTGGTCAGAAACATCCTTTGGGGAAGGGGAACAGATTTTGCATAAATGGTGACTCTGACCCCCAAGGGGCCAAAAGGGCGGGGCCTAATGGGGAAATAGAGGTGATTCCTTCAAATCGCTACTAGTCATAAAGTTATGAATGGATTTGAACCCAATTTGGTCAGAAACATCCTTTGGGGAAGGGGAACAGATTTTGCATAAATGGTTACTCTGACCCCCAAGGGGCCAAAGGGGCGGGGCCCATTAGGGGAAATAGAGATAATTCCTTCAAATCGCTACTAGTCATAAAGTTATGAATGGATTTGAACCCAATTTGGTCAGAAACATCCTTTAGGAAAGGGGAACAGATTTTGCATAAATGGTGACTCTGACTCCCAAGGGGCCTGAGGGGCGGGGCCCAATAGGGGAAATAGAGGCAATTCCTTTAAATCGCTACTAGTCATAAAGTTATGAATGGATTTGAACCCAATTTGGTCAGAAACATCCTTTGGGGATGGGGAATAGATTTTGCATAAATGGTGACTCTGACCCCCAAGGGGCCAAAGGGGCGGGGCCTAATGGGGAAATAGAGGTAATTCCTTCAAATTGCTACTTGTCATAAAGTTATGAATGGATTTGAACCCAATTTAGTCAGAATCATTCTTTGGGGAAGGGGAACAGATTTTGCATAAATGGTGACTTTGACCCCCAAGGGGCCAAAGGGGCGGGGCCCCATATGGGAAATAGAGGTAATTCCTTTAAATCGCTACTAGTCATAAAGTTATGAATGGATTTGAACCCAATTTAGTAAGAAACATCCTTTGGGGAAGGGGAACAGATTTTGCATAAATGGTGACTCTGACTCCCAAGGGGCCAAAGGGGCGGGGCCTAATGGGGAAATAGAGGTAATTCCTTCAAATCGCTACTAGTCATAAAGGTATGAATGGATTTGAACCCAATTTGGTCAGAAACATTCTTATGTGAAGGGGAACAGATTTTGCATAAATGGTTACTCTGACCCCCAAAGGACCAAAGGGGCAGGGCCTAATGGGGAAACAGAGGTAATATCTTTAAATCGCTACTTGTCATAAAATTATGAAAAGATTTGAACCGAATTTGGTCAAAAACATCATTGGGGGAAGGGGAACAGATTTTGCATAAATGGTGACTCTGACCCCCAAGGGGCCAAAGGGGCGGGGCCCCATATGGGAAATAGAGGTAATTCCTTTAAATCGCTACTAGTCATAAAGTTATGAATGGTTTTTAACGCAATTTAGTAAGAAACATCCTTTGGGAAAGGGGAACAGATTTTGCATAAATGGTGACTCTGACCCCCAAGGGGCCAAAGGGGCGGGGCCCCATATGGGAAATAGAGGTAATTCCTTTAAATCGCTACTAGTCATAAAGTTATGAATGGTTTTTAACGCAATTTAGTAAGAAACATCCTTTGGGAAAGGGGAACAGATTTTGCATAAATGGTGACTCTGACCCCAAGGGGCCAAAGGGGCGGGGCCTAATGGGGAAATAGAGGTAATTCCTTCAAATCGCTACTAGTCATAAAGTTATGAATGGATTTGAACCCAATTTGGTCAGAAACATCCTTTAGGAAAGGGGAACAGATTTTGCATAAATGGTGACTCTGACCCCCAAGGGGCCAAATGGGCAGGGCCTAATGGGGAAATAGAGGTAATTCCTTCAAATCGCTACTAGTCATAAAGTTATGATTGGATTTATACCCAAATTGGTCAGAAACATTCTTATTTGAAGGGGAACAGATTTTGCATAAATGGTGACTCTGACCCCCGAGGGGCCAAAGAGGCGGGGCCCCATATAGGAAATAGAGGTAATTCCTTTAAATCACTACTAGTCATAAAGTTATAAATGCATGTTGTAAACTCAGAGAGTCTGGACTTCAAAAGTTGTATTAATATCTCTGAATTAGATACACAGCATTTTGAAACCTTTGGTTGCAGTACATAGATAGACACACACATATATATGTAGATCAATATTAACTTTTTACGAGATCAGTTTCCCATTTCTTTAAAGTTCTGATTAAAACTATTGATGAAAATATCTTGAATGTAGTGTTCATAATCATTGGTTTAGAGATACGTATCTATATTGGAATATAACAGACAAAAACAGTGTCCTCTGAAACATATCAAAATGAATTAAAACAACACATAGACTTGAACATTATTGCTTTCATTCATTTAATAGTGTTCTAATTTATTTTGATATATCTCGCTGGACACTTATTTTATCTGTTATGTTTCAATACATATGAAAACATGAAATAAATGATTTGTTGGTCAAATGATTTGAGAGGAAAAGCATCTATTTTGATTGATCTGATGCTCTGAGTTGTAAAAGTTCATGTGATCTTGGTTTGAGATTTAATTGTACAAGCAGTACATCAAGCAGCGGAGAGAGATTAATTGTCAGAGTATTACATAAACCTGTACTCTGTATTCAAGCCATTGATTTTCTAGTTGGCATTGAAGAAAGCTTGTAAGCCATAAACATGGGCAGTGTTCCCATCAGTAACAGAGTGGTGCTGTGATCATTCTGAGATGAGTTACATCTCCAGACCATTAAAACAATAAAATCCAACTGTAATGTCATCACCAATGCCTCTTACATGTACAAATTATTTCATTGATAGTCTACAAGTGGAGCTTTTATGAATCAGTTGGAAACTAAAACACACTTAATCAGGAAATAGTTCGCAACTTTGGAACGGTTTTCTCTCCCAAGAAACTCTACAGTGCATAAACCTAGTCATAGAATGGGCATTTAAAACAGTCAAGAAGAATGGAACTTGGTTACAGGTGCTAATTTGGATGGGATATCCAGGTACGGGGTGTGGGTAATAGCTGATGATATCCATGGTGAACTTGTACTATAAGATCCTACATGACACCTCTCACTAACTCTCAATGGTCCTTTGCGGTGCTTTAGTGTGTCGTAAGGTTATAAAACAGAGGATGCTTTCAAAACTGGGGTCCTAATTCAAGAATCGGAAACAAGATTCAAGAAAAACATCATCAACTATTTTATTTATATCCGATGCTTTAAAACAAGTAGGTATCTACTAGATTTTGTGGTGAGAATTGATTCGCAAAGAGTGTCCCATAAAAAAAAAAAATAATAATAAAAAAAAAAACCAACCTTAGATTGCCTTATATACAAACCCCGTCCCACAGACAATGGGACAGAGAGGAATGAACTCAGGTCCCCTGGACTACCTATTTAGTTGTTCTTGCAGTGTTCCCGAACTGGTTATCCATCCCACTAAGTGTTCTGTAATTGTCTTCGTATTTCCTAACAACCTGATATATACTTCACATTAAAATACAAACATTAGTTTGGTCTGTTTCCTCTGGAACGTAATGCCAGTGATGGCTCGGGCCTCTTGTTAGTGTTCAACCACCTAGGAAATGAATTTTTTATGCGGTAGATTTTGATTAGAGAAGTTTTGGGTTGTCGTCTTATTTTTCTGACAGGGTGGTTATAAGAATACAACTACTACACTCCCACAGAGTTTGAATCTGTCCGCTTGTTTTCCATTTACCTAATCAACAGTTCCCTGAGAGAAGGAGAATCGAGTATTGTAGAAAGCATATTGTGGCTATATTGACAAAGTTTAAAGAACCTTGGTCCTAGGAGGCAAATAACATTTGATTTGCCTATAGATTTCTGATTCACAATCTAAGGATTTTCACAGCAGTATATCCATTATTTTTGTTCATTTTGTGGAAGTTAAGATGTCCAATTAGGGAGGAAAATAAGGTGTTAAGCCTGTTCTGATGCTCTGATAACATAGTCTGTCCCGTACTGACTGACAACTGATGCAGGGGTCGTATGAATTGTGAAACAGAGGTCGTAGAATTACGGTCATTACGGGATGAAAATTGCACAAGTAACTGTCGTTATTCCTTTCTCTACCCCAATTATTGCATCTTTGGTTAGGAAACGGAGACATGACATTTTTTTTTCTTGATTTACTAGAATCTGTCCTGTAATGCTACAAGTGAGCTAAATTAGCTATAATTCTACTGTTCCATTCCTTTGGAAACAAAAGTCAGTCAAATTTTCTTGTAATTTGATGCTGCTTTTCGTGTAATGTAATATTGGCAAACAAACAGCCTCTTTGATTTTGTTCTAATTGAAATGCTTCATTTATTGGAATATTGGCAAACCGATAACCTGTTAATTGCTTTTAAAATTTTCTGAAGAAATTTCTTGATAAACTTTGGAAAAACAAGAAACTATGATTGTATTTTTTTTATTGGCAATTAACAGAATGACTTTTGAATTTTCTTGATTTAATTTCTCTTGATATCAGTAAATATGTGTCACTCTTACTACTGTTTTATCCGTAACCTGATTACCTCTCTATCAGCCGCTGAAGATTCCCACTAGATGTCACTACTAGTGATGGCAATCTCTTCAGCAGTGCCCGATAAATAGGTAGAGAAGTCAGTGTTTCTGGACTGTATCTTGTCACTGATAAGGTTAAATTGCATGCGAACATGCGATACTTGTGGCTGTTATGTAGAATGAATCACAGACACTCTGGTCTTCTCTCATTGATCGCTGATCACCATGACAACCGACATACCTGTGCAGGTGTTTCTGTGTATTCATCACTGTTTTATTTCTATAGATATGAGATATGTTTTTAATTAGTGTTTCTAGATAAGGATGAGATCTGAGTTGTTTGTGGATTTCAGTCTGGGGGAGACACAAGATAGTCAAGTTGTTTGTGGATTTCAGTCTAGGGGAGACACAAGATAGTCAAGTTGTTTGTGGATTTCAGTCTAGGGGAGACACAAGATAGCCAAGTTGTTTGTGGATTTCAGTCTGGGGGAGACACAAGATAGTCAAGTTGTTTGTGGATTTCAGTCTAGGGGAGACACAAGATAGTCAAGTTGTTTGTGGATTTCAGTCTGAGGGGGAGACACAAGATAGTCAAGTTGTTTGTGTATTTCAGTCTAGGGGAGACACAAGATAGTCAAGTTGTTTGTGGATTTCAGTCTAGGGGAGACACAAGATAGTCAAGTTGTTTGTGGATTTCAGTCTGAGGGGGAGACACAAGATAGTCAAGTTGTTTGTGGATTTCAGTCTAGGGGAGACACAAGATAGTCAAGTTGTTTGTGGATTTCAGTCTAGGGGAGACACAAGATAGTCAAGTTGTTTGTGGATTTCAGTCTAGGGGAGACACAAGATAGTCAATTTGTTTGTGGATTTCAGTCTAGGGGAGACACAAGATAGTCAAGTTGTTTGTGGATTTCAGTCTAGGGGACACACAAGATAGTCAAGTTGTTTGTGGATTTCAGTCTGAGGGGGAGACACAAGATAGTCAAGTTGTTTGTGGATTTCAGTCTAGGGGAGACACAAGATAGTCAAGTTGTTTGTGGATTTCAGTCTAGGGGAGACACAAGATAGTCAAGTTGTTTGTGGATTTCAGTCTAGGGGAGACACAAGATAGTCAAGTTGTTTGTGGATTTCAGTCTAGGGGAGACACAAGATAGTCAAGTTGTTTGTGGATTTCAGTATGGGGGAGACACAATATAGTCAATTTGTTTGTGGATTTCAGTCTGGGGGAGACACAAGATAGTCAAGTTGTTTGTGGATTTCAGTCTAGGGGAGACACAAGATAGTCAAGTTGTTTGTGGATTTCAGTCTGGGGGAGACACAAGATAGTCAAGTTGTTTGTGGATTTGTAGTCTGGTAATTCAGCAGAGGTCTATCATGATCCCTAATTTCCATAGCAATGACATCGAACATTTTTCTGTACATAGTGAAAATTCAATACCTGTATATTGTTGGAGTTTTTTAATGTCAAAGGTCAGTATCCCCAATCCAAATTGTCAAAGAACCTGTCAACAAGCTCAGCTGTCATCAGGCAGGTCCTCTATCTGTATGTAAACAGTAATCTATACAAATATGTCTCCTTTAGTCAATGTCATGTACTCCCCACAGCAATCATCCTTAATCTGTAAAAGTGGCATAAATCTCTAAGAAGTGGCCTTAGTCTATGAATAGTGGTGTTAACCTCCAAACAGTTGCCTTAGTCTATAGTGGCATAAGTATCTAAGCAGTGGCCTTAATCTGTAAATAGTGGTGTTAATCTCCAAGCCGTGGCCTTAGTCTAAATGGCATTAATCTCAAAGTAGTGGCCTAATTTATGCTGGTTAGCAAAAACCTTAATCTCAAAGTGGCATTGCTCATATTGGAGTCATGTCATTTATTCAAAGCCATATAGATATACAATTTCAAAGCAACGTCCTTCATTCCAAATTTGTCTTACTTCAACCAACATGTCCCAGCATCTCAAAGTGGCCAACTTGAATCCTGTTGTGTCGGCTTCATCTGTCCATGTCGGGCTGGAGACCTAGCCTGGACATCAGTGAAGAGTTCACGAGGCCTTAGCCAGAGTCCTTGTTTCTCTGATCCTTTAGAACACTCTGGCCAAGTTGAGCTCCAAAGTCAGGAGAGGTAATCATTGGAGTTGTGTACTCTCGGGTGGGTAGGCTGACACCATCAAGTGGGCTCCAGTTGATGTTAGCACGTTCATGTAATCAATCAGCCAGTTTGGGGGGAGAATCTCCAACCAGATTGCTAATCGCCAATATTGTAAAAACTTGCCTCACAAATCAATTGATTCAAGGAAACTGCAACATTTGGTCAGAATAATTACTGAGCGTGCCTCTGTTTACATCTCAAGATTGTTTGGCCTAGTCTGGACACATAGAAATATTGACTTAGTATGAATCTGGAAGAAAAATCTGCAATTGTGAAGGATGCATATGAACACTTGAGGTCAGATTTATCAATGTGATGCTTCTATCGCTCTCAATGGCTGGCATAGCAACATTTTACTCCAGTAACGCGTCACTCAAGCGACACGTCACTCTAGCACCACAATCCAGCAACACGTCACTCCTGCAATGAAGATTGTTACACAATAGACATACCAAAGTATTTTTTTTTTTTGCCCATTGATCCATCTATCATTTTTCAGGATATAGCAAGTTGTAATTTATTGGTCAAAAATGGCGATATTTTGTGGGTTTTTTCACTTGGTCATGTCAATTGGCACAGTATGGGGTAGTGGAGTCAGGTTCATGTCAAATTTTAGATCAATTTAATTGAAAATTTTGTAAAAAATAAGACCTAATGACAGTTGACAGGTTGAGGATTATTGAGTATTGACAGGAGCGGTAAGAGAATCTGTGTTGTGAGAGCCTCCAGGTCTGTTTGTGGGCATTAATCACAGCCCACTAACCACCATCCATCTTTTAATTACCATGGAATCCAAAGTAGATCAGTATCTCCTTCATTTCTTACTGCCAATTAAATCATGGAGAAATATTTTTCATTTTGATAGGGTGTGCAAATGTGACTGGGTGTTTATGGTAAATACATCTATCACTTGTTCACAGATGTTGGAGGATGGGGTTTTAATGAGGGGTTATATGCCTACACCAAGGGTTAGTCTGACACGGTTTGTGAGGCCAAATCTGGTGTGAAACCTTCAGGATAAACATTGACCTGAGAGGTGAAACACACTACTAAACATTAACACCTTCCACTGTGATAAATTGATTCCAAAGATGGATTTTCTCTCCAAATTGATTGATAAATAACCTCCCTAGAAACATGTTCAGTTTTCATTAGAAAAATACCGCTGAAGGCATTCTGTTTTTCTTCAAAATGAAAATGAGTGATATTAACAAAATGGCAAAAAATATGCCTATCCATTAAAATGAAGACATGTTTAAGAGCACTCTTACTTTATAACTGTCTCAGGGATATTTACCCATCATTTCAATACACTCTGTAGTTGAAAAAAAGTGATTGCAATAATACGTTTCCTTTAATTATCTTTTTCTAATATAGCATCTGTTCTGGTTTGATGAATATATTTTTTTAGATTGATATTCATACAAATCATATACATGATAGTCGGTATAATCTGGCACGGAGCCAGGGCTTTAACATGCGAGATGTTGTCACCGTAAGGTCAACATGGATTGACAGAGTGTCATTTTTTCCCCTGGATTTTGGCTCCGGCCAGACGCTTTCTATTTCTTAAATACAAAACATGCATCAGAATCGGTCTTTTTTTCCTGATATTTTTTCAAAAATTTTGAAGATCATTCATGATGATGAATAAGAAAATTACAGGGAGAATTTGGCTGTCCAATATGGATATATTATTACACTGTAATCTATTATAAAGTCATCTGTTGTTGGAATCTTTGGAAGAACAAGAGCAATAAGGTCTTACACAAGACAAATGATGTTGTACTCTTCTCTATAAAAAGGATGTATTACATATGAAGTGAATATACTGCTGCTCTTTTATCTCCATACTTCATGCCAATTGGGTAGTTTTTATTTGCCTAAGGCCATTGTTTGTCTCCAGTACCAGACTTCTGCTACCATCACAATTTCAGTATTGATTCCTTACAAATACATATAACAAAACGATCTTGACGGTCCCTGATTTTGGATAATGTGTATCCCAGAGCGAGGTTTTGGTGGCCTTTATTCCGACCCTATATGAATCCTCTGAGACTGTGTGTTGTGGGGGAATCCATGCCACAGGTTTGCCCCTTGATATTCCCAGTTTACGCTAATGGTATTGGATCCTACAAGGTTTAAAAGCAGATGTCTGTGAGAGAATGTTGATGTCATCACCAATATATCGTCATAATCTCAAAAGCAACAACTCAACAAAATGAAATTTCCTCTAGCTTTAATGCAATGGAGCATAACTTCTATAGAAATGTTGACTTTATCTGTGTTTATTTCATAACCTCCGAAGAACTTTCTAGTTTGTTCTGTTTGATGGCACATGAGATTATACATCGTTGTCCATAACCACAGTAAAGACCATTGTGATATAGGATAATCAGTACTGTTATTGTAGTTGATATCTACTTGTATTCGTAACGACAGTTATTGAATATTGATAATACAATAAAGCTGTACCATTCGAAAAAAATCATATACAGGGAGAGAAATCTGATCGGAGAACCATTAGCTATGAGTCTGTGGGTGCATGGACTTATCAGTCCTCCATGTTTATGTACTTGACGTGAATCTTGTGTCACATACAATATATGATTACTAGGGTTTTATATTCCAACCAATGATACTTATAGGCCAGAATGGCAAGAGAACCGATTGTTAGGTTAGGTTCCATGTCTGTTTATATGGATTCAGTGCTATGATTTCATCTATTTTATCTTAACAATGATATTTTATGAGTTTTAGATCAATATTAAGCTTTTGTTACATACTGAAATAGTGTTTTATTAATGGAAGTCATTATTCTACGCAGTACATTCCAGTTGGGCTGATAATATTTTATGCCAAAGGTTAAAGGTCATCTATATTTAAGAGGTTACCATGATTATCTTAGCAAACTGATCTATATTCATGCAACTAGTGTCACCAAATGAACATTCACTTTCTAATCCTTTGGAGCAGTATTTTGATCAAGTGAACAATTTGCCTGGAGACTTTGACCTTTGACTAAGGTGACCCTGACATCGTAACCCTTCATTTGGGGTCACCATAGCAATCCTGGTGTTGAAATTTAGGATAAAGATTCAAATAAACAGCAAATAGGTGACTTCAGGTGAGAAAGGAAATGCAGGTGATGTGTGATCGGGAGATGTTGATTTATCATTCATCCCCCCCCATCAATTATCTCCTTGATGTAGTCATTGATGTATTCATTGAGGTATGAACCTGTTTACTATATTTTGCCTTTGCCAGATTTGGTCAGTGTACATATGAAGACCGTGAAAGCATCAAAGTGTCTGAGGTTTGTCTGGGCTGTATCAGGTTTCTCTATGTTGACAGAGTTTCCTTAGTTCTGTATATCTTTCCCATGGCTTCCAAACACAAAATCTGTGTATATTCAACAAAAAAATCCCAAGACATTAGTTTATTTGTGGGTGACCACAACATTTAAGCCATTAAAGGGTCCACTTTAGTGGTCAAACAATGATTTACTGTGGTCAGTTGCTGGACCACACACACCACATTAAGCTGTGGTCAGTGCTAGGCTGTGGTTTGACCAGTCCCAATATTGTCAGTCTGATGTATGGTCAAGCTATGATGCCATTATCAGTGGTAGAAGAATTAACTATTGTCCAAAATAGGGTTACTTTTACTTGTCATTGTCCAAGGCAGTAGTTATACATTCACCTTGGGTCAGAATTAGAGTTTTATAGATCTATATTAGCCTTTGTGGGATAAGATTCACATCGGCAAAGTATAGGTGAAATAGATCAAACTTTAAAACCAGGGATTTAATTGAAAAAAGAAAACAAATTTACGACCTTAATGTTCTAGAACCAAGTTTAGAATGTTCTATTAGGCTAAAGAAATGTTGTTAATTTGAAAAAAAGGAAGATTTATGAGTAAGACTGAGTTTCTTCACAGGAATTCCCAGTAGATTAGTCGATCACACCTTAAGAATCATCACTGGTGGTCTCTATAGTGATAACAGTTATAATTTATTGAAAACAAAATTAGCATTATTCTAAAGAAGAAAAAAATGTAAATTGGAAGAAGTTGAATAGAGTATTATAATTCCTCAAACAATTTAGCTTCATCTGATACAAAATTTACATAATAGGAAACTTAGCCCAACTGAAATACCAATTGTTTGAAACTGATTAAAGAGTGCCCCTTGTCCTATTCTGAAAAGCCTCTCAGTAAGTTAACTCTTGGTAAGTACTAGAGTAGTTGGGTATAGATAGACAAAAGAGTAAAAAGCCCCTTTTCCCCATCCTTCAGTCTGAAATGAACCTCATTTCAAAAGTGGAGTATAGATAGACAAAACAGTAAAAAAAAACCTTTTCCCCATCCTTCAGTCTGAATTTAACTTCAGTACGAAAGTGGAGAGTAGACAAAACAGTGAAAAAAACCCTTTTCCCCATTCTTTAGTCTGAATTTAACCTCCGTTCAAAAGTGGGGAGTACATCCTTCAGTCTGAATTTAACTTTCAGTACGAAAGTTGAGAGTAGATAGACAAAACAGTAAAAAGTCCATTCTCCCCATCCTTCTGTCTAAATTTAACCTCGATAAGTACTAGAGTGGGGTATAGATAGACAGAACTTTGTTAAACTTTCTTTTTTTCATCTAATTCTGTGTGCATAGTACAAGAGATGTTTTTTTCACATGTTGAACCTTGTGATTTGTTTTCTCTCGGTCGTCCTAGGTAGGTCTGAGCATTCTAATGCAACAATGACACCAGATGACAATGCTCCCGCGTAGACTTGCACACAATAGCTACCCAGCTGAGCAGACACTTGAGCGAGGAATCCCCACCGAGGGTACACATTCAGGAGGACACAAAATCTACGATATACTACACACAAACTGTGTTTACATTGTTATAGAGATGAAGGAATGAAATTAGCCTTCTGTTCAGATATAATATGAAACATTTGCAAGATTTTTTTCGTTCAGGTGTAATTTGAACCATTCATAAAACATCTTGAGATTCCAGTCTTTCTCACTATACAGTAAAGGTTAAATAGTTTGCTCCTTCACGATTTTTAATTCACTATTTATCAGTTGAAATATGTGAGTTTTTTCGTTGCTTTGAGGTCTTGCACAGATCCAATTAGACAATCCAGGAAAAAAGGATCCAGGTTAATAGTGAGTCGCCTCAGGTACCTTAATCTACACTATATCCACAAGTAACTTCATAGTCTCAGTCGCTGAAATGTTTGACTTTGTCAATCCCGACTGTCACAGATGTAAGCTTTTAATGATAGTCTAGTTTTGTTTAACGTAATGTATTACAACTCTCGTAACACATTATAGCTCGGGTGGGAAAGTCCGACACCTTTATTCCCAAGCTTGACTTCCCATTCCTCAGAGGTAGAAATTACTCACCTATTACGAGGTGACTACTCTGGCTTTTCTGTGTATTATTGAGATTGATATCGGCTGGTAGATTTTCCCACCACACAACTATAGTCATACTGTATGAATTCAAACCGGCTCATCTTGTCAGCACAGATTTTAAAAAATAGTAGAGCACAGTAAATTATTGTCAATTTTCTGATGTTAATTCGATCATATTTAAATTATTGTATAAAATGGCTATTAGTGTCTGTGTTCATGTATGAAATAGTTCTCATGGCAAATCACTGCACTATAAGCAGTTTAAAATCTTTCATGATATTTGATGCAGATTGAGATGAAATTGTACTTAGAAAGGTAAAAGTTCCATGGAATTTAACTGGACTTGATTGTAGAACATGCTACTGTTACAGAAGTGTGAAACATGAATGTAAACATGATAAAGTCAGATGCATGTTATAATTGATAAATATTGATAGGGAAAGAAATTTACAATCACTTTCCAAAGGTGTGACACCTCATATGTATGGGAGTGATCATGACCACATAACCTTCAGCAGATCAGCTGGACAGGTTAAGAACAATTGTTAGTTTAACTTACAAAACATACAAATCTATAGATCAGTACTCAGAATACATCATAACTTGTATTTCATGCATTTTAATGCCACCTTCATCTGTTCCTGTTACGTCACAGTGATGGTTGTGTCGCCAAGTCACAGTGATGGTTGTGTCGCCATGGTGATGGTCTGGCATGCATGCCCATGGACCAGAAATAGCAATGTTTTACTATTTCCTTCATTAGGCATCCATATAAGACAGGATGTCTTTGCTGTGCCATCCACTTCCTGTGCCATCCACTTCCTTTGTGTTTCGGTCGTACATAAATTCTGAAGCTGTAATATGTTCGCCCCTACCTTATGATACTCAATAAATTAACCACTTTCATCTTGCCTACCTACCAATTATAATTGTCTACAAGTTCTATATTTGAAAAAAAAATCAATTTTCTATGTTTTTCCCCTTTGAGTATGACTTCCCCTCTTCTCCCTCCCCCTACCAACTCCTCATTGATGCAGGCAGCTAAACCAGGGATTAACAGCAATTTTTTCCCTGTCTAATTATCTATTATAAATGCTCAATAAATCTCTATACATACACAGGAGATCAATGGTGTGTCCATTTTTGCAATGTGGCTGCCACTGGTTATCCTCTGGAACAATTGCAGTAGAAGGCGTCCTTATCAAGTACAAATCCATTGCATGCACATTGTATAATTGTAGATAAGAAGCATGCTTCCTTACCGACCCAATGTGCCCTTATCAACTGATCAGCAATATACATGCATTTATATTATTTATGACATAGCCACAATTCAGGCTTGTTAAGATAGAAATTCTGTCAAGAATGCTGAACTTATGTTCTCTTTTGATATGAAAGCAGAGTTAATCAGACAGACTGAAGTTAGTGTGCATAATTCATGTTTAAATGTGTCTGGCAGGTGGACAACCTAGTGACAATCAGTACATATCAGTACTCTATCTTAAAATTCTCAACATCTGTCATCTCAGAAAGCTTTCTCCATCTTTTAAAATGGATGTCTTGAAATCTTTCCATCTTTTAAAGAGAAAAAGCTGCATACATAATTTTTGAAACCTTTTAGAAAAGAAACAAAAGTAAGGATGTTTTAGCTGTTACTTAATGCTTTGTGTGTAAAAAAAACTCCCCTTATTACAATCACATGGATTTCATGTATTGTCCCAGTTGGTTAAAAATCTAACAGCCTGTAAGCCATGCTGGTCAGCCCTGATGTAGGGTAAAGTTTAGGGAGTCTATAAGCCGTGCTGGTCAGCCCTGATGTAGGGTAAAGTTTAGGGAGTCTGTAAGCCTTGCTGGTCAGCCCTGATGTGTGGTAAAGTTTAGGGAGTCTGTAAGCCATGCTGGTCAGCCCTGATGTAGGGTAAAGTTTAGGGAGTCTGTAAGCCTTGCTGGCCAGCCCTGATGTACATTGTAGGGTAAAGTTTAGGGAGTCTGTAAGCCTCGCGCTGGTCAGCCCTGATGTACATTGTAGGGTAAAGTTTAGGGAGTCTGTAAGCCTTGCTGGCCAGCCCTGATGTACATTGTAGGGTAAAGTTTAGGGAGTCTGTAAGCCTTGCTGGCCAGCCCTGATGTACATTGTAGGGTAAAGTTTAGGGAGTCTGTAAGCCATGCTGGTCAGCCCTGATGTACATTGTAGGGTAAAGTTTAGGGAGTCTGTAAGCCTTGCTGGTCAGCCCTGATGTGTGGTAAAGTTTAGGGAGTCTGTAAGCCTTGCTGGTCAGCCCTGATGTAGGGTAAAGTTTAGGGAATCTGTAAGCCATGCTGGTCAGCCCTGATGTAGGGTAAAGTTTAGGGAGTCTGTAAGCCATGCTGGTCAGCCCTGATGTAGGGTAAAGTTTAGGGAGTCTGTAAGCCTTGCTGGCCAGCCCTGATGTAGGGTAAAGTTTAGGGAGTCTGTAAGCCTTGCTGGTCAGCCCTGATGTAGGGTAAAGTTTAGGGAGTCTGTAAGCCTTGCTGGTCAGCCCTGATGTAGGGTAAAGTTTAGGGAGTCTGTAAGCCTTGCTGGTCAGCCCTGATGTAGGGTAAAGTTTAGGGAGTCTGTAAGCCATGCTGGTCAGCCCTGATGTAGGGTAAAGTTTAGGGAGTCTGTAAGCCTTGCTGGCCAGCCCTGATGTAGGGTAAAGTTTAGGGAGTCTGTAAGCCTTGCTGGTCAGCCCTGATGTAGGGTAAAGTTTAGGGAGTCTGTAAGCCATGCTGGTCAGCCCTGATGTAGGGTAAAGTTTAGGGAGTCTGTAAGCCTTGCTGGCCAGCCCTGATGTAGGGTAAAGTTTAGGGAGTCTGTAAGCCTTGCTGGCCAGCCCTGATGTAGGGTAAAATTTAGGGAGTCTGTAAGCCTTGCTGGCCAGCCCTAAAGGGAGGACATGCAGTGTGGATGATGGTGAAAGTCCATTTACAATGTAACTTTTTTTTAGCCAACCGGAATGTTTTTTTTCAAATGAAGGAACTAGAAAGCCATTTGTTGGGTTATGGTTGAATGATATCCTTCTGTTATGGTAATTCTACCTGCATCCTCATGTTCATGGCGTATGAAACATTTTCATGCTTGAGAGATTTCACACCAAACTATTTTGTATGGATCATTTGGATTTTTTTAAACCTTCTTCCTCATCCATGTATAATTACTGATTGGCAATATATTAAAATTGATTTGTTTTCACTGAGGGATTGGTACTTGGCCACATGAAAGCACAGAGGTTTACATTGAGAAGGCTGACCCTACAATAGTTATGAAGATAGAAATATAGTGGTACTATCCATCATAAGCCTTCATGTAACTGTAGCAAAATGATTTCTTTGTGAATAGACTGTTGTCCTGGCTTTAGTCTGCTGATGAGATCCAATCATGGCTTCCATCCATAGACTGTGAGCTGTGTAGATTTAGGGGGCTGTGGAAGCCTTGAGTTGTGAGAGGTTATCAATATTAGACACCATTGTACCTCCGATTGATGGTACAGAGGCTGACGAGAGAATGTCACTGCTTTGTTTGTTTTGATCCAGTCCAGGCGCCCATCTATCATGGTGGGGAAAAGAAAATTAGGACCCTCCCCTAGCTCTCATGTAAATATGATTTGGGGATTAGAAAAGTGTTAGGATTGTTTGTTTAGTTGTCCAATTCCTCATTCATACTTCTTTCTGTTCCTCCTTCTTTGTCCCACGTCATTCCTCAGTTCTTTTGTTATTTCTTATCCGTTTGAGTTAAAACAGAGTGGGCAAAGACAATTATGACACAGCAAAAAGATTGACTTTGGCTATAACACCACATAAGGTAGATATAACTTACACTACACCTCAAATGACAAATGGACAGGAAGATTTATTGTTTTTATCAAAGTGAGATCAACATTAACCAACATTAGGATCAGTGTCTTAAAACACTTAAATTTTCATATGTACAGCGACCTGGTCAGGACCCCGCTACACGAGCGTCCTGTGGTTGATCATTCAAGGTCATTTCTGGTGACCTTTGGAGATGAAAGTTCAATATAATGATTTTTGATATGGACTGGAAATCATCGGATGAATAGCCACAGTAAAAACACAACATAAATCACCTAATACCAGATGGAGACAAACTGTTGAGTTAGTCAGATGTTCAACTGTAAACCATTGATGACTGGAATTAAAACATTTAGAATTGGATTATTGAGTTGTTTAGAATTTGTTTGAAACAAAGTGTCATAATGATGATTTAAAGGTTTATTTCTAAATTTAACATACCTGTTCACAATGCAATGGTTATTTGTTTCAAAACCAATCTGTGTCATTCCAATCGCGGATATGAGTTGTTACCTGTTTCAACCAATCAGCAGTATCTGTGTAAATACTAGCAGTACATTAGTCACTGGACTAGTACAAATGTCGGCCGCTAATTGAAGTTTCTGAAATTGGTGCCGGGGCATTGATTGAATCTTGACTCACCTCTATTAACATATTTGAACTTAACATTAAGCGGCATAATGCTATTTGTGTACATTATTGTTCTTTGGACATCGGACACTGATAGTCGGGTTGGACACTCATGACTGGGCCTGCTTAATTATGGCTATATACAACAGTTCAGACTTGATACAGCGTCCAGAATGACGATCTGACCTTCTGTTTGTCAATGTCTGGCCTATACTTAATGGAAAAAATGATTATTAAACAGAACAAGTTGTCAATGATGTTTCGGTTTGTGTGTATTGTTGGGATTTAATCGTTTGTCATTTCCTGGGTCACTATTACAACTGTCAAACAGTTTCTCAATATTTGCTCGCTGGAGACCATCCTTTCTGTGTATATTGACTTGACCAATATAATTCTGCCCTCAAACAATCACACCTTAATGATGCCTTTCATTTTCTTTGATTCCTATTTCCAATTATTCACCTGTAGGGCTTGCAAATGCATTCTGCCTGAGGTGAGAAACAGCGAGGCCGTCACGGTTGGATGACTGTCGATAACAGAGAATTGACTTTTATTCCACACATGGCTCACATAACTAAGTATTGATTGTATTTGGATGAATTCTAGATGAATGATTTATATCATTTAATGGGAAAAAAAGAAACAAAATCACAGTAGTAGTCTTGGTTTATTTACCTTGTTTCAACAACACAAACTGCCGAATGCCGATTGTGTAAGGTCGTTTCTGTTACGATCTTGACATCTTGTAGTTCGCCGATCTATAGCTATACAGTGAGCATAAAAACCTATGTAGCAGAGTTTGATTGGTTACCGAGGACAGAGAAACCCTTACATGTGATATTAAATTGAATAATATATTCCATTGTATTGTGGCATGTGGATGTGTTTGTTGAGACTAGTTGGGTCAGTTGAACGTCTCTCCTAGTGTCAGTGACAGCCGTGATAAGTAACAGTGCGGCAATGTGGGCTAGACTATCATAGTGACAGCAACAAACACATGTCATTGGTCAGTAGGACTGTGTGTGCAGCATGCATGTGGCTTGATTTGACTTCTGGAGTTTGACCATTAGATGGCATATCAGGTAAGTTACTACTTATACCTTCTGTTAAGTTCAGTTTCTTTTATTTGCGTTTTTGTAAAAATGAATTGTTTAAGTCTTTGTCATGGTTGTGACATGCCTTTCATGTTTTATTTTTCTTCTTCAATTTTTGTGCCTTTACAATTGCTTCATCAATGTGAAAAGGGTATATGTTTTTTCCTGCAATGGTTAATGTCTGACTTGTGTTATTATATAATTTCAGATCGTCATTACACCTTTTTTGTTTTGATCCATGATTTTTTTTGATAAATTCAATTTCAAACAAAGTGATGAGTAGTAGACTATTTCAAAGTTTCAAATTCTTAATTTTACATGTAAACTCTTAATGGAACAAGAAAAAATAAATTACATCAATACATTTTTTGCCTGTAAATACATTTGTGTGTTTCCTTATAAGATGACACCACCTTGCTCATTGCTGTTTTCACTCCGGAGTAATAACGTAGCCCAGCTTATATTGGTTATATCCTAGTGGTCTTACCAGATATCCGGGCTGTGTTGGGGACCACATATTGGATATGTCTCCTTAGGATAGATAGACCTCATCCTCTATTTGAAATGGAGATTCCTGGTTGTGTAATCTATTTCAGACACCACAGCCAATGTGTTCTTCTGTACTATCGTATATATTTTTTGTGCGTGGAGGTGGATTAGGTTCCCGATACTTCTGATATAACAGGGTCTTTTGGGAAGTAATTGGAAAAAGTAATGGAAAGGAGATATAGTGATGTACCTTATATCTGGTGTCATGACAACACTAACTGTTGTCCTCCACCATGATGTGTTTTATGACATCACATCCTGTCCTTAAGGGAGCTTATTGCTCTTGGAATTCACAATAAAATTATATCAGCACCTGAAGTATTTGTTGATGTTGTAAAAAACTCAATGACTTCCATACACACAGTTCCATTAACGAAGAAGGCCACAATACATATAACTGTCAAGTCGGGATTAACCATGACATTCAAACATACACATGACTCAGATTTTTCAGAAGGGTTTCACATCTGTAAGGCTTGTTTGCCTAAACGTGAATTTGTAAGGCTGTGATGTTGGTTGACTTCTAGGGTTAAAATGTCTATTTCAATAACATCAGGAACAAGCACAAAAATATCAGTAGAAATAATCAGTCACTTGAACATTTCTTCTCCTAAAAATGATCTGTAAAATGACTCTTATTAGGTTTATACAGCTACATGTATATCAATTTCTCCTAAACTATAGGTCTCCAGTAAATAATCATAGAAGTTTACTTTGAAAACGATTTTGGAAAGTGCAAGGAGTTCAAGCATACTCAAGTACAATGTTGTACAATTGAGCTGTCTATCAGATTAACTGTCTTAAGGGTTTTTGATTGTAGGACATTTAAAAAGAAACTTTAGTTATGTGATAAGTCTTTGTTTAATTGCTGGTGTAATTATTAAAATATTGTGATGGCCACATCCCTAAAGCTACAGCTGTAGTTTAGTTTATAATACATTTCCATAAATGACAATTTTGTTATCAAAACCAAAGATGTAATGGGAGAGACCTGTAGCTATTTGAACTTCAAGCAAATAATGGATTTGAGCAGGTGATGAAGATATATCTAGGAAAGTCAAAAACTAATGTTCCTTTGTAAATTACTGCACAATAAAGTAAGGTTAAATCTAAAGCCACCATAGAACTGTCATCAAAGAACTAAAGCTCACTACATGTATAAAACTAAAAGTCACCAGAGAACTAAGGGTCACTGGAGAACTAAAGGTCCAGAAGAACTACAGGTAAAACTATAGAACTAAAATTAAAGGTCACTACAGAGCTAAAGGTCATTGCAAAACTAAAGGTTACTGAAGAACAAAAGGACATCACAGAACTCAAGGTCACCATAGAACTTAAGGTCAAAACAGAACTGAAGATCAATGCCAATAAAGGTCACTACAAAACTAAAGGTCAATCCTAATTAAGGTCACTATGAAACTAAAGGTCAGTACCAATAAAGGTCACTATAAAACTTAAGGTCAGTACCAATAAGGGTCACTACAAAACTAAAGGTCAGTACCAATAAAGGTCACTACAAAACTAAAGGTCAGTACCAATAAAGGTCACTACAAAACTAAAGGTCAGTACCAATAAAGGTCACTACAAAGCTTAAGGTCAGTACCTATAAAGGTCACTACAAAACTAAAGGTCAGTACCTATAAAGGTCATTACAAAACTGAAGGTCAGTACCAATAAGGGTCACTAAAAAACTAAAGGGTAATATTCTTGTCTGTATCCCTGTAAATACTCTGGTGAATTTCTTGGTGATCTAACAGCTATCACCTCACATCTGAGCAGTGGTCCCTTGTGTCACAATTCTGTAAAGGTCAAGGGAAAACTACTTCAGCACATCTTACATTAATCTCTTTAGATCTGCTGTTGATCAAGGTCATACAGTTTCCCAGTCAAGGTCAATGAACTTTACTTGTATTAGAGACTTTATTTGATGATTAGACATTGTAATATATATATTATGTTTCAGTTGTCATGTAAGACACCACACCATATCATTCTCTTACAGAACCCCACAGTCATTTCAAAGAGCCACAGTTGTAAGTTATATAAGTTGAGGAATAGATTTCAGAGAGTGACATGTTAGGACCACACACATTTTGAATAAATTGAGCAAGACGATTGAACAGTAAGTAAACCATTGTCATTGAAAGTATGACATTCCTTCTGCAGCATGTTAAACCGCACATCTTTGTTAAATATTTCTATAACAGATCATATTGTTTTGAAATGCTGAAAATAAAAATAATTAATTCTGTCAATTAAAAGTCAAATTAATGTTTTGGGAGAAAAATCTATAAAAAATCAAAAATCATTTTAATATAATTGATCACTGAACACAGTAGGAAGATGTACTGCTGTATGGCAGTTCCCCACAAAGTATTAACATCTAAAGGAATGGAAAGCAACAGATCGGCTTTTGATGACAGAAGATGGTCCGAATGTTCTGTCCATTGCGGTGATATGGTGAGGTTTATGAACACACAGGTTTGTCACTTGGGCTGGAGTTTGGTATCAATATCTATTAAACCCAGTACTGTAATGAGGATGAGGGATGTGTACACGAGGCCCGTTAATAAAGATTGATCTCCGCTAGGAATGGGAGACTGCAACTCCCAGCACTTCTGTAATGGATCAAGCCTGATGCAAACTCTTGCACAACTATGAATGAGACAGAATCAGGACTCTGGTTTAAACTTTCATGAAAAAATCATTTGGAATGGTGATCATCTATCAGAGTGGATGTTCTTTCTGACAGATGGAGAGTAAATCTGCTGGGATAAGCTGTAACCAAAGAAACATGGAAGTCAGTGTTATGGTGCTGGAAACAAGTCTACATCATGTGGTAGTTTAGTAAAAAAAACAAAAAAAAGATGTTTTGTTCTGCATGGTCCTGCAAAAAAATTTGTAATCCATGTTTTAGATGAGTTTTATTAATGTTAAACTCTGTTTATTGAAATAAAAGCTATATCTATTTTTATTCTATTTTTTCCAATTGTTGAGAGAAAATGTTTGTCATTGGAGACACATTCAATTGTGGCAGCAAATTCATATGGTCTTTTTGTTGGCCATACTGGTGTTACAAATTTGACTTGTGTATATACTGGTGTTACAAATTTGACTTGAGTATACTGGTGTCAGAGCGTGGACACACAAAACAGCTTGGTTTTTAGATATCCTTATTGTTTTTGGTCCAAGCTATCTTTAATGAGATCCCCAATCACTTCAGTATGATATAGCATGGTTGTCTTCAATTCCTGTTTTCAGGTTGTCGATAGGTAACAAACCTTTAACACAATAAGCCCATGTCTGGTAATAAGCCCACCTAATATTTATTACAGTTCAGTGGAAACTCAACAAGTGTGTTCTTTTTATTGTTCACTAGTCAACAAAATACTTTTGAGTCTGAGATTAATCATGCCGCACAGGGATAACAGTAGGATGAGTAATGTAGTACATAATTATATTTGGGCACACAAGTAAGTGGAATGGGTGTTCCTTACTCAGGGTGTTCAGGATTTACACCTGCATGGCCAGAAACCAATGATGAAATTCCCCATGCTTTTTTTATTCCGATGCATTTGAATGAAGTATAATATATGCTTTTACAATATGTCAAGATTTTGATAAATTTTCATTTCACATTTGGCAAGACTAAATTCACAAGGAATAATAGAAATGATATGAGTCAAAAGAATGAGAAAAATAAAAGATAAAATTTGTGAGATATTGTCAACGAGCATTTAATGTGAACTATGTAGTGATTGATGACGGGGAATGGTAACTGGATATTTAATGGTGATAAAGGGATATTGTCCTTCACTACCAACACCTAATTAGGGCTGTAGTCATGTCTATCTAGTGATGTAGTCATGTGTCTCCACTGTCAGGTAATCCACTCCTATTTAGTGATGTAGTCATGTGTCTCCACTGTCAGGTAATCCACTCCTATTTAGTGATGTAGTCGTGTGTCTCCACTGTCAGGTAACCCATTCCTATTTAGTGATGTAGTCGTGTGTCTCCACTGTCAGATAACCGACTCCTATTTAGTGATGTAGTCGTGTGTCTCCACTGTCAGATAACCGACTCCTAATTAATGCTGTAGTCATGTGTCTCCACTGTCAGGTAACCCACTCCTATTTAGTGATGTAGGTGTGTATCTCCACTGTCAGGTAACCCACTCCTATTTAGTGATGTAGTCGTGTGTCTCCACTGTCAGGTAACCCACTCCTATTTAGTGATGTTGTCGTGTGTCCCCACTGTCAGTAACCCACTCCTATTTAGTGATGTAGTCGTGTGTCTCCACTGTCAGGTAACCCACTCCTATTTAGTGTTGTAGTCCTGTGTCTCCACTGTCAGGTAACCCACTCTTATTTAGTGATGTGTGTCTCCAATGTCAGGTAACCCACTCCTATTTAGTGATGTTGTCGTGTGTCTCCACTGTCAGGTGACCCACTCCTATTTAGTGATGTAGTCATGTGTCTCCACTGTCAGGTAACCCATTCCTATTTAGTGATGTAGTTGTGTGTCTCCACTGTCAGGTAACCCATTCCTATTTAGTGATGTTGTCGTGTGTCTCCACTGTCAGGTAACCCACTCCTATTTAGTGATGTTGTTGTGTGTCTCCACTGTAAGGTAACCCACTCCTATTTAGTGATGTAGTTGTGTGTCTCCACTGTCAGGTAACCCACTCCTATTTAGTGATGTAGTTGTGTGTCACCACTGTCAGGTAACCCACTCCTATTTAGTGATGTAGTCATGTGTCTCCACTGTCGGGTAACCCACTCCTATTTAGTGCTGTAGTCCTGTGTTTCCACTGTCAGGTAACCCACTCCTATTTAGTGATGTAATTGTGTGTCTCCACTGTCAGGTAACCCACTCCTATTTAGTGCTGTAGTTTGTGTCTCCACTGTCAGGTAACCCACTCCTATTTAGTGATGTAGTCGTGTGTCTCCAGTATCAGGTAACCCACTCCTATTTAGTGATGTAGTCATGTGTCTCCACTGTCAGGTAACCCACTCCTATTTAGTGATGTAGTCGTGTGTCTCCACTGTCAGGTAACTCACTCCTATTTAGTGATGTAGTCATGTGTCTCCACTGTCAGGTAACCCACTCCTATTTAGTGCTGTAGTCGTGTGTCTCCACTGTCAGGTAACCCACTCCTATTTAGTGATGTAATTGTGTGTCTCCACTGTCAGGTAACCCACTCCTATTTAGTGCTGTAGTTTGTGTCTCCACTGTCAGGTAACCCACTCCTATTTAGTGATGTAGTCGTGTGTCTCAACTGTAAGGTAACCCACTCCTATTTAGTGATGTAGTCGTGTGTCTCCACTGTCGGGTAACCCACTCCTATTTAGTGATGTAGTCGTGTGTCTCCACTGTCGGGTAACCCACTCCTATTTAGTGATGTAGTTGTGTGTCTCCACTGTTGGGTAACCCACTCCTATTTAGTGATGTAGTCGTGTGTCTCCACTGTCGGGTAACCCACTCCTATTTAGTGATGTAGTTGTGTGTCTCCACTGTCAGGTAACCCACTCCTATTTAGTAATGTTGTCGTGTGTCTCCACTGTCAGGTAACCCACTCCTATTTAGTAATGTTGTCGTGTGTCTCCACTGTCAGGTAACCCACTCCTATTTAGTGTTGTAGTGGTGTGTCTCCACTGTCAGGTAACCCACTCCTATTTAGTGATGTAGTGGTGTGTCTCCACTGTCAGGTAACCCACTCCTATTTAGTGATGTAGTCGTGTGTCTCCACTGTCAGGTAACCCACTCCTATTTAGTGATGTGTGTCTCCACTGTCAGGTAACCCACTCCTATTTAGTGATGTAGTTGTGTGTCTCCACTGTCGGGTAACCCACTCCTATTTAGTATTGTTGTCGTGTGTTTCCACTGTCAGGTAACCCACTCCTATTTAGTGCTGTAGTTTGTGTCTCCACTGTCAGGTAACCCACTCCTATTTAGTGATGTAGTCGTGTGTCTCCAGTATCAGGTAACCCACTCCTATTTAGTGATGTAGTCCTGTGTTTCCACTGTCAGGTAACCCACTCTTATTTAGTGATGTGTGTCCCCACTGTCAGGTAACCCACTCCTATTTAGTGATGTAGTCCTGTGTTTCCACTGTCAGGTAACCCACTCCTATTTAGTGATGTAGTCGTGTGTCTCCACTGTCAGGTAACCCACTCCTATTTAGTAATGTTGTCGTGTGTCTCCACTGTCAGGTAACCCACTCCTATTTAGTGATGTAGTGGTGTGTCTCCACTGTCAGGTAACCCACTCCTATTTAGTGATGTAGTCCTGTGTTTCCACTGTCAGGTAACCCACTCCTATTTAGTGATGTAGTCCTGTGTTTCCACTGTCAGGTAACCCACTCTTATTTAGTGATGTGTGTCCCCACTGTCAGGTAACCCACTCCTATTTAGTGATGTAGTCCTGTGTTTCCACTGTCAGGTAACCCACTCCTATTTAGTGATGTAGTCGTGTGTCTCCACTGTCAGGTAACCCACTCCTATTTAGTAATGTTGTCGTGTGTCTCCACTGTCAGGTAACCCACTCCTATTTAGTGATGTAGTGGTGTGTCTCCACTGTCAGGTAACCCACTCCTATTTAGTGATGTAGTCGTGTGTCTCCACTGTCAGGTAACCCACTCCTAATTAGTGCTGTAGTCGTGTGTCTCCACTGTTGGTGTTCATTCTAACTTGTACTTTTAATAAAATGTGCGTGCTTGGCAACTGCAAAAAAAAAATATATAGAAAAAATCAGAAATAAACTGCAGGATAAGAATGCATGGTTCTTGAGTGGCGTTGAACCCCTATCCATCCCTCTTGGTATTTCAGATGTGGTATGATACAGATATTTGTAAAATGATTTGTATGACACTTGTTGTTGGTGATCGGTGATAATCGTATCCCTTTAGGACATTACACATGCGATAGTGTTACGGTATGTCTTTACCACTGTTCCTCGTCGAAGCATCGTCAGAACATCGTCAGCTGTGATCCTATGGATCACCAGGGTAATCTTATGTTTAACCAGGGTATCCATACAGAATTTTTTAACCAAAGTTAAGTAACACAATACAGAATTATCAACTTTCAAGGCTATAATGAATGCCCTGAGGACCTACCATTTCCAGTAGGGATACAGCTTGTTTTTAGATGGAGGAAAAACGTGAAAGTTTTGGATCAAAGAATCCAATCAGTTAAATCGTTGGTTATGACTCACATATCAACAAGCTTTTATTGATTGTTGTAATACTCTTTAGTTTTCACTGATGCTGTAGTCATTTAGCAGTTGTCTACATCAAGGTTTCAAATGTCAGTTGATTACTATGTTTTGTCAGCAAAGATCATCATTCGTCTGTTCTTCTGATGACATATGGTCATAAAGTGGAAAACACTGGATCAGAACTGGTGCATGTAGGTTTGATTTTATCAATATTTACAGATCAAAAGCTGTGCCCCATTGTCATTACTCGTATCACGATCATACAAGTTTTTGTCTCACGATTGTAGAAACATATTTCCTACCACACTTTCGACCTGCTTCTGGTATAATTATCTGGGGCACATCTTGGAAGGCGTTCAAAGAGCCAATGAAACCCTGCTTTACATGCTGGTTCTGAAACAATTACCATCCACTCTGCTGTAATTATTGGGAGATTTTCAACAGTGTTTGATCTCTGTATCCGCAAATGCTTATGACAAAAAAAAGACAAGCATAGACTTTTTGAATGTAGGGCTTTGTTCCTCGCATTGTCAAGGTATTGCCATGGAAACAGGATATCTATCAAATCCTCATCTTTTAGATGTTTGTTTTAGTTGTAGATTGAGTTGAGGTTTTGAGCACAAAAATGCATGTTTTATCACATGTAAACAGTTCTGTGGCGTCATATGCTGCATTAAAAGATATTTGAAATTGATAAATACATTTCAACAAAGTTTGCGTTACTTTACAAAACTTTACAAAGGACCATTTAATAATATGTTAATGGATTTGGAAAAACAAGTATTCTTTCATCTTTTCACTGCACTATGGCTGATGATTGCTGTATCTGTAATACAGTATATTAGGTTTAGTGTTGTTTTCCTTTAGTGAGGACTGTTCTACAAGGTTTAGTGTTGTTTAGTGAGGACTGTTTACAAGGTTTAGTGTTGTTTTCCTTTAGTGAGGTCTGTTCTACAAGGGTTAGTGTTGTTTACCTTTAGTGAGGACTGTTCTACAAGGTTTAGTGTTGTTTACCTTTAGTGAGGACTGTTCTACAAGGTTTAGTGTTGTTTAGTGAGGACTGTTCTACAAGGTTTAGGGTTGTTTAGTGAGGACTGTTCTACAAGGTTTAGGGTTGTTTAGTGAGGACTGTTCTACAAGGTTTAGTGTTGTTTTCCTTTAGTGAGGACTGTTCTACAAGGTTTAATGTTGTTTAGTGAGGACTGTTCTACAAGGTTTAGGGTTGTTTAGTGAGGACTGTTCTACAAGGTTTAGTGTTGTTTTCCTTTAGTGAGGACTGTTCTACAAGGTTTAATGTTGTTTAGTGAGGACTGTTCTACGATGTTTAGTGTTGTTTTCCTTTAGTGGGGACTGTTCTACAAGGTTTAGTGTTGTTTTCCTTTAGTGAGGACTGTTCTACAAGGTTTAGTGTTGTTTTCCTTTAGTGAGGACTGTTCTACAAGGTTTAGTGTTGTTTACCTTTAGTGAAGACTGTTCTACAAGGTTTAGTGTTGTTTACCTTTAGTGAGGACTGTTCTACAAGGTTTAGTGTTGTTTTCCTTTAGTGAGGACTGTTCTACCAGGTTTAGTGTTGTTTACCTTTAGTGAAGACTGTTTACAAGGTTTAGTGTTGTTTACCTTTAGTGAGGACTGTTCTACAAGGTTTAGTGTTGTTTACCTTTAATGAGGACTGTTCTACAAGGTTTAGTGTTGTTTACCTTTAGTGAGGACTGTTCTACAAGGTTTAGTGTTGTTTTCCTTTAGTGAGGACCGTTCTACAAGGTTTAGTGTTGTTTAGTGAGGACTGTTCTACAAGGTTTAGTGTGGTTTACCTTTAGTAAGGACTGTTCTACAAGGTTTAGTGTTGTTTACCTTTAGTGAAGACTGTTTACAAGGTTTAGTGTTGTTTACCTTTAGTGAGGACTGTTCTACAAGGTTTAGTGTTGTTTTCCTTTAGTGAGGACCGTTCTACAAGGTTTAGTGTTGTTTAGTGAGGACTGTTCTACAAGGTTTAGTGTGGTTTACCTTAAGTAAGGACTGTTCTACAAGGTTTAGTGTTGTTTTCCTTTAGTGAGGACCGTTCTACAAGGTTTAGTGTTGTTTAGTGAGGACTGTTCTACAAGGTTTAGTGTGGTTTACCTTTAGTAAGGACTGTTCTACAAGGTTTAGTGTTGTTTTCCTTTAGTGAGGACTGTTCTACAAGGTTTAGTGTTGTTTTCCTTTAGTGAGGACTGTTCTACAAGGTTTAGTGTTGTTTTCCTTTAGTGAAGACTGTTTACAAGGTTTAGTGTTGTTTAGTGAGGTCTGTTCTACAAGGTTTAGTGTTGTTTTCCTTTAGTGAGGACTGTTCTACAAGGTTTAGGGTTGTTTACCTTTAGTGAGGACTGTTCTACAAGGTTTAGTGTTGTTTTCCTTTAGTGAGGACCGTTCTACAAGGTTTAGTGTTGTTTAGTGAGGACTGTTCTACAAGGTTTAGTGTGGTTTACCTTTAGTGAGGACTGTTCTACAAGGTTTAGGGTTGTTTACCTTTAGTGAGGACTGTTCTACAAGGTTTAGTGTTGTTTTCCTTTAGTGAGGACCGTTCTACAAGGTTTAGTGTTGTTTAGTGAGGACTGTTCTACAAGGTTTAGTGTGGTTTACCTTTAGTAAGGACTGTTCTACAAGGTTTAGTGTTGTTTTCCTTTAGTGAGGACTGTTCTACAAGGTTTAGTGTTGTTTTCCTTTAGTGAGGACTGTTCTACAAGGTTTAGTGTTGTTTTCCTTTAGTGAAGACTGTTTACAAGGTTTAGTGTTGTTTTCCTTTAGTGAAGACTGTTTACAAGGTTTAGTGTTGTTTAGTGAGGTCTGTTCTACAAGGTTTAGTGTTGTTTTCCTTTAGTGAGGACTGTTCTACAAGGTTTAGGGTTGTTTACCTTTAGTGAGGACTGTTCTACGATGTTTAGTGTTGTTTTCCTTTAGTGAGGACTGTTCTACAAGGTTTAGTGTTGTTTTCCTTTAGTGAGGACTGTTCTACAAGGTTTAGTGTTGTTTTCCTTTAGTAAGGACTGTTGTACAAGGTTTAGGGTTGTTTAGTGAGGACTGTTTACAAAGTTTAGTGTTGTTTACCTTTAGTGAGGACTGTTCTACAAGGTTTAGTGTTGTTTTCCTTTAATGAGGACTGTTCTACAAGGTTTAGTGTTGTTTTCCTTTAGTGAGGACTGTTTACATGGTTTAGTGTTGTTTTTCTTTAGTGAGGACTGTTCTACAAGGTTTAGTGTTGTTTTCCTTTAGTAAGGACTGTTCTACAAGGTTTAGTGTTGTTTTCCTTTAGTAAGGACTGGTCTACAAGGTTTAGTGTTGTTTACCTTTAGTGAGGACTGTTTACAAGGTTTAGTGTTGTTTACCTTTAGTGAGGACTGTTCTACAAGGTTTAGGGTTGTTTAGTGAGGACTGTTTACAAAGTTTAGTGTTGTTTTCCTTTAGTGAGGACTGTTCTACAAGGTTTAGTGTTGTTTAGTGAGGACTGTTCTACGATGTTTAGTGTTGTTTTCCTTTAGTGAAGACTGTTTACAAGGTTTAGTGTTGTTTTCCTTTAGTGAGGACTGTTCTACAAGGTTTAGTGTTGTTTAGTGAGGACTGTTCTACGATGTTTAGTGTTGTTTTCCTTTAGTGAAGACTGTTTACAAGGTTTAGTGTTGTTTTCCTTTAGTGAGGACTGTTCTACAAGGTTTAGTGTTGTTTTCCTTTAGTGAGGACTGTTCTACAAGGTTTAGTGTTGTTTTCCTTTAGTAAGGACTGTTCTACAAGATTTAGTGTTGTTTTCCTTTATTGAGGACTGTTTTCAAGGTTTAGTGTTGTTTTTCTTTAGTAAGGACTGTTCTACAAGGTTTAGTGTTGTTTTCCTTTAGTGAGGACTGTTCTACCAGGTTTAGTGTTTTCCTTTAGTGAGGACTGTTCTACAAGGTTTAGTGTTGTTTACCTTAAGTGAGGACTGTTCTACAAGGTTATGTGTTGTTTTCCTTTAGTGAGGACTGTTCTACAAGGTTATGTGTTGTTTTCCTTTAGTGAGGACTGTTCTACAAGGTTTAGTGTTGTTTTCCTTTAGTGAGGGTAATATTTTTTGGTTCCTTTTCTTTCAATATTATGAAAATGTTCAGGCTGTGAAGTAGATAACAGCTCTGTATGTCATCTTGTCATCTGACCACATTTCTCATTTCAAAACAGACTGAACAGTTGGGCAAATTAAAAAGGCCATACAATATCTGTATTTCCAAGTCAGTAAGGTGTAGGGTACACTTGTGCTACTGGAGAAATCTCTCCAGGCAGACAAAACAATGAGACCAGAACACTTGTATGTCTAATTATAGTGAACAGTGTCCTATACTAGCAGACACAGGATGTACCACAAAGATAATTACCCAGTTAACATTGCAGCACATGATACCCATCGCCATCAAACTCCAGATGTATACCCTGAATAAGGCGTGATCATTATGTCGTCCAGATTGTGACCACATGCTTTTACAGAGCATCTCCTCTTGTCCCCGAAAACAATTACAACTACAGCAGAGGATTATCATGTGACCATCTATTTCAGAGACATGTATTTTTACATCCGGAGGTGTTGAAACTCATCAAATATTTATCCTAACATCTGTTTGTGAATTTCACGTGCTCAGTTTGGGGTATAAGGCACATAAACGTAACTGTTACCTCGGGCACGTGATGCCATGCAGCACGACTTTTGTGTAATTAGTGGGGCCTTTCGCCACAATTGCATCACTTTCAAACGAAGTTGCACTGTCTCAGCTGTTGTCATGGCAATGATCTGTAGGTAAAATATCTGATGATACAAATTATGTCAATAATAATGATTACCTGTTTTCATTAGGATATTATCTACTTGAAATTTTAAATTAATTATTTTAATCATAATTCAGATTTTGGTTTCTGTCAAAAATTTGTTATCAGCATTAAATGCTCTATTTGTTCTGTTGTGATAGTTTTCAGTATAATATGGACTAATAAGTATCCTGATGGTTCCCAATTTGTAAAAAGGTTGTTCTGGTAACCTGTGTGTTCTACCCCAGTCCACTCAATCCCGGCCACAAACTACCACAACCTACACTGCGGCCTCCACAAGGTCCCATCAGAGAGGTGTCTGGACTCTAATACATGTATGACTTTATTGCGGTTTACAAAGTTGTGTAATTTTAGGTCTGCTTAATTCATACACCAATATGTATGCCCGTCACAGAGGTCCCCTGTTGGCATTAGGCTGGCTTTAGATGGCTGGGGAATCCGTTCTATATTGATGCCAATATCGTTTTGGTTGCGCTCCAGACATTTTCTTTTACCCTTTTGCCCCTTGAACAATCGTGGAATATAGATCATATGTTATCCGAATAGTCTACACAGGATGTTTTCCTGTCGGACCAAACATGTCACTTGTACGATCCACAAATTGGTGTTGTATGTAGTGGGCAGCTAACCAGTTGTCCGCATTATAAACAATTGGTAGGCCATAGATACTAGTAGGGATATCATAAGGAAACAGCATGCTCCAAAGTCCCATAAATACCTCGTCCTCCACCAACTTTAATCTTTTATATGGAAAGCATATTAGTCTCTGGGGGACTTGCTTCTGGTGTGGCGGATAGATTCCAGTCTGATTTGGTTTATCGCCTTTATTGATAAATTTAGCGAGAAATTTCGCAGAGGTAGAAAAGAACACAGGTCCACATAATTATTGAGTTTTGCAGTATTTATGTGTGATGGAATTTGTCCTGAACGAATATCTACTGTGGAAAAGGCAATTTAGGAACTACTTGGTTATCATTTGTGGTCGAGGCTTATGACAACCTCCCCAGCCTCCACATTACAAATCAATTTGGCTTCTCATAAAGCATGACTGCAACACTGCCTTTTTTCCTCCCCAGTCATCATAAATTACAGCTTGTTTTACTTCCATATTCAGTTGTATTGGAAGACCATTCTCCTTATCAGAAATGAAACAAAATTCAGCATTGATAGTGGTGTTTTAGTACATATTCCAGTATCTGTGTCTTCCAGACAAAGAAAGGCCATGATAGCTCAGTCGGTTAGAGCGCTAGCTATGTAACCTCAGGTGAAGGTCCAAGGTGCATGGTTCGACTTCACACAAAGGAAAGGCCGCGATAGCTGAGTCGGTTAGAGCACTAGCTATGTAACCTCAGGTGAAGGTCCAAGGTGCATGGTTCGACTTCACACAAAGGAAAGGCCATGATAGCTCAGTCGGTTAGAGCGCTAGCTATGTAACCTCAGGTGAAGGTCCAAGGTGCATGGTTCGACTTCACACAAAGGAAAGGCCGCGATAGCTGAGTCGGTTAGAGCACTAGCTATGTAACCTCAGGTGAAGGTCCAAGGTGCATGGTTCGACTTCACACAAAGGAAAGGCCGTGATAGCTGAGTCGGTTAGAGCGCTAGCTATGTAACCTCAGGTGAAGGTCTGAGTCGGTTAGAGCACTAGCTATGTAACCTCGGGTGAACATCCAAGGTGCATGGTTCGACTCTTCCTACTCGTGTCAGTTTGTATTTTCCATGAAGTTGAGAAATGAGTTGGCCTGTGCTGTCATCTATAGTTGTGTCCTTGGGCACAACATTTTATCCTTATTACTCTGAGGATGGCATGTGATGGGCTTCCCATGTACTGTTCATTGAGGTAGTCATCAACTACTACAAGGAGAACCCGCCTCAAAATGACCTTGGCTGTTGACAGGGCGATAAACCAAGCAAACAATTCAGACAAAAGCATTGCTTCAGAATATACCTTCCACTCTTCAGGTTGAAATGCAAGCTATAGCACTAAAATTAATGTAGGCAAACCATACATTCTCCAAAACACATACTGGCCAGCACATCATATTTTGGAAGGAGACTTCCGAATATGATCCCCAAATTAAAACAGAATTTAGACAGAAGTTATCAGTAAGGCTTCTTCCATCAAGGATCTATTTAAATACTATCAAGTACACTATCCCGCCAAGCTGACTGGGTTGTTTTAGCTGTACAGAAATGTAATTTTAGAAATTGACATTATAAATGTATAATTTTTATAAATCTTGTTTCTGGAGGACATTGGACATACGATGATGCTTTGATTGGTAAGATAATTACTAACCTGACAATCAATCTAGCTGAAAAGAAAAGAAAATAGAAAATCAATAAGCTGCAGGCAGGCCTGGTATATACAAGCTATTTGTAAGAGGATAGTTTCCCAGGAATGTATGCATATCATTTTTAGAATTATTGTCTTGGGGCAAAAACTTTAATTGAAAATAAATTTTCTGATCAGATATCCAAAGCATCACTTTAAATTTTTTTTTCTTAAATTAACTGTTTTTAGAATTGTTTTTCTTGTGAGCTTTTATTATTAATGGGGATGTTATTTAACGTTTTTGTTTTATTTTATTCAATTTGACTACTGTAAGGTAATGCTAATATATGTTGATATGCTGTCACTGGTTGGTACTAAATTACAAATCAGCTGGATGTACCTAACTGTTGGCCTCTTGGAGCTTGACAAACATTACAAAAATGAGTTCAAACGACATTTCCTGGTTATAAAATTTACATAGTGATGGAAATACCGGCAGTGTTTTTTCCGCGCGAGATGGGGTTCAATCAAGCGACAAATAAAAGGATTATGTGTGTGGTTGCACTTGGAAAATTTACAGCGAAATAAAGCAATTTCTTAAGAGAACTTGGATTCTTTAAGCTCAAGGAATCCACAGCATATTGGTGCTTTTTTATCCTCGGTGTGTAGTTATATTGACAGCAAGTTAACCAAACAAAGTGTAACAATCACATCGCCTGGCAAATCAATGGCAAGCTATGTAGCATTACAAACTTGGCAATTTCCTCAAACGCAATCCTTGCTTCATTGATAGAGCTGTTTCTACTCATCAAAACTGTCCAATTCCCCGATTCCTTGGTTTCGTGCACGCAGCTTCGTTCACGACAAAGCGTATCGTCTATCGCCTGGTTAATCCTGTTTTATATACGTCTTGTTCCTGTTCCCGAGAATCATGTCCTCTTTTGGAAGCTAATGGACAATAAACGTGCACATACTAGCTAAATAGTAACAAATTTATGATTGTGTCTTGGCTTTAAAGGCAGAGGCTAATCATTTGATGTGCATCTACATACATATAAAACTCTTATAAAATCCTCTCCACTGGACTGTGGCTAACCTACAATATTTACGTTACGACTTGTTACGACCTCGCAGTGGAATTGAATAGGCTTGTGTACATGGTTTGATGATAATTTGCCTGTACATCGGTCATTAACTCATCAAAGACTGTCTCAAGGCATTACCGTCCATCAACTCGAAAACAAATTAATATTGTTTAAAAGCAGATTTTGCTTCCATTCTGAATGGTTAACTGTTATGTAAGATAGAGGCTATATGGTAATTTGTCTGTCTAAACCAGCGGAGGGGGCAGCATTCCTCTGTCTGCATCCATCTTCCTGTATCTCCATCTAAATCTGCAGATGTCATTTCTTGGTGTGCAGTTATGTGCAGTAGGTAGGCTGTCCTATTTCACCTGCCAGAATCCTCCAGTCACCTGTTAGTATACAGTAAAACACAATGAAACAGGTGCAAAAGCTACTCATTGTCATTGTAGGTAATCACAGGTAATCATGGGTAGTCACAGGTAATCAGGTAGTCATAGATACTTACAGGTAGTGTAAGGTCATTGTAGGTAATCAAAGGTAAGCATGAATTGTCAATTGTCATAGGTATTCACAGGTAGTCATAAGTATTCAAAGGTAATCACATGTAGTGAAAGGTCGTTATAGAAAATCAAATGTGTAATCACAAGTAATTCACTCAATACTCACAAGTATAATCACAGGTAGTCACAGGTAGTCATACTTATAATTAGTCACAGGTATTCACAGGTAGTCATAGATAATCATACTTATAATTAGTCACAGGTATTCACAGATAATCATACTTATACTTAGTCACAGATAATCATACTTATAATTAGTCACAGGTATTCACAGATAATCATACTTATAATTAGTCACAGGTATTCACAGGTAGTCATGCTTATAATTAGTCACAGGTAATCACAGGTAATCACAGGTAGTCACAGGTAGTCACAGATAGTCATACTTATAATTAGTCACAGGTAATCACAGGTAGTCACAGGTAGTCACAGATAGTCATACTTATAATTAGTCACAGGTAATCACAGGTAGTCATACTTATAATTAGTCACAGGTATTCACAGGTAGTCACAGGTAGTCATACTTAGTCACAGGTAATCACAGGTAGTCATAGATATAGTGATAGTTAAAGGTAATTACAGGTAGTCACAGTTAGTCATACTTATAATTAGTCACAGGTAATCACAGGTAGTCACAGATAGTCATACTTAGTCACAGGTAATCACAGGTAGTCATAGATAGTCATACTTAGTCACAGGTAATCACAGGTAGTCATAGATAGTCATACTTAGTCACAGGTACTCACAGATAGTCACAGATAGTCATACTTAGTCACAGGTAATCACAGGTAGTCATAGATAGTCATACTTAGTCACAGGTAATCACAGGTAGTCATAGATATCTATATAAACGTTGGGTAAAGATGATAATTGTATAGAATCACTTTTGGTTTTTTGTTTGTTTTGTTTAACGTCCTATTAGCAGCCAGGGTCATTTAAGGACGTGCTAATTTTGGAGAGGGAGGAAAGCCAGAGTACCCGGAGAAAAACCACCAACCTACGGTCAGTACCAGGCAACTGCCCCACGTGGGTTTCGAACTATCAACCCAGAGGTGGAGGGCTAGTGATAAAGTGTCGGGACACCTTCACCAGTCGGCCACTGCGACCCTGTATACAATCCCAATTTATTATATATTGTACCACAGTTTTGGTCTCAGTAAATGATCACAGTAAGGATGTGTTCATAGTCACTGTCAGTTTCCTTCTCTATTTCTTTAAATGACTGCTTACTAGTGAGTCAATGTGAAGACTATATAACAAGTGGTTAAACATTGGTACAACACACTGTAGATGATGTGTTTACCCCAGATTAATACTGGTGAACATAGTTTGCTACAAACAATAGTTGCAGGCAATTTCAGTACAGAAATGTCGTAGGGAGTTGAATGTGGTGTAGTTAGTATAACTGTAGGCATTCCAATGTTCCTCCCCACTACACCACAGCGGAAACATTCCTTATTGTTCAACCCTAATTGAATAGAGATACAAGTTTTTACCTACACTTCCCCCCTAATTATGTCTATATACTCTCCAGTATTTGTCTGCTTAGCTGTATCTTCTCCAGTTTTTGTCTGCTAAGCCATATCGTGTAAACTTAGAAACAAGTGTTACATGCAGTTGTGTATTTCATATGCTCATCCAAACCTTTTCTCTCTAGGTAGCTAGAGTGTGGGCTAGGTTAGCATTGTATTTTATGTGTCTATAACTTACACTGAATCGGATATATCACTCCCAGACACACTTCTCCCAAAAAATGGATTTTTGTGGATGCATTTCGACTCCTTAAAACTTGGCCCCATGGTGATAAGGCATCATGGGGGATGCTCTTTGGATGAAGGGAGAGTGTTGATCCAAGTGTTGCCTTATCCATGATGGGGCACTCACTGTTTATCTGTCACTATGGAAACTCTGACGCAATGTAAGTATTTACTTATGTGCATGAGGAAGCATAGTTTCTCAAATTGAGGTGAGTTTTATTTTGCGTCCTAAATGACTTAGCCCAAACCCTGATCTAGCTTGTTATTGCGAGTATTGAATGCTGACATTTTCTCTCTATTTCCTGCTAGTCTAAACTGACCTAAGATAAAGGTGTGTTTTCCTTTTAAATGAATTATTCTCAAGAATGTCTGACTTGTATTGAAATAGATCTAAAAGTGCATTTAATTTCTCTTCGCAGAAAATATATTGCAAACATGTATTGTACATCAGGCTGAGGTTTGATGGGGAAGGTGGTTATGAGGGAGAACAGAAGTCACCCAATGACGGGTTTATTTTGGGGCACAAACATGTTTTACGGGAAGTTTCCGTTTTTATCAGTATAAAAGACCTGCCCTGTTTAAAAAAGACAGTAAAAATCGAGGTTTTCAAGTCATTTTGTCTATAGAAATCCCCCACTCAACACTTGCCTCTGGTTTTTGTGCATTCACACAAATTGGTAGCTATTTATATAAGGTATAACACCTGTTTATCAAAGAAAGAAAAAAAAACTGTATTATATATAAACTTATGGTATGTACATATTTCTCTGCTGAATTAAACTGATTTAATTGTCATAAAATATAATTTTGAGGGTCTAATTGTCAGACTCGTATTTCAAGTTTCAATTCATGTCCTAATTATTCAACGTTCAATTCTATGTTCAAATTTTGCTGTTTCTAATTTCATTATCAAATTTTTGCAGTCTCTTATTTTGTGTTCAAATTTTTGCATGTAATTTCATTTCCAGAGAAAAGTTGATGTCTCCATAATTGATTGTTGAGCTTTTTGTCCGATTTGTTACCGAGTTGATGAGACAATGCTATCAATGACCTTTGCCTGGCAGTTGGAGACTTAGAGGAAGGCTTTTCTTTTAGAAATGTCAACCCTGTAATGAGGATTCCCTTCATTTAGACAATGACATCCTTTGTAGCCATTTGGTGGCCGCCTTCTATAGACTTTATGGCTACTGATGGTTATGGTATTTTATGGTATTTTTCCCTGAATCCTTCCAGCACAGCTTTGATCAGCACTGATTGGGGAATATTACACAGTACTTGGATCAAAATCAATTTCTTTGTAAAAAGTATAATCGATAGTTTGTCATTTTAAATGTTTGTTCTTTCTCATCAAGGATTGCTTTGTAGGAGTTGTAGAACCTGATCATGTTTGTAAATTCTACACTCAAACAGATAATTATATGTATCAATATTGTGGGTGAAGTTGTAAAATAGAAAATACCTTCTTAAAAGGTACAGTTCTAGACAAATTAGGAGATGTAAAAATGTTAACGTTGTTTGACACTCGTTTTACCGATTTTGGAGTGATGCCTTTCAAAGTAGTAAGGCGATGTCTAGCAGTGTGGGTCATTGTCTGTAGCTAATTTGGAGTTAAATACTTAATTAGCACACAAACAGAGATTGTATCTGACTATTCTAATGCCCATCTGTTCCTTTGGACTTTTGAAAAGGCGTTTTACAAGAAAAGATGTACTTAGTACGGTCAATTAAATAGCTTTTATTTGTGGGCTGTTACTGACATTACAAGTTTTACAGGTGCAGGAACCTGCACAAAATATCACAGAGGTTACGGGGTAGGAGAGTCGAGGTAAACGTAATCTGGACAGACATGCATCTCGTTCACACATGCACATCCTTCTGTGGTATGAGGGCACACATATGTACTCCTATCCCATTACAGATTCAGCCATCACTCAAAATACTTCTATTTTTGGATAGTGTCTGTTGTTCATGTTACTGTTGATATTTCAAAAAATATATTTCTTTGCTAAGATTTTATCTTGAATTACTGGTTTTGTAGCTATTTTGGGTTTTCATTGATATTGCTATAAAAATACTGATATAAAAAGATACCAGATTCTATTTATAATATACCATGTTAACGTTGCATGTCATTCTTATTATCTGTGACAGGTGATGGGATAGGGTTACCATGGCAGTGTGTCACTTTTTACCTCCCATGTATGAAGAGTGAAATGCCCCTGTGTCAAGTCTTTTGTCTGACAAGCAGTTTTATATGTCTCTTGAACACTTCGTTTACTTATTACTTCATGCAGAAAAACTAAAATTATCAAATTACCGATTAAATTCTTTATTTGATGTACTTGCAAAAGTTTAGAAAGGATTTTCAAGTAATGTTGAGATTTATGGTAAACATTTATCTTTGTGACATTCAAAAATGGTCTGACCTTGATATAATGTTGAAGAATGTCTGTAAGAAAACTGAAAAGTCTAGCCACATCAGGAAGGATTCTTTAGCCTTTTGATAGGGCGACAGTGAGATATGATGTTATACCAATAAATGTCACATATACATATATCTACATCCATTTCCCCAAACAAGGAATTACACGATGAGACAAGAAGTCAATAGGGAATACATTCCTCCAAAACGTTTTAAAGATACAGATATTACACATTCAATCGTTACATCACTCTCACTGAATTGACTATTCTCACGTTATTTTCAATTTGCTAACACTGCTATCAGTGAATTTTGTACCGACTCTGTATCATTTGTGCGGTGAATTTACAGATATTGAATATATTCATCCGTCAAGTTCCCATCAACAATGGTGGCTCTATCTGTGCTTGCATCATTTTATTCTCACTGATCAAATTGAGATTTTTATACATTTTCTTGATGCTTGGTCGGACAGTTGGTGGCCTTGATGCATTTCATTAAAAGCTTAAATCTGTAGATTGACGTATGCATATCAACAAGGACTGGTTGGGAGGAATTGATGCAGATGAAAAAAATGTTTTTCTGTGGAGTGAACAGTGTTTTGATATGTCAGCATGGTGTATGATGGATGATGTGCAACAGTTATGATGGATGTCTCCCCATGTTGAGTCAACAGGTAGCAGTATCCGTGGGGATGACAGCTCAGCTCTCGTCTCATTGATTGGGGCAGAAACTTCCATATCCTTCAACTGAAATATAATTCTAGTTATAATGTTTAATTTCAAATGTGGGAAAAATATTAACAGCGAAAAAATCGAAAAACTACTTTTTGAGATGGTTATGAACTTAATTTGTCTATTGGGAAATACAATTATACCGGCTGATCTCACCAGTTGGTGTGGTAATCGGTTGTGAAGCTAGCGAATATGACCTGTACTATGATAGAAAGATTCTGAAGACAACATCAGCAGGTTGTCATACAGGCAAACCTATTAAGTATTTTTAAAATGATTGGGAAAAAATCCCCCAGGGTGAGAGAGTATTAGATTGACTAGATACGATTAGGACAAGAGATAATGTGGTGAGTTATAATGGATTATACTTCTACCTACAGGTACTACAGAGAGCACTTCACAGCATTATTACAGAAATTGGGTTGTTTTTACTTTTTCGTTATTGAACAATTAACTTTTATTTCCTTACAGTAAAAAGCATTTGCTCATTCTTAATTGCTTTCAGTGTAGTTGTAAAGAAAAATGATCATCTTGTAGAGGAATGTAAGATTTAAGGAGATATCTTCATGTAATGGAGTACTGTAGGGATTATGGATTGTGTTCGGGATTAGCTAGTGGTACATTGATAACTCCATTTACCCACTAAGGACTACAGAAATTATAACCTAACGCTATGCGAGATGTTCAGATGGTGTTACAAGAATCATAAGTTATTGATATTTGGCACGGACTTGACGAGCATTCGTATACGTATAATGATCACGAGGATATTTGGCACGGACTTGACTCGCATTCGTATACGTATAATGATCACGAAACAGAAGAATAAAAGTACACGATATGTATTAATTACTCTACAAAAGTGCATGGTTTGTTCTTACAGCGGATCTACGTTCCTTTCTGTCATTAAATCAGATTCCCCAGAGAAAGCCGTTTGTAGTTAGGAAATCAATTTCCTGAGAAGTTACAGGTAAAAAATTGTCGGCATTATATCAGACTGCAGATTTAACAAGGCCAGGTGAGCTGGTCAGCTATCACCTACCTGTCAAACCTTAACGAGAAAATACCTGCTTCTTCTGATATCTGGTCTTGTACAGGGCTATCTGTGTATCCCTGCCAGGGCCAATACAAAGACACACATTTATCTTACTCTATTTACCTGTTTGAAATAGTAATCACCCCCTTCATTATAAAATGGTTTTTTCACTGTTCAAAGTTGACATGTGATTATCATTTGATCGTTGTAGGGTATATGTTGTTCTCCACAGTTTGAGAAATGAGGGTTGTCACACACAGCTGATCATAGTTCTACCTCCACCTCAGGATCCAAATCTATCATGTATCTTTTAAATGGAAAGAAAAAAAGGGCCACTGGCAGATGGCTTATCAAATTATGTGCTAGAGTTTTTTTGTGAAGCATTAGAGAATACAGTCTTTGTAGGGACATGGCGTATCTATTGTGTGTGGAGCTCTCTAACAATATATTGGTATGCAGTAACATGTCATCTGCAGTATAGGCTACTGTCGCTACTCACCGACTGCTGCGTACTGTTGTCTGTTTCTAAAAACCGTCGCAACTTTTATGTGAGGTCACATGATTCCAAAAACTGCTTCCTTATAGTTGTGTGTAGGTGCACTTGTTTCTTTGGGTGTGATGAAAATATTGTGTAGGTATAGCTTGGTTTCCGATAGGTGAAATTGACAATACTGGGCATCGGTAAAAAGTCATGGACTTGAGGCCACTTTGGACTGGAATTCATACACTGTTACAAGATGATGCTACAGGTAAGTTAAGCTCATGGTAAACATATATTGTATCTCCGTGATTATATAAACCTTCTAAATTCTCATGATGTTGTAAATTTATTTGGTGAAATTTTGTTAAAGGATTCTGTAGCTTGGAGTGATTGAACAGCTGATAATCTCGCTGATAGATTTAATACATTGGTGTCTGTGTATTGTCTGAGATCTCACTGTACAGATGTTTTAATGTATTGTCTGAGATCTCACTGTACAGAGGTATCTGTGTATTGTCCGAGATCTCACTGTACAGAGGTTTTAATGTACTGTCCGAGATCTCACTGATAGATTTAGTACAGAGGTATCTGTGTATTGTCTGAGATCTCACTATACAGAGATGTCTGTGTATTGTCCGAGATCTCACTGTACAGAGGTGTCTGTGTATTGTCCGAGATCTCACTGTACAGAGGTGTCTGTGTATTGTCTGAGATCTCACTGTACAGAGGTATCTGTGTATTGTCTGAGATCTCACTGTACAGAGGTGTCTGTGTATTGTCCGAGATCTCACTGTACAGAGGTTTTAATGTATTGTCCGAGATCTCACTGATAGATTTAGTACACAGGTGTCTGTGTATTGTCCGAGATCTCACTTGTCTTTATCATTATTTTGGACACAGCAGCAATTATTTATTGCAATTACCTCAGGATAGGTGAAAGCTTGTGAGGCTGGAGTTCAGTGAGCACTGTAAGATGGAGCTGGAGTTTGTAAACATTTGCAGCTTTTTAAGGTGTAACTTAGGGGCTGAAGTTTGTCAATTAGGGGTTGGACTTTGTAAATATTGGGAGGTTCTTTATGTGTAACTACAGGTGTGGACAGGTGTGTTCAGCCTGTTGATTGTTTACGTATTATATATACAGAATGTTTATTATAACAGTTGGGTGTTCTTCCCTCCCCAGGAACAAACGAACCGTTGACATAAGTCTGGGGACAGTTTCTAATCCTCAAGTCAACTTCTCACCTTTTCTTATCATTGTTTGTGTAGGCAGATTTGCTACAGGCAGAAACCTGAACTAAAATGATTCTTTATATTTTGGGATTGAGGGATTGGAGGATTTCGGAGGGCGAGTTTTGCAGGTTTTTACCAGAAATGATGTCCTCAATGCTAAATGTTATTATAATTCTGCTGAACTACCTATCATAATGATTTGATAAGCCCTTGACTAACCTGATTTCCGTATCTGGGTAATGGGTGGGATAAACAGGTGATCAAACATCCTAATCTGTGACTCGGATGATTTTGACCTGATCTATATCTCTGAGAACTTCTATCAATATCATCGATTAACACCTGTGTTACCTGTATATCATATAATGACACACTAGTTCATTGTGGGTACTTGTTCAGTATTGACAAATATAGGCACCTTCTTAAGAATTCGAACAGAACAGTTCATTTGTATATGAGTGCATTAGATAATACTTAATCACTTCATAAAATTTTCATTGAAAGTTCAAATTAAAATTTCAATAAGGTTTTGTTCGATTTGATATAGACAATTTAAGTGCCAAGTGACCTTCAAGTACGTGACAGTCATCATTTGATCAGGTCAATGATTTTATCTTAATTCAAGTAAATAATTTAAGCAGGGGTCAATGATTAAAAAAAGTTTACTAATATCAGAGCTAGTAGAATATTCAGTACTAGTATTGATAGCTCTGAATTGTGTATGAGTCGATATCTCTGCCAACCCGCTCCCCCACACGCCTTTAGTATCGATAGCTCTGACATATGTATGATTTCATATCTCTGCCAACCCCCTCCCCCACACGCCTTTAGTATCGATAGCTCTGAATCGTGTATGAGTCAATATCTCTGCCAACCCCTTCCCCCACACGCCTTTAGTATCGATAGCTCTGAATTGTGTATGATTTCATATCTCTGCCAACCCCCTCCCCCACACGCCTTTAGTATCGATAACTCTGAATTATGTATGATTTCATATCTCTGCCAACCCCCTCCCCCACACGCCTTTAGTATCGATAGCTCTGAATTGTGTATGATTTCATATCTCTGCCAACCCCCTCCCCCACACGCCTTTAGTATTGATAGCTCTGAATTGTGTGTGATTTCATATCTCTGCCAACCCCCTCCCCCACACGCCTTTAGTATCGATAGCTCTGAATTGTGTATGAGTCAATATCTCTGCCAACCCCCTCCCCCACACGCCTTTAGTATCGATAGCTCTGAATTGTGTATTAGTCAATATCTCTGCCAACCCCCTCCCCCACACGCCTTTAGTATCGATAGCTCTGAATTGTGTATGATTTGATATTACTCTATATTATAATCCTGGGCCTAATACAACTGTACATTTGTTTTATGATCCTATACCTGAAATCACTTTGTTTATTTTCCGGTAAATTACAAATGTTTTTTATCTGATGGATATTAATTGATCATCTCCTCTACATCAGTATGTTAATTGATCGTTATTTCCTGATAACAAAGGCTGTGACTTGACCGGTCATTGAATGGCTGTGTGCTATCGGCTGTTATTGGCCGTAACACAGGTGAGATTTGTCAGGTAGATTCTTCTGGCCTTTTTGATGTCCACTATTAATACTAAACTGTTTGTGTTGTTTTAAGCTGGTGTTGGCCGCAGAGATTGAGTTTATGACAGATTGTATCAAAATGACCCGAGATTGATTCTAATTAGTGGGAAAATAATGATGGCTGGTTTGTTGGAGGTGTTATGATAATAGATTTCTGACTTTCAAGTTGGCTCTTATCATTTTATGTTCATAACAGAGGGTTTTTTTTATCAGTGGAGGCTCCATAAGCTCTGGCCAGAGTAAGTAGAATTGATAGGTTAGTAGACCACCCTCAGCTAGGCGTTGACAATTTGCCTATCAACTACCCATTTTTGATAAGTTACAGCTTTGAGTAATAACTATTAAACTATGCCGTTTGTCGTTTTGTTGTGTAAGTACATTGCTCTAGGTCACGAATAAGCTTCAACCAACTGAATCATGAACTTTTTTCTAACGTCTTTATAAATTTTTCATGTTCTGAAAATAAATTGTGTCAGCTAAGCCCCACTGAGTTGGTGGAAAGGCTATAATGTCTGACGCAGTATGGTTAATTAAATTGAGATATACCTATAATTATATACATTCCAAGAATTACATTTATCTGTCAAACAATTCTCTTTAAATTGTCATATCTCCCTCATTACAAGGTACTGTTTCAAGTTTGTACATCAAAGAATACAGACAGATTCACTATATGCTGATTACTTTATCCCAACTTAAATTCCATTGTAGCTAAGAAGGAGATAATACTTTTTCAAACTCAATTAATTCCTGGAATTTAATTTAATTTTTTCTAATCTTTATAAAATAAAAATCTTTTTCTAAAGATTGCGAATTTCATTAGTAATTACTTTTTTGCCAATTAGATGAAATAAAAGTTGTGTATGAGGGTGTCTGGGGTTTGAAGTGTTTAACACCAATTTTCAAGCTAATGTTTCGGCTGCTGGGCAGTGCAGTGATTGTCCAGGCAATTTGGATGGTGAAAAACTGGGGTCCTAGATAAGGCTGTAGCACCAATTACCCTCCACACACTGATAACAGCTGTTATTGGAGCCCCTTTTCTGGGTATTATCAGGCTCTACACTGATAACCCTTCCATTAATGCTGTAATTGTATGGGTCCCTAGGGTCCAAGAAAGGACTAGCAGCAAGCACACGCAATAGAGGAACCAAATTTCTACCAACATCATTGGATTTTACAAGTTACAATCATTCCAAAGCCTGAATCAGCAATAAACAATAATTGTCTTGTGTTGGCCAGACACTAAGATCATTGGCCATCAGTAATGTTTGGTGTAAACTTTGATTCCGCAATCAGAGGAATTAAAATAATCGTAGGATATAGGGGTGTGTGTCTTCACAACAGGGGCCCAGTACACATGGCCATGTACCTCCCTCTCACAACCAATTAAATCTGTTGGCCACACAGAGGTTGGTCAGTCTGGGTTTGGACACTGAGCTGGTCACTGGGTTTGTTTTGGTCAACAAAGACTGATGACATAGTTTATTTTGATCACACTTGAGTGGACATTGCATGGTCATCTTTGACCGGTCCAGTGGAGTCCTGAATACCCTCTCACTTTTGATAGGATCCTTCACAGAGAGAAGCAGGTGAGGACATTGTGTGGTGTGGTTGACCTCCGAACTCAGGTAGAATATTGACCATTGTATTTCCTATTCTACCATTGTACCTCATAATGGTCTATCATCAACTTTCACTGAGGACATTCTATCAATGACTGTACTGAAGATATTCTGATCAGACAATGGCTTTACTGGTTAAGTTGTAAAAACACTGCACTGGACAGTTTTATATTTTTTCAAGCTTTGTGAAAGTGGTTCTTGAAAGTGAAATTCATACCCTGTGCCCCTAATGACCTTGAACTCTGGGGTGTGTGATGAGCGTTACTACTGGAGCCCACATGTCAGATCTTAACTGGCTGCTTTCTCAGTGACATCTGTACTCCCTTCAAGGGAGAGAAACTTCTGACACCTAACTTAAAGTGACCTGCTATTTTCTTAAGAAGTTTGTAACTGTGTTTTGAGCAAGTAGGATCAGATCTCAACTAAAAAGTGGCTGTCAACACATAGATTTTAGGATTAAGGAGTTTGTTGTAGAGGAGAATGAACAGCTGTTTCTCTACGGCTTATGCAAACACTTGTCACAAAAAGTACATTCATTATTGAAATTTAAATACAAATCATAAGATTTAGAAACTGAGTTGAGACAGAAACAAAGGATTAAGGAGTCGCAGACATCATTGGTGCGGATTGAGGAAACTAGTGTCATGTACCTTGTGTCATCAGGACTGGTGTGTCCTGGCCCCTCATATGGCCCCCTGGGGCTCCACAGGAAAGACAGGGACTATATGTCCCATAGACAGGCTAGGACAAAGGATTGGGTGAGTTTTTATCATGTGAAAAATGTTTATTCCAAAATATGTCATTTAATTTCTAAGTTGTAAGACTTTTCTCCTGTGTTAATGTTTGTCACTGAAAAAGCTGCATTTTCTGTTAATGATTTTGATGATATTTTTAGCCATGATATTATACGTCATTGAAACTCGTATCTAGCCCAGTTGTTGTATGTAAATATTGTTTTCTGACAGTCATTGATAAATACATACAAATATACCTAGTACTGACTATATCTAATATTTCTTTTTTCATATTGAGGACTCAAAAATAATCGTTTGAGATGACTGGTCTTATTGAAAGTTTGTATTAATTGTAATTAGTTTTATTTTGTTTTGAGGTTAACATAAGTTAATGAAAAAAAGTTTTAAATCTGTAATGCTATGGTTGAAACCTTGTACAATTTGTTCATTATTTTATCTATAAAAGTCAGCTGTGGCAGTATGCATTTTTGCGAGAGTTTTAAAAGTTTTCAGTTGAGAAAGTTACTTTGGAATCACTCACAAATGCCTAGACTGTTTATGTTAAAGGCCCTTTGATGATCAAAACATAAAAAATCTGTACATATTTTGTTTATAATGAACTTGTGAAATGGTGATGTAGTAGTTTGATCCCGTTGAAAATGTCATGGATTTTAAAACTTGTAATGTTTATATTAAAAAGTGAATAGTGACATTTTAGTTGGAGACGCTGCCTTGCCTATAACCACTAAACATCCCATCACTTCAACCCTTGCTGTGTTTACAAACTGTCAAAGAAATGAAACTGACATGGGTGTCAATATCACCACTTCGAGTGAGATCTTGTTGAGACTCTGGGGGTGCCAGTCGGAATGCTTTTACCTCCATGTTTCTAATCATAGCATCGCCCCATTAAATAGCCGTCTACCCTAAGCTCATATATACACGCCTCTTGACCAAATTATCTTTTACTGGCAGTATCATTACAGTGTACCCTGCCATGTGTCAACAGAGAATTTAATCACCGCAGATCTGCTTGGATAAGCACACCACTAGTGTGACGGGTAATTGACCGTGGCCACGGAGTACTTCCTGTCGTCTATTTATAGCTGGTGGCACAATGACATGTGTCTGGGTAGAGTAATCAATGTTTTGACACTCAGCGTCCCCTACACCATAAGCTGAAACCCATTCCTTACTCCATTTGACAGAATATCTTAGCATTAATGTAAATACTTTAATGGGCGTGAGGTCGGCAGTGATGTGGTTCTCACATGATTCTAATCCAGGAACAAGATATAGAGATTTGATAGCCTGATGTTGGCATGTCCATTAATTGGTATATATATAAGGATGGATTTAACTTGAGATGCTGAGGGTGTTACACCAAGCCAGTGGTTTCCTGTAGGGGTCACTGGATGTTTGTTTACATGCAAGTGGTGTATGATGATATTAATTAAATCTGTGTTTATTTCACATCTGTTAGTCATCCTTGTGTGTATTATGATAGATCACCATGACCAGTGATTTTGATAACTTATCAGTGTCCCCTATGTTTGGCCTGGCTGTATACTGTCACCATAACTTATCAGTGTCCCCTATGTTTGGCCTGGCTGTATACTGTCACCATAACTTATCAGTGTCCCCCTATGTTTGGCCTGGCTGTATACTGTCACCATTGGAGGTTTCAAGCTTATGTCACACTCAAAGTCAACGGTCACCCTAACTCTCACCCTGTATGATTTTTTCCCCCTCCTATTAATGGTGATTCATGGTCCACATTATCATGTATAACTTTTAAATTGTAAAGTGTTACACATACGGCCTGGAACCCTTTAGTTGGCCTGTGTTATTGAGTTGGCCATGTGTGGCCTGTGTTATTGAGTTGGCCGTGTTTGGCCTGTTTTATTGAGTTGGCCATGGTGGACCTGTTTTGTTGAGTTGGCCGTGTTTGGCCTGTTTTGTTGAGTTGGCCGTGTTTGGCCTGTTTTGTTGAGTTGGCCGTGTTTGGCCTGTTTTGTTGAGTTGGCCGTGTTTGGCCTGTTTTGTTGAGTTGGCCGTGTTTGGCCTGTTTTGTTGAGTTGGCCGTGTTTGGCCTGTTTTGTTGAGTTGGCCGTGTTTGGCCTGTTTTGTTGAGTTGGCCGTGTTTGGCCTGTTTTGTTGAGTTGGCCATGGTGGACCTGTTTTATTGAGTTGGCCGTGTTTGGCCAGTTTTATTTCATTGCCTATATTTTGCACAATATAACATTGCCACTGTTTGGCCTATCTTCCTGATTTACCGACTTTTTGCCTATTTTACATCACTTAAACATAGTGGTTCTGCATATTCTTTTTCTTTCAAATTTTAACTTGACAACATTTTATTGTATTTTGAAAGTAGGATTTAGAAAAAGCAATTAATTTTCTGAAACTTTTCATATTTTATTTTTTTCCACCAAGCAATAATTGACATCAAACAGATTGTATTATCGGCCCCTTTTTGTGTGATAACATAGACCACAATTGTACTGCACTAAGAGAGCTTCAAGTCATATATAAAACTGTACATACTAACATGTTTTTTATGTAAAGATCTACCAAATAGAGCCCTTTAATGGTTTCTAACATTGTTGTGCCATGCTGGATTTATATAAGTCATTTTACATACATCAGACCAGCTGCAGTGTGGCTTGGGATAATCTCTTTTGATGATAAATTTCATTTCAAATTAATCTTAAGATTTTTTTAATTGCTTTTAAAAGAGTTCTTGATTTCATTAATGACTGACTGAAGCAATTAATGAAATTCAGATGAACTGTGGCATATTCGCAATAAGATAATTTAGTACTGCAATCCATCTTTAAATTTTAGTGCTTACCCAGTTTATACATAGAAAAGATATATAGATATACCTTCTATAACGTGATTAGTTATCGGATGGTCATAATTGGTGGATTTTTTTGTATTATCTTGTTGTCTTAGCCTAATTTTTACAGGGCAATATCAATGTATGATTATAACTGATTTACCTTTGGCAGACTAAAACTAAATGGTGTTTGTTCTGGCCTGTAGTAAATAATTTATTAGTTTATTTTCATGAGTTCTGGATTCCAGGCTACAACTATTCAGCGAAGCTAAATCTAGAAAATAAAAATATTCAGTGCCTGTATCATATAAACAAATAGGTGAGTTTATCAAAGGATACATTTGTCATATGCCTAAGATAAATAGTGCATTCTCTACCAGTGCTGTTATGTCACTTGACAATCTGGTGTGAAATGCTCTCTGTGATAGAAATGCCTTGTCTTTAACTACAGGCAATACAGAAGACAAGCTTTAGGGAGTTACTTCCCTTGTTGCAACAAACCTTCAATATATCCAGAAATTTGTCTTGTGTTCAGTATTCAGTTCTGAATTGGAAAGTGAATGATGTATGTTTTTGCTGCTTAACTGTTTCGTTGGGGGACGGGAGGTGCATTAGATAAATGTCTCTGAGGGGGTGGGTGGGGTGTGGGGTATGTGAAAGACAGATGCCATGGATTATATAAAGAAGGAAAGAGGGAGGAAATGGGTTGGAAGGAACATCACATTGACATAATCTGACTGACAGTCGGGTCCAACATTATACCTGGCAGTTAAACTATCCATGCTTCACTAAAACTTTATAGCATAAAAAAATGTTTTCCATAAATAAAATGTTACTCGTATCTCGATTACAGAGGAACGTGAGTGTTACATGTATTTGTAGGACTTCCCTAATACTGGGGATAAAGGAAAATCACAGTAGCTAGAGTCTGGGTAACCAGTCGGTGGGAATACACACCGTTTTTACAGGATAGAATTCAATCCACCTATCAGGGGTAGATTTTTTTCAAGCCTTTGAAGTTTGACACATGGCTACAAAAGAAAATAAAGAAGCAATTCAAGCAGAATTATTGTGAAATTAGAGACTCATAGGTAGCTAATGCACATACCTGGCACTTTGTGTGCGTTTCTTCACACCTGCATGTTAGATTAAAAGGTGGAAAAAATGAAGTTAAAGAAGAGTCCCGCCCCCTGTTACCCGGCTCCTAGAGCCCGGGGACGACCCACCTATTGTTGTCCTGCTATCTCTGGATGATCAAGTGTTGCCCAGGTTTAGAGTAGCAGATTAGCAGGATTTTACCTGTCCAGGTAATAAAAGGTATTTTGATTAGGGATAAATATTGTCATGATTGTGTAATAAGGAATTGATTTTAGATTTGGATTCTGTGGTATGCCCCAGTGCACTTGTTTACTTGTGGTCAGTACTGAGGTGTAAAAGTCCCGTGTGGAGGCCCGAAGGCAGCCTTATACGGCCACTGGGTGGTCAACAATAACTGTGAAATCAGCCACCCGACTGGACATTAGCCAAACAAGGCAGCAATCACACAGATCATTACATAAATGGGGCCCAGTAGAATGTACCATTAACACAAAATAGACAGATGTAATTAGAGCTGACCACTGGAACCTCAGGCTTAAATCTATCACCTGTTGGCCAGCCCTCTGTCCACTACAGTGATCCTGGTGACCATCGAAAAACCTGATCAGGGAAGTAAACCAATAGAACATAGTGGCAAGAGTGACCATTGAAATTGGGGAAGTATCTGCGTGGACCATTTGTCAGGGAGGTCAGTTTTGAGGAAGGAAGTGTGAACCCACCTGTCATTTGACCACCTCTGTGTCACAGAGTGGACAGCGGTCACTGATCACAGTACCTAACTGCCCTTCTCTGTGTGGTAATGACAATCACTGGACACACCTAATATATACTTCTGTCTACATGTACACACCTGGATGCTGAGACAAAGATCTGTTTTGATGTTGACATGTTTATACATCCTGGACTGGGCCTAAGGTGAACTGGACATCGTCTACCTGTAATCATGTACATCTACCTGTAATTAAATGGTGTACCCTGAGATACAGGTAATATCAGTGACGAAGGTTCGAGTAGGATGTGAGTACAGTGTGATAAGTGTCGAGTGATTCTCTCTATGTGTTTAACACAGGTAAATAGATAATCGTTTGCTCTAACCATGAGGAGGACGCTTCGTTGAGTACTAGTATCTGTGTGTCTCCGCCTTTTCACTTACAAGTCCAGTAAGGATTTACCTTCAGTTTGATATACAAGTATACACTGACTCTCTGATATCTGGGTTCCTGTCAAGGGTTCGGACCTGGTCACTACGTTCAGGAGTCCTCGTGGAGTCACCAACCCTGGCCTGTCAACATTGTCACTCCCATACACACAGATATTAACAGGCAGAAGTGTGCCAACCCAAGCGAAATACGATTCACTGACAGAGAAAAAGTTTTAAAGAGTTTGTAAATGTTCATTAAGTAGGTAGGGAGCGCATATGTCAGTCGTGTTATAGGTAGTGCTGGTAGTATAGATAGAGAACGATAGAGAGAAGAGATAGGGGACTTCAAACAGGCAGGCAGGATCCCTTCTCTAAGTCGGCCTGGGTCAGCTGCAAACAAGCTCTTCAATGAGAGGGAGATAAGAAAAAGCACGGGCCTGCCCCAGAGAAGCAGACGACAGGAGATGATGCTCCTACTCCTCTGATTGGATTTACATATTTCCCAGCATTCCTCAGTACCAGGAGATACTGTAGAGAGAGAGAGCAGCATCACCTATCTGGAGTATAAACCATGTGTTATTAGGTGGTCATTTTCTACCTGCCCATGACCAGCTGACCAGTGATGCAGGTGACCTCAGCTGGAACTAAGTAACTAACTTTCTCACAACTTCAGGAACCTTTATTTCTTCAAAAAGTCCCAGGGAAAAAGTTTAACCATGACTTGAAAAAGTTTGGAAAGTTTTCTGTGGAGTCCTTTATAAGTGAAATTAGCTGCTTTATGTCAGAGTGAAGGTATTTTTTATCATCGTTGTGGATGATAAAAATTTTTGTTTATTAGAAAAAATTTAATGTGTGTTGCAGCAGAATATAGATATGTGGAAATACAACTACAGGATGTTTCAGAAGTATCTTCCATGATTTGAGAGGGAAAGATGAGTGCTGTGTTCCTGGTCAAAGATTTGTATTTGTGCTTTTACCTGAAAATTTAATTAGTAAACAGGTATGGATGTACTGCTAGGATTCTCTAGAATACCGGCAGAGTTAGGTCCAGTGTGATCGTGGCAAACATTTCAACAGATCTGGCCTGTCTGAATAGACTATGGATTTTATTATTCTGAAAGTAAGTATATATATATATGTATATATAACAGATATTTATTGAAAGAAAAACACATACAGATTTTCTGGTTGTTTTCGTCATAAGATTATGGAGACATTGTGAATGAATGGATGTTATTATTGATTTTTTGCAATTATTCAATGAACACACTAACTACAATGTCGTGTATATTACGCAAACCAGTTAAAGTACTGTTATAGTTGACGACAACAACGTGAAAATCTTTATTGTATCTTGTTTGAAATATTATGTTTATGTATTTATAGGCTGTCAATAGGGTAGTCATTATACAGGTTAATGACTGCCTATTACCAATGTTAACAGGTAAACTGTATTACCAACGTTAACAGGTAAACTGTATTACCAATGTTAACAGGTAAACTGTATTACCAATGTTAACAGGTAAACTGTATTACCAACGTTAACAGGTAAACTGTATTTCCAATGTTAACAGGTAAACTGTATTACCAATGTTAACAGGTAAACTGTATTACCAATTTTAACAGGTAAACTGTATTACCAATTTTAACAGGTAAACTGTATTACCAACGTTAACAGGTAAACTGTATTACCAATGTTAACAGGTAAACTGTATTACCAATGTTAACAGGTAAACTGTATTACCAATGTTAACAGGTAAACTGTATTACCACCTTTAACAGGTAAACTGTATTACCAACGTTAACAGGTAAACTGTATTACCAACGTTAACAGGTAAACTGTATTACCAACGTTAATAGGTAAACTGTATTACCACCTTTAACAGGTAAACTGTATTACCACCTTTAACAGGTAAACTGTTTTACCACCTTTAACAGGTAAACTGTATTACCAACGTTAACAGGTAAACTGTATTACCAACGTTAACAGGTAAACTGTATAACCACCTTTAACAGGTAAACTGTTTTACCACCTTTAACAGGTAAACTGTATTACCAACGTTAACAGGTAAATTGTATTACCTTCTTTAACAGGTAAACTACAGACCTGCCAACTACTACTATTTTATAGTAATCTTTACTATTTTGTGGTGGTCGTTACTCTTTTTTCTCTCGAAATAGTAGCAAATTACTCTTTTTGATGCAATAGATTTGGCAAGAATTGTTAAGAATTACTCTTTTTTTGCTCAAAAATGGGCCAAATTACTATTTTTGAATTTGAAAGGTTGGCAGGTCTGAAACTAAGGTAAACTTATTCAACAGGCAAATTTTGCCTACTTTAGCAGGTAAACTAAGGTAAACTTATTCAACAGGCAAACTTTGCTTACTTTAACAGGTAAACTAAGGGAAACTTATTCAACAAGCAAACTTTGCCTACTTTAACAGGTAAACTATATACCTACTTTTACAGGTAAAGTTTAACTTCTTTAACAGGTAACTTGATGTTATTTGAATAGAGAACTTAACATTCTTCAGTAGGTAAACTTATCTACTTTAACAGGTAAGCTTTAAATACTTTTAGAGGTAAATTTTACCTTCTTCAACAGTGAAACGTTACCTTCTTTAAGTGGTAAACTGTATTACCTATTCTAACAGGTAAACTGAGGTAAACTGTATTACCTATAACAGGTAGACTTTGCCTACTTTAACAGGTTAACATTATAATCTACATTAATTATCAGTTATCATTTTGGGTAAAGTAGGTTTCATATATTTTGTTAGCTGGTTTGTAGTGACCTCATCTACAACTCTCTGAGGAGGTTCCCTCAACTCATTTGCTTATATGAATTGTTTATGAAAGTCCACATTTATCGATAACTTGAGTAGGACAAAGCATTAATGAATCAGAACTTTGGAGTAAGTATGGACTATATTGAGGGTTTTTATAACAATTGAAGGAGCTGTATACAGGACAACAGGCCTGTGTGGCTACGTGTGGCTACACTCTCAGCTTACACTCATCAAAGGATACCAGAAGCACATGATAACTTTTATGATAGATCCATATCGCAGAGTATTATGGGATGGCTGGAGGTCATTCGAGGTCAAACATTGTAATGAGATTTTGATTTTATTCAAATTTAGTCTGTGATGATAATAATGGCGTTTATTGTGTATGGTTTGTTAGCTGTAGTTAATATTAATTAGCAATACCCAGGAGGTAGATATTATGCTTACATCTGCAATCAGTTAAACATGGGGGGAGGGACCTGAAATATTATCTATCACTTTTCTTTGCCACAAGCTGCAGACAGGAATGAAAGTTAATGTTCAGCAATTTGTGGAGTGTTGGTGTAATTTTGGTCTGATTACTGGGGGTGTACCTGTAGTTATATCCCTGCTGCTGGTAGATGTGAGTGACAGCCTGCCCAAACACTACTACACTACTACCTTTTTCTCCAGTGAAGACTTTGAACATGTGCTGTGAAAAGCCAATTATGCCTGCAAATTGGAATGTGTTGGGGATCTTTGGTGAGGGTAGAGAGACCCAGTATCTCCCCCATACGATCCCTCCCCAGCACAATGTTAGCTCTTCCCATCCTCCTCATAACAGTATAATTAACCGCTAATAAAACTAACAGGCTCCTAACAGCATGCAGGAACAATGGATTACCCAGTTACATGGCAACCCACACAATGGATTACCCATCACCATGGTAACAAATACAAGGATTAGTAATTACCAGGATAACAATGAATTACTATTTACGATGGTAACTCATGATGGATTACCCGTAACCATGGAAACTGATCAAATGCATTGGTGACCACTTGAGTCCCCTGTCTTATGTAATTGTAATATGACTGGAAGATGCTACAGGCCAGAATTGTATTCCAAACAGAATTTTTGTGAACATGAAACCAAGGTTTAAGATCTCTGATGTGTGTGAAAGATTCTGATCAAACATGTCACTGACCTGAATTTAAGAAAAACCTCCATCTTCCTTTTTGTATCCACATTTGATTATGACAGTATACAGGTTTGATCATATTATATGAAGCACTTTCCATATGAAGACTTTTTTTTCAACTGAGTCTTTATCTGTTAGACAGAGAACTGGAACAAAAATCATCTTTGGCTCATATGATTCTATATTGCTGTTTTACCAATCAGCAACCTATATGGCCTATTACCATGGCAACAATGAGAACAGGTGAATACAAATTGTGATGTATTCCAAGTACTATCCATCTCTGTAATATACCTTTTTTATTCATGGACTTTTGCTTTCAAAAAACTTTTAAAAGCTTGACACACACATGAGAGTCACTGTACAATCAGAAAAACAGTTGAAGCATGGAATAATTAAATTTCAATGCAGTTTGATTCAGGTAGCTTCATATTGAATTAGGAGGGTTGAAGAGTTTATAACCATGCAAGTTTCTTTGAAATATTGCAACAAGGTGCAGTTAAATTTGATAATAGATCAAAGTTTAAAAAAAAAATATTGAAAAACTGACAAATATTTCTGCTTCAATAAGATTTCTGAATACCTGATTGTTTGAATTTCAATTGCATTGGCCTTTGAACTCTACATAATTCTGCCTGCCACCATACCAATGGGTGTATCATTTGGCCTGTGTGAGTGTGATTAGGGCCAGTCAGTCTACCTGACGGCATGTGAGCCTATACTGATTATAGTTATAGAGGTGTGGGATCACAGACGTAGAATCTAATATGGATAAGTACTCGCATTTATCTTGATTATCGCTTTTGGCTCCATTTAACAAAATTTGGTGAGATAAGTTTGAGCGGCACATTTTTCTATGTAACATATACTGGAGCAGGTTATATTACTATCATTAACCTTTTTAGTGCAGGTCACCAAACTGTACAGTGCAGCCAAGATTTCTGGAAACAGATCTGGAAATGTATTGACGATTCTGTCAACTTGTCCTTATACCCCAAGGGATTATATGTGTGTGTGATGTGGTATGGATTACACCAGGTATCCGTGGTGTCTGACCTACCGTTTTGTGGCAGGCCTATAGAATTTCCATGGACTTAGTCAGTGTCTGTACCCCCTCTAATGAAACACCATATTTGTATGATGAGATGGCGACTATTAGCAATATGAAATTAAGTACAACTATCTCCGATTAATTCTGTTAAGGTATTCCATCCACAGCAAACTATCTTGTGTACTATAGGCCATTAATCCGTTGAGAAATGCCTGTGACCTCATTGCTAGGATGGTCTGAAATTTTCATCATCATAATTCCTGTCTTAATAGCATGTTTATATCATACTCAGTGTGTATGTGGAAACTGTTCATATCATGTCACGAAGGAACTAACAACAAAACAACGTTCTGTAGCTGATGCTTTACTTATTTGTGTGAGCTAGAGCTGATATTTATTTTTGATTTCGGGGACTTATTGTTTATCAATCATGGAGGCTTATTGCTTATCAATTGTAGAGGCTTATTGTTTATCAATTGTAGAGGCTTATTGTTTATCAATTGTAGAGGCTTATTGTTTATCAATCGTAGAGGCTTATTGTTTATCAATCGTAGAGGCTTATTGTTTATCGATCGTAGAGGCTTATTGTTATCAATCGTAGAGGCTTATTGTTATCAATCGTAGAGGCTTATTGTTATGAATTGTGGAGGCTTATTTTTATTAATTGTGGGAACCACCAATGATAGGGTTAACATAATGTTAAATATGGAAGTCTGTAGTGGATATATCTTACTGTTTCCAAGACAACAGCCCGTGTACAGTAATCAGTTATTTTCTCCCATGATGGACAGTGTATTGTGTTTCCTTTCTACCCAAACTATTTCTGATGATACTGGACATTAAGTGGGTGAAATACATCCGATAGCTGGCTGTGTTCTCACACATTTGGTCTGAAAGGTGCACATAGCATGTACACATGTCTAGTCAGGCCACAAACACTTGAAAGATCTTGATTGTCTTCATTTTGTTATCATCTCAATCAGCTGAATGCTTACTTTGGTTGGTTCTCTTTTCTTTTATTGAAGGAATTTTTAAACACAGAAAACTTCAAAATTCTTAAAAATGTTTAAATTAACAAAGTTCCTGTCACCTGTTGTATCATAGATAGGTTTATACAGACAGGGCTTCTGCATTGCACATGTTACTGAGCAAACCTGCCTTCACTGGAGTAGGCCTATCTATCTACTATATCTCTGCTTGTATACATACAGGACAGGATTGATGTAACAAATTTCCTGATTTCTACAGATATGATCAATTCTGTTGAACAGTGCATTACTCACCAGGACCATCATGGTTGTGGTTGCCATTGGTTACAACACCTGAGGATACCAAAAAGCAACATATGGTGATAAGGACTGCTTGCTTACTTCACTCAAATCCTCCAATGATATACCTATCTATCACACTGATATCCCCCTCCCCGTGATCCAGGGGGAAGATCTCCTGGACTGGGGCTAAAACAACTGTTTCTCTAGTCAGAGATTACCACTGGAGAATACAACTTCAAAAACATTATAGAAACTGCCCCAGTTTGACCCCTTGTTTCTGTTAAAAGTCAAGTACCACCTTGTCTTGCCTATGGACCATCAAGTTTGTTTATAAATCTTGTCTAAGTATGAACCCTTTCACCCAAAAATTGTTCACAAAGAAAGAATATCAAACCCTGAAATCTTTGATGAAAATTTTGAGATATATTTATTAACTTTTTATGTAAAAACTAAAAATATGCCATCCACAGTGAATACATTAGATGGCCGACTTTGTCAGGTATTTAGATAGTCTTGGAATATCTATAAAACACACAACATTGATGAAACAATGTTACAAGTTTGTAGATAGGTTCATACTAACTAATAATAAAAAGTGAGGACTTATGAATTTGAAAACTTTCAAATTTTGACTTGAGTCTATGATTCTTGATTTTAAGGTCACAAGTTTAAGTGGCCAATTATTTCACACCAACTTAGTTATCACAGATGAAAAATGTTTAACTGACCAATTATTATACTTCATCTTTGTTGCCACAGACAACAAAGTTAAGACTGACCAATCATCTTCAATATACTGGATAGGGTAAACAATGTTATACTGTAGATATCACTCCAAAACAAGTGAAGGATGATATACATTCCTTTAGGTTTTGGTCCATTCTGACCAGACACCATGTAATGTATATCAAAATGGTCAAGTATTTGTTTAAAGAGAAAGCATGGAAGAGATTTACCAGATCAAAGATGGTGCCATTGTTGGCGAGGCATTGGAGGGTGAAATATTTGGAGAGTAGGTTTCGAGGGGTTATAACTAGGGCCATTGTGTATTGTAGTCGTCCTCTTGATCTCTACTGTAAACATATGCAGTTCATGTGTTACAGATGTGGGCCATAGCCTACACATTCCCCTACAAATACATGGTAAATGTCACACTTGTAGCTTCAGAGGGGAACCCTGCAAACCCTCCAGGAGCCGCATGTGGTACCGATATTTGAGAGAGGGAGGAGCTGAGAGTCTGAAATATCAACACAGGCATCATAAGGCCGTTTGACATGATCCTTGGGATATGAATACAAAAAATAAGTAGAAATGGCCACTCTCTGTTCTGTCAAATGGTTTGGGTACCATATGTGGTTAAGATATTCTGAGGCAGGGCAGAGAAAAATTGACATTGACATCATAATCTTTGTTACATTAGAATGTCTGGGTGAATTTAAAATGACTCTGACAGCATTGTATGTTATGCGATTGTTTCTGAAAGGTGGTTTTATGAGTGATCCAATATGGCTGTCAGTTTCAATATAACAATTCACACGTGGTACCAATATGGGACTGAAAATAATAAGAAATGTAGACATTGCATTATATTTGGAAAAACCAAATTGCAAAACTATCAATTTTAAAGCTGTGATATTGCATCAGGTTAAAACTAAACAATTTTCTGTAATATTTTTTTGTGTACAAATACATAAGAACCTGTACTATCTTTGAAGTGATAGACATTGTCAGCTGAAAATCTGCCCATGTATATTAAAATAAATAAGTTATACTGTCACATATTATCTAAACTGATATAACAATTTGATGTGACAACATTTGTCTGTTTTCTGTATGTATGTTTAGGTTTTGTTTTCCAGCAAAGAACTCATTTATGACTTCTGGCCCTGTGTTTAAACCTTTGGAATATGATCACATACATTTAATCACATTGTTCATAGAACAGAAAGGGACCATTTTTCTCATCTCCATAATTTTGTTTGCTCTTTTATCAGTTGGTATGATAAGTAGAGTTATCAAAGTAAGTTCTGTATATATAAATATATCTATATATAGGTCAACAACTTTGTGACTTCCATGCATTAACCTGTAATTGTCCCGTCAGATTTAGTGCTAACTTCTGTTTATTCCATGATGTATCATTGGTATGTGTAGCTGTTAGTCTTCATTTATATCTTATCTGCAAAACTGACTTTTACTCTGTCCATGTGTGCTTTATAAAATCAAGAAAAATATTGCTTTTTTACCTTCACTTGCAATTTTCATCTGAAAAATGCTTTCTGTTTTGCCTCATAGTTAATTCTGTATTCCTCCATGATATACTTACACCTTCTGTCTATCTGAGGTTTCCGCATACCAGTTATGTGTATAAGATAGAGAGATAGTCTCAGTGGTTGATCATGATAAATAACTGGGATGTGTCATATTGCGACAAAAAACAGGACGACACATGAGTTTGTGTGCGATATAAACTATAAAAATGTCGGTTACCGATGGTTACCGACCTATCTACAGACACCTTACTAATTGCAGTTGGTAAAAATCAGATATAGATGAAATCTATGGTGTTGTTGGTTTAGATATCTAGGATTTGAATTGGGTGATAGTGTATGTGATGCACCATCGACCCTCCACCGCTGGATTGCATGTTACTGGGTAGCCATTATTCTTCTCTGATGCTATCTGAGAGCAATTTCCTGAGTAGGCCTGTGATGTCATATAAATTTCTCGCAGGTGTAAAACTTCCAATTTAGGTAGTAGCATACCTGAGATGCATATAATATTTTACTATGAAAAGAGAATGTTCAAATATAAAAAGAGCGTAGTCATTTTTTATCTCCAACATTTCTCAACAAATGGTTTCCATGGTCTATTGGTTTCCACAGCTGACAACCTTCCAGTGTCAAATTTCAGGTGCTATTCTGCTGTCATCTGTCTGATAATAAAACTGAAAAATTCATAGGGGCTTTTCAGTATTTAGTGAAAGATTAAATCGGATTATAGACTGGACAAGCAGAACACAATCTGATGAAAAAAGAAAAAGAGTTTTGAAAGATAGATTTGCTCGAGTGATCACATTGAATCCAACATCTAAACAATTGTGGTTAAGACTAACAGACTTCTTGTTGGACAGACAAATGAAATTCACAAGTCATGAGTTTTACGCCTAAATTGAGAAATCGGTACATCAAAGGGAGTGTTCATTAAGGCTGTGATGTCCTTTCCTTTTGGTCCTACTGATTAAGGACTTAGGAATACAATAACACAAGTATCAAAATCTGCTTTGTTGTTCACAAATCAAAATATGTGCATTAGGTTGATCCTATTTCAATGGCATTTCTAGGTGGTAGTCTTGGCCTTGCGGTAAACACCAGACAAATCCTCACACCAGGGCTGGATCATACCTACTTGTTTGAGACAAAGCATCTTTTTGATGTATGGAAAACACAGAAAAGTCAAACGAGAATTATAAGTTTTATATAGATAGTGACAATGTTGGGTTGGCGGGCAAAAGAAAAGCTGTTTATCATTTTGAACATGCAAAGAGCATTGCCGGTGTCTCGGGGCTACAAGTTTTGGACATTCTATTATAGATACATAGTGATGTCACAGACTTGATCCACGTTACTGCTTACTCATATATACAGAAATTCTTTATCATCTATATCTCAACAGGTGCGATAGCTTTGAAAATCACTTTAACATTTTAAAATTTATATGCATACTACAATCAAATCTCGTCACGATCAGTTCATAATATACACATATAATTTCTTTGATATCAATTTTCTGTTCCATAATTACGATATTGAATCATTTAGAGTATTAATGGTGACTTTTCATGCATATCTCATGATTTCATGTGGGAGAAATAATGTGGGAAAATAGTAGTTTTGTGAATAGTCAGTGTTATCAAGCATGATAAAATGGATTACTAGAAAAGTTTGGTATGAATGACCTTAAGATTTTGTCAGAAAAAAAGGTCACTGCTATCTAATCTTACAGCCTAGATAAGGAGTCTGATGTATTCTTTATTTGAAAAAAAATGACATTGTGTCAGTAATAGAGGTCACTGCTACCTAATATCACACAGCATTTAAAGTTTTGATTTTCTTATTCAATTGAGGTCATTACTACTTAATCACACAGCATATCTCTAGCATTCCTCTACACTAAATGTAGCTCTACAAGACAAGGTTGTTCTCCATGGAATGCTATTGGTGTTTATATAACCATATGGCCCTAATCTCCTGATCAGTATAGAAGTGGTCAGGAAGACTGTGGCCACAGTTGACCTGTAACTTATCATTACTGACCAGTAGGAGGCCTGATGCCCAGGAGGTCCTTCTCTATAGTCTCCAACATGTATATTGAGGAGTCAGTGTACCTACTAGTCAGTACAGTGACCAGCAGATGGCTGGAGTCTAGTCAATTGACCACTGGTCAGTTTGTTTTGTAATACAAAACCACTGGAGTACCATCATGTATATGCTGGTACAATGTTATTAGGTACATTTGTATGTATACAATGGGTTTTTTAGGCAAATGATGATAAAAGTACAAAGCTTGATAATTCATCCTCAGCAGTATGTCGCCATTGTCCAGTCAGAGGACTTACAACCTTATTACACTAAGTGTAATGGCTAGTAAAGCCAGTAGTTTGTCTCCACTGGAAATGCAACCTGTGACCCTCAGCTTGCAAGTTTGCAAAGCTATAAGGAAATGCCCTATAGCCAGAAGCTGTCTATACCATCATTACATACACCACACAAGTAAAACCTGCCTTACTAACCCTTCCCTTGACTGGCCCCTGTCTTTAGAATATTAAAATTATAAATAAAATTAAGCTTTATGATTTTGGTCCCTAGGATATGTCTGATTCTAAGTTTCAAACTAGGGGGAGATATTAAGCTAGTATTAGAATTTAGCTTGATAATTCTTAATAAAAATAAACTAAGGGTCTGGTGGCCAGTCTACCCCCCTCCCTTTCAAATGTATCTCCTCACTCTGCTCTAAACACCACACTTGTCCAAGTTCCAACTCCCAATAATGTCCCTCAATGGCACCAAATCAATGCAACAGAAAAGCATGTAGTCTGTCTTCACCAGGGATTGAACCCATGACCCCCATCCAGTCCACAACTCTTACATTGAGGGTGTTGGTACTACTGGGGGATTGAACCCACGACCCCCATCCAGTCCACAACTCTTACATTGAGGGTGTTGGTACTACTGGGGGATTGAACCCACGACCCCCATCCAGTCCACAACTCTTACATTGAGGGTGTTGGTATTACTGGGGGATTGAACCCATGACCCCCATCCAGTCCACAAGTCTTACATTGAGGGTATTGGTACTACTGGGGGATTGAACCTACGACCCCCATCCAGTCCACAACTCTTACATTGAGGGTGTTGGTACTACTGGGGGATTGAACCCACGACCCCCATCCAGTCCTCAACTCTTACATTGAGGGTGTTGGTACTACTGGGGGATTGAACCAGTGACCCTCATCCAGTCCACAACTCTTACATTGAGGGTGTTGGTACTACTGGGGGATTGAACCAGTGACCCTCATCCAGTCCACAACTCTTACATTGAGGGTGTTGGTACTACTGGGGGATTGAACCAGTGACCCTCATCCAGTCCACAACTCTTACATTGAGGGTGTTGGTACTACTGGGGGATTGAACCCACGACCCCCATCCAGTCCACAACTCTTACATTGAGGGTGTTGGTATTACTGGGGGATTGAACCAGTGACCCTCATCCAGTCCACAACTCTTACATTGAGGGTGTTGGTACTACTGGGGGATTGAACCAGTGACCCTCATCCAGTCCACAACTCTTACATTGAGGGTGTTGGTATTACTGGGGGGTCTATCAGCAACAGTTACCAATAGATTCATTAACAAGTAGTTCAACAAGAAAAGGATTTCATTGAAAATTTATGCAAAGGAAAAAGGAGAAGAAAAATCAATTATGGAAATATCAATGCAGCTAATGGAATGTAAACAAGTTGGCCATTGTCCATGTTAGGTGATTCTGGACAGGTGTAGGACAGGTATAAATGATTATACCCAGGTAGGACGTAAGGATAGAATGTCCAGGTACAGGTATCCAGGTAAACCTGTAACAATACATTGTTGTACTAATGAATGGTTATGGCCTGCCTTTGATGTGCCCGCCTAGCGTGCATAGTGCCACATCATAGAAGAGCATTTGTGTTAATCTAGACACAATCTATTGTGAATCTAGTGGTATTTTTCACGCAGGTCTCCACTCATACAAACAGTACTTCTGTTTAAAAAAATGCCTCATTGATTACGTGACTGAGAGAAAATTTGCATGGCTCGTGGAATATGAAAATTATTCTCTGCTCTGTGATGATCGCCGAGAGATAAGAGAAAATATGAAGAACACAGTCTACAGGTTAAATTAACTGTTATGTGGGAATCTCTCCGATATCAATCTGAAAAATATTGATTTAATCTGGAATGATTCCTCAAGTAAAGATGTGCAAGACGTGCTACAGACAAGGGTTTAAAGTGATAGATTATGGACAGATCTTAAGTCCTTGGTGACCTGCTGGGATGTTCCACACTGTCCAGGGGCCACACCTGATCTACAATTCACCGATGAACATGTGTAGGGTCAAAACAGAGTTGTGCTTGGCTAATATCTGGGGATACATCCACATACAGCCATATTCCTACCTCACCTGTCACAGAGACCATAGGATGCCATCAAAGGTGTGCACAACTGGACTAGCTTTGACATCTTGTTAGGTGGATGTTAGGAGTGCAGTGGAGGTATTAAAGTGTCGTCAGGGGTATGAGTAGAGACAGGACGTGCTTCAGCAACTCTCCATTGTCATGTAAACAAGGGTAAGATTTGGCAACATAGATTTCACACTATGTGATCAAAGGGAAAATATCGTAGTAGCTCACCAGGTGTCGGGTAAAGTAGGCAGGCTTTGAATTCTATAAAGATCGGCCGGCTACTGATCTTTTTGTATGTGCCTTTTCGTAGGTTTTATTTTCTGTCTTTTTTCATCATTAATTATTCTTTCATCTATTTGTGTTATCTGTGCTGGATTGATATCTACCTAAGTCTGTCCTAGATTGTACAATGACCAACCATACAGCTACGTATAATACCACTCTGGGTCTCCACCTGTCTTGTTTTGTTCGGAATTTCAAAATTATTGCGATGACTTTCAAAAAAAAAAAACCTGTGACACATCATAGCTAGCAATATGTAGTGATTAATTTTGTCCAAATTTCATTTCAGTGAAAATGGAGTTTGTTGAGATTAGGTTTGTAAGGCGCCAATTTGTATGTAATAGAATGAAGGGTAATTTACCTGTACCTTTATCAGGTAGATTACGGTAACAGAATGTAGGAGTTGTAATTAGTTAGTCAATGGTTTACCACCTATATAACTCTCATAGCTTGGATTTGTCTCACCGACTGGTCTGTGACAGTATGAAGGGTAATTTACCTGTACTGTTAATAGGTAGACTATGGTAACAGTATGAAGGGTAATTTACCTGTACTGTTATTAGGTAGACTATGGTAACAGTATGAAGGGTAATTTACCTGTACCATTATTAGGTAGACTATGGTAACAGTATGAAGGGTAATTTACCTGTACTTTATTAGGTAGACTATAGTAACAGTCTGAAGGGTAATTTACCTGTACTTTATTAGGTAGACTATGGTAACAGTATGAAGGGTAATTTACCTATACCATTATTAGGTAGACTACGGTAACAGTATGAAGGGTAATTTACCTGTACCATTATTAGGTAGACTAAGGTAACAGTATGAAGGATGGGTGCTTTACCTGTACCACAATAAACATTAAGACATGTTGACAAACAGCAATGAAGAAAAATGTTTTGTGTTTGAATAATAGATAAAGGGAAAACAGTTTTATGTTAATTTTGTAATGACCCTTGGTGTAATATTTAACAACCTATTTCTATACATCATTGTCGGTCACCAAGGACAGGTAGTACACTATCTTACCACGGTAACTGTTGGTGTTTTCTAAATAAGACACATAACACTGCTTACATTACAACACTCCAGCAGAACCTGAAATGTTGATGAAGAGGGACTACTGGTTGTAACTGCTGATGAGGATTTACAGTTTACTAAATCAATTACTGAATTATTTGTTGTTGTCAACAGATGTGGGTCGTTCTTTACTATTTTTAGTTAATGGAACTGAATCTGTTGAAGTTTATGGCTAAACAGGGTAAATGCCTACAGGTATAGATCTGTATATGGTACCACATGTCTACAAGCTAAATAAGGTTCCAGACTCACTAGGTATGGTACCAGACTCAGGGTCACTAGGTATGGTACCAGACTCAGGGTCACTAGGTACGGTACCAGACTCGGGGTCACTAGGTAGGGTACCAGACTCAGGGTCACTAAGTATCGTACCAAACTCAGGGTCACTAGGTACGGTACCAGACTCAGAGTCACTAGGTACGGTACCAAACTCAGGGTCACTACGTGCGGTACCAAACTCAGGGTCACTAAGTATCGTACCAGACTCAGGGTCACTAGGTACGGTACCAAACTCAGGGTCACTAGGTAGGGTACCAGACTCAGGGTCACTAGGTACGGTACCAGACTCGGGGTCACTAGGTACGGTACCAGACTCGGGGTCACTAGGTATGGTACCAGACTCAGGGTCACTAGGTATGGTACCAGACTCAGGGTCACTAGGTAGGGTACCAGACTCAGGGTCACTAGGTAGGGTACCAGACTCAGGGTCACTAGGTATGGTACCAGACTAAGGGTCACTAGGTAGGGTACCAGAAGCCACAAATCCTTCGCTCTTCATTGCAGTGTGCCAATTGTGTTTTAATGGTGAGACAGTGACAATTGTAACTGATGTTTTTGGTGCCGTTTCTATGGTAACCTCTTAACATTGTGGAAACTTGACACAGTTGTCCCTGCCATCGTTACCAGGGAGAGAAACATAGCAATAAAAGGGGATCTGGTCATGGTGCTGGAGCGTGCACTTGATTGGAATTTCTTTTGCTTCCCATGAAGTTATTTCTTGTGTGAACAACAGTCTCTTCATTATTTACAACAGGATAATTTTTTGGTTTCAAAGGAATAAGTTATTACTTGATAATATGACAGCTGTCGGCAGTAATATCCTGTGTTTATTTGACGATAAAGTAATTGTTTGAATGATATTGTTTAATTGACCAGCTTTTATAACAGTTACCTGGCCTGATGTTGGCATAAACAGATAGAAATCACAAGTATTGACATGACCTAGTGTTTCTAATAAATCAGATGGGTGATGATGTTCCTGATTGATCTCTTGTTTAGATGATATTTCCAAAGTACCATTTGATTTCCATAAACCTCCGACTGTTATGATGACAATTATACCTTGTAGCATATAGTAAGTCACCGAAGTCTGATCGATGGTGAAGCGTCTTGTCATAGATCTACTACGTACAACACAAACCATCAAACACACCGCCAGACTATGAAGCGAGTTTTTGCCATGAAAGTGATTTTTATGAATTCTTATATCAATCAGTTGTTTAATGTAGCTGCCTAGGAAACACTTTGGGTGTGATTTACAGGCTGTATAAAAGACAGATGATGACAGAAATTGACTTGGTGTGACAGATAATCAGTAGGTCTACCATGCAGGTAGTCGATGATGTATGGCTCATAAAAATGTGGTTTATATGTGTACCTATATGTATCGACCAAGGAGATGAGGTGGAGTACACATCGTTATATCAAACCTGCCCTAAATGTCACCCCATGTAGCAAAAACCTGTCTATTCAGTCCACTTGTTACTCAATTCATTGTACATTATGAACCTTTATATAAAGGCCATATCTATCTAAAGCACTCATCTCTGCCTTGAGTGACCTTTATAGACAGACTTGACACTATATTTCTGTCACCAATATGGGTAGGAAAGGACTGATTGGGATGTTCAGGTGTGCTGGAATGTGAGGTTATGGGGATTTTATATTTCTGTCATGAAGATGTGGTCTGTGATTCATAGACATTTTCTGTAAGTCATTGTCCTAACATTGGCGAATGATCAAATGCTCTACCCAGACTTGCCAGTTCCAGTATGAAACATGATTATATTTTGACATTTTTTGCCCTTGGGATCAAAGATAGATTGACTTGCGTGTAACCATGTCAATATTACTGGGCCAATGATGTGTGTAACAACCATGTTGTAAGTTGGAGTGTAAGGTAGTGGACAGACGGACAGCCAATGTTATCTTGGTGGACAGGATGACCTGGTAATGATGTGTGATCATAGTGATGATGTGATGTAGTGAGAACATTACAGGCAGCAACTTCACACAGCTTAGATCATATCCTTTTAACAGAAAAAAATTGATCAGCCTGTTCCATTTCGGTCACATTGAATCGCATTTGTGCTGTTGAGTTTGTAAATATTTTATGATGTAGAATTATTTACTTGCATGTTGTTCTACTATTTCATTTATAAATTTGCAACCTAGAAAGGATAGCTGAACTTCTTAACAAAAGTTGAAATATTATTGGATTTAGAATTTAAATTTGTTAAATTGTTGATGCCCAATGTACTGGTAGCAGAACTTGGCTGTGCCTATGAAGGGAGTACAATGACGGGCTGGGGTAAGAACAATTATTTGTGGAATTTTTCACACATAATTGACAGGAATATTGACTTGGCATTTTGTTTGGATCAATAAGCCAGTATAAGATGATGACTGAGGCTAAGTAGTATGGCCCCGGGCACATAAGGCCTCCGATGGTGCTGATCATACTAGGAATGGCAGCAGTTTTCCTCCAGAATTCATTCAAAATTGTGCGCCCTATAAACCTCTGTACTGATGACTATCAAAAAACAGCATTAATCTAGATGTTGAACGGAAGAGAGGAACAATTATATGGATTTTTCTAGTATAACAAGTGAGAAATAATGTAAAAGCATTTTATTTCATCATATCTGTGAACGTGAGGCAGGGATAGTAATCCTGTTACTTCTGGACAACAGTGACACACGTCTCCGTCGCACCGACGGCGCTCGGCATGTAGAAAATTGAAGAAGACATCATCATTTTGCCAGGCCATTGTTTAAGGAATTTAAATGAAGTCATCTGTCTGGAGAGCAAAGCATCTCAACTACAGGTACTGTAGGATAGCATCGCAGTACAAAAACCTGTCACACGGCGCATGGCTCTGCGGCTCCGTGTGAGTGTGATGGCATGTGCGAGGCAGGGATGATGTCATGGATATAGTACTATTAAATACACCAAGCTGAGATGTCAAGACAAATTTTACCATATCACGAAAAAGTCATCAAATGTACAATCAATTCCTTCTTAAGCATTAATACCGAGTAACGTAGTGAACATTTTATGGTGACTTATCATGATGCTACCCTATTTACTGGTGATGGTTTGTAGTGAAATGTCTTGGCGTCGTGCGATACACACAGTTCCGTGGGATTTACTGTCGTTTACAGTTGCTTTGTGCAGTAAGCATGGCCCTTAATGAATGGTTGTTCTTTAGACTTATCATCAGGTGAGTGTCATGTATGTTATCTGACGATCTGCCTTCACAGTTTTTTCTGATGTACATTGTAGATTCCATCACTGGCGTACTCGACCAGTCATCTGTATGGGGGTCAAAGTTCAAACTAGGATTAAGTAATGAACAAGGAGAAATCTATAGGTATTGATTTCGTTAGAGGGATTAGTCCCCAAGAAGCTTCCCAAGGGACCCAGGCAAAAAGCTGTGTTGTTGCTTGTTCTCAGCATCGATACATCAAACAGCGTTCATTGACTGTGGCTTCATTTCAATGCAGCTAAATAATTGGAAGTTATATTTGCCTATTACATGTGTGGCTGTTGGCCTACAGATTATCACAGTTGTTTAATGTGTATTGTGGGTCAGGAAATGAAGGAAATAAAATCTGCAAGGGGAAAAAAAGTGAAAATGGTTTACAGAGAGGAACAGTTGGTGTCTGAAGTACTTCAGTAAGATGATTCAACATGCAGGATGGGTAGCCTATAGAAGCAGGTACAATTATCTCATACTAACAGCTTACATAGAATAACAGTAAAATGGGTTAAAATTGTTCAAATTTTGTATTTTACACAAATGTTCATATTGTAGGAATTGTTAGGAAGAAAGTTTTCTAAAAATTATACATAAAATTTGACAATTATTGAAAATCATGTACAAAATTTGATTTGTTATGTTTTGTTTTGTGGACTAGGCGTTGTAAATGTTTTTACAGGACGTTAATGTGAGGTAAAGCGTCTGCTGTATATTTGTATACTGTCTACGTCCCTAAGACACAGGGAAATCCCTATGTCTGTTTAAATTATGAATCTGATAACCATAGGGGTTCCGTTAATCGTAAAGTCAAGTGTAAGTGATGGCTTTTCTCACCGTCTGAAAAAAAAGTAGCCAGTCATATGTATGTGAATTGTAAAAATACTTGAATATATCCCTGGAGGAAGTTACAGGAGAGTTCCGACAGATCTCTCCTCACGCTTGAGGGGATACAGTGATAATTTCTGGGTTTCAAACAGACATGTAATGCATATAGGATCAAAGATAACAAGGCTAATCAGCAATTCATCTACACAAAACTATTTCTGGTGGAATCTTTTTAAATGTTTTGGTTTGACTTCAAATAAAATGGGGGGGGGGGGGGGGGGGGGGATGTAGTTTTCTAGTTGTAAAGAGTGTATATGCAATTAACTATCAAGATTTCAGAAAAAAACTTGTCTGCTCTTCAATGCATTTAGTTATGAATTAATCTGATTTCAATATTAATAAGATTTAATTTAAAGGATAGCAATGACATTAATTGAAGGTTATGATGAAGCAGAATTTAATGGCTTCATACTAAAAAAAATTTGTCCAATATTTTGATAGTACGGCTACCAGAAGGTATTATGCGAGCCTGACTTTGAGGTCTTGTTGAGATGTTTGGGGCGGTATACAGACAATACTGATGTTAGTTGTAGCTATGATGGTCTCCATACAGAATCAATATCCTATATGCCCATCAGTTGGTAAGGAACTATCTTTGTACAGGGATTAACTTGTGCTACCAGGCGCATAAAATGAATTTTGATAATTAAATTTTCACGAAAGATTGAAGTCTGCCCTCCTGTGGCTGTATATTGGCGCTATCTAATGGAACATGTATATTGACGAGTTGTAGAATGGTTTCTACTTTCACAACTTGAAAAGACAGTTATCAGCTTTAAGTAGATTTATATACCTTGTTTTAAATAGATTTGTATTTGATTTTCACAAAAGGAAGATTATAAGCTATGATAGCACCAGTTATTGCCATATTAAGTGTGGTGAATTTAACTGCTCATTCTTCTATATAGAATAACATGTTGCACCAGTTCAAAGACTATATAATGATATCTAGGGTTGTTTTAATATAAGCAATAAAGGCGAAGTTTTGGCCACAATTCAAGTAATTGTGCTGATATGGAATATTGAGTCGGTAGCTTTCGAAGGATGCTTCTGACCAAGAATCTGCTTGTGTATCTATGGCTGGGTGATGTTGTATTATGAAGTTTGGTTGTTAGAACTTCAAGCCATTGTTTAAATTTCTCCCTCCAGCCAACATTTGTCCTTTCAGCTTTTGTCAGTTGTTCTGATTTTTATTGCTGTAACAAATATGAATATATAGATTCAGAATTAAGTGTTATATGATGTATAGAATTGGATTTTTCAATATCATTGTATGCATATATAATGAAATATAATTAAATCTACCTTTCAAAATTTGAAATGGTGGAGCAATATTGCTTATTTGAGCTATAATATACAACATACATAATGTACTTATTTAACACATGTTTGGATGCAAGGTTTAGAATTAGGCGGGAAAAATTGATTGCACAGGGATAGTAGTTGGTGTTCAGCTCTTCAGTTGCAGAAAACAATTTATTTGGCAAAAAGTTTTCTCCTTTCAAATACATGCTTACAGATTGTTGTAAGTTAAAACATCAAATACTGTATCATCGGTATCAATGTTGTTACCACTTCTACATCCCTTCAATGTCAGCTTGATTTGTATGAAGGTCACATGATCATCTTTTTCTGCCAGTGATGACGATGATGTTCCATGTAGGTTTATCAAAATATTCTATAAATAGTACATACACCTGGAAATGAGGCTACACCATCTTCGCTGGTGGTATAGATTAAACTTCTCAAGATTGAAAAGATTGTCATTCTCTTGCAGGAAATGGATAGGGATACTGAAATTAGTGTGTTTAAGTTCCTGACAATCCATCAAGATAAACTCCACAATTGTTGGTTAGGTGTAGCTTGTTAGTGAACCAGTGGCGATGGGTCCTCTTGTGTTATCTTAATAGAAATGTTGGGATTTTTTCCTGTCTTCACTCCTACTTGAGTTTGTTTGACCATTTTAGAAGGAATTGCCAGAATGATGAGTGTTTTAATATTTGGCATAGAGTATGAAGTGTCGTCTGCTGATGACATGTTGAATTGTCCTGAGTTGATTCATTTTACAGTTGCTGAAATGTTTGGAAACAGATATGGCAAATCTCTGGAATCCATCAATGAAACGTCTTGCGGTTCCTCATTTTTTTTTTTTTTTTTGAATTGTTAAATTGGTTTTAACCTTTATGAGATTGGTCCATTTTTTATCCTAGCTTTTTCTTATCGGCTGACTTCTAGAATGCCACCATGTTTTGTCTTGAACTGAAGGGTATCTGGGTACTTAAGAGATTACGGAAACACTCATGCTGGTGATGTGGATGATATCGGCCAAAGTTTACCCCAGATAATTCCTCCGTGGCTGGTGATGCAATACGGAGTTGTTGTACCTAGTTTGTTTATCACCTTATAATGTTAAATGCATTTTAACCTAGTACTTTAAATGGACCGGTTGGCCTTTTCTCTCTTTGAAATATTTTGTGTCTATTTGTTTGTGCTGGTTTAATGTGTAAATCATATTCACAATAGAATATTAAGTTGTTGTCATTAATAATTCATAGATTAGTAAGTATGGGTCTACCTGGTGACCTCGTTGTTGTCAGACATATACACCTTGTTCAATCCTTCACTATGTATTGTGTATGATAAAAACAACATGTTTACATAAATAAAAAACAAATTAAAGCTGATTTTACTGCTATTTAACAGCTTAATATTGAGTAAACATATTTAGGAAGCTATTTATTCATTTAACATCCGTTTAAACAAAAAGTGTTTTTGGGGGAAATCCAAACTCGGTCTCATTCCATGATGAGGTTTGTTGGAAACTGACAAAAGTTATGTCAAGCATATTATACAATTTACTTGTATTCTTGATAACCCAAACTACATTGATAGTGATTGATTCTTTTTGAGACGTGAAAACTTGAGCATGGGATTATAAAGCTATTTGTGGTGACATCACATCAGAACTGACTGGAGGACATCACTAATGGAATTATATCATCATAGCCCTGAAATGGGGAAAATTCAAGGGAAAATTATTATAATTTTGTCCACAAATCACCATGACAGCATGTTTAACAAAAAGTGACATGACGAAGCTCAAGGCGTTGGGTGTGTGACCATCTTTCTTCACCATCACATTTCCCTTAGTCTGAAATAATGTCAGATTCACCACTTCTACAAAGTGAACTCATAAATAATAATTCTGTTCTCGCTGTAAAGAGGGATATTTAGCTCTATGTCGGACTGCTGTGACATTTGAGGGGGAGGGGTTAGGAGGCCTTTATGTTATGGTCTGAAGGACATTGTCTTATGATGACAGGACAGCACACAGTGCTAATTAAATACTTTATTAACAATAAAAAAATGGTTATAGTTGAGTGATCTTTCAACTGGTCACGTGTGATGAAGTAGCTGGGGTCGGGCCCATGATAAGGTGACCCGTTCATCCTAATGAGGCCCTGGGTTACCTGTCATAGTAGTGAACTCGTCAACCCGTTCATCCTAATGAGGCCCTGGGTTACCTGTCATAGTAGTTAACTCGTCAACCCGTTCATCCTAATGAGGCCCTGATCATAGAAGTGAACTCGTCAACCCTTCATCCTAATGAGACCCTGGGTTACCTGTCATAGTAGTTAACTCGTCAACCCGTTCATCCTAATGGGACCCTGGATTACCTGTCATAGTAGTTAACTCGTCAACCCGTTCATCCTATTGAGGCCCTGGGTTACCTGTCATTGTAGTGAACTCGTCAACCTGTTCATCCTAATGGGACCCTGGGTTACCTGTCATAGTAGTGAACTCCTCAACCCGTTCATCCTAATAAGGAGTGTGACTAAAATCGTTATTTTAAATATTACAAGCTAAACCGTACAGGGCAATAAACAAGGTAATAAATTTGTTTATCATTATTCAAAATCACAAAGTACACATGTAGCTTCATATCCATATCTGTATTTCATGAATGTGTTGTCAATTGCATTTTAATCAAATCATAAAGCTGACCATTTGTAGAATATAAGCAATGTGGTAAAGATAGTATAGATCTATATTTGCTATAAGCTTGATTCAATCTACCCTAATATTATAATTATCATTTAGAAATGACATCTGGGAGAAGTGAAATATGTTTGATGATTCTAGATGGAAATGGCATAATATTTATGTATAATGGGCAGTTCCTGTCTTTGATGTCTCAATGTACCTGCCTTTGGCAGAGGAGACGATTTGTACTGGGCGACCCCAGACTGAATCCGCTGGAGTAGAGGTATCAACTCGCCCTGAGTGGTGGACATAACCAGATTGATGTAATTGAGACATAGTATTGATACCTTTTCAGCTTGTGTGTTATTCCCCACAATCAATTCACTAATATCTTTGTATAGAATTTAGTTAGAGCACATGGAAGTAGACAACGAACCATATTTAATCAACTTTTTTTTACCGCTTTATTTCTCGATTCTACCACAGAATAAGGATATTAGCCTTTGCAAGGCAAAGACTGATGTTCAATCAACATGGTAAGATGTGCAGATCTGTCTTATCATTGGACAGGTTTTATCTGAAGCAATGGGAAACTAAGAGATTGCACTAATTTTTCAAAATAAAAAAACCCAAACAATACTAACATTGTTTCTGTGGTGGAAATACAGATAAAAACTGTTTGCGCCCACTTCCAAGAACAATTATGGCTCTGCCCAAACCAGTATATGAGTACTATACATGCCCGTAGTAGTCATTAACCCTATCTTCCCTGTATATCTTTATATCCCGGAGATAATAAGACATGATACCATCAGATTGACCTCCCACGGACCTAACACAGACACAGCTGTCAGTCTAACTAGTTCTGCATTTTTTTATCTGACCTAGTTTTACATAATCATCCACAATTTTCACCTTATCTGAGACTATTTCTGTATCAATCTCCTATTGTGGGAAATCACAGTTATCACCAATCAGCTGTACTCTTAGGTAATATTAGAATCCTTACTCTCTGCTACAATACACAACAAATAGTCCTCCATTGATTTCAGAAACGTTGACCCATACATGTTTTTTTTTTTCACAAACCCACAATTGGTAGGATAGGCATTGGATATTAGACGATGATGACCTTGACCTTTTAGATATGATAGTTGTATATTGATTTCTACTAGCTACTAATCCAGTTGATGAAGATGTTTTCATGATGTGGACCATAATAAATCATAGATGTTTGATGTTGACATTATTTGGGGTATTTTAGGTTATAAAGAAAACACACTCAACAGTTATGGAAATTCTTAAGCTTTTTTTCTTTTTGTGAATATGTAAAATGAAATATAATATTTTTGCTATTTGTTGTCTTAACTTGTAACCTAAAAATAACAATTATCAAAGCATATTCTCAAAGGGTAATGAGGAACGAGAAAACTGAACAGTTGGCCTTTGAGGGTGGTTGGATTGAGTTGTGGGTTCTGTACCATGATGTACACAACAATTGCACTAGACAGTTGCCTTTGAGGATGTTTAGGTTAGGTTGTAGGTTACATTGACCATGTAGATCATGTTTAAACTAAAGAGGTACGTAAGTGTTGAAGTTGTTTGGATTAGTTTGTTGTTATAGGTAACCTTGACCATCAAGAGGACATTTGCACTAGACAGTTGCCCTTTGAGGATGTTTGGATTTAGTAGTCTTTAATGTGTGAACCCTTGACCTATGGAGAAGTTATGCTGATTTGTATTACAACTGTAGATTACTGCATGATGTTTCAATTAATTTGGGGTTCCCCTTCTCCAGTCATCTCTATTCTCCCATCTTCATACCTTTAGTATATATGTCTCCGAGGCTCTGTCCTTTTCTCCAGTCTAGTTGGGGAAGGTGTTCCAGACAGAAGGTGGCTGAGGGGTGTGTAACACATTCCATTCCTTGTACAATACATTATTCTGATGTAGAACTAAACTATTCCGACATCATCGTATGGTCTTATTTTCTGTCTACGCTAGATATATGGTCTTTAAATGTTGTGGGTACTTTAAGCAATGTATGAGTAGATGATGGTGGAGCTGGAGATCTACAGAGACCTAGCTAGCAGCTGTAATTGTGGCTGATTTAAGGAGATTGAAATCAAATCAATCAAATAAGTTTTTTTTTTTAAATCCCACCAAGCAAATGGGGTAGACATGTGCACATGTCCTTACAGTTCTTACATGTGTACATCTGTGTACCCATCCCTATATTCTGTAGTGTACATCTGTGTACCCATCCCTATATTCTGTAGTGTACATCTGTGTACCCATCCCTATGTTCTGTAGTGTACATCTGTGTACCCATCCCTATGTTCTGTAGTGTACAGCTGTGTACCCATCCCTATATTCTGTAGTGTACATCTGTGTACCCATCCCTATGTTCTGTAGTGTACATCTGTGTACCCATCCCTATGTTCTGTAGTGTACATCTGTGTACCCATCCCTATGTTCTGTAGTGTACATCTGTGTACCCATCCCTATGTTCTGTAGTGTACATCTGTGTACCCATCCCTATATTCTGTAGTGTACATCTGTGTACCCATCCCTATGTTCTGTAGTGTACATCTGTGTACCCATCCCTATATTCTGTAGTGTACATCTGTTCACCCATCCCTATGTTCTGTAGTGTACATCTGTGTACCCATCCCTATGTTCTGTAGTGTACATCTATGTACCCATCCCTATGTTCTGTAGTGTACATCTGTGTACCCATCCCTATGTTCTGTAGTGTACATCTGTGTATCCATCCCTATGTTCTGTAGTGTACATCTGTGTACCCATCCCTATGTTCTGTAGTGTACATCTGTGTATACATCCCTATGTTTTGTAGTGTACATCTGTGTACCCATCCCTATGTTCTGTAGTGTACATCTGTGTATACATCCCTATGTTTTGTAGTGTACATCTGTGTACCCATCCCTATATTCTGTAGTGTACATCTGTGTACCCATCCCTATGTTCTGAAGTGTACATCTGTGTACCCATCCCTATGTTCTGTAGTATACATCTGTGTACCCATCCCTATATTCTGTAGTGTACATCTGTGTACCCATCCCTATGTTCTGTAGTGTACATCTGTGTACCCATCCCTATATTCTGTAGTGTACATCTGTGTAACCATCCCTATGTTCTGTAGTGTACATCTATGTACCAATCCCTATGTTCTGTAGTGTACATCTGTGTACCAATCCCTATGTTCTGTAGTGTACATCTGTGTACCCATCCCTATGTTCTGTAGTGTACATCTGTGTACCCATCCCTATATTCTGTAGTGTACATCTGTGTACCCATCCCTATGTTCTGAAGTGTACATCTGTGTACCCATCCCTATGTTCTGTAGTATACATCTGTGTACCCATCCCTATATTCTGTAGTGTACATCTGTGTACCCATCCCTATGTTCTGTAGTGTACATCTGTGTACCCATCCCTATATTCTGTAGTGTACATCTGTGTAACCATCCCTATGTTCTGTAGTGTACATCTATGTACCAATCCCTATGTTCTGTAGTGTACATCTGTGTACCAATCCCTATGTTCTGTAGTGTACATCTGTGTATACATCCCTATGTTTTGTAGTGTACATCTGTGTACCCATCCCTATATTCTGTAGTGTACATCTGTGTACCCATCCCTATGTTCTGAAGTGTACATCTGTGTACCCATCCCTATGTTCTGTAGTATACATCTGTGTACCCATCCCTATATTCTGTAGTGTACATCTGTGTACCCATCCCTATGTTCTGTAGTGTACATCTGTGTACCCATCCCTATATTCTGTAGTGTACATCTGTGTAACCATCCCTATGTTCTGTAGTGTACATCTATGTACCAATCCCTATGTTCTGTAGTGTACATCTGTGTACCAATCCCTATGTTCTGTAGTGTACATCTGTGTACCCATCCCTATGTTCTGTAGTGTACATCTGTGTACCAATCCCTATGTTCTGTAGTGTACATCTGTGTACCAATCCCTATGTTCTGTAGTGTACATCTGTGTACCCATCCCTATGTTCTGTAGTGTACATCTGTGTACCCATCCCTATGTTCTGTAGTGTACATCTGTGTACCCATCCCTATGCTCCATAAACTAGGATTTTATGAATTTCAATTTAGACATTTTCAAGAGATTTTTTTGTTATTCAATTATGAAAAAGGCTGTTTACAAATATATATATCTGACCTGCAGAGATGACCTTGACCTTGTTTTAGTAGTTTAGGACGTTTGATGCCAGCACCTGTTGTGTACTTTTGATCTCTGTCTGGTACATAAAGTCTGCACTAGTGATCCTCTGTGGCACTGGAGTAAGAAATGATACCATCATCATGAACCCTTTGTAGTTCTGTGTAATCCATAGATTTGACACCCCACCCAAACTAATTGATTATAATAATTGACAGTTTTTACAAAAAAAACTTTAATATGATTAGAACATTGGGAGTGATTTTGTAATTGATAACAAAAAAAAATTTATACTTCACATTGCTTCCATTGTTTATTTTTTCTTTATTCGATCAAGCAAATAATTTCATCAGTTCAAGTGTAAATGATTACAGTCATTGAAATGGAATTGAAAGGTAGAATGTCCATTAACAACAAAAAGGATAGTTTTTAAATTCCACTTGTTTTCTGATGTAGATTGTCACATGCTGACAAGATAAATAGGACTTGTTTTAATTGGAGAGGAAAGTTAAAAGCATTCAATTGTAATTTCCCAATGGGTAGTTGTTTAATTGTTACTGATCGCAGATCTGATATAAAATTGAATACGTTGATGTGTGTGTGCACTGCGTTGAGGAAACGTTTGTTGGTATTGGTTAAATTTTATTAAAATCAAAGCAAGAGAATCATAATATACCATAATCAGCTGTCCATTCAAGTATGGTATAAGTGAGGCACAGTTGTGGGATAATGTGGATGACCCACACAAAAGAGAAATTTTGATGAGACTTGTATGGATATTAACAACCCATCTGATAATAAGCCAATTCATCTCCTCCTTGATGGAGGGCTACAGACTTGGAACAAGATAAAATATTTATACAGAAAGTGAAATTCGCTTGTGTAATAACTTGTACATTGTCCTAAATGAGTAATCGGCTGGTTGTCGAGGTGATGCATGCAGAGCTATTGATTGACAGGGTCAGGTTACAGGTAGGGAAAGGATGTTGGTGGAGCCTATAGTCATCTCCAGTTCAGCCAAAGGAGGACAAAAGGTCGTGCTTGATTGGAGAAGTATTTCAGTTACTCACTACCACACTCCCATGTGGCAATAAAAAAATGGAAAAACAGCGATGGTGTCAATTGATAATCATAATTAATTAATTTCACACTTTGTGGAGGTGCAGTTAATACATTGAGAATGGATTTATTCTGATTAATAGACACTAGTGTTTGCTACTATTTCTGGGTCTGTTTTCCAGGTAGATGGTTTTTAGTTTTTTTTTTTCTCCATTGTTTGATACATAAACATGAAGCCAAGTCAGCATCTGGATAATGCTCCAAGGAATTTGTAACTGAGGTTCAGTTTGCTTGAATACCTTTACAGCAGAAAAAGTGCAAACATGCGTTTTCTGGTGTGGAATTTGTGTAATGAGCTAAGAAATGAAAGATGATATATTTCACTATTGCCAGTGTACAGGTGTGCAGTTTAAGCCTGTCCTTCCATGGGGTACAACTGATTAACTTTATTTGTGAGCATTTTCCTTAATAGTGTTTTGGTCGTATTGTACCACCTTGTAAACATTTTGGATATTAATTTTCCTTATTTCTTGTGTTTTACAGGTAAAAATTTTGGATATTAATTTTACTTATTTCTTGTGTTTTACAGGTAAAAATTTTGGATATTAATTTCCCTTATTTCTAGTGTTTTACAGGTAAAAATTTTGGATATTAATTTTCCTTATTTCTTGTGCTTTACAGGTAAATGGTCAGGATTTATCCAAGTCATCACACGAAGAAGCTGTCGAGGCGTTCCGCACGGCACAAGAACCCATTGTGGTTGAGGTTCTACGCAGGGTCAACAAAAATAAAATGAAAAATAGATCTCCAACCATGGTATCCATAGGAACGCAAACAGAGGAAGAAATTTATGGATTTAATCGTCCACCCACACCGCCACCTCCAATCTTTCCATTCCCAACCAGTGGGTAAGTGAGCTCTTTGATTCTAAGAAAAACTTTGTAAGGTGATGTTGGTATATAGCAAGATAAGTTTTGTTTCTATGGTTTTTGTGAATGTTTCCCCCTGCTATAAATCGGATGAATACATTTGATTGCCAATAGAAGGTTAAAAAATGTAAATAAAAACTCTTTAAATTCACATCTAAAGTCTTATAGAAAGCCTTGGCCAATTTACCAGCAGGCTGTTCCAGGGAGACTTTATCGGCAGATAAACAGGATATTATTACAGACTATCAAATCTGATAGGAAATTAAACTTAAGTAAATTAAAACGTTTGGGTATATAACCAGCCAATAGGCCTGATGCTGTACAATTAAGTTGATATCTGATTAGCTCCATTGATAAGATTGTAAGAGCCTGGAAAACCAAGTGCACAACTGGCATGATCAGGTGCAGGAAGAGCATGTTAGGGAACCTAACCTGGGGGATTCTTCCTCATACCCATGCTGACATGTGCTCTAACACTCTCCGTCAGTCTTATAGCCAACTTAAATCTATAATTTTGGCAAAACATCCAACGAACATGGACATTGCTTTCAAATATTTTTATTATGGCTATGAGAATCTGTCTATGGATTTATGTATTTGTGTGAAGTCATGCATTCTGTGAAGAAGATTTATATAATTAGAGATTGGAAGCCAGTGTTTGTATGCTAACCAGGTTTGTTAGTGTTGAGAGAAGAGATAGCAGGGATCATGTATAAGATAGGGGCTGACCCATACAAATCTACAACAATATGTCATGTCTAGGAGTCATTCAACTTCCTCTCCACTATTTAACATTTGTTTCTGATATTTTCCTCCAAGTACCCAATCGGTTTTCTGCCCTGTTTCTACCTTGGTTTACGAGCCGTTGGTGTGACCAGGACATGCTGACTTATTATCGGCTGACAACATCTGGTCTTTTGACAGCTAGCCCTCCTCCTTAGACAGGTATCTGGTTCCCCAAAACTATGTCTTTTCTGTCTCCTACAAATACATTTCATACATTTCAAAACCCCTCCTGTCTGTTTTACCGACATCTTTGTCTAGATCCTCATGGTTGGTTTCTCCTGGCCAGCGTGATTAACCATTGGAACCTTCAGATTTCACGTAACACACATTGTACAACATCTCTAGGTGGCTAATGTCATCATTGTGTCAAAAAACTTACGCTTCATTTATTGTTTGGTGAATCGTATATGTAGTATTTGCATTGCATAAATTTTAACGCCTATTTTGGTTTTGGACATGATTGCATTAAGTAGGAATTTTTTTTTTAAGTTTTTTTTTTTTTGATATTTGCATTGTGAATTTTTTCATCACCGATTTATTTTTGGACATGTTCTCCAGAAGACTTTTGTCTTATTGGCCAGCTGAAGTCTAACACTTGCCGTCTAATCCAGTGTTTTCTGGTAGGTCAATCATTCAGTGCACTGAAAAAATCATTGTTTGCTAGCAACTGCTTGCTAGGTTTTTCACCAAAGCCGTTTTGTAAATTATAATCAGCTGTAATATTAATAGCACTTCATTTCCTTGGCAAAATAAAAACTCTTCATTTTGTGTGATACCCTCAGATGATAAACTGCTGTGTATATGCGAGTGTTTATCTCATCGGTAACGTGTTTGCTGAACTGACAAGTTTCAAATACATTTATGACGATATTTTGAGAGTTATTAGCATGGCCACTTATCAAATCGACTACTTCCTTATACTAAGAACTCATTATATTCCCGTTACTCCTAGTTCTAATGTATTGCAGTTTTTCTCCGAGTTCCAAAAATACGGAAACGGTAAGGGGTACAGCAGCTGCCTCTGAGATAAACAAGACAGTTACACCAGGCAAACCTCCACATCAGCAGGCAGCGTAAAAAGTCCACATTCAAAACACAACTATTCCATCACTTGAGATACAAAGTACTGACCCAGTATGGATGATTCAACACTACTATCTTCAGTGTTGTCTTGTAATACTCAACCTTCTGTTGGAATTTATGGCCATTTCTGTAATCTGTGATGGTTATACAGATAGTATTTCAATTAATTGTTGATTAAAATGGCTTAGTGAGCTGATATAAAGTTAAGTGTACATCTGATACTTTAAAATATTTTTCATACTCTTACGACTTTTCATTTTGACTGATCAGTAACCAATTAAACATTATATTGCTATGAAACAACTGATAAATGAGATATAGGATTTCAAAATCATCAGACTAACGTGTTACCAATCAATTGTAAGTCAATTATCAGTACAATGGTAAAATTTCAACCTAAATATTTTCTTATTCAGTGATAAAGATTAGATAGTGTTATTTTACGATGTTACTTCCGACAGATTACGACTGTTTTCTCTGCACTTTCTGCCTATCTGACGATGAATTAGTATATCACATTCTGGTAGACATAAGTCTTTCTGAACCAGGAATGTTAGTGGGAGGAAATCGTATCATTTACACCAAGTTTGGGCTCTCATCTGTAAATAGTCCATGCTTACGGGTGCAGGTGCTTATAGAAACCACAGTTTCGCTAACTTGTAGATCTTCAGTTGCTGATAAGGTAAAAATATAATGTAAATTAATATCTTGTCTTTCCCAAGTAGGAGTAGAATAAAAAGCTTTGGAACATTCCTTCGGAGGTTGTGTTTTGGATGTCTTAAGAGGCACCAGACACACGCAACACATGTAACATGTATCTATAAAAAAATTTTTATCGCATAATCACATCGTCACAACTGCATTGAACTTCTGGGTATTCTGAACGAGCTGGAAATGATCCTGATGCCTTACCGACAACACATGCAAACGTGCAGATGCCATTGTGGTTGAAACGGTTGAATGATTAAGTGCACGATAAAACGTATTGTGGATTCAAACTGATGAAACACTCATCCGTATAGCCTTGAGGCATACAAAAATGTAATACTTTGCCAGATTTTTGTGCAATACAAGTTCAGTTCTGAGTTGGGGTGTATACTCAGAAGGCTATTTAGCCAAAAACCACCCTAGATTCCTCCCCAAACTACATCTCTTCTTTAAAAGACTGCATTCTCAGGGATGCCAGGATCAATGACTTTGGCAGAATGGATTGTTGTACAGAACGCCTTTGTTTGTGTGAGTGAACAAGTGTGCGTGTAGCTATGAAAGAGTCTATTCTTTAGAGTATTAAATATTTTATATTTCCTGATCAGGGTAGATTGTAATCAAGGGTGTAAGCTTGTGGAAGTGAGTTCCTACACAGAGAGTTGTCATAAGGTAGTCCTGTAAATCGCCTTCCAAAGGAAGTGTTAGACTTAGGTATGTATAATCATGATACTGTCACAGGGACCTTCTTTTGATGAAGCTTTCCTCCGATTACTCTTACTCTTAGAACTGCTCTCTCTGGATTAATTATTTATCACATAATTCTCATTGGTGGAGATAAGTTAATCCATAGTACACAAACCTGACAGCCCCGCTGGCCATAAACCACATACTTCTGGTGCATAAACCACTAATCTAGCCCCTTTTACTGATGGACAAACCAGTCCATAAACCACCAATCTAGCCCCTATTGCTGATGGACAAACCAGTCCACAAACCACCAGTCTAGCCCCTACTAGTCTTTTGGACAAACCAGTCAATCAACCTCAAATTTAGCCCCTATTTCTGGTGGACAAACCAGTCTATAAAGCACTAATCTTCTAGTACCTACTACTGTAGGACAAACTTGTCCATAAACCTCAAATTTAGCCCCTATTTCTGGTGGACAAACCAGTCTATAAAGCACTAATCTTCTAGTACCTACTACTGTAGGACAAACTTGTCCATAAACCTCAAATTTAGCCCCTATTTCTGGTGGACAAACCAGTCTATACAGCACTAATCTAGCCCCTACTACTCATGGACAAACCAGATTATAAACCTCAAATTTAGCCCTTACTATGATGGACAATCCTGTCCATAAACCTTAAATATAGGCCCTAGCTACTACAGGTGGACAAAGCTGTCTATAAACCTCAAATTTAGCCCCTATTACTGGTGGACAAACCAGTCAATAAACTACTAATCTTCTAGTCCCTACTACTGTAGGACAAACTTGTTAAACCTCAAATTTAGCCCCTACTACTGGTAGACAAACCAGTCCAAAAACTACTAATCTAGCCCTACTACTGGTGGACAAACCAGTCCATAAACTACTAATCTAGCCCTACTACTACTGGTGGACAAACCAGTCCATAAACCTAAAACTAATCATCAATTTAGCTCGTACTGCTGGTGGATAAATCAGTCAATCACTGATACATGGTCCCTATTGGACAAATCAGTTGATCAGCCATCAGTGTAGTACCAAAGACTATTGCTATCTCTAGTTACTGTTGGAGAAACCAAAGAATGATTTCTCTTTTCTTATTGTTGTGTGTGAGATATTACCAAGGTAGTTTACTCCAGGCTTGCAGTTCTAGTTACAATGGATGACAAATGTTCAGGGAAACAAGGGAGCTTACTCTTCATCTTCTTGAACCAAATAAAAAAGATAAGATGAAATAAATCTCCTGTGGTTACAAGTTCATGATTCTCATGAAAGTGAAACAAGTAAAAAATTTGTGGTAGGTATCTGAAAAAAATAGGATATTAAAACACAGAAACTAGATAAGTAGTGGCAGAGGGAAAGCTGAACTGTATCACTCCCAATTACTGGTGATCGCCAGCAAAGATACTCCCCTTTTGATCTTAGTGTAAATGAACATAAAAAATCTCAGAATTTTCGTCTTCAAACACCAGATTTTGTGGGAGTTGCCAGGTACCTACACCGGCAGCCATTTTATCTGGCCTAGCTGACAATTGTTTTGCACTAAAGTGGAATCGTTATGCTTCATTAAAACGATAGGGCCTGTTGGAGTTTACTGACAGAGGGCCAGAAACCAATGAGAGGACAATACTACTTGTGTGTGGCTGTGTCATAAAAGGTTTTAATCAACACTTTAAGATTGATAAAAGTAGAATTAATAAGTAAATGTTTTCTGAATTGAGACCTTTAGAGGCTAGTTTTTTTTCCTGTATCCTGGTGGCTGTATAGTTACTGATGTTTTAGCCCCTACAACAAATTTTTATGAAACGTTGGGATTTATTTTTCATCATCAGACTTTTCTCATAGTTACACATGCCCCTTCAATGATTTTCTTGTCCAAGGTAGTGCCGTAAACATACTTAGTTTAGTGCATAATCAAATTTAAACAGATCAGCGTGATGATGAATTGGTGTACAGGACAATAATTGTCTTAGAAATGGCCTGCAGAATCTGCAATAAGTGCAATCATAATATAGCGGAATGCCCTCAGCTAGGAAATTGTGAAAATAGAAATATCACAAAAACATGCATGTTTACAGTACTCATTTCTTTGTCATACATACTCAGTTGCTTTATTAGATATATATACTTCCTAATTATTTTCATTTCTGAACTTTTGCTAGTATCGAGTTGTGACCATTTGAATAATTTCCTTTGTAGTGGAGGTACATGTGTTAAGTTTGGTTTACAATTCTAGTTTGTTCCAAGTTACATTGTAATTATACATAATCAGAATTACATTGAACGAACATTTTTGGAATTTGCCCATTGGGATTCCAATCAGCTGTTTTGTTAATGACTCTGTTTTGTTCATTACAAAAATGTCCAATTGGAGTAGAAAGTGTGTATGGATCGAGTTTGCCCAAGAGTAACAACCCTTGTAAAAACTTATAGCGATGTCATACTTAATAATAAGTTACTTGAAAGGAACTTCATATTGATTTCATCTCTAAGACTTAATTATGGAATTTGGCTTTGTATCAACAGTTTTTAAGCAAGGCTAGTTAAAGATATTATAAATGTTTAGGTTAGGTAAGATATGGGTCATATTTCTGTACATGAAATAGACCAGTCTGCCACATATTCTAGATTTTTGGCAACTCGTACCAGGACGTAACATAGGGTATATAATTATGACTGAAGGTAGAGTGAGTGAGGGTAGTATAAAGACAGAAGGATGAGGCACTCTTTGTTTGTACTTTTCCAGGATTGTGTTGAAAGCCACATCCCCTAAAACAGCTGCTTATTCACTTCCAGTACTACCAACTTTTCTTCGTGATTAAAATCGCGATTGTGTATGTAAGGAAAGATAAACTGGCATCTTAAAATAAATGGCTTGATACATATTTGATATGTTGAAGGTAGACTGGTATTCCTTTGATAAAGCAGCCTCTAATTATTTTGACAAAATAAACGTGATGGGTTGTGATGATGTAGACCATAGTAATGTACCCATGGCTTCCTGTTCCCAAAGTCTCAGGTCTCTTTTGAATGAAAAAGTACACAAACCTTGCACCAGGAAAGCATTCTCTATACAACCGCAGAAATAAGATATTGTTTTTTCTTTTGATTTGATCTCTTATGTTTTTGCAGGGTATCGTTTCCTACTACTCTCGCCTAGTCACTGAAGTGTTTCCTCTAATCCTGCTAAGAGTCATCATAAAAATTGAAGTGGTTTTTGTGGAGTGAGAGCAACTGACTCTTAAAAACAATTCATTCTTGTCATCTTTCACATGTCATTATTGATTTTAATTCCAAATGATAAATACATTCCATTTCAAATTGAAATCTAAAACAGTGCTAATTGATCTGGATAGGGATAGATTAAATCTTGAGAAGCCAGTCGATGTTGATCAATTTAGCACGGTGTGTCATATAGCAAAGTTTTATAGCTGGAAGAAAATAACTTCATCACTGTACCCAGTTTGTCTACCAATGACAGTATGTGTCATCTGATGGTCCTCCATACCCAGTCAGTCTACCAATGACAGTATGTGTCATCTGATGGTCCTCCATACCCAGTCTGTCTACCAATGATAGTGTGTGTCATCTGATGTCCTCCATACCCAGTCAGTCTACCAATGACAGTTTGTGTCATCTGATGGTCCTCCATACCCAGTCAGTCTACCAATGACAGTTTGTGTCATCTGATGGTCCTCCATACCCAGTCTGTCTACCAATGATAGTGTGTGTCATCTGATGTCCTCCATACCCAGTCAGTCTACCAATGACAGTTTGTGTCATCTGATGGTCCTCCATACCCAGTCTGTCTACCAATGATAGTGTGTGTCATCTGATGTCCTCCATACCCAGTCAGTCTACCAATGATAGTGTGTGTCATCTGATGGTCCTCCATACCCAGTCTGTCTACCAATGACAGTGTGTGTCATCTGATGGTCCTCCATACCCAGTCTGTCTACCAATGACAGTGTGTGTCATCTAATGGCCCTCCATACCCAGTCTATCTACCAATGACAGTGTGTGTCATCTGATGGTCCTCCATACCCAGTCAGTCTACCAATGACAGTGTGTGTCATCTGATGGTCCTCCATACCCAGTCAGTCTACCAATGACAGTGTGTGTCATCTAATGGTCTTCCATACCCAGTCTGTCTACCAATGACAGTGTGTGTCATCTGATGGTCCTCCATACCCAGTCAGTCTACCAATGACAGTGTGTGTCATCTAATGGTCCTCCATACCCAGTCAGTCTACCAATGACAGTGTGTGTCATCTGATGGTCCTCCATACCCAGTCTGTCTACCAATGACAGTGTGTGTCATCTGATGGTCCTCCATACCCAGTCAGTCTACCAATGACAGTGTGTGTCATCTGATGGCCCTCCATACCCAGTCTATCTACCAATGACAGTGTGTGTCATCTAATGGTCCTCCATACCCAGTCAGTCTACCAATGACAGTGTGTGTCATCTGATGGTCCTCCATACCCAGTCAGTCTACCAATGACAGTGTGTGTCATCTGATGGTCCTCCATACCCAGTCAGTCTACCAATGACAGTGTGTGTCATCTGATGGTCCTCCATACCCAGTCAGTCTACCAATGACAGTTTGTGTCATCTAATGGTCCTCCATACCCAGTCTGTCTACCAATGACAGTGTGTGTCATCTAATGGCCCTCCATACCCAGTCAGTCTACCAATGACAGTTTGTGTCATCTAATGGTCCTCCATACCCAGTCAGTCTACCAATGACAGTGTGTGTCATCCAATGGTCCTCCATACCCAGTCAGTCTACCAATGACAGTGTGTGTCATCTGATGGTCCTCCATACCCAGTGTGTCTACCAATGACAGTGTGTGTCATCTGATGGTCCTCCATACCCAGTGTGTCTACCAATGACAGTGTGTGTCATCTAATGGCCCTCCATACCCAGTCAGTCTACCAATGACAGTGTGTGTCATCTGATGGTCCTCCATACCCAGTCTGTCTACCAATGACAGTGTGTGTCATCTAATGGTCCTCCATACCCAGTCAGTCAGTGACTAACATGTCTGATGTATACGCTATGCCTGTGGTTTTTTGCTGCATTTGTCTAATATCCAATCAATTATGTCGTATTATAAAGTTATAAAAAGGCGTGCCCTAGTTATGTTATTACACCCCCCTTTCACTGGGAGTCATTTTTGGCATGGCAGAAAAACATAGACAGCATAGCAGTATGTATTTCAAAAGAAAACAGAATTAGCCTCACTAATTGACTAGGACAGGTATGAATTATGGGCCCACAGGTTTTCTCACCTGGCACACTGAGGCATCATTCATTGTGGAGTATTTATGTAAGAAAAATTTGTTTTCATCTACAAGTAAAGAGTGTAGAGGCTAATTAAATCCACATGGAGGGGGAGGTTACAGTGTAAAAGGGAGGGGGAGAAAGTGGGAGGGGTAACAACTGGAATGAAAACATATTAATTTTGCCTTCCTGGTTAGCTGATGTGGAGAGAATCACAACCATCCATAGTCTGTGATCTGGTCGAGAGGAAGGAATCCACTATGTGGCTTCCTCTCCAGTCATTGGTTGCCATGACGATGCTGAGATTAACAGACACATATGCTGGTGCAGTCAGACTCTTGTAAGATAATATATTTTTTCCGTCATAGTAAGAATATTTTAGCATTATCTTTCACATTTCTTATACTTTATTTTTATGATCTACAAATGCAGAATTCTTCAAGGAAGATTGTAAAAAATGGTCTGCCATTGGAAGTATGGTATAATACTCTGGATATACAAATGACCACATACTTAATGCATCAATAGTGAGGGGTGAGGTAACCTCTGATCGGGAGTTCCTTTATACATGTTTTCTTTATGCATTCACAGAAACAGAAAACACATCTGTCTAGAGATAAACATTGAACTAGTTGGAGAGGATGGCTCCTCAAGTGTTTCCACATCTGGGTGTGGAGGTCTTCTACACCTGTAGTCCCATCCTAAATATTAACTTCTCATCTACTTCTACTCCAAGGGTTGTAAAGAGTACACCATAGTCTAAACTATGCCAGGAACTAAATTTGCCATGGTTTGAAAATATGCTAACGTTTATGATAGCTGTTTTTATTACAATTCATCATTATTTGATCAATGTTTTATCAACAGATTTGATTTAAATATCACAGATAATTTTTTTTTTATTTGCAACACTTCACTTTAATACCTGTCAAATTCAGTTATTTGGTCCATTATAAAGGTATTGATTGGACCTGTCTTATCCCATTCCTAATTTAACCTGTATTTTGTTTACATTATTGAAAAATAATGCCGAAACAAGTTCCCACGTCCCAGATATCACTTAAAGACATCCCAGATATCACAGGAGGTTTAAAGACAAAGACACAGTAAGACACAGTCGTACTAACTCCAGAAATATCTACCAATTGCAGTAGATATTTAGGTCAGCTACCCAGAGTTAGGGGCCATTCACCTTCATGACTGGTTGGTTTCCTTTGATGTTGGTATGGTTAGGTCTGCTATTTTATCTTCACCAGAACAATCCTGCTTTTGTGGGCCTCCATCTTATCAGAGGGGTTTTCTGCAGAGAAGGGCAGACGACAGCCTTTCTCGTGTAAACATTTGATTAAAGCCTCTTCACCTTTTTTTTTTTTGAAATTTGACAATTACTGTCCTTCAACCAGGTTTAATTGACAGTTGCCCTGGTAACAGATTCCCAGGGTGAGGGGAATACCCTTGTTGTGAAACATGACCTGAAGGGAGCAAAGTCCCAGGGTGTATTGGGAAGTAGATGTATGATTCTTCAACAGATAAGTCATATGGATGGACAGCAGAGTAAAGAAAACAAGATAATTCACCAGGATATTTATGTTTTACGCAGGAAACATTTGTATAAATGACACATCAGAGGAATATTTCCTCCTATTTATGTCAAAATTTTACTAAATGGTACCAGAAAAACTACTTAGTGCTTGTATAGAGCTTTCAAAAGATTAACCTCCTAATCCATCAGCTATCACGTTACAGGCTATACTTCAACAAGTGGCTAGTTAATTAGAGGTCATTATGGGTCGTTTGAGGTCATTTGAGGTCCTGGGTCAGTATCAATAGCAAAGAACTGAGTGACATTTGTGAAAGTTCAACGACTTATCAGGTCAGAGTGAAGGTGGTTACAGAATCTCGGAGATTTACTACGTTGTAACATTTTAACTAACAATCAACGTTGACAAGCAGGCAAGGTTTATTTTGTGGAAACCATGCATAAACTATAGGAATGAGAAAAGAGCCGTTTTTTTCTACTCTCTAAGATGTCACTACAGTACGCATCTTATCAGCTTTCTGGTAATATATGGCAGAAATCGTAGATGTGAGGAAACGCTTGAAAGAAAACCAGCAATACATAATTTGGAATAGGACTTGAAATTACAGAAAGCAAAAAATCAAATTTTATGAAAGAGCAACAGGAATAGAATGTGAAGGCATTATCAGTATCGGGCTGTGATTCAATCCCCTTACTTACACCGCCTGGTATCACTGCCGACTTTATGAGTACGCATGTTACGTAAGACCAAACATTTTTAATACCCAGAGCTCTAAATAATCTTTGTGAGATTTCCCAGAATACCTTGTAATCTGTGATCCTTTCATTACACTAAGGTCCCTAGGGGTTTAGCCAGCTACAATCCTCAACACTTACTTATATTTATATCTCTGATTGGGCAAATTATATCCTGGCTCTACTGAATGCCTCAAAAAAGAAGGAATCCTGGTACCCTTGGAATTCCTGACACGACATCCCTTGGGCAATGATATTACCTTCTTCACCAGGGAGTAATGGAGGTTCAGCTTAGATCAAATTGTCAGTACAGACAACACTATATCAAGCATTAAAGTCAGACCAATTGGTCATATTAAAAGTGTTAGTTTAACCCTTTTATACCTCAATATATACGTCAGAATCCTCCGTCAGATTCGTTTGCACCATGGTCATTTGGGTGTCCCTTGGGCCAGAATCCTTGTCCAATTATACTCCTTCAAAATGTTTGGGTGTTAAAAAAAAGAGAAGTAATTATTGTAATGATATTTTCATTATGAATGTAAGCAATGTGTTTTTTTTTTCTTCAGATTATACCAGCCATCATCTCGACGACCAGTAGCTTTTTCAGCCAGTACAGAAATGGGTCTCACAGACATAGAAATGGCCCACGGTTTTGAATATGACGATGCATATTTTGATGAGAGAGGATATGACATGGAATACGAGGTAAAATAATTCATTTTAATCATAGAATACAAAAGTACTTCTAAGTTTATCAGTTTGATCGCATATCTAATGTTTGGTAAGTTTTAACACTAAAACTCTCATGTATAAATAACCTGATATTCTAATGAAAATATTACTTAATATGCCATAGACATGATGAGTTTGATGCTTATTGGCTGAGGAAATATTTGTAACGAAGCCTGGATTATCAGGTTGAATATGCTGGAATGTACGGTCGAAGGCATTAATTGAACAGTTTTTACTATCTGTGAGGTTAGTTAAGGTATCCAAAAATAGTGGATAGTTGGAAGGTGATATCATAGATTCTAGTGATATCAGAATACAAATGTAAAGAGAACATCTGCAAACCTGAGAAAGAGTGAACTAGGTATATCACAGGAACGTTTGTAAGGTAAACAATACGCATAGGACTGGTAAAGCACCTTGCTAATGTCTGTGTCAGGAACTAGAATCTGCATCTGAAGCACGTTTGTTTGGGATATTGCAGAAAATTGTTTTGTAATTTAGCCATGATGAGAGGTAGAGGAAGGGAATCTGGATCACAAGCATGCTTGGAAGTCCTGTAAATACCCTGTTTTGTAATTTTGCCCCAGTGATAGGAAGGAGTACACATGGTTTTCTGGTGTACACAGAACATTGATGTAACTGGAAAGATAGCTGTCAGTTCATAATCCTGATCAGATGTCCTGGAGCTCATTACAGTCGAACTGACCACTTCTGGATGGTCAATCTTTCTGCCTGGACATGACAGACAGACTCTCTAATGCCTGTTCCAATCATAAGCATTTAGATTTGACCTTTGGTCAAACTTTGGTCTGACCCCTTGTAACATCCCTCTGTCCCTTGTGTATCCCCTAATGACAAACATGTATGTGAACATGATCAACAGAAATGTAGTTGTCATCAAGGAACTATTGCTGGAATCACTGGGTATAGCTGTGTTGACTGAAACACTGCTGAAACCTGGTCACCATGGCGATGTGATGGATTCTAGTCCAGTATGTTGACTGGTCATCTAGACCCAGCTGTTGAGGGGTCAGTGTTATGAGGAGAGGTGTAGAAAGGTTAACGAAAGAGAAGCAGTATTCCAATGCCCTCTTTACTCATGATTCCATTTATAGATGGAGCCACATGGAAGTGCACAATGGGCAACTGGTAGAGGGCAGCACTTGTACCCACCATTTGTACCCAATCCTTTCGTTACTCTCACTAGTAACTAAACATAGTCAGGACCACATGGGGAGCCAATGATGGGCAACTGGTAGAGGGCAGCACTTGTACTGATAAGTAGATTATAACTTATGCATAATCTCTGATGATGCTGGGAGTATAGGCTTTACTGATGCTGGGAGTATAGTCTCTGTTGATGCTGGGAGTATAGTCTGCTGATGCTGGGAGTATAGTCTCTGATGATGCTGGGAGTATAGTCTCTGATGATGCTGGGAGTATAGTCTCTGCTGATGCTGGGAGTATAGTCTCTGATGATGCTGGGAGTATAGTCTGCTGATGCTGGGAGTATAGGCTTTACTGATGCTGGGAGTATAGTCTCCGCTGATGCTGGGAGTATAGTCTCTGATGATGCTGGGAGTATAGTCTCTGCTGATGCTGGGAGTATAGTCTCTACTGATGCTGGGAGTATAGGCTTTACTGATGCTGGGAGTATAGTCTCTGATGATGCTGGGAGTATAGCCTCTGCTGATGCTGGGAGTATAGTCTCTGATGATGCTGGGAGTATAGTCTCTGCTGATACTGGGAGTATAGTCTCTGATGCTGGGAGTATAGTCTCTGATGATGTTGGGAGTATAGTCTCTGCTGATGCTGGGAGTATAGCCTCTGCTGATGCTGGGAGTATAGTCTCTGATGATGCTGGGAGTATAGTCTCTGCTGATACTGGGAGTATAGTCTCTGATGCTGGGAGTATAGTCTCTGATGATGTTGGGAGTATAGTCTCTGCTGATGCTGGGAGTATAGTCTCTACTGATGCTGGGAGTATAGTCTCTGATGATGCTGGGGGTATAGGCTTTACTGATGCTGGGAGTATAGTCTCTGCTGATGCTGGGAGTATAGTCTCTGATGATGCTGGGAGTATAGTCTCTGCTGATGCTGGGAGTATAGTCTCTGTTGATGCTGGGAGTATAGTCTCTGCTGATGCTGGGAGTATAGTCTCTGATGATGCTGGAAGTATAGTCTCTGATGATGCTGGGAGTATAGTCTCTGCTGATGCTGGGAGTATAGTCTCTGATGATGCTGGGAGTATAGGCTTTACTGATGCTGGGAGTATAGTCACTGATGATGCTGGGAGTATAGTCTCTGATGATCCTGGGAGTATAGGCTTTACTGATGCAGGGATTAAATCTCTGCTTGAAGAAGAGGGATCTGTCAAATCATCCTCACCATGCCTCATCACAAATCTGTTCTAAATATGAAGCATTTGTATCTATTGTAAGACATGGGTTAGGTATAATCATGTCTCATTGGCTTTGCCTATGTTTTAAAACTTATTTCAGACTTTTACATCCGGTAAACTCATTTAACATTTTCAATCTTGGCAAGTTCCCATTACTTTTTTTGGGTGCTGAGGATTTCTTGTTTTCAAAAGTCTCAGGAAAATTGGCTGCATATAAACCATGGGTCCTATTAAAAAAAGACAACTTGAATATAAACAAATTCATTACTTAACCTAAACAGAGCTGTGATTCCATCCAAAATAGTTTGTCAATCTGCGACATGCTAGTTTACGTTGGAGGCTTACAGAACATTCTCTGGTAATATGCTCTGTTGACTATTTGCATTTCTGTTATTTAGCAAAGTCAACTATGTATTACTAAGAGAGTTGTTTCCTAGTTAGAATGCTGCTGTATGGTAATGGAACACTGCCTACTTTCACTGCACTGGACACCAGAGATTACTTTAGTGACCAACATGGCCGACACTAGTCTCTTGGTTACATGGAATCTCTCTACCCTGTAGTACACCAGTGGGACCAAAAGACAATAATTGAATTAATTATCGAGATCAATACTTCATTAGGTCAGTTCATTGAACATTTGGCTGATGGACCATTTAGGCAGTTACAGCCAAAATGAACTCCTAAGGTATCTGATGACCAAGATCATTCAGCACAGGAGTCAATTAGATGCTTGGAAAGCCAGACCAACATAATGGGTATTGACAAACAGATGCTTTTTGGGTAATACAGAATATATGCCATTAGGTATCCAACTGTATAATTATTTTTCACAGGAAATAACCGCCCAGTATATCAGTTTATTCCTTTGAGTATGAACACAGTGGAAATACTTTTCTTACTCTATTCATGATGATTATGATAAAAATAATATTTAATAATATGGCTATGAAATTGTTAAAAGAAGAAACCTTATAGTAATTTATCAGAAATTTGACAAAGATGTATTTGAAGGTGTTTATAGAGGAACAGTTGATGATAGCCCTCTGATAGAGGTGATCAGTTATTAATACCTCTCCGATAGTTTTACAATGGCTGTACAGACTCGACAAACAAAGGAAAGACTTGTCTTAAGTCAGCCTGTGTGATAACTTCTCTGCTTTTAGCTTTGAATAAAAACTGGGAACACCTCCTGAGCAGGTTAGGAAACTGAAGATAATGCAACTCACAAGAATGATTTACACATGGAAATGGGTGCCCTGCCCCACCACTGATTTGTAACTGGATGAGATAGGGATGAATGGTGAAGCTGCATGCAGCGTATGGTGGCGATGGAAACTACATTTTGATTAAAACACAATTTATTGAATCAACACGTGCAGTATTTCAAAGCACATGCATTACGTGTTTTGCATGAGCAGTTTTTCGTTGTTTGAAGGTTGGGAGACTTGAAGGGATGAAGTATTGCTGGTAATGGATAGTTCAAGTGTGAGAATGATTTCATTTAGAAATCGCCAATTTGTGATAAATTTAAATACAGCGTTATGTCAACTTGCTCAATTGATTTTAATCAAGTGCGCCAGTTTCTTGAATTAACTAAAAAAAATGAATTGAAATTGAATTTTGTTCACTCACTTTATCATTTGATATTAGCCTATTGAAACTATGATTGTGTTGCTATTTTTAGATGAAGATAACCATTCGAAGTTAATAGAAACTTCTTGAGTTACATGCTGTGTATGTAAGGAGATAACTTTGATGTAATAGAGTTTGAAATAAACAATATTTACATCTAAATCAGAACTACATCTAAACCAGAATGTGCAGATAGCTCCTGATTCATGGTTGTTTAAATATATATACACAGTAGCATGATATGGAAAGTTTAATATTTAGTTGCGTTTAATTACTGTTAAAATGTAAAATCAGAAATTTGAGTCCTTATCAAATTGATGCATATGGTTATATGTTTATCAAAAAGGTCATGTTCTGATTATTTTTTACTCGTATGGAACATTAATCTTTGGTAAATATGTTATCCTAAAAGAAACGAAAGTTTTCACTTTTTTTTAATCAGAATGTCTGATAGAAATGTGATTTCATCTCCGTATAAATGGTATCAGGAAACGCCAATCTGAGCTTAAGAATTGAAAGCTTTGATCACTCCTAAATCCCTTCAGCCTTCAGCCAGGTTCATAAAACCACTGTCAAGTCTATTTCCTTTTGAAATGATGACTTAAGACTTTAAAGTATACTAGACTTCCTGCTGAAAAACGAAAACTTTGATTCCTGTTCTTCAAAATCTGAATGTGAATGATACAGGTATTTATAGAACTCTGAGTCGTTTCAATGCTTTGGTTTTAAAAGATCTAAAAGATTCCAAGGAAACGTACTAATGATCTAGACATTTAGACAAGATTCAGAATGGTTACATTTGACATCAATCATTTTCAATACTTCAAAAGTATACCCATCTGTCTGGGATTCTCTACTGACAGACCTGTCAGGGCAACAACAGCTGACATGGCAGATTTCAGGGCCTATCAGACCGACAGAAAATACAAAAACATAAAAAAAATATATAGGAACCTTGTTTCAAGTTGTGTAGACTTGCAGAATTAAGAGTAATTATGTGATCCTTGGAATAGAGCCTTTTGGTATTGAGAAAGATTTCCGAAAATGATTTAAGTTCAAAATCTGCTGATATAAATATTTAAAACACCCGTTAATACTCCCCGACATACCATAGTCTTTAGTGCTGGCCTGTTTATCAATGGAACAGAACATTTCAGAAGTATACTTCCAAATTAATTAGGATATGATCAGCAGTAAATATATATTTGGAGAATGGGCAAGTTTCCATGTACAACAACATCAGCCAGCCGTAGAGTATCGAGGGTGTGTACCCTGAGTTCAGTCATTCATACTGCAACCTGTTCTATTTACACTAAACTTTTTTTTCCTCTTTCTCTCTCTCTCTTTTTTTTATCAAACCATTTGAAATCAAAGCAAACAGATAGATGCCTCATTTTAAAAAAAATAAGATATAGATATCTGACAAGAAGATTGTAAAATACACAGGCGAGTCTTTGAGATTTTTGCTTTATCATCATAGCCAAGATAAACCTATAGGATGTTCTGTATTTCTATCCCATAGTTACATAACAGAAGAGGGAGATGATTTGATATCTTACAGATTATAGAACTTCTAGCAGTTAACACCCATTACACAAAATGTTTTAAAAACTTTGTAGAGATTTGGTTTTGATTTCTTCAAACGTTTTTAAAAAGAAAACAGTTTAAAGAAAGTTAGGTGAAAAGAGCAGAACGGAAGTTCAAATGGAAGCTCAGCAAATCTGGGCAGTTAGGGAAAAAGAGGAGATAGAGCAGTGCTACTTGATGTGGTTGTGAAATGCAGAGTAAGATAGAATGATAAGGCTGTAACATAAGCTTGTGTGTGTTTTGTGTAAAATGGCTGGGAGTTTAAGGTGACAAGTGGCACAGCAATTTCTGTCAGCCACACTTAGAAATTACAGTAATTTACACATGTTTGTGACTGACGTTTGACACAACAATTTTATAACGGCCCTTACCATTATGGAATCCGCAAGTCGTAAAAAATGCATTTCCTGGCCTGAAAAGTAGAGAGTTATGTCACAGAATGATAAGCCAGTCTCCCAGCTGATAAATAATCAGATTTACATTGACAGTATCAAGAGTGGCCATCTTGCCCATGTCACCATTCTGTCATGTTGTGGCTATAGGCCACCATACTGTCTGTTGTGGCTTTCAGGGGGCATAACTCCTGGTAAGATTGCTACAAAGTGGCAACCCATCAAAGATGAACGATTTATGATAGGTAGGTTAACAATGAGGTCATGCTGTAAGCTGATTTCATTTGACCTTGGAAATTTGACAAATGAAGAGTGACGTATCTGACCCAAATTGATATGAAGCCAATGGACTTCATACCTTGATATATTTTTGATTAGTAAGGAAATCTCTTACATTCTCACAACTCAATGATTGTATGTACTCTTTTTATTGATGAAAGTAATAATGAGATATTCCATTGTTCTCCATGCTTGTAACAAGTTCACCAGCTGTTAATAAGTGAACTAATCAGATCTGATGTGCATATGAACTTTAACCTTCTGCATTGACCTCCTGCGACCCTATTGTTGCCTGATGATACACACATAAGTCTGTTTGTAGGTTCTGACAGTTACACAAGAAGGTGGTTTCTAACAGATATTAATTAATACACCACCATATTGCTCCTCCCTGATACAGTATGGGCCAGGTACCCCCAATATTCTTAGAATGCCTAGCAGGTTGGTCTCGGCTTCAGATATTAATTAATACACCACCATATTGCTCCTCCCTGATACAGTATGGGCCAGGTACCCCCTGTCTGTATTTAAACACCTAGCAGCTCTGTCTCAGCAGGATTATAATGAAGTCTACCACAATTACTGAAATGCCAATTATCTAATATTTGTTGGGATCATTTTCCAATGTTCTCTTTAGGTACGTCACGTATCTAAATCAAGAACCCTTCAGAATATTTTCAAATATTTATTTGGACCAGAATCTGCAATGATGTTGATGCTATGAACCATCTGTTACATACCTTCTATAGTGTGTTAGGGTTTCCTATGAGAGACTAGTTTAAGGTGAATCATGAAATGCCTTTTACTGCCTGTTATTATGTGATTGTTGTGGTCTGAGCCAGCCCAGAGTCGGTAATTAAGTTAGAGTATTAAATATGTATGCCAAGGTTAGCAGATTCATTTAGCTTGCCTTTGATGTTTGGCTGAAGTAGACTGTAATAGGAGAAAGAAATTGTTTTTGTCATTAATGTCAATGGAATGATGACTTGTATGTATCCCATTGCAAAACCGATTGTCCCGAGGGTGGTATGCTGGGTATACTGGGCAGGCAGGAAGTGAATTTGGTCTTGCATATAAGTCTCTTTATCAAGTTGTGTAACTAAAGCAGACAGTGTATTGTTAAGTAAAATTTGTGACAGGATGACATAAACTGATCAGATACAGAAAGATTTATTGGAAATTATCTTTAATCACATCAAGAGTACTTGCCAAAGAAATGCTTTGATATGCTTTTACGGTTGTAAATTTGATATCTTTCAAATGCATTTCATATACTTTTGCTGATCTCTTCATGACATTGTATCAAAGTTCCTCCCTACCAATGAATCGAAGCTCCTCTCATCCATATATCCTACCATCTTCCATTCATATATCCTACCACCTCGCTTCTATATATCCAGTCTCCTCTAACTCATATATATCCTATCATCTACCACCCATATATCCAGTCTCCTCTCACCCATATATCCATGCCCCTCCTACCCATATATCCAGTCTCCTCTCACCAATATATCCATGTCCCTCCCACCCATATATCCAAGCCCCTCCCACCCATATATCCAACCCCCTCCAGCCCATATATCCATGCCCCTCCTACCTATATATCCATGCCCCTCCCACCCATATATCCATGCCCCTCCTTCCCATATATCCATGCCCCTCCTACCCATATATCCATGCCCTTCCCACCAATATATCCATGTCCCTCCCACCAATATATCCATGTCCCTCCCACCCATATATCCAGGCTCCTCTCACCCATATATCCATTCCCCTCTCACCCATATATCTAAGCCCCTCCCACCCATATATCCATGTCCCTCCCACCCATATATCTATTCCCCTCCCACCAATATATCCAAGCCCCTCCTACCCATATATCCATGCCCTTCCCACCAATATATCCATGTCCCTCCCACCCATATATCCAGGCTCCTCTCACCCATATATCCATTCCCCTCTCACCCATATATCTAAGCCCCTCCCACCCATATATCCATGTCCCTCCCACCCATATATCCATTCCCCTCCCACCAATATATCCAAGCCCCTCCCACCAATATATCCAAGCCCCTCCCACCCATATATCTAAGCCCCTCCCACCCATATATCTAAGCCCCTCCCACCCATATATCCATGCCCCTCCTACCCATATATCCAGGCTCCTCTCACCCATATATCCATTCCCCTCTCACCCATATATCTAAGCCCCTCCCACCCATATATCCATGTCCCTCCCACCCATATATCCATTCCCCTCCCACCAATATATCCATTCCCCTCCCACCAATATATCCAAGCCCCTCCCACCCATATATCTAAGCCCCTCCCACCCATATATCTAAGCCCCTCCCACCCATATATCTAAGCCCCTCCCACCCATATATCCAAGCCCCTCCCACCCATATATCCATGCCCCTCCTACCCATATATCCAGGCTCCTCCCACCCATATATCCATGCCCCTCCTACCCATATATCCATGCCCCTCCCACCCATATATCCAGGCTCCTCCCACCCATATATATAAGCCCCTCCCACCCATATATATAAGCCCCTCCCACCCATATATCCAGGCCCCTCCTACCCATATATCCATGCCCCTCCAATCCGTATATTCAAACTCCTCCCACAGATATCCGGGATTGTAGTAAAATGATAAAAGGTGATCATGACTGTCATCACAAAAGTTGTAAAATCTTTGAACAGGCATGTTAATAAGATTTTATTGACTATTTCTATCAGTGCTGCCTGAAATTTGGTTTTAATGTTAATCCTTTGCAGCCCAGTGCATTGACAGACTACCTGCCATGTTTGTATGCGAGGCTGTTGTTGCTTGTGAAAAGATGTTTTGTGCTCTCAAATATTGAGTTTTAAACAACATGAGTTCATTTTAATTAATTATCTGGCTTTTAAGCTCACACATTTGGATGACAGCGTGAAGGTACTGCAAATTGTAATATGAAAATGTTTGTACTGAATGGCTCAATTTTCTTCAATGCAACAATATTAGCTAATATCAGCGGGACACTTAGGACTGAATTGTTACTGTAGCCACAAAAATGAAAGGTTTCATGGCCATGCTCCATTACGGGGCGGATAAGGATGTGGAGAATGGGAGACAGTTTCCAACACAGAGTCTTGAAGTCTGCATTAAAACCAAAACACAATATATGTGTGACCATACAATGGGCTGTATGTTCTATATATAAGGTATCTGATTTGGTAGAAATAGAGGAGACAACATGAACTGATCAAATGCAGAAAATAATGGAGCAAATAGTCGTTTATGAAGCGGGCAAGTGTGACTTGTATCAAGTGTATACTTACGATAGGACATTAATTGTATGCCAGTCAATAACTACCTCCCAACGGTGTCGTAGGATCTCTATCAATGACTCAATACCTACTATAGCAGCTGATCGCCCCACTCTGTGATAGCATTGTCCTGCTTTGTACAGCCTATCTGATGAATCAGTGATCTATTGACAGATTTCTGCAGTAAAACTATATGTCATAGATGGAACAGGATTCTGACAGGAAGATGAAATCTTGAGGGACTACCTGATATCACTTTATCTAAGTAACGGCAGACTTCATCTCCTTCGCACAAGTCTGGTTTAAATAGGGATCTGGCTTTATATTTGCCCTTCTTCTCTACTGTCAGGTCTTCTTCGGAATATCTTTAATATGTATTTACACATAATTAATGAGATGTTTTATCATCAGATATCCATTAATTGACAGAAATACCATGAATGTTTTAATTGTTTGTAGAATAGTAATGGTAGTAGCACAAGTATCGATTAGTTACTAGTATTAACACAGGTATCTATTAATTAGCAGTATTAACAGGTATTAACAGGTATCCATTGATTAGCAGAATTAACAGGTATCCATTAATTAGCCGTAGTAACAGGTATTAACAGGTATCTATTAATTGGTATCTGAAACAGGTGTCCCATTGATTAGCAGAATTAACAGGTATCCATTAATTAGCAGTAGAAACAGGAATCCATTAATTAGTAGTATTAACAAGTACCAATTAATTACTAGTTGTAACAGGTGCTAGTAGTAATATTAATTAGTAGTACCCCATTAATTGGATAGTATTTACATGTACCCATTCGTTACTAGTAATAACAGATACCCATTAATTAGTAGTATTAACATGTACCCAGTCATTAGTAATATTTACAGGTACCCATTTATTACTTGTAAGATACCCATTAATTAGTAGTTATAACTGGTATTTGTTAATTAGAGTATTAACAGGTATTCATTAATTAGTAGTATTAATAGGTGTCCATTAATTTAGTAATAATGACAGGTACCCTTTGATTATTAGATGTAACTGGTATTCATTACTTAGTAGTATGAACTGGTACCCATTAATTAGCGGTAGTAGCATGCTTTAATTGGAGACAGTCAATGGTCTTTCAGTGAGCCTATATGCCCTGTGTACTTAAGTATGGCTTACAATGTTTCCCATACATGTATCATTAGAGAGAAAGCTGTTTCTGTCATTGATTTATGTATCTTGGCTGCTAGAAATCAAAGTCGTTTACCAATGAACCTGCTTTTCATGTGGTGTGAATATGGACTGATGTGAGATGTGTTTTAATTGTAAGGAGGTGATTTATACTACACAACATTTGAATACTCTTTCTAATCATTGTTTGTTTCTCCTTTGTGATCTACTCGCAAACGTGTCATTTGTAAATATATCGGAAGGAGAAAACACAGAATCCTTATTTACTGTGGTGTAGGGTTCACACGCTATTGTTTGCTCTGTAGACAATGACAACTAGAGGTACAGAAGAACCTCTTTATCAAGTGTTTAATAGTTTTCTATCAAACCAATTAACTGGCCGACTGAGGCTGAACTCTATTGTGACAGGGTTCTAATAAAAAAGCCAATCTGTTCACCTAGTCAATGATTTTTAGGTATAGTGACTGACACACAACCTGCAGTAGATCGTACAAAATTCATAATGTTGGTGTCTAATAATGAATGGAGAGCAGGTTTCAATTTGTCCACTAACATATGAACAGTTTCTCAATTAGCATTCAAGTTCAGAGTAAACAATGTGAAGACCTTTTGGTAAATATTTACCTTTTATGTGAAAGGGTTGTGGACACCTTGTCCTCTTCCCATCCTTCTGATGTTCTCCTGTTGTCTGGTCTAATTGGTCTCTCCCATCTGTTCTGATACAATAGTACAATTACACATCATTTTTATTAGTGCAAAGCATTGTATTTATCTAGTATATATTGGATTGTAGATTGTTAAATCACGACAAAATATCTAACACAGAATGACTTACGATACATTGACTTATGTTTGGAGACTTAAGTACGATAGCCGACAAATTACAACTACGTAATTGAAGTGGTTGAGGTGTAGGGTGAATTATGATACATTGACTTGTATTTGGAGACTTAACATTGTTGTACAGTTCAGACTAACTGCTACTTCTGTGTGTATGATATTAATGATAAAGAAGGAATTCCCTGGTCAGTTCAACTCCAGTTGTAGAGTAATGAAGTAACTTCAATTACGAATTGGGCAAAATAGGCTATTGACTGATTCAATCAAAAGTTTGTCATTAAGGGCCTTTAATAACAAAATCCTTCCTGGTAATAAACAGTTGTCAGTTAGAAACTCCATGGACTGTCACATGATTGATTTAAACAGAATAACGTGGATGAATTTGAAAGAATGATTTTGTCTCTAATAAGGGGTAGTATCATGAAAATGTCAACAATGTTTCTTAATTATTTTTCTGCTAATGGGAAAATAACTTTTGAGTAAATTGGCGGAAACTGAAGTGGTTGATAGATACAGGCTTTCACACACTTGTTACGTTGATACCAACAAGTGGGTAAAATGTGTAAGATCTCTGCCCTAATCCTTCACGTGGAGTTTACTACTTCCATAAGTACTGGGACATTTCATTGGCAACTCTGTAATTAAAATATCAAGAGTTTCTTGTAGATATACAGCTATGAAACTTGCTAATTAAGCATAAATTTCCCCATTTTTACCAAAGTGTCCTGTTTTTGTAGGAGGTGATCTTACATCGATCCCCTATCAATGAGAAGTTGGGTCTGACTCTCTGTTATGGTTCTGTGGAAGAAGGCATGACGGACATTTTCATCAGTGAGGTAAGTTTTTTAAGTCACCATCCTCATTACAGAATGTGAATTAGGTTTATCAAATGATTGTGATACAGTTTTGAAATTAACATAATCATGAATTCCATGCTATGGGCAAAACAGGAGCTAAACAATTTAATATTATCTTCTTTTCCCCTGAACTCTACAGTATTTGTAATTTTCACTTTCATGTCATCAATTTCAATATTTTTTGGAATTAAAGTTTCTTAACCGCTCACTAAACTTTACTGACACACAGTATGACATCTGTTATAGAGTTGATAGTTTGTTTGAAGTATGGACTATAATCTCAGGAATTAAATACAATCGTATGTTTGGCAGAAGAAGGTACCAACAAGAGTAGATGTTTTACATCGCTGGCCATCAATGGCAGTCTGTGTCAGGCATAAATTCCTATTTAATGGTCTGTACAGTCCTATTACACAACACTTTAGTCTTGGTTAACAGAATGTTTGGACATATGCCATACAGTTCTCTCTCTGATAAACCTGAAAATGACAATGATTATCTGCCCTTGGTTGTGTCTGAAGTTTATCAGCGCCCCCTGGTGTTACCTACAATTTATCAACATAATGCTGTATTGCTTTCTATTCTAATCTCAAAATTTTACTCAAATCAAAAAGACGTTATCTAAAATGTATCGACATATCATTTGAAACTAGAATTTTCACTTTGAATTAGAAGAAAGCGGTTCACAATGGTATCCTGGCATTTTTTCAGGTTTATTCCTTAGAAGTTTTCTTAGTTTACCTTTTTCACTGCATTGATACAGGGAGTTGTGAACGAAGGATAAACAAAGTAAAACCATTCTGATAGTGAAGGGCTTTATCTGGAATAATGTGGTGTTATCAGGTGAAGATTTCCTAGTGTACCTCGTGTCGGTCCAGACACAAGTTATAGGGGTATATGTGTGTGTGGTCTGGAATAGCAAAGGGTACACTTCATCAGGGAAGACACTTGTAAAAAATGAGAAATGACTTGATATTACAGAAATTCATTAATAAATTGTGGATAAGATATTTGTTTGAAGTTACATCCTTAAAGATGTATATACTAAATTGTGAAAATGTAATAGAAATTATATTTTCAAACACAATAAACTCAAGAGAGGATCTGGGACAGATTGAATTTTTCCCGTAATTACATATATAATGGCCGATAATCACAAGATAACTTTCAGACTATGCCTCAGATATTGAAATGGAAATAACAGTTCTTAGAACTTAATCAAAATTCATATCACAAAGATCAAATCTGAATATAAAAATAGAGTAAATGATTTATTTTGAGGAATTGGAATTAATATATTTCTAAAGATAAGGCAGACTAAAAGTGAATATACCACATGGAACCTTACAATATTTCTGTAGCAGCGTAGAAGTTTATTTGTATCGCCATGGAAACTGTGGCAAGCTTGTTTGACACTTGAGAATAGAAATGTTTGGCATTCATTGATGAACATGTTACACAGGAGTTTGTGTATTATTGTTAACTGATTTGTTTATTTGAATATGTAAGAATTTAGGATGGAATTCAGCTTCCCAGAGACACATTGGGTTCTTTTTCTTGCGGTGTTTGAAGTTTGACAGAGTTCTGTAATAACATGTACTTGGAAATCTAATTTTGTTTAAAGATACAAAATGGCATATTATTAAGCTAAGTCATATGACCACATCAGCATTGGTTTTTACTAAGATTTATTTGACTTAATATACAACCACAGGTAGATTCAAGTTTATCTTCTACATCAGGAATATCAGAAGAAAGATGGCTGCCTGTCTAGACAAGTCTGAAACTCATTGATGAAAACATAAAATATTGTTGAGGAAGTTTTAAAGAGAAATATTCTTTTGAGATAATCATACCTGATATGGAATTAAAACTTGGTGAAAAATTAAGTTGTTCATGCAGAGATAGAGGGTACAACAAGGCTATAACAAAAGTACATGGGGCTTCGGGTTTTCTCCTCTATGTCGTAAATCCTGCTATTTTCCATTAATAATTATTCGCACATGATACCAAGATAAGACAGAAAACGATGTAGAAAGAAAATATATTTTGTGTAACTGTCACCTAAGGCCTTATCAGCTCTGGGAATATCTGGGTGCTGCCCCCTATATCAGATAAAGTGAGCGGAGGTGTTGATAATGAGCATCTCCAGCCTCTAATGAGTGGCCCACTAGAGGGCAGTGGGGCACAGATAACGGTGATTAATTTACACCTTCTACAGGTACTGAATCGTTCTCAGGTGTGAGGAGGCCACAGGTATACTCGAGAAGGATTGATGGTAGTACTGACCTATCGATTTAAGAATTGATCCACATATTTAAAAAAACCTGGAATGATAAATATCATTAAATCACTGAAATTAATAGAAATTTCAACCATTTGTGTTGTTAATGAATTTTGATGAAATTACGTTGATTGATTTTGAATTGTATTGAAATTAACAATATTGATTTTAGATTACTGAGTCATGTAACATGTGTTGTGTGGAGACAGAATCCTTTCCCTACAACATGGGGTAATGTAGGAACAGTGTACCACACTTAACAGTAATGGGGACCCTGTGATTTGAAGTCAGTTAGGAATACTGGAGGTATTATGAGTGATTATCTGTGGGCCTATTGATTCTATAATCCTTGTATGTAATGACTCTATGGCCTTTGGTGAATGAAGTGATAACCCTATGGAAGTAATATGTGAATTCTAAACCGTTAATAAATATAGAGGGCAGTGTTACCTGTTAATTGACAGGAAGCTAGCCAGGTGTTTATACGGCTTACTTATATATTCTATTGTCCATCAAAGTCAGCCTTCACCTAGAAATGTACCAGTGTTCCAATTATCATGCAAATCAGGCGAGCTACCTATTTAATATTTGAATCCATGAATTTTGATGAAAAGAAACGATCAGTTTTGACAGGGTGAAGGTCATTGTAGTAAGACTAGGGTCAGGTAAGAAAGTGACCACCCAGTTAGTTACTGATACGTGTGCATAACTAGAATTCTTCACCAGAGGGAATGGACCTGGTAGTCTATAAATGTTATAGGTAATCCTTGTTTTCAGCAGGAAACGAGTAGATATAAATAGATGTATCTTGACAGATATTGGTTAACACCTAAATTTAGCTCATCAGTTTACATATGAAATTGACTCTTAGTTTATTTCAAGTTTTTTTGTTGTTTTTTTTATTATCTACGGACTTGTTAAAGTAAGAATTTCATAATTTTGTGTTTATATCTTGAACACCTTCCTTGCATTTTTCAGTGTCTTTAAATAGAACTTGTAACATTAACAAAATCTTGGTTATGTTTATGTTTCCGAGTATACATCCATGTAAGTATGCCCTAACACAAGGAAGTTCAAAGATTTTCTGTAAACCACTTTCCAACCAAGATTCATGGTAGATAATGTATTCTGTAGAGTGAAAGCCTATGGAAGAATTGCTGTATTATATAGTAACAACTCTAGTGTTATTTTACCATTAAAACTGACTTCACACACTCGCTTAGACAATAAACAACCATTAAACACAGACTTGGTTTTGTGAATTAATTAGTAGGGGACATGATCATACACTTTTTCTGCATAATATCATTTTGCTATAAAGTTGCGGGGTGTATTGGGTTTCCAGCGTCCTCGTACATCATTTCTGATGAATACTGTGCACTTTACCAGTCTGTCACCTAATCTTGCCTTCAGTCGATTGTACCAGCTCAAAAACAATGTCCCATCACCCACTAACTTTGGAGTTGCTTTTCAAAAACATAACCTGCTTTAACCCATCTGTGATTCAGATCTTTATGGAACTTTGATGTAGGGCCATAAAATTGGATTTGATTTAAATTTTGAACTCTTTAGCCTGTTCAGGAACAATGTTTACAATTTGACATAGATTCTCTTTGATACTCTTTTCAACATTGTGGCCTTTGATATGCAATATCCCTTCCCATATTCTGTACCTTAATTAGAAATTCTGACATAATCTGAAACTGTCAGTCGAGGACTAGGGCTTAGCTGTTCAGTGAGGTCATTGTAGTTCGGCTTGTTGTTGGGTGAGGTCATTGGAGTTGGGTGTGTTGTTGGGTGAGGTCATTGTAGTTGGGCGTGTTGTTGGGTGAGGTCATTGGAGTGGGGCGTGTTGTTGGGTGAGGTCATTGTAGTTGGGCTTGTTGTTGGGTGAGGTCATTGGAGTTGGGCGTGTTGTTGGGTGAGGTCATTGTAGTTGGGCTGTTGGGAATTGGTCATGAGTGGGGCTGGTGGGGAAGTGGCCCCGGACACAGGGGTAGTGGGGAAGTGGCCCCAGGAGCAGGGGTAGTGGGGAAGTGGCCCCGGACACAGGGGTAGTGTGGAAGTGGCCCCAGACACAGGGGTAGTGTGGAAGTGGCCCCAGACACAGGGGTAGTGGGGAAGTGGCCCCAGGAGCAGGGGTAGTGGGGAAGTGGTCCCGGACACAGGGGTAGTGTGGAAGTGGTCCCAGACACAGGGGTAGTGGGGAAGTGGCCCCAGGAGCAGGGGTAGTGGGGAAGTGGCCCCGGACACAGGGGTAGTGTGGAAGTGGCCCCAGACACAGGGGTAGTGTGGAAGTGGCCCCAGACACAGGGGTAGTGTGGAAGTGGCCCCAGACACAGGGGTAGTGGGGAAGTGGCCCCAGGAGCAGGGGTAGTGTGGAAGTGTGTAAAAACCTTGACTTATTACACCACTTATGGTACTGTAGGTAATTACTCTCGATTAGTGACATTTGAGGAACTAATATATGACAGCAATACTGAACAGTTTCAGTCCCTGACAATGTTTACTTATGCCTGTTTCTTTTTTGTTTTTTGTTTGCATTTCAAGCATACTTGATTATTTGTCAAGTTTTCAACAGATGACTTAACAACACCCAATACATCTTCCACTCCAAACCTGCCTCAGACTTGTGACATTTTAAGGGATTTTTTCTTTGTACCAAATTACACAAATCTGTTCTGAATCACTGGAATAAAGAAGAAACTAACTTTTTAATCAAAAGGAAAACATTTACAATCATTTCTCCTGACTTGTTTGGTAAGGAAGGGTTGTAAATGAGATTGTATGTGACACTTATGTGGAGTGGATTGCTTTTCGATAAGTATATATGTCTGGTGTGACAGATTTTAAAACATTTCGATGATGCAAGTGCAAAATATGGAAAATGTGTTTTAAATGTGGTTCTCATACAGAACTCAAGCATATGATGGCCACACACACTTTATTTTAGCTTAAACTTAATATTGGATGATGCCACGGCAAGCACCAGTTACTTTTAAGTATTTCATGGAAGGACAAACTCAGATGTTACGTTGACAAAAAGTGCACTTTTTATAATGACCCAGACAACATATGGATCCATTTCCGTAGTGTTAAGTCGGATTACCCCAGTCTTGATGACCAGATGTCGCACAGAGCCAAAGGACCCAAGATTCCATGTTGGATAATTCTTCGAATAGCTTAGGATACTCAAATATACTGATGGTCTGTCTTATCCTATAAGCCTTACTAGTGATAGGTTTTGGGTACCAGTAACTATCGACCTATACTAGTTTTGAGTACCATGGTAACTGTGAGTAACATGGTTACAGACCTATACTAGTTTTGAGTACCATGGTAACTGTGAGTAACATGGTTACAGACCTATACTAGTTTTGAGTACCATGGTAACTGTGAGTAACATGGTTGACCTTTGGTTGCCATCTCCATATTGTCCCTGTCCAGATGGTTTTCTCGCCTTACCATGTGTGGTCCTGTCATTATTTCTATCAAAATACAGAGTATTAAGGGATTGTAGGATTATCCTCAGTCCCCTGGGACCTCTTCCTTTCTGATAAATTGCTCACTGATTTGCTGACCTGCCGAGGACAATTCATTCCATCTAGTTATCTAACTTCCTGGAATCGGACCATGGATCTGTTTGAAGTTGGATACCCATGACTAGTCTGTAGATGAACTTTGAACTGATTAAAGTCCAGCAGAAGTTGCTGTAACCTATCTTACCAATTAGTCATATCAGTTGTAGCTAATTCAATTTTCTCATCATTTTTTTCTCAAAATAATTGCATAAATCTTTTACACAACAATGTGTTTCCATGTTCAGTGTTAAGTAATTGTATTACAGTCATATGTGTATCAGTTTGTGCCCAAAGGATGGTTCTGATTTCTCTGATGCAAAGGTGTAAATTAATGGTTGTATTTTGTATGATAGGGAGATGATCAAAGTGAGGGTGGACAGGCTGGGTTATAGATTTGATGTGATAGGACATTGTTATGGTAATGATGTTGTTTGGGGGAGTTTCAGACTCTGTCAGACTCTGTCCGTTCATAGTACCGACAATGCTGAAATTCACATCTAGGAGATTCGTAAGTGTTTACTCTTAAATAATGTAACAAATATTTAATATGTTACGTTCAAATTTCTCAAATTCAAAACAACCTTATATCTAATGTTTGTATTTTTGGAAGAAAAGCTTACAAAATTTATCAGAAAAAATTAAGATTCCACAATTTTCCTGGGGAATGTGGTGAAGCATATTTGCCTTAATTCCGTACTCAATTGCTGAGGCAAGGATAGATTTTTTAACGTGAAGGTACATGTACATGATGTGTAGATGTTATGTACATACACATAACATTATGTACTTTTCGTGTATTACCGATTGATGAGCTTCGTTGCACGGGTGTACTTTGGTGAGTTTTTTGATGTCGGGTGATTGACAAGGGATGAAGTACCATTAGCTGGTGGGGCCGACAGACTTGCTATGCTATGTATTGGGTGATTGTAGCCTAGCAGATAAGTATAATGGTGGGCTAGACACCAACATGGCCTCACAGTGTGGAAAGATTGCATAAAAATAATCTCCTCCGTTTTATGGTGCTATAAAATGGCAGGACTAATGGTGAAACAGGACTGTGTGGATCTAAACAAGCAAACAGGAAATCACAAATGTTTCCCCTGTAACAGCTCACAAAAAAGTCAAGCAAAATGCATTTTTGTCATATGTTATCAATGTTTTATGGACTATTAAGCTTATTGTTACATTAAGAGCCGATTTTTTTCTGTATTAATCTCTGTCAGATAGATTTTAAGGTCACATACCGGGGCTGATTTGATGGCCCTGTGTACCAGTATGGTATATTTCAATGCCAAATAATTACTAACGTGTCAATGAGAGCTTCCAGGAATTATCTCCCCAGTAATGGACATGAAAATGTGTGATTATTCTCACCAGGGAAGGATGTCACACAACCTCCATATGATCATTTTGAAAACAGCAAAAAATTTTGGTGTCCACAATCTTTAATTTTTAAGTCCTTTCCAAAATAAATTTCATTGCAATGCAGCTGAAAATTAATCAGGAAATGTTCCAGGTAATAAGTATTTAAAATTTAATATAGAAATTAATTATTCTGATATCTGAAATAATTCCAATGTTGTCCAATATCTCGAATGATCGCCCCTTTTATTGAGTAGAGGTGTCCAATATCTAGAGTTTTATTGAGTAGAGGCGTCCTATATCTAGAGTTTTATTGAGTAGAGGTGTCCAATATCTAGAGTTTTATTGAGTAGAGGCGTCCTATATCTAGAGTTTTATTGAGTAGAGGCGTCCAATATCTAGAGTTTTATTGAGTAGAGGTGTCCAATATCTAGAGTTTTATTGAGTAGAGGCGTCCAATATCTAGAGTTTTATTGAGTAGAGGTGTCCAATATCTAGAGTTTTATTGAGTAGAGGCGTCCAATATCTAGAGTTTTATTGATCAGAGGTGTCCAATATCTAGAGTTTTATTGAGTAGAGGCGTCCTATATCTAGAGTTTTATTGAGTAGAGGTGTCCAATATCTAGAGTTTTATTGAGTAGAGGTGTCCAATATCTAGAGTTTTATTGAGTAGAGGCGTCCAATATCTAGAGTTTTATTAGCTCACCTGGACCGAAGGTCCGGTGAGCTTATGTCATGGCGCAGCGTCCGTCGTCCGTCCGTCGTCCGTCCGTCCGTCCGTCCGTCCGTCCGTCCGTCCGTCCGTCGTCCGTCCGTCCGTCGTCCGTCAACATTTGCTTCAAATCGCTACTAGTCAAAAAGTTCTTATTGGATTTTGACCAAATTCGGCCAGAAACATCCTTGGCAGAAGGGGAACAGATTTTGCATAAATGGTGACTCTGACCCCCGAAGGGCCAAAGGGGCGGGGCCCAATAGGGGAAATAGAGGTAATTCCTTTAAATCGCTACTAGTCATAAAGTTATGAATGGATTTGAACCCAATTTGGTCAGAAACATCCTTGGGGGAAGGGGAACAGATTTTGCATAAATGGTAGCTCTGACCCCAGAGGGGCCAAAGGGACGGGGCCCAATAGGGGAAATAGAGGTAATTCCTTTAAAGCGCTACTAGGCATAAAGTTATGAATGGATTTGAACCCAATTTGGTCAGAAACATCCTTGGCAGAAGGGGAACAGATTTTGCATAAATGGTGACTCTGACCCCAGAGGGGCCAAAAGAGCGGGGCCCATTAGGGGAAATAGAGGTAATTCCTTTAAATCGCTACTAGTTGTTAAGTTATGAAGGGATTTGAACCCAATTTGGTCAGAAACATCCTTGGGAGAAGGGGAACAGATTTTGCATAAATGGTGACTCTGACCCCCCAGGGGCCAAAGGGGCGGGGCCCAATAGGGGAAATAGAGGTAATTCCTTTAAATCGCTACTTGTCATAAAGTTATGAATGGATTTGAACCCAATTTGGTCAGAAACATCCTTGGGGGAAGGGGAACAGATTTTGCATAAATGGTGACTCTGACCCCCGAGGGGCCAAAGGGGCGGGGCCCAATAGGGGAAATAGAGGTAATTCCTTTGAATCACTACTAGTCATAAAGTTATGAATGGATTTGAACCCAATTTGGTCAGAAACATCCTTGGGGGAAGAAGAACAGATTTTGCATAAATGGTGACTCTGACCGCAAAGGGGCCAAAGGGGCGGGGCCCAATAGGGGAAATAGAGGTAATTCCTTTAAATCGCTACTAGTCATAAAGATTTGAATGGATTTGAACCCAAGTTGGTCAGAAGCATCCTTTGGGGAAGGGGAACAGATTTTGCATAAATGGTAGCTCTGACCCCAGAGGGGCCAAAGGGGCGGGGCCCAATAGGGGAAATAGAGGTAATTCCTTTAAATCGCTACTTGTCATAAAATTATGAATGGATTTGAACCCAATTTGGTCAGAAACATCCTTGGTGGAAGGGGAACAGATTGTGCATAAATGGTGACTCTGACCCCCGAGGGGCCAAAAGGGCGGGGCCCAATAGGTGAAATAGAGGTAATTCCTTTGAATCGCTACTAGTCATAAAGTTATGAATGGATTTGAACCCAATTTGGTCAGAAACATCCTTGGGGGAAGAAGAACAGATTTTGCATAAATGGTGACTCTGACCCCAAAGGGGCCAAAGGGGCGGGGCCCAATAGGGGAAATAGAGGTAATTCCTTTAAATCGCTACTAGTTATTAAGTTATGAATGGATTTGAACCCAATTTGGTCAGAAACATCCTTGGGGGAAGGGGAAGAGATATTGCATAAATGGTGACTCTGACCCCAAAGGGGCGGGGCCCAATAGGGGAAATAGGGGTAATTATTTTAAATCGCTACTAATCATAAAGTTATGAATAGATTTGAACCCAATTTAATTAGAAACATCCTTGGGGGAAGAAGAACAGATTTTGCGTAAATGGTGACTCTGACCCCAGAGGGGCCAAAGGGACGGGGCCCAATAGGGGAAATAGAGGTAATTCCTTTAAATCGCTACTAGTCATAAAGTTATGAATGGATTTGAACCCAATTTGGTCAGAAACATCCTTGGGAGAAGGGGAACAGATTTTGCATAAATGGTGACTCTGACCCCCGAGGGGCCAAAGGGACGGGGCCCAATAGGGGAAATAGAGGTAATTCCTTTAAATCGCTACTTGTCATAAAGTTATGAATGGATTTGAACCCAATTTGGTCAGAAACATCCTTGGGGGAAGGGAAACAGATTTTGCATAAATGGTGACTCTGACCCCCGAGGGGCCAAAGATGCGGGGCCCAATAGGGGAAATAGAGGTAATTCCTTTGAATCACTACTAGTCATAAAGTTATGAATGGATTTGAACCCAATTTGGTCAGAAACATCCTTCGGGGAAGAAGAACAGATTTTGCATAAATGGTGACTCTGACTGCAAAGGGGCCAAAGGGGCGGGGCCCAATAGGGGAAATAGAGGTAATTCCTTTAAATCGCTACTAGTCATAAAGATTTGAATGGATTTGAACCCAAGTTGGTCAGAAGCATCCTTTGGGGAAGGGGAACAGATTTTGCATAAATGGTAGCTCTGACCCCAGAGGGGCCAAAGGGGCGGGGCCCAATAGGGGAAATAGAGGTAATTCCTTTAAATCGCTACTTGTCATAAAATTATGAATGGATTTGAACCCAATTTGGTCAGAAACATCCTTGGTGGAAGGGGAACAGATTGTGCATAAATGGTGACTCTGACCCCCGAGGGGCCAAAAGGGCGGGGCCCAATAGGTGAAATAGAGGTAATTCCTTTGAATCGCTACTAGTCATAAAGTTATGAATGGATTTGAACCCAATTTGGTCAGAAACATCCTTGGGGGAAGGGGAAGAGATATTGCATAAATGGTGACTCTGACCCGAAAGGGGCGGGGCCCAATAGGGGAAATAGGGGTAATTATTTTAAATCGCTACTTATCATAAAGTTATGAATGGATTTGAACCCAATTTAATTAGAAACATCCTTTGGGGAAGAAGAACAGATTTTGCATAAATGGTGACTCTGACCCCCGAGGGGCCAAAGGGGCGGGGCCCAATAGGTGAAATAGAGGTAATTCCTTTGAATCACTACTAGTCATAAAGTGAGGAATGCATGTTCTAAAAGCAATTCTTGAGGTCTTTCAGACCTTAGAGAGTCAGGACTTCATTAATCTTTAAAGCAGTTTGGATTCCCACACTATAACCATATATAGCATTGTTAGAGATTAACAAATAAAACAAATTGAATATGAACATTATTTTGACATTTGGCCTAATCCAACCAGGTGAGCGATGCAGGCCCCATGGGCCTCTTGTTGAGTAGAGGTGTCCAATATCTAGAGTTTTATTGAGTAGAGGCGTCCAATATCTAGAGTTTTATTGAGTAGAGGTGTCCAATATCTAGAGTTTTATTGAGTAGAGGCGTCCAATATCTAGAGTTTTATTGAGTAGAGGCGTCCAATATCTAGAGTTTTATTGAGTAGAGGCGTCCAATATCTAGAGTTTTATTGAGTAGAGGCGTCCAATATCTAGAGTTTTATTGAGTAGAGGTGTCCAATATCTAGAGTTTTATTGAGTAGAGGTGTCCAATATCTAGAGTTTTATTGAGTAGAGTTGTCCAATATCTAGAGTTTTATTGAGTAGAGGCGTCCTATATCTAGAGTTTTATTGAGTAGAGGCGTCCTATATCTAGAGTTTTATTGAGTAGAGGCGTCCAATATCTAGAGTTTTATTGAGTAGAGGTGTCCAATATCTAGAGTTTTATTGAGTAGAGGTGTCCAATATCTAGAGTTTTATTGAGTAGAGGTGTCCAATATCTAGAGTTTTATTGAGTAGAGTTGTCCAATATCTAGAGTTTTATTTAGTAGAGGCGTCCTATATCTAGAGTTTTATTGAGTAGAGGCGTCCAATATCTAGAGTTTTATTGAGTAGAGGTGTCCAATATCTAGAGTTTTATTGAGTAGAGGCGTCCAATATCTAGAGTTTTATTGAGTAGAGGTGTCCAATATCTAGAGTTTTATTGAGTAGAGGTGTCCAATATCTAGAGTTTTATTGAGTAGAGGTGTCCAATATCTAGAGTTTTATTGAGTAGAGGCGTCCAATATCTAGAGTTTTATTGAGTAGAGGTGTCCAATATCTAGAGTTTTATTGAGTAGAGGCGTCCAATATCTAGAGTTTTATTGAGTAGAGGCGTCCAATATCTAGAGTTTTATTGAGTAGAGGTGTCCAATATCTAGAGTTTTATTGAGTAGAGGTGTCCAATATCTAGAGTTTTATTGAGTAGAGTTGTCCAATATCTAGAGTTTTATTGAGTAGAGGTGTCCTATATCTAGAGTTTTATTGAGTAGAGGTGTCCAATATCTAGAGTTTTATTGAGTAGAGGTGTCCTATATCTAGAGTTTTATTGGGTAGAGGTTGGATTGGAGCTCACTTCATGTTTGACATATTCATTCACAAAAAAAAAGAGAAGGATTTTGTGTTGATATTACTTGTTACCTTCAATCTGTTTTTCATTGATAAAACGTTTTAGACTGAATTTGAATCAGCATGGTGATTTTGGGCTTTTAGGGAAGGTTTTACACAAGTACTCAATGTTACCATAAGTCTTCATTCAAATATAGTCTGCCTATGATGACCATGAAAGATCAGATAGTTCAAGACCTCGTCAGTGTGTACCTGTTACAGGTCTGGTGAATGGAATACCTGTGTATCTGTGATACAGATAATTGTGTGTATAGCTGGAATGATAAGTGTGACCATCTCAGGGATGATACTCTGGGTGGACAGTCCCATTGGAAATACAGGAATGTGTCCTGTAAGCTAAGGGACCTTATATGTCTCTACATACACAGATGTGGACATAGGATGTTTACAGATCAAACTCTGTGTAAATAAGATGTGTCAGGACAGCACTTGTAATTGTGAATTATTTGACCTGAATCAAATACAGGAAATAACAACAGAGAATACTGACATTAGAATGACAAAACGAGGAGAAAATACCACAGAAATGATACAGATCTTCATGGAGACCATTGCTGAAGTATAAGGATGGTTATACAGGTGTTAATAGTCAGAGTTTACAGACAAGCTGTCAAATCTTCTGCTAAAATGAAAGAGTCTTATTTCATTAACCCCTGATATTAATGAAGAGTTTAATTTGCTCGTGATCAGCTGTACAGCACCATAGGTAAGAATTAGATTGGTCACTTTGTCCGGGACAATGTAGGCCCTGCTGCACAGAGTTTGGCCTTTTTGCTATGATAACTTCACCTTAATTTCTGTAATGACAACTGGCTTACTGTGTAGTGTTGATATTGTCAGTACTTGCTGTGATAGCCTGCTGGTGTAACAAGACTTTTCGTCTTTAGTACTAAACCTGGCGCTGATAGCCTACTGATCCTGCACTGAAAGTATGCTGATACTACACTGATAATATACTGATGGTGTACTAATATCTCGCTGATGGTCGTCTTACCTATAACTCTGACCACATGCCTCCACACTAAATGTTCTATAGGGTGTGGATACATCACCAGGAACAATGTCTAACTACAATACTGATAAACCAAGGTAGGAGTTATCGTGTGGACCTGATATGGTAAATATTCCACCCAACATCACAGACCTAGACAGAATCATCGGCACCAGACAAAATTAAAATAGTAACACCTTGATAAGACTCTGTGATAATTAGAGTTTCTCAAGGTTTTTCTTCTTTTTGTTTGAAGTAAGCACTTTGGTCCTTCTTATCATTTGTAGTTTTTATGCCCATTTATCTGGGTAATAAGTGGCTTTTTATCAAAGTCATAAGTAGGCTTTGTTTTTTGTTTTTTGCAGGGACAAGAATAGTATCAGTCTTCAGAGAGATCAGAAGCTGTTTTGTTTGATAAAACAAAGATATTAACATATTAACTTTTTTATAAGATTAAATTTAAATGGTTTCAAGTAGGAATACTCATTCCTTCATATATAGTTGAGGCATCCCAAACTCCAAACTCCAATTATATTTAAATAATGAATGTCTCACAGGCTGGGAAATGTACATATGCAATCTTGATAGAATATTGAGTGTACAGAACATAAATCAATGAAAGATCATGTGTTTGGAAGGTTAATCAATGAAAGATTGTGTGTTTGGAAGGTTAATCAAGTTTTCGTGTTCCTTGAATAAATTGCTTGTCGAGAAAAGTAATATGCACTTGTGTACCTTGGTCGTCAAGAGCAGAAATGTCCTGAGTATTGGATGAGATTGTGGTGAATTTTTCAGGCAGAATTTACATGGCTGGTTTACAGATGTATACTGGGAGGTTATTGGTAGTGTGAGATTTATAGGGAGGAGGGGGAGACCTGCCAGTTGCACCGACCATGAAATCACATACACATCTGTATCTTGTCCTATTGGTACTAGTCATAGTTTAATGTTTCAGGGGTAAATCTCCGACCTTATAAAATCTCACTTTTCTAGACCTGTACGAAATGGCCTTGGAATGTTTCATTTGAATACTATGCCATCGCCAAATATCTGAATAAGTAGTACTGAGAAGGTTTCCATAGTCAAATATCCATACAATAACACAAATAAACGTCACTATCTATCATTGTATAGTAAAAGCAACACCATTATTGGGATCAAAGTTCAATGTCTTTGACATGTTTGATTATAAATACTCACAGAACACATTTTCGTAGTTTTCAAACCAATGTGTTTGTATATTTCTTGTTACTCATTTATATCATGATGTTAGGACGTAGTGAGCTGTAATATATCATGGTTTGAATTATGTTGGCTGCTATGTTGCCTGTATATTGTAATCCAATATGCAGTTGTACATGTATACAGAAAAAAAATAACTGTTACATTCTCTCATTTCCAACAATACTAATTGGTCAGTTCTATTTCAAAAATGCTTTAATGTTTTTATATAATGTTTCAGGTGGAAACAGAAAGTGTAGCCTTCAAAAATGGTCAGATTCGTGAAGGAGATCAAATTTTACAGGTGAGTGTTGAAAAAAAAACTTCAGAAACCCATTTTTGTGTTGTTCTTACCCAAACACAGGTGTCAAACATATGTACTGTAGGAAAAACTAAAATGATGAGAAAGTAAAAGATTTGTAGCTTTCCTGTAGGGATTTTGTATCGTTTAACATCCTATGGTCATGCAATACATTTATTAGTTAGCAGTTGATGTTTGCCTAACAATGCTTGACTGTGCACGGATAATAGAACAACTGATTGATAGTCGTCTTTACTGGTTTTACTCCTTATTTATACCACGGGGAGTCAATTGAAATAGGACTTTCTTACTTTTGTAGTATCATGTAGGTAGCTTGCTCGTACTGTTGCCAAAACATTTTGTATTCAAATTGAAATGGGTAATTTCGTTTTATGAAAGATTCATAAAACTTTTATGTATTTTATATGAAAAAATCTTGGTTGAAACATCAAACAATTTGATGAATCTGCTTTCGCTGCTCAAGCCTGGCTTCTGTCTTCATCTCGGTTATTGCAGTTTTAGCTTTGTCCTCTATGTGTTTGAACAGCTTTATCATAGAGATCATATGCATGGTATCTGGGGGAGTAAATGAAAGCCTGTGATGATTTGAATGAAGCGAGAGAGCCGTGTAATTTTTGCGATAGGAAAACTAGTGACTTGCCAATGCAGCATTGATTTATTTGATTGCATTATGATGGGGGATATTAAATGATTTTAATGTGTTACAGAAAGGAATATTTAATACAAGGATATCAAGTTGTACGAGATACTGTTGTTTATAAGGAGTAATAAAACACCTCTATCACCAACCCCGAACAAATTAGTCGTAAATATTAAACAACCACATTTAATTAGCTTTTTTGTACTCATCATTATTTCATATCTTTTCTTAAAAGACTTGTAATTTATTTTATAATGGTTCTGTCAGAAATCTTCCACAAAACAGCTGAATCAATTTTGTAGAAGTGTCAAAGTAATATTTAGACAAAATAAATAACCTTATGATAATACTGACTTGTCCCAATTTGGCAAAACTGTCTTTGGCATGTTTGTAAAAAAAGGGCAAGTTCAGCATCAAAGCCAGTGAGGATGTTATTTCTAGATATTGATTTAATTCTGAATTTTTCCTGACAGTAGATAATGTTATTTTATATCGAAATCCCTCCTTCTACCGAGTCTTAATCCACAAGTCTAGTGTGTCTATGATTGTAATCCAAATTCAGTCTCGCGCTGAGCCGGTGTGTGCTGTCCAAACGGAACAAAAACAGCACGGTAATAATACCCTGTACAAGTGTTACATAGTCTGCTATCAGTTAGGCCTTGTTTCCTGCAGTTTTCAATACATGGTATGGATCACTCACAGTAATCCTAAAACAGAAATATGATGCAGAATTATGCCAGTGAGACTAGAATTAACCCAGATACGAGGAGGCTATAATCCACAGCTACAAATCATGCCAAGTCAGCGCCATTGAATTCTATTGTGTGCAAACAGCAACTGGCTTCTTATCTTAAGGGTTTTTCATTGATTTTGTTACAAAAAGTTAATATTTATCCCCAAGATGCCATAGACTAGCAGCTTGTTTTAGATGCAGTATAGGCCTTTTAGTGCTGATGTCAATAAAAAACGAACTCCCTGCATTTAAATTTATATAAAATTTTATTTGGATTAACAAGAAAATTGTCCTAGATATCTGCAGGAAAATAACGCCTGATATATTGGGGGTTGTGTAAACATACAAGGGGAAATTCTATTCTAGTTATTATTGGCATCAGGGCATTAACAGTATCATTGCGTATGGTGTCAGTCTCATTTGATGGCAGTGATGAGTGGCGCCACCTGGTGATGTAGACAGGAAGTGGGTATTAGTAGAGACCTAAGGCAATGGACGATAGCGTAATTATTACCTAACAAATTGATTGTAAACACCCAAACCTCACCAATATGTAGGAACGCACATCACAAGATCGACCCACCTACCCCAGCACAAGAGATAAATCCATTTATAGAATTGGTACAAAGCACCAAAGTCTCAAGCTCTAATAACTGATGAATAAATTGGATACATACAGCTTTGATACATTGTAGGACAAGTAATTCAGGATGTTCTAAAGAAGATTTCATTGTGTACAATCTGTTATTTCTGAAATCAATATGTTAGAGTTCAAAATACATTGTTCTGCCGGCGATTAAGGCTTGCTTTTAAGTGCCAGACATTTTTGTTGCTACGTAAACGTCTACATTTATCGCTATTACCATATATATTTTTGTATTCTGTCATCAGGGCACTCCTGTGGTGTTACAGCTTTAATGCTCTCAAGCAATTGATTTTTATTGTTATGTAATAGTTTATCGGAGATCATGCATTAAGATATGTTTAAAAAAAGCTTTAATTGAATTTTCCAAAATCAAAAATGAATTTTAGATGAAATTATTTTAGTGATATGCATGCACTGTTGATGCCTTAAAAAGGTTTAACACAAGTGTACTGTAATGACCTTCCAATAAATATCAAGTACCTAAATGTGAAATTTATAGTATAGATCTATTGTTAAGTGACATTTGCGTTGAATCGCTTTAGTGTAGAAAACAGGAAGTTATGGAATAAAGGAAAACTAGAACTTCAAACTAGGTATCTCAATAGTCTTACCTAAAACAAAACAAAAAAGGTTTTGATGCTGTAATAAGCCCAAGGAGACCAACATATAATTTTCAAGTCAAACAGGGTGGGCTTATTTCTGAATAGTAGATATTTCAATAGATATAGCTGGTATATTGTCGGGTATGGGTACTATTGTGAGGATTAATATGATATGTAAAAAAAGTTACCTAGTATGATGTTGAAACAATTATTGTCATTTGGCATAGTAGTCAATTTTATTGAAATGATAAAATAATGTAAATCACTCTGATTCATATATTATTGATTACCAAGGCACACAAGATGACATGTAGGAAACTATAAAGAGTCTCTAATCCCTTTACCTGACTTAAAATCTTAATTGATGATCATGATAAAACCATCACTTCGTTCCACTAGAAACCATGTGTGGATTAATGTGTTGGTCTTAAAAGGCAGATGTGTACAAATGTGTTTTAATTTCTGTTTTCTTCCTCACCAGATTAATGGTATAGATGTGCAGAGCCGAGAGCAGGCCATCAAACTTTTTTCTGAGAGAGGGGCAGACATTCGATTGCTTCTTGCCAGACCAGCCCAGCTACAGGTAAGAGTCATTATCATGGAAACTAGCAATGACAACATTCTAGAGATTTTCAAAGAGTTTAATTGACACAGATTTCAATTAGTGTCATTTATGTGTTGGTGCTGTAAAAAGCCATTTTAAATCTGAATCATGAGATTCTTCATAATTGGGTTAATGGAATGGTCCCTAACTTGAAATCCAATCATTCCTATGGTTTTGTTGGTGTAGCGTGATTTCACTAAGCTTGCTTTCAGCATGCTTGTGGAAGTCATATTTCAGAATTACAGAGCCACTTTGGAGATCCTTAATTAAAAAAAAAAAAATCAACAAAAATTCAGGAAAAAGGCCAAGTTTATCACGAAGTAGAAGTTAAAAGAAAATGGACTAAATATTGAAGCTGGAAAACAAATTGTTGTGTGGAATGTAGAAATATCAAAACTGCCATCTAGATTTTATAGAACATTAACCCTAAAATAGTTGATTGAACACTACAAGTATACGTCCTGTTCTAAACCATACAGTGAGCAACAATAGATAAAAAAAATATCAAAACACCACTACTTCATAATGACACATGTTTGATAGAAAAAACAGATTTCATAGATGTTTTTAAACAAGCGTTTGTTTGATAAGGATATATAAACAAACCTGTTGTGTATGGGCCGTTATACAGAGAGTATAGTCTTTCTACTAGAGAATTATCAAGGCAGATATTTCCTGTGTTGTATAACCTACTGATATTGGATATTTTTGTCCACATCTGGTAAATGTTTGAAGAAGTCATGGTTTTTTGGACTCTTTGTGTTAGGTGCTATGTGGTGTAGCTATGTACTGAAACACCAATGTTTGTGCTGTATTGTGGTTTCTCTGACCTTTCTCCTTACCTCCACAAGTTCTGCTGGGTCTTCTGTATGTTTTTTTACATGGTAACATCCCATGTTTCCAGACTTTAGTCTTCTACCATTACCTTGCCTAGATAAACACAAGCGCAAACGTATGTAGTTGTTGCTTCTTTGCAAAGAGGTTTGTAGAGTTTGGAGTTTATTTTCGTAATGTTAAGCTTCATAATCACCTTGAGTCAGCTGGCGGACTCGTTTCCAGGATCGCCATAACAATTACAAGCCCAACACTGCCATGATCAACAGACCTCCACTCCGATCACTGATGTGTTGGTTACGGAAATGATCTGCTTATTTGTCCATCTCAAACATAGGATTGTACATATGGCTGTATATCATTGTAGACATACAGACCTTAGGCTTATCCATGCATCTGCATGTCATTGACAAAGCGTCAATTCTGCATCGCTTTGTCCTCGACATCGTTTGTTGTCCTTGGCATGGTTGGTGGTTGTTGAGGCTATTGTTATATCTCGGTGATATATTTACACACATGATAATTCCTTCTTAAAGCAGCTAAGGTTTCAAAGCGAATAGCAAACAATTGCTTCCAGCAGGACATTTTTTGTATGGTGTAGGTATTGGTTCTGTGTAAATGGGCTTGTGTTCCTAAGTGCCTGTCATATGGTTATAGTTCCTTTTTATTAGTTTCTATTTCATAGAATGTAATTTAGAAAAAAAGATAAGCTAAACAAATACATTCTGAATTATACAATTATATCATCGTTAAGAATCAATAATCTTGGTTGTTGGTTAAGAAGACACCACAATTTTCTGCCGCATTGTTCCAGTGTTTGATTCAATAATATGGCCCCAGTTTTGATTTCATCAATGGTCTTTAAAGTTAGGAAAATTTCTTATCTAAAGATTTCCATATGAAAGTATTATTGGATTAAATGGGAAAACATGAACGAACTTTCCTGAAATTCTGTAATGCTTTCCTACTTAGTTAAGGTATTAAGTAAGGCATGGCCCCATACTCTCGTAGAGATTTGGTGTATAGTATACATGGCCCCAATGTATACAGACAACCATTTAGTGTGTTTGCATTGGCTTAGCCAGGAACCAATGAAGTGTAGTATATGTTCAAGTAGTCACAATTACAGAGTTTATTTTTGTCATTATCGGTAACCAATGACAAGAAATTAAAATGCTTTGGAACCACAGCCAAGTTTTCAAAGAACATTTCTTTCAAATTTGGCAAGGACATTGGATAAGGTTGACATTATAAAATGGTGTTGATCAGTACAAGAATAAATAAGACTCCTGTCAGATAAGATTATATAGTAAATTAGTGATCAGGTAGCCCTAGTAGATAGCAAGGTAAGACATCAAAGGCATTCAAACAGTGCATCTGCCAGCAGGCAGGGCAGCTGAAGTGTGGCATCTAATGAACTCCGTAAGAAAACCTGACCATTAGCATCAACAAGTGATAATTAGGAACAATTGTTTGGAGGTGGCCAGATCGTGGCTGGCCACCGGTCAGTGTTAGGGTGGTGATAGAGCAGGTTTCAGATGTATAAACTGTCAGTGCTGCCCAAACACTGGTGTTGGAGTAACTAATCAGTCTGCAATGGCTACATCAAAGGCTTGGCCTGCCTCATTACACTTCAAAGAGAGACGGGGAGGGGTTATCACAACAGGTCCATACACCACTACCCTGGCTGTCTACCCTGGCTGGCAGGCCCCGGCTGTAATTGGGGGTCAGAAACACTCAAAAACATGACAGCTTTTATTTCCCCAGTGTGAGTTTTGGCCATTTGTTTCAGCACATCAGAGAGATATGTTCTTCACAAACAATAACAATGGCATTGAGTCATTGAAACGTATGTTTGCAGAACTCTGAGAGAAGGTGAGGTGTACTGGCGCCCAGTGTAAAGGGTCCTGTGCCTGGCTGTCATTAAACCATCTCAAAATGATCAGTCTCTGTTTGGAAAAGCTTGTAATGATCCTTGCCAAAGTTTTTAGAATAAATCTATTCCTTCTGTGCTGGAGATATTTATAGACAGAAGAATTTTACATATAGAACTCTGCTTTGTTTTAACAATCTTTAAAAAAAATCCTTGCATCTCTCATTCCTAAAGATTTAAATGCCAAAAATCCTTTAAGTCTTCAGATCAATAGATGTAGCTAAATTGCTTACATAAATGTGTTGGAAATGTGTCTCTTGTTTGAGTCATTAAAACTTGTCTAAGATTTCCCATGTGTACAGAAGATCAATATCTGCATGCTTGTTTTTACTGGAGAGATTGGTAAACAATACTGTAGCAGACTCCAATAAGTTACCATAAATAATGGCCTAGGTGACATCTTTAGTGTCTGCTGTATCTCCCTGTATATTTTTAGTTGAGACTAAGATTGTCCTTGGTCCTGGTCAGAGAGGACATATTCCTCACAGCCATATTGTCCTTGAAACTATCATGAACTAACAATAATTCCTAGTAATTTGGCCACTCCATTCTAGGCTTTGAAGTCTAAATTTTACAATACTGAAAATGTGTCATTTTGGAAAGATGGTCATAATGAAGGTAGGGGAGACAACTGCTAACTTAAAACATTCAATTACCACATAACATTTTAGGAACATTGAAGCTTAATACTCTGTGTTGATGTGTATTAAAACACCCAAACCCAAAAATAAAGTCTCAAAATAGATTTGTTTTAAAAAAAAAACAGATATTGACCATTTTCATTGCTGCACAGTCTTCTAGCTATTCATCAGCAGGAAACCTGTGTCAGGTGTGCTTGGGGAAAACTTGAAGACTGTAATTTCTCTGGCTGGTTCCTAATTGGGAATATTGGCTGTTCATACACACAATTACCCAGCTTTCCACACTTTCAATATCAATTTCCTGACTGTTCTTGTTACCAATTTCCCATTCTCCTCTTATGCTCCGTGTTCCATAGTTCTTCAAAACAATCTTGAGATTATTTAAAAGCAAGTGAATTATAAGGCTCGTAAGTTTTGAAAGGTCAGCACAATTGGTCTATAATCTTAGTCACTGATAACCTTAACTATCTAACCACAATACTTGAGAGTCTGGGTCAACCAGAGGTTTGGAATATGAGGAGTGATTGGTTGCCACGGTAAGGGCATTATACCTGTCCTATCTGTGGGTGATAAGTCAATTAAAGTCAGGATGTGTGGTCTACTATCACCCCTGGGCAAGACAGTATTTCACTTTTTACCCCAAGTCAAAATATCTTTGCTGATTTTTTTCTTTTATGGCAGTTACTTTTTTAAAGATGTTTAAGAAGTAGGTGAAATTCCTGATGTAATACTAGCATGATTAGGAGGTAATGATGATGGATATTTCTGGGATGCGCTGGAAATGGATGATGTAGTTGAGAAAAGTGATATGCTATTTGACATAACTTCATACCAACCTTTTTATGAAAGCTATATTACATGTTAGGTAATTTGAGTTATTGTGATTACCAGCATGACATGGGGGCTCCAGACTGGCTATGGGATTTTAAGAGTGGAAGTAGGGGTCAAGGCTTATAATGCAAGTCGTGGAGTGACGTGGGCCTACAGGCTCACTATGGGAGCTGGTCCAAACTTCAAACTTGCTATGGGACACTGATGAGTGGTTAGTGGGTTTTAGGCTTGCTATGGGGCATTGATGTAATGGTTATAGGGGGTGTTAGGCTTGCTATGGGGCATTGATGTAATGGTTATATGGGGTGTTAGGCTTGCTATGGGGCATTGATGTAATGGTTATAGGGGGTGTTAGGCTTGCTATGGGATAGTGATGTAATGGTTATAGAGAGTTTAAGGCTTGCTATGGGGCATTGGTGTAATGGTTATAGGGAGTTTTAGGCTTGCTATGGGGCATTGGTGTAATGGTTATAGGGAGTTTTAGGCTTGCTATGGGGCATTGGTGTAATGGTTATAGGGAGTTTTAGGCTTGCTATGGGGCATTGGTGTAATGGTTATAGGGGGTGTTAGGCTTGCTATGGGATAGTGGTGTAATGGTTATAGGGGGTGTTAGGCTTGCTATGGGATAGTGATGTAATGGTTCTAGGGGATTTTAGTCTTGCTATGGGATAGTGATGTAATGGTTATAGGGGGTGTTAGGCTTGCTATGGGATAGTGATGTAATGGTTATAGGGGGTGTTAGGCTTGCTATGGGGCATTGATGTAATGGTTATAGGGGGTGTTAGGCTTGCTATGGGATAGTGATGTAATGGTTATAGGGAGTTTTAGGCTTGCTATGGGATAGTGATGTAATGGTTATAGGGGGTTTAAGGCCTGCTATGGGGCATTGATGTAATGGTTCTAGGGGATTTTAGGCTTGCTATGGGATAGTGATGTAATGGTTATAGGGGGTGTTGGGCTTGCTATGGGGCATTGATGTAATGGTTATAGGGGGTGTTAGGCTTGCTATGGGATAGTGATGTAATGGTTATAGGGGGGTTTTAGGCTTGCTATGGGATAGTGATGTAATGGTTCTAGGGGGTGTTAGGCTTGCTATGGGATATTGATGTAATGGTTATAGGGGGTTTTAGGCTTGCTATGGGATAGTGATGTAATGGTTATAGGGGATTTTACGCTTGCTATGGGATATTGATGTAATGGGCTTTTAGGCTTGCTATGGGATAGTGATATAATGGTTATAGGGGGTGTTAGGCTTGCTATGGGATAGTGATGTAATGGTTCTAGGGAGTGTTAGGCTTGCTATGGGATAGTGATGTAATGGTTATAGGGGATTTTAGGCTTGCTATGGGATAGTGATGTAAAGGTTATAGGGGATTTTAGGCTTGCTATGGGATAGTGATGTAATGGTTCTAGGGAGTGTTAGGCTTGCTATGGGATATTGGTGATGGTGATTGCTGCATTTGCAATCAAGTGTCCCTTAGAATTGACTACTTACTGCAGTGGAATTATTTTCTAGATTAGATTATGAACATTTTTGCTGAACTTATCAATTAAGAAATAAGAGTACTAAAAATGTAACGTATACATGTATTAAGAGTTTTGAATCTTTAAGATAGATTTGAACTATAAAATCAGATTACAAATTTGGTTGAAATCTCTTTTGCATTGCCTGTGAGTGACAGGATTGAAACCTGTTATATATGTAAAAAGATGTAATTTCTAGTGGAGATCTGACACATTCTAGATAACAAAAGTATCAGTTTGTTAGAGAATTTTGTTACAACAATCTTTTAGAAACTATGTAGTTTTATCACTTGAAATTAGCTATACAGACAACTGACATGTAAACAACTACATACCAAATTTATCTCAGTTTATCACAGTTCAAAAATGCATCATTTACATAGCATCAAAAAAACTCCTGGCGAAGACTTCTGTCTCCAGGCTTCAGGGCTGGTCATTGCTTTATAATTATCTAATCAAAAAACACTTTCTATAGAAGAGCCCTGAAATGGCTTCTCTTTGATGTTTGTCTCCGTTGTTACAGTTTATCGTGACCGTAAAAATCGTGGTATTCAATTTGTAAAAATCGTGGTATTCAATTTTCTCTTCGAATCTGCATTTTAAAGTGGCTGCAAAGCTAGGTGAGGGTAGTGTGCAGTAAATGTAATGTTCATCTTAGGATCTCAACCTCCCCTTCATACTCAACCTCCCCTTCATACTCAACCTCCCTTTCATACTCAACCTCCCCTTCATACTCAACCTCCCCTTCATACTCAACCTCCCCTTCATACTCAACCTCCCCTTCATACTCAACCTCCCCTTCATACTCAACCTCCCCTTCATACTCCACCTCCCCTTCATACTCCACCTACCATTCATACTCAACCTCCCCTTCATACTCAACCTCCCCTTCATACTCAACCTCCCTTTCATACTCAACCTCCCCTTCATACTCAACTTACCATTCATACTCAACCTCCCCTTCATATTCAGCCTCCCTTTCATACTCAACCTACTCAACCTCCCCTTCATACTCAACCTACTCAACCTCCCCTTCATACTCAACCTACTCAACCTCCCCTTCATACTCAACCTCCCTTCATACTCAACCTCCCCTTCATACTCAACCTCCCCTTCATACTCAACTTACCATTCATACTCAACCTCCCCTTCATATTCAGCCTCCCTTCATACTCAACCTACTCAACCTCCCCTTCATACTCAACCTACTCAACCTCCCTTCATACTCAACCTCCCCTTCATACTCAACCTCCCTTTCATATTCAACCTCCCCTTCATACTCAACCTCCCCTTCATACTCAACCTACCATTCATACTCAACCTCCCCTTCATATTCAGCCTCCCTTTCATATTCAACCTCCCCTTCATACTCAACTTCCCTTTCATACTCAACCTACCATTCATATTCAGCCTCCCTTCATACTCAACCTCCCCTTCATATTCAGCCTCCCTTCATACTCAACCTACTCAACCTCCCCTTCATACTCAACCTCCCTTTCATATTCAACCTCCCTTCATGCTCAACCTTCCTTCATACTCAACCTCCCTTTCATACTCAACCAACCCCAGGGTGAAGGTTGCAGTTACTCCTTTATTCTCTGGCACTCCAGGGGTAGGGGAGGAAGTTCCCATCAGTCACCCCTCAATATTCATACTCAAAGCTTACATAAGGGTTACTACATTTTGTCCTGGAAGGAACAGAGAAACACGGTAGCTTGCAACAAGGAAATATCACAATCCTTTAATTTACCTAATTAGGGGTAAACCTCAACCCAAAGGTATACCCAGAGGGTGTTCTAACCTGTTATAGTGGCCTAGTCTGCCAGAGGTCCAGACTTGGCCGTCTGTTTCACGCTTCACGCCTAATTTGTCTGACCATCCACTTCTGTATAATCTCCCATCTTATACTAGTTCTTCTCATGTTTGGCTTCTTTTCATTGGATGGTCCGTTTTAAGTGGGTTTGTAAGATTCTGGTCTTTTGTAAGATAAAAGTTAATTGGTTAATTGGTGATGTTTATCATCAAGTTTGTAAGGAAATATTTGATTGGTTTTGTGTTGAGGTTGTAGAAGCAGCATTACAATACCTTTTCTTAGTTTTAAATAATTTGTTAAAATAACTCAAAACTTTCTTGTGTATGGTTAGGATACACAGTTGCTCAGTCGCTGTTCACTTTTGACTGATTCTGATTGTGTTTATTTTGTGAAGTAATGGCTTTGATTTCATTTATGTTTCATTAATTTTACATCAGCAGTCGATGATTTATACAAGATCCACAACACATCCGACCTATGTTTGCTGGCTGTTGTATACTGTGTACATATTTGTGGCGGATGCTGGCTGGTGCATATTTATGATATTTGTCTGTAAATATGACACCCTTTTTGTACTGTATTTATAAGTTATGACTGTCTGCTCTATTACACTATTGGTATTCGGTCCTGTCAAAACTGTTTACTCAGTGATTTTAATTTCATTTAATTGAATATGACATAAACAAAATAATTTCGATCAAAAGTTGTTATTTCAAACTGTCGGGAATGCTGTGTGTAATTCCTCTTTCATTTTATCCAGTTGATAGGTACCTTTATGTTATGGAAAATTAAAACATCAGACTGATGTGTATTGCAAGAGGTTTTCTAAAATTTACTCTTCACTGTGATAGAAATTACATAGTTTGAAATTGGAAAAGTAATGTTCTGTTGAGTTTGGGTAAGGGGTATTTTTAAACATGTTGAGTACATGCACTAGAGAATCCTCGTACTGTCGACCTGTTTGGTAAAGATGTGTTCTAGTGAAAGATACTGCGACAATATTGCTACGCATATCCAGCAGCTTTTTCCAGAATGTGCTCACCAACAACTTTCATCATAATCAATGAAAGCCAAGATGAACACCAGAAATTAGAAGTTATGGTTTCTGTGGTTTTTAATCTGATCAATATTGTCATCCTTTAGTTTGGAGGTGTTGTTTTATTAAAGAAAATAACTCACTAGTGAGCAAAAACAAAATTAGAAGGATATTTGTGGAGAATTTTAATACAATTTAATGTATCGCAGCGAGAACATTTCTGTGGGAATAATAAGCATGTTGTGACCGAATCAATAGAATTTGGTGTTGGTACACTAACCCTATAGCTGTGGTGGTGGAGGTGTATAAATGATTTGATATGGTGTATTCCCTACCCATTCCAACTGGGCACAGATTCCTTACAAAAACATGTCCATTTACAGTTGGAATATGGCTGTTCTTGGCCTTTGATCTTCCTGGACTTCCACCATTCCATATCCTTATGATAAATTGGCCATTTTTTACATAGCAGTTTTTAAAGTTCAGATTCCGGTTAGCCAATTAGGTTTGATGGCCCCTCCAAATGCCAGACTTGGCACTTCAAAGCCGTTTCTGACAGAGACTGGACATCTACATACCAAGGATGATAGTAGGCTTGCTCAAGTAGCATTGTGGCCATCTCACACATCATGTTGATAAATTAATTCCAAAACTGCTCAGGGGTTCTTCTGTGTGATAACAGATGTACAGGGATGGATTTTAATGGATTCAATCCTTTTTAATTTACAATACACAAGTATTTATATTTCTTCAGTCAATGTTAGAAGTATACTCTAAGGGAAGTAACTCTCTTTTGTGAGGGTATAGAGTTACAACATTTCTTTCCTTTATAAAAGGTAGAGCAGAAATGTGTTAATATGTAAAGTGTTTGACCTTGATGAATGTAATGGACAGCATTGTACTGAGCAGTATTCCTTTGTTCCCCAGCTGGACGATGGGTTCATGGAGGAACAGAATGGGGTTCTTGATGACTTTCACATGGACATTTTGGAAAAACATCACCATGACAACATGCAAATCATGGCATCCATGTTGGCTAGGGTAGGTCGTGTCCTTGACCTTTGTGTTGTCATGCTGTCCCCACCCTCTGGGTGGATCTCGCCATAGCATGAATTGTAGCTTACTCCTGGATGTCAGCATGTGCTATCCCCCCAGGGGGGGACTTTAGTCTTTACGTAATTGATGTTTAGCTTAAATAATCTGCATGGTTAAGCCTAATAATTGCAACTGTAACATAATTTTTAATTAGCTAACTTATCAGCATGCTTCACCCTCTGGGTGATAACTTGTGTAGCGCCAGATTGGACCAAATAATCTAGTGTAGCATGAGCAAGGAGGATGCATCATTAGTACAGTATTATCCCTTTGTACTAAATAATCAGTGTACATTTCAGTAGTGTAATCATCATTAACCATGACATCATTGGCCTTGACTTTATAAAATGATGCATTCACCTTGCTTTGATATCTATATCAGCTCGACTTTGGTGTGATAACCATGACAATTTGCATTTTTGCGCCTACTTGTTATCTATCAGTCCGACTCAGCCGACTTGGGTGGAACACAAGTTCGTTATTATGAATATAAATGATCGTCAGGACTTTGTCAAGCCTGATGTCATGTAGTTAAATTAAAACTTTACGACATCTGTGGACCTGTGTAAGGATGCATGTAAACTTTTTTCAATTTGTGTTGAGAAGTCGGACAGAAATACTGCTTTGTCTTGGAAAACACGCTTGACTGGTGTATGATTTGATTTTTGTACACAAATTATGTAAATGAGGAAGCTATTTTCTCATGTTAATTACATTGCATGCGATAAGGTAAAGATTGTGAAGAGCTGTGATTCTCTGTCGGGACTTTGTATATTGGTGCCAACGTAATTAGTTTGGATACAGAATGAAATCCCAGACATTGATTCTCAGATAAGCCAAGCTAATGGATTGAATTTCAATAAGGCAATAAAATTTCAATGTTTTATTTTCCTGTATTTCATCTTTAACTAGTAAGATTTTGTCTCCCTAATACAAAATCTTAATCTGTATTTGACAAATTTTTAGACAATTTTGTAGACTGTGCCAATTTCTTGACTGACAGCATTTTAGACCATTATTTCATTGATCGACCCCCAGATTGGTCAGAATTTAGACCATTATTACATTGTTATGTTTATAACAGAGAATTTAGTTTGTATGAGATTTAGACAAAGTATACTGACCAGAGAGTTTATTTTGTACGAGATTTAGACAAAGTATGCTTTGTGATTTGCTACACTGACGTATCTTATTTCTAACTTGTTCAAGGTAGCAGTCCCTTTAATGAGGATTTGTATATGAATGAGGAAATATCACCATGCTGTGTATATGAATCTATTTAAGTAAAACTACAGTGTGTGTATATAGATCATTTAATGATTCATATGTCAGTCGGGCATACCTAATGAGTGTGAATTATTTAAAGTATGAATCATTGTTTGGTTTCAATTTTTATGCAAGGTATTCCTTGTTCACCAATAATGGTTTTAGATCAAAGAGCAGCATAAAACACAAAAACAAAAAATTAATTGAACTTAATTGACCCAGGAGATAAAATGACATGTAAATGTCAGGCTTCAGTTCCAGATGATCACTAGCTATCTTTAATAGTATCCCTCTCCGAGCCAATTAAATTAGGATTCCATGTTAGAGCAGCCATTGTGAAAAATGATGTGATACAGAATATGAATCAGAAATGACCCCAGAACAGCTTGCTCAGTGTTTATCTGACTCCCTAGGGTTCAGTATTCATTAGCTGTTTCACAGTAGAGGTGAGAAAGGACACAATCCCAGCCCTTTGAAGTTAAACCTCCCCACAGGCTTACACTAGTGGTATGATCCTTTTCATGCCTTTTATGAAAACTGTTTCTTTGTCATATTATCATATTGATGAACAGATCAATAAAAAATGTATTTCACAGTTATGCAATTCATTGTTCCCAATTCTAAAGAAGTCAATCTGGTCCAATCATCATCCAGTCTTTATCTTATCTCTATGGCTTTGAAATTATTAACAGAAAAAATAGAAAACCAGATTTGAAAAGATATGGATATTGTATGGCCTGGAGTGTTCTGTAGTACTGATTCTAGCTCTACAGGGTGTAGGAGATAGAGACCCTGCTTAGTATTGTCATCGAAGTGCTCCAGGGCACCCTGCTTTAATTTGAAAGTTAAATGACAGCTCCAACTTGGAGACATCATCTTTAATGTTTCAACAAATCACTGTGCTCTTCCATCACTCCTCTTTTCGACCTCGGAAGTAGCAGTTTAAACTTTTACATGCTCCGATCTTACTTCAACAACACTGATGAAAATTCTGTTTGTTCAAGGGATTTCTTTTTATTTCAAACATCGTCGGCAAAGAAAAATGGTTTGTAATTACATATGATTTAAGGGTACTTGGTCTTTGTGTTTTTAAAGCCATGGTTTGGTGAGATAATTACTGGAATGTTATTATGTATCAGGATGAGTGTCAATCAAACCAGCATGTCTTTATCACTGTACAGTACAGGATACCATTGTCACCCTATCGTTTGTGTGAACTCTTAAATAATACGTCCCTTTTTTATTACTTTTGCATGATACTTAATATTTTGTGTAGCATGCTAGCTTTTTAATGAATGTGATATAATAATAAAACGATTTTTATGATTATTGAAATGCATTGTGTTACTTTGAACAGATTGCTAATGACCCCAGATTAGTTGTATAAATTCTGATGACAGCCATTTTTACATAGAATATTTTAGAATAGAATTAGGCATTACAGCAAGAAACACTGCATATAATTTTACCATGTGAGAAAGTTCTTGTTACATTCTGAACGAAACATATAATTGTAAGAACTGTGTGTGTGGCAGATGGAAAACCTTGGATCTATATGTAACACTATTCAATGATGGCGTTAAAAACATCTCGTATGTAAATTAATTGATGTTTCTAAATGTTAGATTTTTATGTTATTGAAAACTTTTGTTATTAGTGTGTATATGTTGTAACAGGGCCACTTTGATGAAGAGGGCGGGACAACAGACACTGCCACCACTGAAAACTCCCTTCACAAACACGAAAAAGATAGTGGTGTGGGCCGTACTGATGAAAGTTTAAGGAATGAGGAGAGTTCAGAACAGGTAAGTCATATCGGGACGCTGAACTCTGAATCGTGATACTATTTCAAATTCATCAAACGATAATCATTTTAATTTCAGTCTAAAAAAGAAGATTGGTAGACTTATTGTGAACATTATATATGTATCATGAAATCACCTTGAAAGAAAACATTCCTTAATGTCTTTGATTCGTTTTATTACGGCTATCATTATAATCTTTTTCTTGTTCCATTGATCTTAATTTTTTGCTCATGAAGTCATAACAATGTGACAAAGTCATTTGGATTGCTCTTCACAGGAAACCTTAGCTTTTGTGACAAAAACCAGTCAGATTTATACAGTGTCTGGCTCCTGTGTTTCTAAAATTCTAAAATTAATTTGTTCAATTACCATTAAATAATGAGTAATATGAGTGAAAATGATAATTATACTATCTATAATGGGGATGTTTGATTTATCAAATGTAGGAATCCTGAGGCCAATAAGATATTTCTGAATCACTATACAGGGCTGTAAAATTAATTTATTGTTCAAGAAAAAATTGAATGTGTTATATAATTTTATATCAGAGAATATAAATTGGAGTAGATCTATACAAAATGTTGGCCATTTTGACGCTAGGATGGCAATATGGTCACACAGCGGTCGTAGACGAGCGATCAAAGGGGACGGTAAAGTTGAAAGTGAGGCTATCACTATGAACTAGAAGTATGCTAATATAGTCTAATTGTCGAATCACCATGACACAATTTAGATTTGAATGTCATTACAAAAGAAACATGTAACGGTGTTGACGGTTTTTTTCTAAGTTGCCATGCAGTCTCGGTACGTCAGTCGGTTTTATTACTGAACCGAGACACATCATAAAGCTAAGGGCTGCTGTAATTTTAGAATATAAATATTTTGATCCATTTGGTAATGTTTCAGTAGGGTAGCTTGAACTTTATGTGCTATGTAATGATGTTTATGATGGAGTGACAAACGGCCTCCTGTTTGTGTGACAGGCAGGTCAGTAAAACACACCTGTACCTGCCTTTGATTTTGCTATTCCTCATTATGTACGTCAGATATTGTTTCCCTTACCTAATATCAAACGCACCTTCTCTAGATATTGTACCATGGTACACACTTTTTTTCTGTCAAAATGAAACTTCTCAAACAGTGTATCATTCAGTTATCAGATTTTCCTGTAAGAGGTATCTGTAAATAGGCAATTAATCATTTGTACACCAAAAAAATTCTCACCTTACAAAAAAGGTTTTAAAAGTATACATGCATTCCTCTGGTAAATTACATTTTGGGGTCTCCATTTCAAAGCCCCTTATTTTCTAAAGTAGAAAAAACAGGCATTGGATAGTTCTATAATATACTTTTGTTCAGGAGACAATTTCTAATTTAGACCTGATAAAAAATGTCCAACTTTAGACAAGATCTGTGAGATTGATAGAATGTAAGGAGGATTTAAGTCACCTAGGAGATGAGAGGTCTTGAATTTGAATGTGGAAGATTGTCCTGAATTGAAGTTGATACTGAAATGTTTTTGACTTTGATTGAATTAGGTCAAGTAAAGTGGGTTGGTCTGTAAGATAATTTCTTGTTTAGCATTAGATAAAGCTAGATGTGTCCTAGTGATGGATTGATATGCCACAATTCTCTGTCCTAAACTTTTAACAAATACGAAAATCAAGCAGATACATTTCCATTGTACCAGGAAAAGTAGATAAAACAGCGAAATTCCACAACATGATTATAACAGTGTGGGGCTAATCAGCCTAAACAAGAGAGAAATTGAGAAATCCTGTTTTGATTCTATACACCAAGTACAGAAATTAGATCTTCTACTGGGCAAAGTTACACTTGGATTTTCTTTCAAAATGACATGTAAATACAGGAAATACCACATAAAAAAAATTGCCAAAAATAAATTTGTCTTGGGATTGTCTAGGATAGATTTACAGACGATCATTTATCATACTGTAAAGTAGAAATATTTCTTCTCTGATAACTGGAGTTTTTTTTCCCAAATTCTGATATGTATCATCGTAAATGTACAGATATATATAATGGTTTGATGAAACTGTAACTACACATCAAAGGAGGTCTGGCCTGGTCCCTATCAGACACAACAGATAGAATACACACCTGTTACCACCGATACTACAGATTCCATCTCTCAGTATCCGTCTCTAATGCAAGCTTCAGCATTACAGATACATACAATATACCACTAGCTTGATAACGTTATTCTCTGAAACCACAAACATTTATTTTATCCCCTTTGAGTACATTCAGAAAATATACAGGCATTTAGATATCATACCTTGGTATATTGCTTATATTGCTAATGCCATTTTATTTTATCATACTGAAAAACATTTCTAAATCAGTTATTTTTAATGATACTGAAGTACTGAAGCCATAAATTACACGGGTTGTTCTGTAATCAGAAAAAAAACCAGTACTTGTTTGGAAAAGCTCTGGAATGGACTCTGACAAGGAAATGTTTTTGATTAAAAAACTAAATAAAGACACAAATCATAGGATTAAATGAAAAAGCATACAAATCATAGGATTAAATGAAAAAGCATTTTCAAAGAAAAGAAAAAAACATCAATTTTAACTCGAGCATTCATACCTTTTCATTTCAAAAGTTGTTTTTGAAAAATTCCCCTACAACTATATAGACACACATGATATATGTGTGTATATATTATCTATACATTTATGTAGATATTTTATTTTACATCTACGGATAAGTAAGTGCATGGTGTTTGGCCACACCTAGACTTGTTTGATGTTGTGTAACCATGGTAATTAGTAATTCTCTACATATACACTCATTACCATACTTATTAACATTACTGGTGATGCTATCACACCGATCTTGTCACCGCAGTCGGGCGAGGTGGACTTTTGGCGACAATATGGAACAAAACACGCTACTGATACAATGGTTACTCACCTGTTTTACATACATAATACTAAGGCGATTGTCATTGGTCAGTTGTTTCTGACTCACATCAGTGAATAGAGTCGTATACTTATTAACTTTTCACCTATACACCAGTAAATCTTATAAAACAAGGACATTATTAAACCTCATGTGTATCGTGAAAAATTAGCCTTGTCACGAAATGATAATATCCTCTATGTCTGTAAATGCTGATCCAGCAGTGGTGTGAACAGGGTCAGTGAGCGGTCTCGATGCATTAGAGCTTTATCTCGGAGCATTCAGTATTTAGAATCAACATAAAAATGAAACAACTGAAATCTAGAAACTGCTTTGATATAAAAGTTAATTAGTGTAATGTGTTTCTGTGTATCTCAAAACAAAGCTAATATAGATATATTCTCTTTTACAGGACGTGTACGAGTCTGAGTTTACGAATTCTCCTGCAGCTACATCGAAATTCCGCCCAAATTACAAGCACCTGAAGGATGAGCAGCATTACAGTGATGAGAGCTTCCTGTCAACGGAGGTAGTGGACCAGGAGGGAATGGTTCAGATGATCCCGCCGGATGTGTGTGAGAGATTTCGTGAGGACTTGGCTCGTCGATGTGGGGAGATGCGTGGGGAGGAAGTACTAATGAGAAAAGACTCTCAAAGCAGTATAGAGCAGGAGCTGGCTATCCTCAACAAGGAGATGGAGGACATTCAGCTGGAGTGTCAGGAACTTGCCAATGCTCGCATGCGTGACCAGTCCAAGGGACAGAGTCCCCGTGACCAAACACCATACCGTAGTCCCAGAATTGTGCCCCGCATGGGAACACGTCTCGAGTTTATGAAGCATGTGCAATTATATGACCAAATAGACAGTTTGGGTAGAAAGGACACTCTGCCCTCCATAAAGGGGTTGACAATTAGTGGTAAGGCATCCTCGGATAAAGGTGACCGTGACGCGTCCACAACAAGTGCTTATAACACTGGTGAGAGTTGTCGCTCCACCCCACTCACCCTCGAACTTAATCAAACCTCCGATGAGGGGGAGAAAGGATTCAAAAACTCCATGCTATGTCTAGCTCCTATCCCCAGTGTTCCCACAATGACCTCCTTAAGTGATACAGAAAAACAAACTCAAACTCCGTGTAGGTCTCACGAGAGTTCTAGTGAGGATACGTTTCTAGCTGCCAATACTCCGTCAGACACTGTACCTACTGGTACGCCACTACTGCAACAACAGAAAAACAAAATGGGTGAGTCCCTTCAGGACTTGTACATGAAATATGCAGATGTGATGTATACTAACCAAGCCAACCTTCAGCACACTATTCAAATACAGCAGAAACTGTTTCAACAACAGATGGACCAGAAACGGCCACGTAATTCTGGACCTTATGCTTCGAGTGGCAGTGGGTCCACACATGTGCTGCCACCTAGTGGCCAGTCACCTGGTAATGCAACCCCACCTGGCAGTGGTGAAATGGAATGGGTTGTAAAGCGTCGCCCAGACGGTACACGCTATATCACAAGGCGACCAATCAGAAACAAGATGCTCAAAGAAAGAGCAAAAAAGATTTCTGAAGAGCGGTGTGGGATGACGACGGATGATGATGCAATGAGTGAACTTAAGACCGGACGATACTGGTCAAAAGAGGACAAGAAACGGCATTTAGAGAAAGCCAAGGACCATAAGAAACGTAGGGAACTAATGATGAAAGCTAAAATGGAAACTCTCAAAGAAACTGAAGAGAAAAAGGAGGTGAATGTGGTAGAGTTAGGTCACCGAAAAATGATGAAACACAAGGGCAAGAAAGTATTTGATGATTTTACAACTGTTCAGGAGATGCTAGCCCACGGAAGTCGTGTGCCCGAGGGCAAAACATACAATCCTTTACTATCTGTGACAACGGTGTGATTTTCGTCACGTTAACGTAGAATTTTTTGCATGGATTTTAGAGATCACAGCTTTCATTTAAGTCCTGTGTAAACATGGAGGTGTACTCTTTCTTGTCCATGAGGAATATACAGTTTTGACTTTCTCGGTTTGAGTCATGTGATGACAATGTGTTTCAGGGTATCGCTGGAAATATACAAACTTACGCAATGTTTTGTTCAATTCAGCTTTCAACCAAAGGATGTTTATTTTGTTTGTAACAATCATGTTTAACTGTCTGTCTTATAAAGTCAATGAGACTTGTGAATGAATATATAGGAGATAGCAGACAAAGTACTGTTGAATGAATTTACGGGGAATATGAAACAGGAGATGGACCACTGTGCTGTATTAAGTCCTGTTTAAAGCATTTATTTGACTTTTTGTAATCCAAGGTTTGAGCCTCTCCCCTCACTATTAAGATGAACATTTTTCAAAGTGCTGTGCTGTGGGAGGAGTTATCTACCTTGTAACAATATCGGTGGTGTACAAACCTACATTGTGTATGTCATATACTGCCATGTAATATTGATGTGCTCTAAGTCATGACAATACATATGAAATATTATATCATTATTATATATAAATATATATATAAACTTGGAAATGTGATACAATGTTTTTGTTGCATGAATAATCTGTATAACATACTGTGAGATAATTTTATGGCAGAAACAACACAACAAATCTTCAGAAAATACTCTGGGTATAAGTTTGTATTCTGTCGCTACAATTATACATGTATTAGATTGAAGAGAAGTTACTAAAAATAGCAATGGGATATGAATATTCATATCTGATTTATGAATACTTATACTAGATGTATAGTAGATAAAAGAATTTTGATGCTTGAATTTTATTTATTGATATTTATATTAAACAGATGTATGAGTGTTGATGATTAGATTATGAATATTAATAGCACCATGCATTTGTAGTATGAATATAAATATCAAATCTATGAATATTTTAAAATAGCTCAAGAGATATGAATATCAATATCAAATGTTGAAATTAATTAATACTGATAAATCTGTGAATATTTGATTATTAAGCACAGTAAATATTCATGAAAGTATAAGGTCTATATGAGTATGGATATACATCTTAGGAATATTGTTGCTGTATCACTCATAGATTTATTTATTTACAGTACACAAATAAAATCACCTTCAATCTTGCAGTTAGATTTTGATATGAAAATCTAAAGAGACAAATTATGATTTATATTTTGAATATTTTCTGATGATTGTTGTTGTGTTGTATCGCTGAATCTGGTTCTACAGATCAAAGATAGAGAAACACGAAAGATAAATTATTAACGGTGTGAATGGAAGTAAAGTGTGATGGGCGTTAGTCTGAGAGATTGTTGGTTTATGGAGAGAAGACTGAGGGGAAAATGTATGCAAGTATGGATTGGAATACATACTCTGAAGTTAGAATGTAATAAGGTTATGACTGTTGAACTACAAATGGGAACTTACCTCTGTATGTTTGGCTTGGCCATCAGTACCCTTAACCAATCCAACACAGCCTTCATGTTCAAGTCATTTATTACTGTATTTCATTAACTCCCTTCACAGATAAAATGTTAGCAGAATATTCCCTTATAATGATTCCGATTATGAAAGTGACAAAAAATTCTCTTCTGAGATAATGACCCTCGTTTTTGGTTGTTAAATACCAGAATATTGGCATCTTGGATTAAAAATCTACAGAATGTGTAATTTTGTCCTGTTCAAATTCACAAACTAATATGGACAACTTGGTGTTGTAAATTCTATATAATTACTTATCTTCTGTTGAAGACAAAAGAAATCGATTATATATGTTTATATATGTCATAGAAAGCTTCTAAAGAAAACTAATATCAAAGTATTTATGAGCTGTTTATTTTCTTTTTCCAATTAAAAGTTTTTCATTTCTTATACTTAATAAGTAGGCTTATCTTTTCAATTTTCAATAAACTTTTTTGTCAAATTGTTGGTATGATTAAAAATTTTGATATAATCATTCTACCGATATTTGATGCTAGGGATACAAAACATGTACTGCCCCTTTACTACTGTGTGGGGAGTAAGAGTCTTCATCCCTCTGTGCCCCCAGTCCCTCCCATCTTTCCATGTCTCCCTCCCCAGTACCCTGTGGCTAGCCTGGTGACCTGGAATGTGTATATTGTGAACATGTTGTCTATATGGTTCTGATATTGTTAAGGAAATCCTGTTGCCAATGAAGCAGTGTTGCTCTGTATATGTAGTCACGTCAACAGTAATTGCAGTTTGTGCACACAGTATAATATTATTAATATGGGCTAGGCCACACTGCCTGGATCTGAATGAGAACTGCCCAGGTCTGAACAAGTATTCCCTGGGTCTGAACAAGTATTGCCTTGGTCTAATTTGTTGAGTGCTTTTTGGGTCTGAACTAGTAACTGTCTGGGTCTGAACTAGTAACTCTGGGTCTGAACTGGTATTGTTTGGGTCTGAACTAGTAACTGTCTGGGTCTGAACTAGTATTGTTTGGGTTTGAACTAGTAACTGTCTGGGTCTGAACTAGTACTGTCTGGGTTTGAACTAGTAACTGTCTGGGTCTGAACTAGTACTGTCTGGGTCTGAACTAGTACTGTCTGGGTTTGAACTAGTAACTGTCTGGGTCTGAACTAGTACTGTCTGGGTCTGAACGGGTACATCCTTGGTCTGAAGAGTACTGCCCAGGTTTTAAAGAGTACTGTTTGGATCTGAGTTTGTACTGTCTGGGTCTGAAGAGTACTGCCCAGGTTTTAAAGAGTATTGTTTGGATCTGATTTTGTACTGTCTGGGTCTGAAGAGTACTGCCCAGGTCTTAAAGAGTATTGTTTGGATCTGAGTTTGTACTGTCCAGGTGTGAATGTGTATCCAGGGTACAAACAGATGTTGGGCCAGAACTAAAACTATAACTGTATACAGTAAAACAAGTGAGAGAAAACAGAAGTTTATGTTAATGTGTCATATGATGGTGAACATTGCTATGACAACCGTTGCAGTGTACATTGCTATGGCAACTGTAGCAGTGTCCATCACTATGACAACTGTAGCAGTGTACACAGATATTTGAAATTTTGGCCGGAATGATGTGTGCAACCAGTTGCCTGGCCTTTCTAAGTGATAAAACTGAAACAATTCAAATAAATTATTGTTTTATATTTAAATTTGTGTTTTTAATTGTTTTTCTTCTGATTTAAACATGGAATAAGGATATGGGACTAAAACCTATTGACACACATTTTTACACAGGAGCATCAATAAATATATGTTCTACTTACCTGTATATATAATGATGTTTTAGTGAGGTTTTAGAAACAGGGTGACAGCATGTTTAGCATGTACAACCTTTTGACAGTGGACAATCTGTAATCGCCCTTCATACCCTGCCTTTTGACAGTGGACAATCTGTAATTCCCCCTCATACCCTGCCTTTTGACAGTGGACAATCTGTAATCACCCCTCGTGCCCCGCCTTTTGACAGTGGACAATCTATAATCCCACCTCGTGCCCTGTCTTTTGACAGTCAACAATCTATAATATCCCTCGTGCCCTGCCTTTTGACAGTGGACAATCTATAATATCCCTCATACCCTGCCTTTTGACAGTGGACAATCTATAATCGCCCCTCGTGCCCTGCCTTTTGACAGTGGGCAATCTATAATCGCCCCTCGTGCCCTGCCTTTTGACAGTGGGCAATTTATAATCGCCCCTCATACCCTGCCTTTTGACAGTGGACAATCTATAATCGCCCCTCGTGCCCTGCCTTTTGACAGTGGGCAATCTATAATCGCCCCTCGTGCCCTGCCTTTTGACAGTGGACAATCTATAATCGCCCCTCATACCCTGCCTTTTGACAGTGGGCAATCTATAATCGCCCCTCGTGCCCTGCCTTTTGACAGTGGGCAATTTATAATCACCCCTCGTGCCCTGCCTTTTGACAGTGGACAATCTATAGTCACCCCTCATACCCTACCTTTTGACAGTGGACAATCTATAATCACCCCTCGTACCCTGTCTTTTGACAGTCGACAATTTGTGATCACCCCTTATACCCTACCTTTTGACAGTGGGCAATCTATAATCACCCCTCTTGCCCCGTCTTCTGACAGTAGACAATCTGTAATCACCCCTCGTGCCCCGTCTTCTGACAGTAGACAATCTGTAATCACCCATAATACCCTGCCTTTTGACAGTGGACAATCTGTAATCACCCCTCATACCCTGCCTTTTGACAGTGGACAATCTGTAATCACCCCTCATACCCTGCCTTTTGACAGTGGACAATCTGTAATCACCCCTCATACCCTGCCTTTTGACAGTGGACAATCTGTAATCACCCCTCGTGCCCCGCCTTTTGACAGTCGACAATCTGTAATCCCACCTCCTGCCCTGCCTTTTGACAGTGGACAATCTGTAATCACCCCTCATACCCTGCCTTTTGACAGTGGACAATCTATAATCACCCCTCGTACCCTGTCTTTTGACAGTAGACAATCTGTAATCACCCCTCCTGCCCTACCTTTTGACAGTAGACAATCTATAATCACCCCTCCTGCCCTGCCTTTTGACAGTGGACAATCTATAATCGCCTCTCCTGCCCTGCCTTTTGACAGTGCACAATCTATAATCACCCCTCGTACCCTGTCTTTTGACAGTGGACAATCTATAATCGCCCCTCATACCCTGCCTTTTGACAGTGGACAATCTATAATCGCCCCTCCTGCCCTGCCTTTTGACAGTGGACAATCTGTAATCACCCCTCATACCCTGCCTTTTGACAGTAGACAATCTATAATCACCCCTCATACCCTGCCTTTTGACAGTAGACAATCTGTAATCACCCCTCATACCCTGCCTTTTGACAGTGGACAATCTATAGTCACCCCTCATACCCTGCCTTTTGACAGTAGACAATCTGTAATCCCGCCTCGTGCCCTGCCTTTTGACAGTGGACAATCTATAATCACCCCTCATACCCTGCCTTTTGACAGTGGACAATCTATAGTCACCCCTCGTGCCTTGTCTTTTGACAGTCGACAATTTGTGATCACCCCTCATACCCTGCCTTTTGACAGTGGACAATCTGTAATCACCCCTCGTGCCCCGTCTTCTGACAGTAGACAATCTGTAATCACCCATAATACCCTGCCTTTTGACAGTGGACAATCTGTAATTCCCCCTCCTGCCCTACCTTTTGACAGTGGGCAATCTATAATCACCCCTCTTGCCCTGCCTTTTGACAGTCGACAATCTATAATCGCCCCTCCTGCCCTGCCTTTTGACAGTGGACAATCTGTAATCACCCCTCCTGCCCTGCCTTTTGACAGTGGACAATCTATAATCACCCCTCATACCCTGCCTTTTGACAGTGGACAATCTATAATCGCCCCTCGTACCCTACCTTTTGACAGTAGACAATCTATAATCGCCCCTCCTGCCCTACCTTTTGACAGTGGACAATCTATAATCACCCATAATACCCTGCCTTTTGACAGTGGACAATCTGTAATCACTCCTCATACCCTGCCTTTTGACAGTGGACAATCTATAATCGCCCCTCGTACCCCACCTTTTGACAGTGGACAATCTATAATCACCCATAATACCCTGCCTTTTGACAGTGGACAATCTGTAATTACCCCTCATACCCTGCCTTTTGACAGTGGACAATCTATAATCACCCCTCATACCCTGCCTTTTGACAGTGGACAATCTGTAATCACCCCTCGTGCCCTGTCTTTTGACAGTGGACAATCTGTAATCACCCCTTGTGCCCTGTCTTTTGACAGTAGACAATCTGTAATCACCCCTCGTGCCCTGTCTTGACAGTGGACAATCTATAATCGCCCCTCGTGCCCTGCCTTTTGACAGTAGACAATCTATAATCACCCCTCATACCCTGCCTTTTGACAGTAGACAATCTATAATCACCCCTCCTGCCCTACCTTTTGACAGTGGACAATCTATAATCGCCCCTCCTGCCCTACCTTTTGACAGTGGACAATCTGTAATCACCCCTCATACCCTGCCTTTTGACAGTGGACAATCTGTAATCACCCCTCATACCCTGCCTTTTGACAGTGGACAATCTATAATCACCCCTCATACCCTGCCTTTTGACAGTGGACAATCTGTAATCACCCCTCGTGCCCCGTCTTCTGACAGTAGACAATCTATAATCACCCCTCATACCCTGCCTTTTGACAGTGGACAATCTGTAATCACCCCTCATACCCTGCCTTTTGACAGTGGACAATCTATAATCGCCCCTCCTGCCCTGCCTTTTGACAGTGGACAATCTATAATCACCCCTCGTGCCCTGCCTTTTGACAGTGGACAATCTGTAATCACCCCTCATACCCTGCCTTTTGACAGTGGACAATCTATAATCGCCCCTCGTGCCCTGTCTTTTGACAGTGGACAATCTATAATCACCCCTCATACCCTGCCTTTTGACAGTGGACAATCTGTAATCACCCCTTGTGCCCTGTCTTTTGACAGTGGACAATCTATAATCACCCCTCATGCCCTGCCTTTTGACAGTGGACAATCTATAATCGCCCCTCATACCCTGCCTTTTGACAGTGGACAATCTGTAATCACCCCTCATACCCTGCCTTTTGACAGTGGACAATCATTAGATGTAGGAAAGGTTAAAGGGTAAATACTATAAATAGTGTCATTTCTTGTTCTGAAAAAATTCCTATAGTACCCATTGAATGTGTGCTGTAGTAAGAAAGAATTTAGTGTATTCCTATTAATATTAGGAGAAAACCGGTCTTGTTTCTATCAAATGATATGCAGCATGACTGTTAACCAGTCATACTGAACAAAACTGATATAAACATTACTAAAAATTTCATACAAACTTTAAAACAAACAACTTCGTAAAAAAAAAACCAGAACAACAGCAAAAAAGAAAAGGAGACAACTTGGACATTAACTCTTATATAAACTGTTCAACCATCATACTGTACAAAACTGTGGTAATTTGTGTCCCCTACAAAATTAATTTTTATCTAAGCAACACCTTCCCCCATAAAAGTGTCTGTAAACAATAGCAGCAAAAACATGTAAAGGGAGATAACTTCATGACAAAATGACCCTGATCTGGAAGGTCATGTGATTGCAAAAAAAATTATTGCAAAATTTAGTTATCCTTAAAGTCAAATAACATACATCAGACAAATAAATTCCAAAGTATTTGCCAATGAAGATGCTTGACTGTATGATGCAAAATAATTGACTGGAAACATGCTGAGGTGCATTCCTCTCAAATCATTGCCAATCAGTGTTACAGTGAATCTATATACCTCTGGTAACATCTCCCTCTACATGTAGTACTGCTTGGCCAATTCCATATCAAACGTTACAATTAATTAGAGAAAATGTTTTTGATATCAGAACCAGGGATGGTGCCCCTCTCTATATTGCAAATCTCAATTATAACCTTTTTTAACAATATCATTTTGAGGCTGTCTATAATCATCTATTACACATTATATTTCTATATATGGACAAGAAGGGACATTGTGTCTCCTCACTAGGACAAGACAGACACGGACAATAAGGGACTCTGTGTCTCCTCACTAGGACAAGACAGACACGGACAATAAGGGACATTGTGTCTCCTCACTAGGACAAGACAGACACAGACAATAAGGGACTTTGTTTCTCCTCACTAGGACAAGACAGACACGGACAATAAGGGACTTTGTGTCTCCTCACTAGGACAAGACAGACACGGACAATAAGGGACATTGTGTCTCCTCACTAGGACAAGACAGACACGGACAATAAGGGACTCTGTGTCTCCTCACTAGGACAAGACAGACACGGACAATAAGGGACATTGTGTCTCCTCACTAGGACAAGACAGACACAGACAATAAGGGACTTTGTTTCTCCTCACTAGGACAAGACAGACACGGACAATAAGGGACTTTGTGTCTCCTCACTAGGACAAGACAGACATGGACAATAAGGGACTCTATGTCTCCTCACTAGGACAAGACAGACACGGACAATAAGGGACTTTGTTTCTCCTCAATAGGACAAGACAGGCATGGACAAGAAGGGACTTGTTTCTCCTCACTAGGACAAGACAGGCATGGACAAGATGGGACTTGTTTCTCCTCACTAGGACAAGACAGACACGGACAATAAGGATCTTTGTTTCTCCTCACTAGGACAAGACAGACACGGACAATAAGGGACTTTGTGTCTCCTCACTAGGACAAGACAGACACGGACAATAAGGGACTTTGTTTCTCCTCACTAGGACAAGACAGACACGGACAATAAGGGACTTTGTGTCTCCTCACTAGGACAAGACAGACACGGACAATAAGGGACTTTGTTTCTCCTCACTAGGACAAGACAGACACGGACAATAAGGGACTTTGTTTCTCCTCACTAGGACAAGACAGGCACGGACAATAAGGGACTTTGTTTCTCCTCACTAGGACAAGACAGGCATGGACAAGAAGGGACTTGTTTCTCCTCACTAGGACAAGACAGACACGGACAATAAGGGACTTTGTGTCTCCTCACTAGGACAAGACAGACACGGACAATAAGGGACTTTGTGTCTCCTCACTAGGACAAGACAGACACGGACAATAAGGGACTTTGTGTCTCCTCACTAGGACAAGACAGACACGGACAATAAGGGACTCTGTGTCTCCTCACTAGGACAAGACAGACACGGACAATAAGGGACTCTGTGTCTCCTCACTAGGACAAGACAGACACGGACAATAAGGGACATTGTGTCTCCTCACTAGGACAAGACAGACACAGACAATAAGGGACTTTGTTTCTCCTCACTAGGACAAGACAGACATGGACAATAAGGGACTCTATGTCTCCTCACTAGGACAAGACAGACATGGACAATAAGGGACTCTATGTCTCCTCACTAGGACAAGACAGACACGGACAATAAGGGACTTTGTTTCTCCTCAATAGGACAAGACAGGCATGGACAAGAAGGGACTTGTTTCTCCTCACTAGGACAAGACAGGCATGGACAAGATGGGACTTGTTTCTCCTCACTAGGACAAGACAGACACGGACAATAAGGATCTTTGTTTCTCCTCACTAGGACAAGACAGACACGGACAATAAGGGACTTTGTGTCTCCTCACTAGAACAAGACAGACACGGACAATAAGGGACTTTGTTTCTCCTCACTAGGACAAGACAGACACGGACAATAAGGGACTTTGTGTCTCCTCACTAGGACAAGACAGACACGGACAATAAGGGACTTTGTTTCTCCTCACTAGGACAAGACAGACACGGACAATAAGGGACTTTGTTTCTCCTCACTAGGACAAGACAGGCACGGACAATAAGGGACTTTGTTTCTCCTCACTAGGACAAGACAGGCATGGACAATAAGGGACTTGTTTCTCCTCACTAGGACAAGACAGACACGGACAATAAGGGACTTTGTGTCTCCTCACTAGGACAAGACAGACACGGACAATAAGGGACTTTGTTTCTCCTCACTAGGACAAGACAGACACGGACAATAAGGGACTTTGTGTCTCCTCACTAGGACAAGACAGACACGGACAATAAGGGACTCTGTGTCTCCTCACTAGGACAAGACAGACACGGACAATAAGGGACTCTGTGTCTCCTCACTAGGACAAGACAGACACGGACAATAAGGGACTTTGTTTCTCCTCACTAGGACAAGACAGACACAGACAATAAGGGACTTTGTTTCTCCTCACTAGGACAAGACAGACATGGACAATAAGGGACTCTATGTCTCCTCACTAGGACAAGACAGACATGGACAATAAGGGACTCTATGTCTCCTCACTAGGACAAGACAGACACGGACAATAAGGGACTTTGTTTCTCCTCACTAGGACAAGACAGGCATGGACAAGAAGGGACTTGTTTCTCCTCACTAGGACAAGACAGGCATGGACAAGAAGGGACTTGTTTCTCCTCACTAGGACAAGACAGACACGGACAATAAGGATCTTTGTTTCTCCTCACTAGGACAAGACAGACACGGACAATAAGGGACTTTGTGTCTCCTCACTAGAACAAGACAGACACGGACAATAAGGGACTTTGTTTCTCCTCACTAGGACAAGACAGACACGGACAATAAGGGACTTTGTGTCTCCTCACTAGGACAAGACAGACACGGACAATAAGGGACTTTGTTTCTCCTCACTAGGACAAGACAGACACGGACAATAAGGGACTTTGTTTCTCCTCACTAGGACAAGACAGGCACGGACAATAAGGGACTTTGTTTCTCCTCACTAGGACAAGACAGGCATGGACAATAAGGGACTTGTTTCTCCTCACTAGGACAAGACAGACACGGACAATAAGGGACTTTGTGTCTCCTCACTAGGACAAGACAGACACGGACAATAAGGGACTTTGTTTCTCCTCACTAGGACAAGACAGACACGGACAATAAGGGACTTTGTGTCTCCTCACTAGGACAAGACAGACACGGACAATAAGGGACATTGTGTCTCCTCACTAGGACAAGACAGACACGGACAATAAGGGACTTTGTGTCTCCTCACTAGGACAAGACAGACACGGACAATAAGGGACTTTGTTTCTCCTCACTAGGACAAGACAGACACGGACAATAAGGGACTTTGTTTCTCCTCACTAGGACAAGACAGGCACGGACAATAAGGGACTTTGTTTCTCCTCACTAGGACAAGACAGGCATGGACAATAAGGGACTTGTTTCTCCTCACTAGGACAAGACAGACACGGACAATAAGGGACTTTGTGTCTCCTCACTAGGACAAGACAGACACGGACAATAAGGGACTTTGTTTCTCCTCACTAGGACAAGACAGACACGGACAATAAGGGACTTTGTGTCTCCTCACTAGGACAAGACAGACACGGACAATAAGGGACTTTGTGTCTCCTCACTAGGACAAGACAGACACGGACAATAAGGGACTCTGTGTCTCCTCACTAGGACAAGACAGACACGGACAATAAGGGACATTGTGTCTCCTCACTAGGACAAGACAGACACAGACAATAAGGGACTTTGTTTCTCCTCACTAGGACAAGACAGACATGGACAATAAGGGACTCTATGTCTCCTCACTAGGACAAGACAGACATGGACAATAAGGGACTCTGTGTCTCCTCACTAGGACAAGACAGACACGGACAAGAAGGGACTTTGTTTCTCCTCACTAGGACAAGACAGGCATGGACAAGAAGGGACTTGTTTCTCCTCACTAGGACAAGACAGGCATGGACAAGAAGGGACTTGTTTCTCCTCACTAGGACAAGACAGACACGGACAATAAGGATCTTTGTTTCTCCTCACTAGGACAAGACAGACACGGACAATAAGGGACTTTGTGTCTCCTCACTAGGACAAGACAGACACGGACAATAAGGGACTTTGTTTCTCCTCACTAGGACAAGACAGACACGGACAATAAGGGACTCTGTGTCTCCTCACTAGGACAAGACAGACACGGACAATAAGGGACTTTGTTTCTCCTCACTAGGACAAGACAGACACGGACAATAAGGGACTTTGTTTCTCCTCACTAGGACAAGACAGGCACGGACAATAAGGGACTTTGTTTCTCCTCACTAGGACAAGACAGGCATGGACAAGAAGGGACTTGACAAGACAGGCATGGACAATAAGGGACTTGTTTCTCCTTCCTAGGACAAGACAGACACGGACAATAAGGGACTTTGTGTCTCCTCACTAGGACAAGACAGACACGGACAATAAGGGACTTTGTTTCTCCTCACTAGGACAAGACAGACACGGACAATAAGGGACTTTGTGTCTCCTCACTAGGACAAGACAGACACGGACAATAAGGGACATTGTGTCTCCTCACTAGGACAAGACAGACACGGACAATAAGGGACTCTGTGTCTCCTCACTAGGACAAGACAGACACGGACAATAAGGGACATTGTGTCTCCTCACTAGGACAAGACAGACACAGACAATAAGGGACTTTGTTTCTCCTCACTAGGACAAGACAGACATGGACAATAAGGGACTCTATGTCTCCTCACTAGGACAAGACAGACATGGACAATAAGGGACTCTATGTCTCCTCACTAGGACAAAACAGACACGGACAATAAGGGACTTTGTTTCTCCTCAATAGGACAAGACAGGCATGGACAAGATGGGACTTGTATTTGCTACTACTTATACACAGAACACATTGGCATAAAGGGACATTGTATCTTCTGTAACAAGGATGATAGAGACACATGTCCCCAACAAGGACAATCACATTGGATGACAAAGTGACTTACATGTATGTATACTTGTTTGTGTGGCTATGTCAGGTGGACCTGGCCTGGTAAAGTTACTTAGCGTCAATAAAAACAACATAAAATCACAATTCCCCTCCATATTGTACTCAATAAAGTCGTGTCAATCCATTTGTATGGTGACGGCTGATTTCTCCACAGACTACTAACTCCCAAATAAAGCTTGCCTGGTTTTAACGAGTGTGATGAGATGGGGACGTAGACAGATTTTATTCCCTAACCACAAGTTACACCTCATGACCAGCTGGGAAATGACCAGCAATTTGTGTAATTGTGAGCCAAAAGGCCCAAAAGGCCTACTACTAATTTGGAGCATCACAATTGTCATGTACAAATTCTGTTCTGTGGACATTTGAGCTACATATGTATATATCAATCAAAACTAGAAGATACTCCGTGGATGTTTGGTGCTCCCAATTATTTTATAAAAATAATTTGAAAGCATACACTTTTTTATTCTTTATTAGACACCGCTACTGAGATGACACACTCCATACTGATTCATATAAAGACTAGAAAAACATTCAACACAAGTATTTCAATCAAACTTGTCGCCCCTACAGGGGTCATGCAATCAAATTTGATCGCTCTATTGAGAGTATTTATTCACGGTCTATCTGGCCTTGCCTTCGTGGTCAAACAACCAAAGAGGAATTCTGTTTCCATAGCTTCCCCATAACCTTCAAAACCTGCCTGATCAATACATGTTTAAAGTCGGACTAAATGAGACAGCTGTCCTTGGCTTGAACAGGTTGGCCTATCCTCAGTAGTAACATATATAAATCATACTGACATTTTAAATCTTGGAAATGTGAATATCAGCATCATTTAGCTTTTTTACTTGATTGTGGATGTTTTCGGGCACTTGAGAGCATATTAAATCTTCTTGATTGATACCCAGTTCAGCATATCTCGCATCAGGGGAGATAACCCACTTTTTCTGATGTTCCTTATAAAAAAAGCATTAGATATAGGTATGTATGACAGGTACCTCGAGGGACCGGGTGTTTTATACTTCAAAGTTAATAGATACATTCTCAGAAGTATTTGTCTCTCAGCGGTATACCGATTTAGTGTCGTCGGTATTGGGTAGGAAGGGGGAAGCACGATTCCATCACTGCTATCTTGCCGATCATATTTTCCGGAAAAAAATGTATATTTGGATGTACTCTGAAAAAAACATTTTTTGATCAAATCAAATTACTTATCTTAATAGGAAATGCGATCCAACCATCTGTGTATACGAAGTGAAATGTTTCTGTACACAATTGATTTTAGGAGAAATACTTCCGTGGTATATATGAAGTGTTTCTACCCAGGAAGTCTGCATTCCCAGACAAACACCTGGGTGTAATTTGGAGATATGCTGGAACGGTACATTGATAGTTAATTACAAATCTATAAAGGTTCAACACAAGTCAGTCTGTGAGAGCTATAATATTGTTTAGAAATGTTGTCTTCTACTCTCAGTAACAAAAAAGTCAAGGTCACGACCGTGCTATTTTATACGTGTTTTCAGTGATCTTGACATTTGTTCCCGTTCACGAAGTCTTGACAATAAAGAGTTCTCCGGGTTACTAGGCTGTAAGGGTAGTTCCTTGACCTTGACCTTCAAACCATAATTTGATTGATAATAATTAAAGACAGTTTATTTGTGTCATTACGACCGGAATAAAAAAAGCTCTATGGATATCTGACCTAACCAGTAACATGAAGAAGATCACAATTGATTGGATAATTTGACATTTACGACAATATGTCATGTGAACTGTCAAATAAAAACTAATTACCTCATCTAGTGGGGTTAAAAAACATGACGATTTTTACACCGGGAAATAATGACATAATCAAAGGCTTGTTAAAAAATCATATACCGTATCACATGGTCCAGCACTACTCGGTTTCTTGCAGAGAAAATCAGCAACCACGCGGTGGCTTCCTAGCCTATCGTCCATGAGGATGAAAGGTGTCTGCACGTTAGGCCTTGGGCGCACCTGGCAAAATAAACCTGGACATAGTTGAAAAGAAATTCTACTTTGATTAGGACATGTATAGAAAGTGTTGTTTATTTTGGGTAAAGTTGGTCATCCCCTTGGAGTGCGAGATATAAAGAAGTTATATGGAAATAGATTTGTACCAGTACTTATATTTAGATTTGTATTTTCCCCTGCGTGAAAATTATTAGATGGAAAATACTAGATCATCAATAGACTTGAATGTGTTCTATGCTATAACACAGGGATCTGATCATTTTCAAACGTTTTCGGAGGGAGGTGGGGGCTAGCTAATTAACATTCAGTAAAAATGACACCCTTTCTGTTGACTTCCTGGATATGTCCAAATAACTACTGCGGAAGCTTTGAATATCAATACAGTCTAGCTGTGTGGTACTCGGACGATCTATGGAGTAACAAGGACAGGACAGGCTGCATACTCAACTGATACTTGGACAAGCGGGAATCATCCTGTCTGTTCTCAAATGGTGCATGAGGTGATGATGCATTTATTCTGAAATGTGTGCGTCACATACAAATTCATTTCTTAAAAAGTATACAGTTTCATTATATCAATATGACCACAAAAGGCTTTACTTTTTGCCCGGTGGTTGATTTTCAGATATATTAAAAATCCTTAATCACCGGAGCAATATACAATGTATGAATATGTTACCAGATAATACGACCTCCCGTGCTAAATTGTATCCGGTTTCTTAGTTTTTGTCTGTTTTGTAACAAATACTGTTTGTAGATAAATGCTAACGACCTTTCCCGTTCTGTTGTCGTCTGCCCGAGGCCCGAGCTCGTGCGCGTGCATTGTCGCCCATTAGATCATTGACAAGCTGGTAACGGGCCTTTGATTGGATCAACCGGTAACGGAGACATCAAAGGAAATGATGTGATTGATTGAAATACAACTCGATGTCAATTACAGGTAAACACTGCCCGTCAACCCACGGGTGTTATTCCGGTCGTGCACGTTACCCGCGGGTAAAAAATGGCGGAGCAGCGTTCTACCCCACAGCTGGCTCTAGAATCGGTACAATGACGAACAGTGGGCGTGATGTTCGATCAATTGAAACTGTTATATACACCGTACGTGACATAATACAAATAATTACCGAGGCAATGCTATCCATCTCTTTTGACAGATGGCTGTGGATATGTATCATACATCTGATAAAACACATCCGGAGATTTCAACAAACGGAACACCGATCTTTACACAACCAGTATTTCAAGGGAAAAGCCATTGTTTGGACTGCAATCTTACGTAACTAGATATGTTGATTCACAGAAATGTTCACCAAACGTTCATAATTATATCCCAAATAAACTAGTTTCTGTCTTGATTTATAACACGGCTACTTATGTAGGGGTCTAGAAGCTAAAGCTCATCGGGACCAGCGGTTCAACCGCCATGTGACTAAACAGTAGCCTATAGTTTGGCAGGGGTTCAAACGGAAAAAATGTTATTGAAGTGAGAAATATGTATTTTTTGTAGTGAATAACAAGACATTTAAGTAATGATTATTCCCTGGTGGGACACTGTCTACCTGTTAGCCCCCCCCCCTCCCTCCATTTTATTCCTTGGTGGGACACTGTCTACCTGTTGCCCCCCTCCGTTTTATTCCCTGGTGGGACAATGTCTACCTGTTGCCCCCCTCCATTTAATTCCCTGGTGGGACAATGTCTACCTGTTGCCCCCCTCCCTCCATTTTATTCCCTGGTGGGACAATGTCTACCTGTTGCCCCCCCCTCCATTTTATTCCCTGGTGGGACAATGTCTACCTGTTGCCCCCCCCCCCTCCCTCCATTTTATTCCCTGGTGGGACAATGTCTACCTGTTAGGCCCCCTCCCTCCATTATTCCCTGGTGGGACAATGTCTACCTGTTAGGCCCCCCCTCCATTTTATTCCCTGGTGGGACAATGTCTACCTGTTGTGGCCCCCTCCCTCCATTTAATCCCTGGTGGGACAATGTCTACCTGTTGCCCCCCCCCCCCCTCCATTTTATTCCCTTGTGGGACAATGTCTACCTGTTAGGTCCCCCTCCATTTCATTTCCTGGTGGGACAATGTCTACCTGATGCCCCCCTCCATTGTATTCCCTGGTGGGACAATGTCTACCTGTTAGCCCGCCCCCCCCCTCCATTTTATTCCTTACGGGACAATGTCTACCTGTTAGGCCCCCCTCCATTTTATTCCCTGGTGGGACAATGTCTACCTGTTAGACCCCTTCCATTTTATTCCCCGGTGGGACAATGTCTACCTGTTGCCCCCCCCCCCCCCTCCATTTTATTCCCTGGTGGGACAATGTCTACCTGTTGCCCCCCCCCCCCCCTCCCTCCATTTTATTCCCTGGTGGGACAATGTCTACCTGTTAGGCCCCCTCCCTCCATTATTCCCTGGTGGGACAATGTCTACCTGTTAGGCCCCCCCTCCATTTTATTCCCTGGTGGGACAATGTCTACCTGTTGTGGCCCCCTCCCTCCATTTAATCCCTGGTGGGACAATGTCTACCTGTTGCCCCCCCCCCCCCTCCATTTTATTCCCTTGTGGGACAATGTCTACCTGTTAGGTCCCCCTCCATTTCATTTCCTGGTGGGACAATGTCTACCTGATGCCCCCCTCCATTGTATTCCCTGGTGGGACAATGTCTACCTGTTAGCCCGCCCCCCCCCCTCCATTTTATTCCTTACGGGACAATGTCTACCTGTTAGGCCCCCCTCCATTTTATTCCCTGGTGGGACAATGTCTACCTGTTAGACCCCTTCCATTTTATTCCCCGGTGGGACAATGTCTACCTGTTGCCCCCCCCCCTCCATTTTATTCCCTGGTGGGACAATGTCTACCTGTTGTTGCCCCCCTCCCTCCATTTTATTCCCTACGGGACAATGTCTACCTGTTGTTGCCCCCCTTCCTCCATTTTATTCCCTGGTGGGACAATGTCTACCTGTTGCCCCCCCCCCCCCCCCCCCCCCCCCCCCTCCCTCCATTTTATTCCCTGGTGGGACAATGTCTACAATGTCTACCTGTTAGACCCCTTCCATTTTATTCCCTGGTGGGACAATGTCTTCCTGTTAGGCCCCCCTCCATTTTATTCCCTGGTGGGACAATGTCTACCTGTTGCCCCCCTCCCTCCATTTTATTCCCTACGGAACAATGTCTACCTGTTGCCCCCCCCCCCCCCCCCCCCCATTTTATTCCCTGGTGGGACAATGTCTACAATGTCTACCTGTTAGACCCCTTCCATTTTATTCCCTGGTGGGACAATGTCTTCCTGTTAGGCCCCCCTCCATTTTATTCCCTACGGGACAATGTCTACCTGTTAGACCCCCTCCATTTTATTCTCTACGGGACAATGTCTACCTGTTGTTGCTCCCCTTCCTCCATTTTATTCCCTGGTGGGACAATGTCTACCTGTTAGACCCCCTCCATTTTATTTCCTGATGAGATGTGATTGAAAAATCATTATGTAATAATATAACATGCCGTCTGGCCATATTTCAAGGCACGTGCGCGGAGAGTTATGAGCCAAACATTCGCATTGTGTAATTTCCCTGGGTGATTATAAAATCATTGTTACTGGAAACGTAAAAATAGGCGATTTTGAATACTGCATGACACAGCAGACGACACATTACCGCCGTAACAACAGGTGACGTGAACAGTTATCAGATAGGGTAACCCCCACGTGAATATCGCGTGAAGCGTGACGCGCCAATATGTCTGAATGGTCGTAGTACTGTACGCATTACCCCCCCCCCCCCCCCCCCCCCCCCCTCGTTTTTCCATAGTGTGTGCCTACTGCACACGCCTTACATAGAGATTGTAACCAACGGTTGTTGATCTCTTTCAGTAAAGGTCAAGGCAATTGCAAAAATAAAACAAAAAAGAAAACAGAGGTATTTTGTATTCAGACAATTAACCGAGAACGTAGTCTTCAACAACTCCATGTCAAAATATGTCTGAATAACATGAAATACAGACAAGTCATTGATCTATAGTTGTGCAATAGTGAGGGTATATGCTTCGTGGCATTTATGTATTTTATCTAGGCCTTCATTGATAGATCCGGGGACATATATAACATTTATTATATGTCTCTGATAGATCACAGCGAGCTGAACATTTAATATTTCAGAAATATCCATAAAGAATTAACAATGAGTATAAATCTCGTAAAAAGTCGATGTAGTGACGAACGGACATGAAGATTCATTTGATTTGAAAATTTCCTTCAAGCCTGAAACCTTCAGACTTTGAATACAATTTCATCGCGGCGAACATCAGAAAATCAAACAGGTACTCATATGCATTGTGTTTTGAATACTTACAATCGGATTCACAATAAGTCATACATTTATATGGTATGTCTGCATAAGATATTGGTTCTACAAGTACCTAGCATCAACAAACATAAACCCAGTCCTAGGAATTTGTGTTGCTAAAGGCCAAAAAGGAGGTGATTTGATTACTCCACAATTCGTGGGTGTACTGTTTATGTTGATGGTTATGTGTACTTCACGAGTACAACAGGACCATATTTTCAAGTTTAAATTCAATACGTTGCTACTGAAAGTTCGCACTAGTGGTAAGTATTGCAATGGCAATGCAATTGCAAAATTTTTAGCGTTTGATTTGAAAAGACGACTGATGTGTACCTCAGAAATCAACGTTTTCCCCATAATACATCCAATTATTGTTGTCGATCACCGGTACGGTTCATTTTAGAATTCTCCTATAATATGAGGAGACCTATGTGAAGTCCTCAGATAATCAGCGATTCCGTCTACATTGATCTGCTGTCAATTGCTACACTCGCTACTTATCTATCTCACTCCAGGCACTACCGGGGTCTTTTGACTGATTGTAAGCAATAAGTTTTATATGTCCTTCAGTCATTGTCGGCATTTTAACACTTTTTTTTTTTTTTTTTTTAATTTGTTCGAACGTATTAATGCCTCGTGCCTATTTCCACAGGTTGGACAGGTGTGACATTTCTAATTTGTTGACAATTGCTTATTATCCCGTGGTATATGAACATGTATACATAGAAACTAACAATGACCATATGGGGGTAGATCTTGACGGTCACTAACGTTAGGAGGTAGATCTTGACGGTCACTAACGTTAGGAGGTAGATCTTGACGGTCACTAACGTTAGGGCGTAGATCTTGAAGGTCACTAACGTTAGGGGGTGGGTAGATCTTGATGATCACTAACGTTAGGGGGTGGGTAGATCTTGATGATCACTAACGTTAGAGGGTAGATCTTGATGATCACTAACGTTAGAGGGTAGATCGTGACGGTCACAAACGTTAGGGGTTAGATCTTGACGGTCACTAACGTTTGGGGGTAGATCTTGACGGTCACTAACGTTAGGAGGTAGATCTTGACGGTCACTAACGTTAGGAGGTAGATCTTGACGGTCACTAACGTTAGGGGGTAGATCTAGACGGTCACTAACGTTAGAGGGTAGATCTTGACGGTCACTAACGTTAGGGGGTAGATCTTGAAGGTCACTAACGATAGGGGGTAGATCGTGACGGTCACAAACGTTAGGGGTTAGATCTTGACGGTCACTAACGTTTGTGGGTAGATCTTGAAGGTCACTAACGTTTGGGGTAGATCTTGAAGGTCACCAACGTTAGGGGGTAGATCTTGAAGGTCACTAACGTTTGGGGGTAGATCTTGAAGGTCACTAACGTTTGGGGGTAGATCTTGAAGGTCACTAACGTTACGGGGTAGATCTTGAAGGTCACTAACGTTAGAGGGTAGATCTTGACGGTCACTAACGTTAGGGGGAATATCTTGACGGTCACGAACGTTAGGGGGTAGATCTTGACGGTCACTAACGTTAGGGGGTAGATCTAGACGGTCACTAACGTTAGGGGGTAGATCTTGACGGTCACTAACGTTAGGGGGTAGATCTTGACGGTCACTAACGTTAGGGGGTAGATCTTGACGGTCACTAACGTTAGGGGGTAGATCTTGAAGGTCACTAACGTTAGGGGGTAGATCTTGAAGGTCACTAACGTTTGGGGTAGCTCTTGAAGGTCACCAACGTTAGGGGGTAGATCTTGAAGGTCACTAACGTTTTGGGGTAGATCTTGAAGGTCACTAACGTTAGGGGGTAGATCTTGAAGGTCACTAACGTTAGGGGGTAGATCTTGAAGGTCACTAACGTTAGGGGGTAGATCTTGACGGTCACTAACGTTTGGGGGTAGATCTTGACGGTCACTAACGTTTTGGGGTAGATCTTGACGGTCACTAACGTTAGGGGGTAGATATTGGCGGTCACTAACGTTAGGGGGTAGATATTGGCGGTCACTAACGTTAGGGGGTAAATCTTGACGGTCACTAACGTTAGGGGTAGATATTGACGGTCACTAACGTTAGGGATAGATCTTGACGGTCACTAAAGTTAGGGGGTAGATATTGAAGGTCACTAACGTTAGGGGGTAGATCTTGACGGTCACTAACGTGAGGGGGTAGATCTTGACGGTCACTAACGTTTGGGGGTAGATCTTGATGATCACTAACATTAGGGGGTAGATCTTGATGATCACTAACGTTAGAGGGTAGATCATGACGGTCATTAACGTTAGGGATAGTTTTTGACGGTCACTAACGTTAGGGGGTAGATCTTGATGGTCACTTACGTTAAGGGGTAGATCTAGACGGTCACTAACGTTAGGGGGTAGATCTTGAAGGTCACTAACGTTAGGGGGTAGATCTTGTTGGTCACTAACGTTAGGGGATAGATCTTGATGGTCACTAACGTTAGGGATAGTTCTTGACGGTCACTAACGTTAGGGGTAGGTCTTGACGGTCACTAACGTTAGGGGGTAGATCTTGATGATCACTAACATTAGGGGGTAGATCTTGATGATCACTAACGTTAGAGGGTAGATCTTGACGGTCATTAACGTTAGGGATAGTTTTTGACGGTCACTAACGTTAGGGGGTAGATCTTGATGGTCACTTACGTTAGGGGGTAGATCTTGATGATCACTAACGTTTGTGGGTAGATCTTGACGGTCATTAACGTTAGGGATAGTTTTTGACGGTCACTAACGTTAGGGGGTAGATCTTGACGGTCACGAACGTTAGGGGGTAGATCTTGACGGTCACTAACGTTAGGGGGTAGATCTTGACGGTCACTAACGTTAGGGGGTAGATCTTGAAGGTCACTAACGTTAGGGGGTAGATCTTGAAGGTCACTAACGTTTGGGGTAGCTCTTGAAGGTCACCAACGTTAGGGGGTAGATCTTGACGGTCACTAACGTTAGGGGGTAGATCTTGACGGTCACTAACGTTAGGGGGTAGATCTTGAAGGTCACTAACGTTAGGGGGTAGATCTTGAAGGTCACTAACGTTTGGGGTAGCTCTTGAAGGTCACCAACGTTAGGGGGTAGATCTTGAAGGTCACTAACGTTTGGGGGTAGATCTTGAAGGTCACTAACGTTAGGGGGTAGATCTTGAAGGTCACTAACGTTAGGGGGTAGATCTTGAAGGTCACTAACGTTAGGGGGTAGATCTTGACGGTCACTAACGTTTGGGGGTAGATCTTGACGGTCACTAACGTTAGGGGGTAGATCTTGACGGTCACTAACGTTAGGGGGTAGATATTGGCGGTCACTAACGTTAGGGGGTAGATCTTGACGGTCACTAACGTTAGGGGGTAGATATTGACGGTCACTAACGTTAGAGGGTAGATCTTGACGGTCACTAACGTTAGGGATAGATCTTGACGGTCACTAAAGTTAGGGGGTAGATATTGAAGGTCACTAACGTTAGGGGGTAGATCTTGACGGTCACTAACGTGAGGGGGTAGATCTTGACGGTCACTAACGTTTGGGGGTAGATCTTGATGATCACTAACATTAGGGGGTAGATCTTGATGATCACTAACGTTAGAGGGTAGATCTTGACGGTCATTAACGTTAGGGATAGTTTTTGACGGTCACTAACGTTAGGGGGTAGATCTTGATGGTCACTTACGTTAGGGGGTAGATCTAGACGGTCACTAACGTTAGGGGGTAGATCTTGAAGGTCACTAACGTTAGGGGATAGATCTTGTTGGTCACTAACGTTAGGGGATAGATCTTGATGGTCACTAACGTTAGGGATAGTTCTTGACGGTCACTAACGTTAGGGGTAGGTCTTGGCGGTCACTAACGTTAGGGGGTAGATCTTGATGATCACTAACATTAGGGGGTAGATCTTGATGATCACTAACGTTAGAGGGTAGATCTTGACGGTCATTAACGTTAGGGATAGTTTTTGACGGTCACTAACGTTAGGGGGTAGATCTTGATGGTCACTTACGTTAGGGGGTAGATCTAGACGGTCACTAACGTTAGGGGGTAGATCTTGAAGGTCACTAACGTTAGGGGGTAGATCTTGTTGGTCACTAACGTTAGGGGATAGATCTTGATGGTCACTAACGTTAGGGATAGTTCTTGACGGTCACTAACGTTAGGGGTAGGTCTTGACGGTCACTTACGTTAGGGGGTCTAGATCTTGACGTCAGACACAAGATCTTGACGATCACTAACTCCAGGGACTATTAGTTTACCCACAACCATATAAATAATCCAAAGGTTGGGTTACCTAATTTGTTTTGTGGTTAGCTCCCCGTCATTACTATCCAAAAGTTTGATGTGTAGTTATCTCCCCTTCATTACTATCTATAATGCTGATGTGTAGTTATCTCCCTTCATTACTATCTATAATGCTGATGTGTAGTTATCTCCCTTCATTACTATCTATAATTTTGATGTTTAGTTATCTCTCCTTCATTACTATCTATAATTTTGATGTGTAGTTATCTCCCTTCATTACTATCTATATTTCTGATGTGTAGTTATCACCCCTTCATTACTATCTATATTTCTGATGTGTAGTTATCTCCCTTCATTACTATCTATAATGCTGATGTGTAGTTATCTCCCTTCATTACTATCTATAATTTTGATGTTTAGTTATCACCTCTTCATTCTTATATATAATTTTGATGTTTAGTTATCTCCCTTCATTACTATCTATAATTTTGATGTTTAGTTATCTCCCTTCATTACTATCTATAATTTTGATGTTTAGTTATCACCCTTCATTACTATCTATATTTCTGATGTATAGTTATCTCCCCGTCATTACTATCTATAATTTTGATGTTTAGTTATCTCCCTTCATTACTATCTATAATTTTGATGTTTAGTTATCTCCCTTCATTACTATCTATATTTCTGATGTATAGTTATCTCCCCGTCATTACTATCTATATTTCTGATGTGTAGTTATCTCTCCTTCATTACTTTCTATAATTTTGATGTACTATCTATAATTTTTGGTGTTTGAGTATCTCCCCTTCATCCCTATTTATATTTTTTATGTTTATAGTTATCTCCTCTTCATCCCCATCTATAATTTTTGGTGTTTTATTATCTCCCCTTCACCCCTATCTATAAATTTGATGTTGACTTATCTCCCCTTCATTTTTATCTATAATTTTGATGTTTAGTTATCTCCCTTTCATTACTCTCCATAATTTTGATGTTTTACCATCAAAGACAAAATATAAGAAACCAGCATAGAATTTTCATCTTGTATACTTTATTTCATTATAAAAAGGAAGTATTTTTTGGATACTATCCCCAATGTTACATCAATCAGTGAGATTTTGTCTTTATAACTTGTATAGTATAAGATGAGAAGGTAGTGTGCTGTAGTTAGGTGATATATCAGTCACAGGTGCTTAAGCTGTGGACAATTTCTACACATAGAAAACAAAGCTCACAAACTAGAGCATGGCTACAAGCACTTAAGTCCATGTCTTGGTCAAGTCAAAGCAGAGAGGGATGTTAACAGTCTCAAGCACCTGTGATACAAGTAAATGTAATGTATTACAATAACATTATATACCAATAATGTATTACAATAACATTATATACCAATAATGTATTACAATAACATTACATACCAGTAACTGTAATGTTTACTTTGTTATAATAACATTAATGAATACCACATTGTATCATAGCATTACAATTCTAAATATAAACAGGAAGTTTATAGTTTGTTCAGGTTCATATCTGGATGTGACATATTTTACTTATGTAGACTAAAAACAACACCACACCACCATTACTACTTATCTATTCGATTCGAGAATTTTGGCATCAAATTAATTATAATATCAGTGAAAATGGATTGAACAATGATGTAATGGAAAATAGTAAAGCTATTTCTTTATAAGTGAAGGGTGTTTTTATGCAATCCAATAATGTATATATATTCCACCTTTTAATAATGGTAGGTCAAACTTCTCATTAGGAAAAAAGTAGAACTCTTCTTTCAGAAAGGTAACTAAAGCATTGGTATGATGGTCCTTAATTGACAAAAGTAGTGTGTTATATGTGATATATATGTAGATAAATAAGTCCATGTTATACCAAACACCATCCTAATACAAGCTAGACACCAAAAGTGAAGAACATTGGGAGAAGGGAAGCAACTCTTACAGAAAAACTAAAACATCTTGCTTACAATATAGGTCTATTCAGTTATCAAATTAAAAACATTGATCTTTTTCAACACTAATTAATATCATAATTAATTAAAATTGCAACCTATCAGCATCCTTGCATATTTCAACTACAGAAGCAGTCCTTTTCTGTACGAATGTCTGTATCCGTACGGGTGTGGAAATTCTGTACAGATACATCTACAGTAAAATCTGTATTCCTGATAGGCTTGTATATTATCTTTACAGCTTGTAAATGAAAGACTGATAAACATTCAATTTACACAAAGAAAAACATAAAATGTTTGCACTTCTATTGCTGATAGATAAACAAACAGTACATAGATATCTAACATTGTAGTAGGAAAATGACACATATTATTAAATAAAACAAAGTAACCCATGCTAGTTTCGTTATGTACATTCTAACATTGGTCACTGATGGTAGTATAAATGCATAACATATAATGATTCTATATCTGGTTAATCCATCACATTTAGTAAAATACGATTGCTGACATGGTTATTGAATAACGTAAGTTTGCGCGTATAATGCGCACTCGTGTATGTAGACATATAAATATGTAATACAGCATTATACATCAGATAGCTCTTCCTGCTGGGGATATATAGAAACATTATACATGTATAATGAAAATTAAACATGGAAAAAGGTGTGTGACTTTAAATATCAATATCATATAAAATACTTAAAAGGCACCAGTTTATAATACATGTACACAACTTTGATTTTAACGAAATTATTTTACAATAATCATTTATTGATTTGCTACAAAACAACTAATTAGGTGAATTAATTACCCATCACAATAAACTACTCTAATCACTGCATGTCAATCATAAATTTTTTAACACATTTTAAATCTGAATTCCAGTTTAATTAGAATATCTTAAATCTGAATTCCAGTTTGAAGTGAAAAAGTTTGTCTGCTGTAGTATATTTAAGGTCTGTAACGCCAAGTTAATTAAAATCTTGCTCTCCAGTACATCCAGTTCAGTAGTACACAACATCGCTGATAACCTTTACACCGACACACTAGCCCATAAATGTAACACCCTAGCCTACACATACAGCTTACTTAACACAATGTCTACTCTGAAACAATGTATGACAAGTTTACACTGTACAACATGGTAATCACATCGATTCTCAATACAACACTTACTACAAACAAAATTATTGTTTTTCAACATTACATCAGTAAATTTTTTTTGGTTCTGAAAATACATTTTTTGGTAGCTAGTAACCATGGAGATCTCTTGTTGTCCCAGCCTAAAAATAACAGGGGGACGTTTCCTTGTCAAGAATTCAAAAGACAACAGCTAATATACATTTACCATACGTATTGTAAATCAAAATTTGAAAAGTTCATGCATTTAAAAAATACCACAAAATAAAAAAAGATGATATACAAATGTATAGCATGTCTTAGTGAGATGGAAAGCACTAAAAAAAACCCACTTACAACAGATATATGAACTTATGATAATATTTACACATTCTTGGTATCCTGCTCACAGTTACTACAGCAGTGCTCAGCAACAAACACTCCGATAAATGAAGCCATTTTGTGTCACTTATGTGCATACAATGTTTATTGTTGCAATAAATATAAAAAAAATATGGAGTTAAAAAGCTCCAATACAGGGGAGACAACTACAGTACAGGGGAGATAACTACAGTACAGGGGAGACAACTACAGTACAGGGGAGATAACTACGTACAAATAAACAATACCAAGCATCCCATACATTAGAAAATTCTTGAAAAGACATCGTGTTACTTAACTGAGTGATGGGTTGGATAGCAGGTGATAGCTTGATATAAACTTTAGATATAAACAATGTGTTTCAATACTTCAAAAAACAAATGAATTTTTCATTCTAAATCTTGCTGTAAATGTACATCATGCATATGTAAATATCTGTTTGTAGATAGATTATATTTTAATCAATATCATCCTTGATCTGGTTGTCACATCAATAATCTAGATATTGTTTAAAGGGACCGATCTGTCTGGTTTCTGTATATTATATTAGTGCTAGAAATTGAAACTGTCCACCCCAGTAACACTCAGTCACAACCTCAGACAAAACTGTCCACCCCAGTAACACTTAGTCACAACCTCGTGACAACCTCAGACAAAACTGTCAACCCCAGTAACACTCAGTCACAACCTCAGACAAAACTGTCCACCCCAGAAACACTCAGTCACAACCTCAGACAAAACTGTCCATCCCAGTAACACTTAGTCACAACCTCATGACAACCTCAGACAAAACTGTCCACCCCAGTAACACTTAGTCACAACCTCATGACAACCTCAGACAAAACTGTCAACCCCAGTAACACTTAGTCACAACCTCAGACAAAACTGTCCACCCCAGTAACACTTAGTCACAACCTCGTCACAACCTCAGACAAAACTGTCAACCCCAGTAACACTAAGTCACAACCTCAGACAAAACTGTCCACCCCAGTAACACTTAGTCACAACCTCAGACAAAACTATCCACCTTGAAAAACTTACTTGGATGATGGTTTGTAATCTGTAAATGAGTATTTTAAAAATATTTTGAGATTTTTCAGTATTTGGCAGATTAAAAAAAAAAATCATTGATGAGATTTCCTTGTACATATCGTGGCAAGAATTTAACAGTGCAGATTAAATTTTCCAATCATTAGAAATCATCTTGACTTTTGATGAAGAAAGCAGGCATGATTTGTCAGTCTATAGCATATTGAGGCTAAAAGTAGACACGATTTGTCAGCCTATAGCTGAACTGACCGTGAAAACAGACATGATATGTCAGCGTATAGCTGAATTGACAGTGAAACTAGGCATGATTTGTCAGCCTATAGCTGAATTGATAGTGAAACTAGACATGATTTGTCAGTCTATAACTGAATTGACCGTGAAAACAGGCATGATTTGTCACTCTATAGCTGAATTGACAGTGAAAGTAGACATGATTCGTCATTCTATAGCTGAATTGTCCATGAAAACAGGCATGGTTTGTCAGTCTATAGCTGAATTGACCGTGAAAACAGGCATGTTTTGTCAGCCTATAGCTGAATTGACAGTGAAAACAGGCATGATTTGTCAGCCTATAGCTGAATTGACAGTGAAAACAGACATGATTTGTCAGCCTATAGCTGAATTGATAGTGAAAGTAGACATGATATGTCATTCTATAGCTGAATTGACAGTGAAAGCAGGCATGATTTGTCATTCTATAGCTGAATTGATAGTGAAAGTAGACATGATATGTCATTCTATAGCTGAATTGACAGTGAAAGCAGGCATGATTTGTCATTCTATAGCTGAATTGATAGTGAAAGTAGACATGATATGTCATTCTATAACTGAATTGACAGTGAAAGCAGGCATGATTTGTCAGTCTATAGCTGAATTGACCGTGAAAACAGGCATGATTTGTCAGTCTATAGCTGAATTGACCGTGAAAACAGGCATGATTTGTCAGTCTATAGCTGAATTGACCATGAAAACAGGCATGATTTGTCAGTCTATAGCTGAATTGACCGTGAAAACAGGCATGATTTGTCAGTTTATAGCTGAATTGACAGTGAAAGTAGACATGATTTATCAGTCTATAGCTGAATTGACCATGAAAACAGACATGATATGTCAGTCTATAGCTGAATTGACCATGAAAACAGGCATGATTTGTCAGTTTATAGCTGAATTGACAGTGAAAGTAGACACGATTTGTCAGCCTATAGCTGAATTGACCGTGAAAACAGACATGATATGTCAGCGTATAGCTGAATTGACAGTGAAACTAGGCATGATTTGTCACTCTATAGCTGAATTGACAGTGAAAGTAGACACGATTTGTCAGCCTATAGCTGAATTGACAGTGAAACTAGACATGATTTATCAGTCTATTGCTGAATTGACCGTGAAAGTAGACATGATTCGTCATTCTATAGCTGAATTGTCCATGAAAACAGGCATGGTTTGTCAGTCTATAGCTGAATTGACCGTGAAAACAGGCATGTTTTGTCAGCCTATAGCTGAATTGACAGTGAAAACAGGCATGATTTGTCAGCCTATAGCTGAATTGACAGTGAAAACAGACATGATTTGTCAGCCTATAGCTGAATTGAGAGTGAAAGTAGACATGATATGTCATTCTATAGCTGAATTGACAGTGAAAGCAGGCATGATTTGTCATTCTATAGCTGAATTGATAGTGAAAGTAGACATGATATGTCATTCTATAGCTGAATTGACAGTGAAAGCAGGCATGATTTGTCATTCTATAGCTGAATTGATAGTGAAAGTAGACATGATATGTCATTCTATAGCTGAATTGACAGTGAAAGCAGGCATGATTTGTCAGTCTATAGCTGAATTGACCGTGAAAACAGGCATGATTTGTCAGTCTATAGCTGAATTGACCGTGAAAACAGGCATGATATGTCAGTCTATAGCTGAATTGACCATGAAAACAGGCATGATTTGTCAGTCTATAGCTGAATTGACCGTGAAAACAGGCATGATTTGTCAGTTTATAGCTGAATTGACAGTGAAAGTAGACATGATTTATCAGTCTATAGCTGAATTGACCATGAAAACAGACATGATATGTCAGTCTATAGCTGAATTGACCATGAAAACAGGCATGATTTGTCAGTTTATAGCTGAATTGACAGTGAAAGTAGACATGATTTGTCAGTCTATAGCTGAATTGACCATGAAAACAGACATGATATGTCAGTCTATAGCTGAATTGACCATGAAAACAGGCATGATTTGTCACTCTATAGCTGAATTGACAGTGAAAGTAGACACGATTTGTCAGCCTATAGCTGAATTGACAGTGAAACTAGACATGATTTATCAGTCTATTGCTGAATTGACCGTGAAAGTAGACATGATTTGTCATTCTATAGCTGAATTGACCATGAAAACAGGCATGATTTGTCAGCCTATAGCTGAATTGACAGTGAAAGCAGACATGATATGTCAGTCTATAGCTGAATTGAACAGGAAAGCAGACATGATCTGTCAGTTTAAAGCTAAATTGACAGTGAAAGTGGATATTTCATAAAAGGCTGACATTTGAAGATTAATGTAGAATATTCTACCATTACTGAACTGTTATGCAAAATTTTTATTTTTACCAACAAACTTCTTGTCAATACACACACCATGGAGACAGCCGATATTTGAGAGGAGACAATGGCAAAATTAGTTTTGTTTATTGCTTGGAGAATAACAAGATAATATCAACTAAAACCCCATATAGTATAGGTGGGGAACAGTATCATACATAATTAAACTAGCAGTAACTTATTTATATAAAACTTATATGTTAATTATGAGGAATCTGTGAAGACGTGAAAAATGGAAAAGGATTGGAATGTCAAACATATGAAAATTGTCCCATTATTACAGCATGGAATGATTTAAACAAAGGAGAAATGCAAACATAAGCATTGCATGTTTCATGTGAAAGGTCATACATCAACATGACTATTTGTAGATAAGAAGGTATGGTTACAACCAATGACCATAAAATATATAATTTAATAAACACTGAATATCTTTCTTCACAGAGCTTTCTAGGTATCCTAAATTATAATGTAAAACAGGAATGTGTCCAGTTTGATAGTGTAAACAGCTTTTGAATGGTAGTTACTGTGTTTCCTACGTAAATCTAACCTTGTTAACTAGTTACTGTGTTTCCTACGTAAATCTAACCTTGTTAACTAGTTACTGTGTTTCCTACGTAAATCTAACCTTGTTAACTAGATACTATACTTTCTGTGTAAATCTAATCTTGTTAACTAGATACTATACTTTCTGTGTAAATCTAACCTTGTTAACTAGTTATATACTTCTTGTGTAAATCTTACCTTGTTAACTAGTTACTATACTTCCTACGTAAATCTAACCTTGTTAACTAGTTACTATACTTGCTACGTAAACCTAACCTTGTTAACTAGATACTATACTTTCTGTGTAAATCTAATCTTGTTAACTAGATACTATACTTTCTGTGTAAATCTAACCTTGTTAACTAGATACTATACTTTCTGTGTAAATCTAATCTTGTTAACTAGATACTATACTTTCTGTGTAAATCTAACCTTGTTAACTAGTTACTGTGTTTCCTACGTAAATCTAACCTTGTTAACTAGATACTATACTTTCTGTGTAAATCTAATCTTGTTAACTAGATACTATACTTTCTGTGTAAATCTAATCTTGTTAACTAGTTACTATACTTCCTACGTAAATCTAACCTTGTTAACTAGTTACTGTGTTTCCTACGTAAATCTAACCTTGTTAACTAGTTACTGTGTTTCCTACGTAAATCTAACCTTGTTAACTAGTTACTGTGTTTCCTGTGTAAATCTAACCTTGTTAACTAGTTACTATACTTCCTACGTAAATCTAACCTTGTTAACTAGTTACTATACTTCCTGTGTAAATCTAACCTTGTTAACTAGTTACTATACTTCCTGTGTAAATCTAACCTTGTTAACTAGTTACTATACTTCCTACGTAAATCTAACCTTGTTAACTAGTTACTATACTTCCTGTGTAAATCTAACCTTGTTAACTAGATACTATACTTCCTGTGTAAATCTAACCTTGTTAACTAGTTACTGTGTTTCCTACGTAAATCTAACCTTGTTAACTAGTTACTGTGTTTCCTACGTAAATCTAACCTTGTTAACTAGATACTATACTTCCTACGTAAATCTAACCTTGTTAACTAGTTACTGTGTTTCCTACGTAAATCTAACCTTGTTAACTAGTTACTATACTTCCTACGTAAATCTAACCTTGTTAACTAGTTACTGTGTTTCCTACGTAAATCTAACCTTGTTAACTAGATACTATACTCTCTGTGTAAATCTAATCTTGTTAACTAGATACTATACTTTCTGTGTAAATCTAACCTTGTTAACTAGTTACTATACTTCCTACGTAAATCTAACCTTGTTAACTAGTTACTATACTTCCTGTGTAAATCTAATCTTGTTAACTAGATACTTTACTTCCTGTGTAAATCTAACCTTGTTAACTAGTTACTATACTTCCTGTGTAAATCTAACCTTGTTAACTAGATACTATACTTCCTGTGTAAATCTAACCTTGTTAACTAGATACTATACTTCCTACGTAAATCTAACCTTGTTAACTAGATACTATACTTCTTACGTAAATCTAACCTTGTTAACTAGATACTATACTTCCTGTGTAAAATTAACTTTGTTATCTATGTACTTATAAATCTACTGGTATCAAACCTAGATAACTCATTTTAACAATATCTATCTTCAGGTATGTAAATCTAATTGTCAACAATATTTATCTTCAGGTATGTAAATCTAATAGTCTTTCTTTCCAACCGAAGTTTCCAGACTGGTCAATTTCACTTTACAAGGGATATAATGCTTTGCACATAGTAAAAAATTATAAATGTTATGATCATCAATAAAAATGTCTTCAATCAAGTGCACCATGTTACAGGTAGCGATACATTTATATACAATGCTATTAACCTTCCAACTTACACATAAATACAATGTAATTTACATTTACATTGAAAAACACTAAATTCAATTTCAACAAACTTCTATAGGGAAAAAAATGGATTAAACAACAGACCTAGCCTATATTAACATGTATTGTATAAAGCTATGGTAGATAATTGTAGACTTTTTCTTTGAGTTTGATGTGGTAAACAAAATAGATATTTTGCACCTGTAAAACTTCTTTTTTTTGCCGGGAATGTAGAACAGTGGAATAAACAATGTGGACTTCAATATTTAAAAAATATAACAATGGAATGTTCATTATGTAAAACACACATGTAGGATAAAAATATTACCGACAGTAACCTGTACACGACAATACGAGGTATATATAAATATAGATCACTGAACACACACAGTATATTAGCAGTATTTTTACAATAATGAGTAGATCTGTAGTTATATATAAACTTACTACAGTTTAATACCACTGCATGGTCTCATATAAAAGTTTAATACACACAAAATTTCCATTATAACTGGAAATCTGTGAAACTATGGCTCACTCTGCCTCCTTGGCTCTCAAATTAGCATGGCTTATGTACATACCAACTCAATACACGATAACAGTATGACTACAGTATTATAACAGTATGCTTACAGTATGATGACAGTATGTTTACAGTATAACAGTATGTTTACAGTATAACAGTATGTTTACAGTATAACAGTATGTTAACAGTATAACGACAGTATGTTTACTGTATAACAGTATGTTTACAGTATAATGACAGTATGTTTACTATATAACAGTATGTCTACAGTATAACAGTATGTCTACAGTATAACAGTATGTTTACAGTATAACAGTATGTTTACAGTATAACAACAGTATGTTTACAGTATAACAGTATGTTTACAGTATAACAGTATGTTAACAGTATAACGACAGTATGTTTACTGTATAACAGTATGTTTACAGTATAATGACAGTATGTTTACAGTATAACAGTATGTTTACAGTATAACAACAGTATGTTTACAGTATAACAACAGTATGTTTACAGTATAACAGTATGTTTACAGTATAACAGTATGTTTACAGTATAACGACAGTATGTTTACTGTATAACAGTATGTTTACAGTATAACGACAGTATGTTTACAGTATAACAGTATGTTTACAGTATAACGACAGTATAACGACAGTATGTTTACTGTATAACAGTATGTTTACAGTATAACGACAGTATGTTTACAGTATAACGACAGTATGTTTACAGTATAACAGTATGTTTACAGTATAACAACAGTATGTTTACAGTATAACAGTATGTTTACAGTATAACAGTATGTTTACAGTATAACAACAGTATGTTTACAGTATAACAACAGTATGTTTACAGTATAACAGTAAGATTACAGTATGATTACACTGTGGATGCAGTGTGAACACCATTCTGATAGTTATAAGGCAGTTAGATAAAATTATACTCAGGCTACATAATGAGCAACATCTGCAGCTGACCCCAGTGTTCCATAGATGTTCATTGACCCAACTACAGGATACAGGCTAATTTTTTATACTGTTTCCCTGACAGGCTGTTCACTGGTTGATAAACCCAGTAAACAAACAAACCACGACAGGCTTCAGATACTGGCGAGACAGGTGTGATCAAAGCGCCACCTAGGAGGACTGCATGGCCCATTTAGCAAAAGCCTTGACACCGTTCCGTGCCCACTCGTCTCCAGTGATGCATGTCTGTTCAAACATGTCCATGTTGGCTAGGCTACAGGCTCCAATGTAAGCAGCATGGTAACGGTGGGGTGAGGCATGGACCTGTTAGAAAATTAAGCGTTAAAGTTTGACTGTTCTTATATGTTAGTATATGGTGTTGTATATATAGAAAAAAAAACATGGCAGATTACCTCTCAATATAGGTAGAATTTAAAATATGAGCTCAGTGTCACTTTGACAAAGCTAATTTGGACTTGGAAGCAAATGTATCTATATTCACCTCAAATAGAATGATCATAAAAACTTCAAGAATACTATGGAAATGTATTTCGTAAGTTCAAAGCTGTAGCAAGGTTACCTCAACAATAACTGATGGAGGAGCCAGCTTAATGAGTTCTTTCTGAAGTCTTTCAGCAAATCCGGGCAGCATGGTGACACCTCCACTCAGATAGACCGCTCTGTGAAAGAAGCCATGAATAAGTGACTCAAACTCCCATCAGTGATTACAGGAACAGCAAATAGGCCGTAAACATAATAGTGCACATACATAGGAATATGTTTGTGTATTACAGACAAGAAATGGTACTCAGTTTATTATACCTAATTATAATCAGGATTGTTTCATATAATGTATGATAACCTGTACATATTCTTGTGACTGACCGATGGGTCTCTACATTGTTACAGCTAGTTCATTTGTTGCCGTTCATGGAAAACTCACCTGTACATGTGTGACTGTCTATATACATTTACCTGTACATGTGTGACTGTCTATATACATTTACCTGTACATGTGTGACTGTCTATATACATTTACCTGTACATGTGTGACTGTGTATGAGGCATTTACCTGTACATGTGTGACTGTGTATGAGACATTTACCTGTACATGTGTGACTGTCTATATACATTTACCTGTACATGTGTGACTGTGTATGAGACATTTACCTGTACATGTGTGACTGTCTATATACATTTACCTCCACATGTGTGATTGTCTATGGGACATTTACCTGTACATGTGTTTACGACTGTCTATGGGACATTTACCTGTACATGTGTTTGTGATTGTCTGTGGGACATTTACCTGTACATGTGTCTGTGATTGTCTGTAGTACATTTACCTGTACATGTGTTTGTGATTGTCTGTAGTACATTTACCTGTACATGTGTGACTGTCTTTATACATTTACCTCCACATGTGTGATTGTCTGTGGGACATTTACCTGTACATGTGTGATTGTCTGTTGGACATTTACCTGTACATGTGTGATTGTCTGTTGGACATTTACCTGTACATGTGTGATTGTCTGTTTGACATTTACCTGTACATGTGTGATTGTCTGTTGGACATTTACCTGTACATGTGTGATTGTCTGTTGGACATTTACCTGTACATTTGTGACTGTCTTTATACATTTACCTCCACATGTGTGATTGTCTGTTGGACATTTACCTGTACATGTGTGATTGTCTGTTGGACATTTACCAGTACATGTGTTTGTGATTGTCTATGGGACATTTACCTGTACATGTGTTTACGACTGTCTGTAGTACATTTACCTGTCCATGTGTTTGTGATTGTCTATGGGACATTTACCTGTACATGTGTTTGTGATTGTCTGTGGGACATTTACATGTCCATGTGTTTGTGATTGTCTGTAGTACATTTACCTGTACATGTGTTTGTGATTGTCTGTAGTACATTTACCTGTGTTTGTGATTGTCTGTGGGACATTTACCTGTACATGTGTGTGTGAATGTCTGTGGGACATTTACCTGTGTTTGTGATTGTCTGTGGGACATTTACCTGTACATGTGTTTACGACTGTCTATGGGACATTTACCTGTACATGTGTTTACGACTGTCTGTGGGACATTTACCTGTACATGTGTTTACGACTGTCTGTGGGACATTTACCTGTACATGTGTTTACGACTGTCTGTGGGACATTTACCTGTACATGTGTTTACGACTGTCTGTGGGACATTTACCTGTACATGTGTTTACGACTGTCTGTGGGACATTTACCTGTACATGTGTTTACGACTGTCTGTGGTACATTTACCTGTACATGTGTTTACGACTGTCTGTGGGACATTTACCTGTACATGTGTTTGTGATTGTCTGTAGTACATTTACCTGTACATGTGTTTGTGATTGTCTGTGGGACATTTACCTGTGTTTACGACTGTCTATGGGACATTTACCTGTACATGTGTTTACGACTGTCTATGGGACAGTACTGTATGGCCTTGAACACCAGATTATGGATACATGGGTAGTCCATACCCCACAAGTCAGTGTTGAAGAAGCCCTCTGGACTATGGTAACAACTGCGGTCATGGATTACCTGCCTGTAGTCATGGAAACAGTGAACATTAATGGGTAGCAGTGTTAATATGTAACAGTATAGGACTCATTATTTCAATCTTGAGCTTTTCATATCAATTATACATTACATATTTCAGTGTAGCATTTTCATTTTCCTTTCAACAACACCTGGACCTAAACTACGGTAACTGTTTTAAATACCTATGATCTTGTTTACGTTACCCTCGGAAACAACCGTTGTGATGGTAACAAAATCCCTGGGTACCTTTATCTTTAGTCTACAATACAGTTTACTTGGACACACAGCATTTCTTTGAAACTTCACTGGATAAATACAAATTGAATATTCGACATGATTGTGTCTATTAAAAGATACAAATTCTGTGTATTTGTCACATGTGTAATGTACCTGTGCGCCCCCTCTGGAAGGTCGTATTTGTCTAGGAACACAGTGGACTGACAACTCTCACGATCTGTGGCACACTTCTTCTCCATATCATCGTAATCCTCTGCCACATAGCAGGACTGTGGAAACAAAATGGCCATAGTGATGATCATTTTATATCACCTAGAATCACACATCACAGGAGGAGATTGACATATATTTCTACATCAGCAAGATTCACAAATCACAAGAGGATATTCAAATATATTTCTGCATCATCTGGATCCAAATTTCTCGGGATATATTCTCATAATTTCTACATTAGCTGGATCACAATTCTCGGGAAACTACAGTGGAACTTCGTTAACTCAAAGTCGACGGGACCACGAGAAAACTTCGAGTTATTCGAGTGTTCGAATTAAGCTAGTTGTTATTTTTGGTGCAAAGTTTGGTCAATATTTGTCAACATTATATAATCATTATAACTCCTCTCTGTCGCTCATCAGTTAAATGTAAAAACTGGTCAATACATGTAAATGTATATGTAATATTTCGTTCTGACACTCTTAGTTTGGTGTAGTTTTGCCGATATAAAGTCTCGATAAAGTTTCTTTCGCTTAGTCACTTCAATAACGATCTGATGTACATGTCATGTTTGCAAAAGGAATAACGATAAAATGGAATTCAACCGAAACAGTACTTTTTATAACCGACAGTTATAGTTATAAGATTCCGCCGACAATTTCTTTAATGAATTTATGAAACGCTTATAATAGCATATAATAATCGGCAAGTTTGTAGTGCCGATACAAATGGAATTTCAATTCTGAAAAAATGTCGGTGTTTGCCACCGATCGTTGGGACACAAAAATGATACTTCAAGTTATTCGGTCATTTCAAATAGGATTTTTATTGTTGGGACCAAATTTTTACTTCGTATTATCTGAGTTTTTCAAGTTTTCCGAATTCAAGTTTTCTGAGGTTTTTACTAGGATAAAGACAGAATTCGGCCGGGACTGACAAAGTACTTCGAGTTAAGCAGGGTATTCAAGTTTTCTGAGTTCGAGTTAACGAAGTTCCACTGTATTTTCATACGTTTCTACATCGGTCGGATCACAATTCTCAGTAAATAATTTTCATACATTTCTACACCAGCTGGATTCACATTTCTCAGGAAACCATTCTCACAGTTTTTTACACAGCTAGATTGACATGTCACTAAAAAAAACCTTATACATTTCCACATCAGTTAGAGTCACATTTCAGATAAGGACATAATTCACAAAATTTATTTTCTACACATCTTAGATCTTTATCATTACAAACAAACTATACAACAGTTGTAAGGACTATTATAAACAAGCTGTACAACAGTTGTTAGGACTATTATAAACAAGCTGTACAACAGTTGTTAGGACTATTATAAACAAGCTGTACAACAGTTGTAAGGACTATTATAAACAAGCTGTACAACAGTTGTAAGGACTATTATAAACAAACTGTACAACAGTTGTAAGGACTATTATAAACAAGCTGTACAACAGTTGTAAAGACTATTATAAACAAACCGTACAACAGTTGTTAGGACTATTATAAACAAGCTGTACAACAGTTGTAAGGACTATTATAAACAAGCTGTACAACAGTTGTTAGGACTATTATAAACAAGCTGTACAACAGTTGTAAAGACTATTATAAACAAACCGTACAACAGTTGTTAGGACTATTATAAACAAGCTGTACAACAGTTGTTAGGACTATTATAAACAAGCTGTACAACAGTTGTAAGGACTATTATAAACAAGCTGTACAACAGTTGTAAAGACTATTATAAACAAACCGTACAACAGTTGTTAGGACTATTATAAACAAGCTGTACAACAGTTGTAAAGACTATTATAAACAAACCGTACAACAGTTGTTAGGACTATTATAAACAAGCTGTACAACAGTTGTAAGGACTATTATAAACAAGCTGTACATCAGTTGTTAGGACTATTATAAACAAGCTGTACAACAGTTGTTAGGACAATTATAAACAAACCGTACAACAGTTGTAAGGACTATTATAAACAAGCTGTACAACAGTTGTTAGGACTGTTATAAACAAACTGTACAACAGTTGTACGGACTATTACAAACAAGCTGTACAACAGTTGTTAGGACAATTATAAACAAACCGTACAACAGTTGTAAGGACTATTATAAACAAGCTGTACAACAGTTGTTAGGACTATTATAAACAAGCTGTACAACAGTTGTTAGGACTATTATAAACAAGCTTTACAACAGTTGTAAGGACTGTTATAAACAAACTGTACAACAGTTGTTAGGACTATTATAAACAAGCTGTACAACAGTTGTTAGGACTATTATAAACAAGCTGTACAACAGTTGTTAGGACTGTTATAAACAAGCTGTACAACAGTTGTAAGGACTATTATAAACAAGCTGTACAACAGTTGTTAGGACTATTATGGTAGCACACCACAGTAAGACAGCCTGGCCATGGGCAATTTTTTTGTTAAGCAAATAACTCCTGTATTATGATATGTATAAAAAATGAAAAAATAAATGTACACTATAATTGGTATATCCAGTATGAAGTAGTACATACAGGCTTCACATTTATTAAAACAAAAATCAATAAATTGGTTCCGGATTTTAAATATCCGGATTTTCCGAACGTGTGTTTACACAGGAAATTTAGTTTCGCCTACAGCGCAAAATGGAAGCCCACAGAAAAGGTAAGATAGCGGAAAAACTTAATTTACAACATATGTCCAAACAAGATTAATTCTGTCTTTGGGATAGAGATATTTAATTTTAAATAGGTTTCAGAAAAAAAATTGTGTAGAGAATTGTGCCATTTTGGGTCAAATATCATAATATTTTGCAATTTTTGAGAATTTTTTAAGCTGTTACCATGGTATTCACAGCTCTAAAAATCACAGAAAATATCAGTTTACTTATCCTTCAGAGCTCTATTAAAATTGCAAATGTTGTACAGATTTCAAATATATATACTTTATTAGAGGTTATATGTAAGGTTAACTGGCAATGTTTACATATCTAAAGCATGTGCCATATTTTTCAGAATTTGGCATTTTTACTGTACACTGCTACCTTATAAGGGCTGAAAAATGTTATTTTTTGGAAATTGTGCTTAATTATGCTTGATTAAGCTTCATTTTAGTTCATTATTGCTCAAAAATGCATAAAAACAATTTAAAACTTGTTTATTATCAGGCTTGTCATATTCGAGGAATCAAGGGAGGTAACTCGCATATTTACCCATTTTAAGGGTGGGTTAATTAAGCATAATGTTAATGAGTCAGTGTAAATTGAAAAGATATGCTATGTTTTATAACAAACCCAAAATAACTTATTGGGTATCTAACAAACCATATAGACCGAATTCTGGTTTGTTTTACCTGATTTATTACCCCGTATCCATGGAAACTATTACAGTAAGTGTTATTTTTTGAAATATTTGGTGAAACCATTATTTTCAATTTATTTATACATTGGTAAGCATGTAATTTCAATTGATGGAGTGTACGGTTGATACAATATTGTCAATTATTGTCACTTCCTTCGGTAAAGCAGAAAAAATAGCATTTTCCGCATAAAATGGGATCAGCGGACACTTTCATATGATCATTGGTACATATCTGAATTACCGGGGTGGAAACAGATGACTGTGATGTCATAGGCATGACATTTTGAAATCTTGGATGTCATGTCATGATTTATCAGTTAGAATATTGCATGTGTTGCTAAGCTGAGGTTTGGAAAGGAATTTGGTTATTTATTATGACACCATTGAGTATTTATGACGTCATAGATACCATCTGATGACGTCATAGTTGCTGATGACGTCATGGTAACTATGACGTCATATTACAAGGCTAAATTTGATAGTTGTATAGTATTTTTTGCTTGATTACATGCACAGAGACTCAAAGTACCACATTCAACTCAAAACACAACTTTATTCAAGAGATATACAGAATTATGGGAGTTTTCATCTTTAAAATTACCTCCCCTTATTACTGGATTGGGAGAAAAAGTTGTCAAAATACACCTCTCAGGGAAATCAGCAATACTCGGTGACTATTAAAGATACACAGTAACCCGATATGTCATTTTGTTCGTCGGAACATATTCTAGACATTCATGGGGTTTTTAGTAAAATTAGAATTAACGAAAGTGATGTATAAGGTAGCACACCACAGTAAGACAGCCTGGCCATGGGCAATTTTTTTGTTAAGCAAATAACTCCTGTATTATGATATGTATAAAAAATGAAAAAATAAATGTACACTATAATTGGTATATCCAGTATGAAGTAGTACATACAGGCTTCACATTTATTAAAACAAAAATCAATAAATTGGTTCCGGATTTTAAATATCCGGATTTTCCGAACGTGTGTTTACACAGGAAATTTAGTTTCGCCTACAGCGCAAAATGGAAGCCCACAGAAAAGGTAAGATAGCGGAAAAACTTAATTTACAACATATGTCCAAACAAGATTAATTCTGTCTTTGGGATAGAGATATTTAATTTTAAATAGGTTTCAGAAAAAAAATTGTGTAGAGAATTGTGCCATTTTGGGTCAAATATCATAATATTTTGCAATTTTTGAGAATTTTTTAAGCTGTTACCATGGTATTCACAGCTCTAAAAATCACAGAAAATATCAGTTTACTTATCCTTCAGAGCTCTATTAAAATTGCAAATGTTGTACAGATTTCAAATATATATACTTTATTAGAGGTTATATGTAAGGTTAACTGGCAATGTTTACATATCTAAAGCATGTGCCATATTTTTCAGAATTTGGCATTTTTACTGTACACTGCTACCTATAAACAAGCTGTACAACAGTTGTAAGGACTATTATAAACAAGCTGTACAACAGTTGTAAAGACTATTATAAACAAACTGTACAACAGTTGTAAGGACTATTATAAACAAACTGTACAACAGTTGTAAGGACTATTATAAACAAGCTGTACAACAGTTGTTAGGACTATTATAAACAAGCTGTACAACAGTTGTTAGGACTATTATAAACAAGCTGTACAACAGTTGTTAGGACAATTATAAACAAACTGTACAACAGTTGTAAGGACTATTATAAACAAGCCGTACAACAGTTGTTAGGACTGTTATAAACAAACTGTACAACAGTTGTACGGACTATTACAAACAAGCTGTACAACAGTTGTTAGGACAATTATAAACAAACCGTACAACAGTTGTAAGGACTATTATAAACAAGCTGTACAACAGTTGTTAGGACTATTATAAACAAGCTGTACAACAGTTGTTAGGACTATTATAAACAAGCTGTACAACAGTTGTTAGGACTATTATAAACAAGCTGTACAACAGTTGTTAGGACTATTATAAACAAGCTGTACAACAGTTGTTAGGACTATTATAAACAAACTGTACAACAGTTGTTAGGACTATTATAAACAAGCTGTACAACAGTTGTAAGGACTATTATAAACAAGCTGTACAACAGTTGTTAGGACTATTATAAACAAGCTGTATAACAGTTGTAAGGACTATTATAAACAAGCTGTACAACAGTTGTTAGGACTATTATAAACAAGCTGTACAACAGTTGTAAGGACTATTATAAACAAACTGTACAACAGTTGTTAGGACTATTATAAACAAGCTGTACAACAGTTGTAAGGACTATTATAAACAAGCTGTACAACAGTTGTAAGGACTATTATAAACAAGCTGTACAACAGTTGTTAGGACTATTATAAAATGATATTCTTCTCAGTAGCACTTAGTCAAGAGTGTCCCGCACTAGCTACCTACTACTTCGCTGTGTTTTGATTCGTTAGCTTACGTAGTCAGGTCTTAGCTTCTCCAATCATGAGTCAAAACTCTTCTCATGAGTAATCACACTCAGAGTCAAGAGTCTTCTCAGCTGTGTCTGCGAGTCAAGTCTCTTCTCACGAGTCACTGAGACTCAGAGCCAAGGGTCTTCTCAGTAGCACTTAGGAGTCAAGTTTTTCATGCCACCAGCTACTACTTCGCTGTGTTTTGATTCGTTAGTTTATGCAGTCATGTCATCGCTTCTCCAATCATGAGTCAAAACTCTTCTCATGAGTAATCACAACTCAAGAGTCAAGGGTCTTCTCAGCTGTGTCTGCGAGTCAAGTCTCTTCTCATGAGTCACTGCGACTCTGAGCCAAGGGTATTCTCAGTAGCACATAGGAGTCAAGTTTGTCACTACAGGGGTACTAGAGTCAAGTCGCTTCTCTATGGCTCAGTAGGGTCAAGCTTCTTCTCTAGTAGGACCTTTCAGTATGAATGATTTAGAGTCAAGTTGCTTCTCTGCTGTCAAGTAGAGTCAAGCTTCTTCTCTAAGTCAGGCATTTTAGAGTCAAGTTGCTTCTCTGCTGTCAAGTAGAGTCAAGCTTCTTCTCTAAGTCAAGCATTTTAGAGTCAAGTTGTTTCTCTGCTGTCAAGTAGAGTCAAGCTTCTTCTCTAAGTCAGGCATTTTAGAGTCAAGTTGCTTCTCTGCGGTTCAGTAGAGTCAAGCTCCTTCTATAAGTTTTGAGTACTCCATTTTCTTTCTTCACCGTGAAATACCTGGAGTCAAGTTGCTTCTCTGGAGTTCATCAGAGCCAAGTTTCTTCTCTGGGTGTTTCTCCAAATACTCAAGTCTTGTTAATTTAAGTTAGCTGTTTAAGCCCTGTACACCATTCAGTATCCTTATTGTATTTCTGCTGTTCAGTAGAGTCAAGCCCCTTCTTTAGTTTTGAGTACTCAATTTCTTTCTTCACCGTGAAATACCTGGAGTCAAGCTGCTTCTCTGGAGTCCGACAGAGTCAAGTCTCTTCTCTGGGTGTTTCTCGGAATACTCACATCTTGTTTATTTAAGTTAGCTGTATAAGCCCTGTACTACATTCAGTATCCTTATTGCATTAAGTACTTATAACTTTAATCGTATCTCCTTTTATGCATCGTAATCAGTTTGAGTGTTGGCAGGTTCATTATAACTACCTGTTCTGTGTATGTAAGATCCTTAGTCTTGGCAACCAGTTTGTTGACTTTCTTAGGACATCTGCAACCCTTTCTTTGTCTATTATTAGTAGATATAGTTGACATACGGAGCTTGTTATCCTCTTACATCTTCAGGGTGCGTTCCCAGTACCGAATTATCATCCTTAACACTTTATCATTGGCACTGTTTCCTTAATTAGACCTCCATCAGAAGGATGTAGTTCTTGCATCTGTCTCATTCACAGACGCAGAATCTAGTGCTCCTTTAAATACTATCTCACTTTATAGTATTAGGTATGTTTTTCCTGTCTTTTTCAGCTTTATTCCATACGTGATATAACCTTTCAATCATTTGAACTCTTGTCATTACTTGGTTTATCTGCAAGCTTTATACCAGTTACTGTGCCACTGACCACATTTAACTTCTTAATGTCTCATTTTAGAGCATATGATAATTATGTGTGTATATATGTAATATACGGTGCATTAATTTCTATAGGCAAATTTGTGCTTAGTTGTACTGATTATAATCAATAATTTTCTAGTTCATCATCGATTCACTTTATCTACACTCTTAAAAGTATTACATTGTCATATCCTTCTTACACATAATTTCTTTCTTGGGGGCTCTCATTCGGTTACTTTATTGTAACCTCTTCGATTTGGCCTTTTAAATTCGGGGAATTTCTTGCCCCCAATTCATTATATCATATTTTGTGTATTTATTTCTTATGTAGATGATATGCTTGGGATCGCCCAAGCTCGGGGGTCGCCCCATCTGAAACAGTCTTAGCAGAACTGCCTGCTTTTTAGCTACCAACTGCTTACTCTGTGGCTTGAGGTCGCTCAAGCTAGGTTTCTCTCCTCTCTATTAGTCATAGCTAGCTAAGCTATGATCGCTCTAGCTTGGGGGTTGCATGCCCCTATAGTATAATTAGTATCTTAATTGTTTAGGTGTATCTTTTTAGTAGCGAGTAAAAATTTATTATGTAATATTGTTAGTTGATGTTATTTAGTTGTAAGAATGAGCAGCCCCTAAGAATGCCAAAACCTTTAGGTAATATTTAATATGAGCCTGAACAAGTTATTGGTTCCATTCAATAAATTTTTGACTTTCATACTGTTTTGGTGTGTTGTGTATAAAATGATATTTTGTTTACTAAATAGTTGTTTGTACACAACATTTAAAAACCCCGTCACAGTCTTCATGTTAGTAAATATCTATTTCTAACCTCGCGCCTTTGATCACGTGATGTTCTTGACCAATGGAAATACGTCAGGGGATAGCGCCACCTGCATTCATTTTCAAGCAGCGTGATTATTTGTAGCAGCAGTGTTTTATTCATCATCCACCATCCGCCCCACCTCCACCTTTGATAATTTGCAGTTTTCTTTACTGTTGTTTGTGTATAATTGTTTATATTATATTATAATTACCTTTTAATATTTATATACTGTTGTTTTGTTTTGATTGCCTGTACTTTTCATGTGTATATGTTGTTTTTATTATATGTGTTTACTTATAATATTTATATTTATTACATGTCTTTTTTACTTTTTTCGGGCTCATTTGTTTAGGGGTAAGTAAGGCCTCATGGTGAGACAACACCTGGCAAGCTGGTCTGAGCATTGGATAAACCTACCTCCCTGATTCAGGTTGGGGCAGCCGGCTCGCAGCACCTTTTTGTACATCTGTGTTGGTTAATTATAAGCTTTATTTTATTACAAGCTGTCACATTTTTATTTTTATTTTGGGCTGCTCTTCTTAGTACGGAATAGTTAGAGGATATCACTCACAGTAATGAATTTATCACGCCGTGATATTAGCACTTTTAAATTCGGGGAATTTCTTGCCCCCAATTCATTATATCATATTTTGTGTATTTATTTCTTATGTAGATGATATGCTTGGGATCGCCCAAGCTCGGGGGTCGCCCCATCTGAAACAGTCTTAGCAGAACTGCCTGCTTTTTAGCTACCAATGCTTACTCTGTGGCTTGAGGTCGCTCAAGCTAGGTTTCTCTCCTCTCTATTAGTCATAGCTAGCTAAGCTATGATCGCTCTAGCTTGGGGGTTGCATGCCCCTATAGTATAATTAGTATCTTAATTGTTTAGGTGTATCTTTTTAGTAGCAAGTAAAAATGTATTATGTAATATTGTTAGTTGATGTTATTTAGTTGTAAGAATGAGCAGCCCCTAAGAATGCCAAAACCTTTAGATAATATTTAATATGAGCCTGAACAAGTTATTGGTTCCATTCAATAAATTTTTGACTTTCATACTGTTTTGGTGTGTTGTGTATAAACAAGCTGTACAACAGTTGTTAGGACTATTATAAACAAACTGTACAACAGTTGTAAGGACTATTATAAACAAACTGTACAACAGTTGTAAGGACTGTTATAAACAAGCTGTACAACAGTTGTTAGGACTGTTATAAACAAACTGTACAACAGTTGTTAGGACTATTATAAACAAGCTGTACAACAGTTGTTAGGACTATTATAAACAAGCTGTACAACAGTTGTAAGGACTATTATAAACAAGCTGTACAACAGTTGTAAGGACTATTATAAACAAGCTGTACAACAGTTGTTAGGACTATTATAAACAAGCTGTACAACAGTTGTAAGGACTATTATAAACAAACTGTACAACAGTTGTAAGGACTATTATAAACAAACTGTACAACAGTTGTAAGGACTATTATAAACAAGCTGTACAACAGTTGTAAGGACTATTATAAACAAGCTGTACAACAGTTGTAAGGACTATTATAAACAAACTGTACAACAGTTGTTAGGACTATTATAAACAAGCTGTACAACAGTTGTTAGGACTATTATAAACAAGCTGTACAACAGTTGTAAGGACTGTTATAAACAAGCTGTACAACAGTTGTTAGGACTGTTATAAACAAACTGTACAACAGTTGTTAGGACTATTATAAACAAGCTGTACAACAGTTGTTAGGACTATTATAAACAAGCTGTACAACAGTTGTAAGGACTATTATAAACAAGCTGTACAACAGTTGTAAGGACTATTATAAACAAGCTGTACAACAGTTGTTAGGACTATTATAAACAAGCTGTACAACAGTTGTAAGGACTATTATAAACAAGCTGTACAACAGTTGTTAGGACTATTATAAACAAGCTGTACAACAGTTGTTAGGACTATTATAAACAAGCTGTACAACAGTTGTAAGGACTATTATAAACAAGATGTACAACAGTTGTAAAGACTATTATATTATAATAGTCCTTACAACTGTTGTACAGTTTGTTTATAATATAAACAAACTGTACAACAGTTGTAAGGACTATTATAAACAAACTGTACAACAGTTGTAAGGACTATTATAAACAAGCTGTACAACAGTTGTTAGGACTATTATAAACAAGTTGTACAACAGTTGTTAGGACTATTATAAACAAGATGTACAACAGTTGTTAGGACTATTATAAACAAGCTGTACAACAGTTGTAAGACAAATATGGCTGTCCTTTTTACCTGTTCCATGATGTGTCGTAGTATCAGCTGCTCCACGGGAGTCCCAAACACATACTTATTCTCCGTCAGTGAACTGTTCAGGCAATCCTCAATCTTTTGACCTCCATAGGACTGGCGCGACACTCCACCCTCAATCACATAACCTGTATCAATTATGCATTCATCATTAAGTTATTGAATTTCTTAGACTTTCTATTTATATATCAAATGAAAGTGGTTTAGTTTTATTTAATTATTCATTCAAATGTCTTCCTTACCCTGCCCTCAGGTCTGTGACTGAGGTGACAAAGTGCAGGCAGGCTCTATTAATGTAAATGACTTAATCAAATACTTTTCGCAGACATATGGTTTTAAAGTTCTGATTCTTTTGTAGGATCACTGAAAATTATATGTTATGATAAGCCAGTAAGCCACTGACCGTCACAGATGGGTAGAATCTCCATGCGTTGACCAATGTCCACCAATATGCCTGATGTTTTCTGGTAAGAGTAAAGGGCCAGCAGGGACTGCATAACCATACATACCCCCTTAACTCGGAACTGACCAATCAAAATTTCGAACAGTGCCGCCTTCAGCTGGTCTGCCAAGTTCTGTGGTGTGCTCATCATGATCTGAGAAGAAAATTCAGAGTTTTGTTTGAGGTTGCATATACAGGAACATTCACAATATAATGGTCTCTCTAGATCATAATGTAACATCCTACCTACCCAGTACTTGGTACAGTCAACATTCAGGTCTGTGAAGATTTTCTGTAACACAGCAGGCATCACCTCTGTGTCGACATTGAACTGAAATCAGACGGAGGAAATGATGTAAGTTATCTCCCTTTGACTGAACATTATTACCTTGTTTGGGAAGGTAAAAAGTGAAATCAAAACCAGCTTTGATGAATTTCCAAGAATCTAAATAATCAAACATCAAAAGACACATATACCAACCAGTAATACAAATATGGTATTCCATTTCCTCATAGAATTGACATAATATAGCTAACCTTTTCTTTAATTTTAATTTTATAAGTTAAAATTAAATTGTGAATACTTCTGTTAATTCATGTACATTTGTACTTTATTTTATAATCATCTGTTTAACAGTATGAATGGCCACGTCTTGAACTACAGGCTTTGACACTACGTCTTTCTTTCTCAAGCCAACATATAAACCTGTTCAAATACTTAATATATATGTATCGTAATCCTGCAACCAGACAAAATTGTAAAGTCCACAAACATGAGGCAAAGGCTATCATACAAATACATCTACATGGTGTGATCCTGTAAGTAACATCTGATGTAATGCCAAGTAATCTGGGAAAATGATAATGATTATTTAACTTTTGGTGTTATTTATTTAGACCTATCATTTTGTACTCCTTGGCATCTTATCTATTTGTACCAACAAACATTAATTAAATGGATGTGTAAAACCAATTACTCATTTTACATCAAGTTTAAATATTCCATTCAGACGGATGTTGGGAATGACACTACATCAAGTTTAAATATTCCATTCAGACGGATGCTGGGAATAACACGTCTCACAGCTATGGTTTACATATTGTTGTCGTTGTATCACATGGGGAGACAGCTGTATCTAAGATATTTCACCCAGCACGACGTGATCATGGTCAATTTTACCCTTTAAGATATTACACCCAGCACGATGTGATCATGGTCAACTTTACCCTTTAAGATATTACACCCAGCACGATGTGATCATGGTCAATTTTACCCTTTAAGATATTACACCCAGCACGATGTGATCATGGTCAATTTTACCCTTAAAGATATTACACCCAGCACGATGTGATCATGGTCAATTTTACCCTTTAAGATATTACACCCAGCACGATGTGATCATGGTCAATTTTACCCTTTAAGATATTACACCCAGCACGATGTGATCATGGTCAATTTTACCCTTTAAGATATTACACCCAGCACGATGTGATCATGGTCAATTTTACCCTTTAAGATATTACACCCAGCATGACGTTGCCATGGTCAACTTTACCCTTTAAGATATTACAGTTAATACATAAAGAAAATAAAGCATTAGCTTTTCCCTTCATCAGGATCATCATTATTTAAAGAAATGTGATTCATTGAACAAATAAGCAATTGTTTTTAACATTTATTAGGTAGGCAAGGTTTAATTACATAAGACAAAGACCCGTTATCAAACACATTAGGCAGGCTGATGGCAATGATATGAAACATAGAGCCATTACAATGGCAATCTTAGTAAACTGTAATCTTGTAATTTTAATCCATGATAAATATCGTCCTATGCACTTAATAAAGTGATACGATTATCATATTTAAATGTTTGACATTGGCAATTGATATCGTTGTTGAGTAAATAGTCTAAGTCCTGCAGGTTAAAATTAAAATAGTGTTCCTGCAAATTAACTTACATTCCTGTTCACTATACATATCATATATACATGTATTTTATAGTAATGCTATGCTTTGATAAATGTTTAACAATTAATCAAATACAACTCTTTATGAACGATACAATATATAACACAATTGAAGACCTTGTGCTATACAAATGTAATACTTTATAAACTGTAAAATGTATAAAGTTTTTGGGGGTTTTTTGTTATAATACTTTATAAACTGTAAAATGTATAAAAGTTTTGGGGATTTTTTGTTAAAATACTTTATAAACTGTAAAATGTATAAAGTTTTTGGGGGTTTTTTGTTATAATACTTTATAAACTGTAAAATGTATAAAGGTTTTGGGGATTTTTTGTTAAAATACTTTATAAACTGTAAAATGTATAAAAGTTTTGGGGGTTTTGTGCTATAATACTTTATAAACTGTAAAATATATAAAAGTTTTGGGGATTTTGTGCTATAATACTTTAAAAACTGTAAAATGTATAAAAGTTTTGGGGATTTTGTGCTATAATACTTTATAAACTGTAAAATGTATAAAGGTTTTGGGGATTTTGTGCTATAATACTTTATAAACTGTAAAATGTATAAAAGTTTTGGGGGTTTTGTGCTATAATACTTTATAAACTGTAAAATGTATAAAAGTTTTGGGGATTTTTTGTTATAATACTTTATAAACTGTAAAATGTATAAAGGTTTTGGGGATTTTGTGCTATAATACTTTATAAACTGTAAAATGTATAAAGGTTTTGGGGATTTTGTGCTATAATACTTTATAAACTGTAAAATGTATAAAAGTTTTGGGGGTTTTGTGCTATAATACTTTATAAACTGTAAAATGTATAAAAGTTTTGGGGGTTTTGTGCTATAATACTTTATAAACTGTAAAATGTATAAAGGTTTTGGGGATTTTGTGCTATAATACTTAATAAACTGAAAAATGTATAAAAGTTTTGGGGATTTTTTGTTATAATACTTTATAAACTGTAAAATGTATAAAAGTTTTGGGGGATTTTTTGTTATAATACTTTATAAACTGTAAAATGTATAAAAGTTTTGGGGATTTTGTGCTATAATACTTTATAAACTGTAAAATGTATAAAAGTTTTGGGGGTTTTGTGCTATAATACTTTATAAACTGTAAAATGTATCAAAGTTTTGGGGATTTTGTGCTATAATACTTAATAAACTGAAAAATGTATAAAAGTTTTGGGGATTTTTTGTTATAATACTTTATAAACTGTAAAATGTATAAAAGTTTTGGGGGATTTTTTGTTATAATACTTTATAAACTGTAAAATGTATAAAAGTTTTGGGGGTTTTGTGCTATAATACTTTATAAACTGTAAAATGTATAAAGTTTTTGGGGATTTTTTGTTATAATACTTTATAAACTGTAAAATGTATAAAAGTTTTGGGGATTTTGTGCTATAATACTTAATAAACTGAAAAATGTATAAAAGTTTTGGGGATTTTTTGTTATAATACTTTATAAACTGTAAAATGTATAAAAGTTTTGGGGGTTTTGTGCTATAATACTTTATAAACTGTAAAATGTATAAAAGTTTTGGGGGTTTTGTGCTATAATACTTTATAAACTGTAAAATGTATAAAGTTTTGGGGATTTTTTGTTATAATACTTTATAAACTGTAAAATGTATAAAGTTTTGGGGGTTTTGTGCTATAATACTTAATAAACTGAAAAATGTATAAAAGTTTTGGGGATTTTTTGTTATAATACTTTATAAACTGTAAAATGTATAAAAGTTTTGGGGGATTTTTTGTTATAATACTTTATAAACTGTAAAATGTATAAAGTTTTGGGGATTTTGTGCTATAATACTTTATAAACTGTAAAATGTATAAAGTTTTGGGGATTTTGTGCTATAATACTTTATAAACTGTAAAATGTATAAAAGTTTTGGGGGATTTTTTGTTATAATACTTTATAAACTGTAAAATGTATAAGTTTTGGGGGTTTTGTGATACATGATTTCTATAACAGTTTTGTAACAAAGGAACACAGCTCTGAAAAAAGAATTACTTGACACAAGAAGCAAGCAAAGTGGGTTTGATAGAATAAGTTCTAAAGTACATCAGACTGGCCTTAACTATCATCTAAACAAACGTCCACCACCATCTTTCTACCTACACATCAAAACACCTCGAAACACAGTCGTAGGTCAAATAAGACGTCATGCCATACAATCCTTCGATTGTTTCAACTTGAGCCTTTGTATGGCTTTAAGACATAACAATCTGCTTTGTCTTATCTATAGATGTCACAGTAGGTACCGTCTTAGTAAACAAATCTCAAATTCAGTGCAGAGTTTCTTAAATTTCCCATCATGCAAAATATAAGTTTCACAAAATTGTTTTTTGTAAATTCTGTTTCAGATATTCCAGTATTCTTGGGATTTACTTATAACCAACCTTTTAATTGTAGACATATAGATGAATGTTTAGTTAACCCTGGATAAAGCCAGCAAAGGATTTGTACAAAGTGATGAGGTGATTTAAAATGATTAGTTACAACACGAATCAAGTAGACTCATGTTTACTAGGGTCAGACTATTTATAGAAGGTCAAATGGAGGTGATGAAGTATATACCTACCTCAGCTGACATATGTAGGAGGGCACATGTATCTTGGTATGCTGTGATTGACAAATGAGGGGAGGGGTTGGTCATTACTTGCCTACCTGATCAGCTGACAGGATAGATGTGTAGGATGCATGTGTGTTTTTGTTGTGTGAGGGGTGGTTGTGTGAGGGGTGGGGGTAGGTTTCATAATCTGTGTTTTAAATAATGTGGGCATCAAACAGTACCGAGTAGTCAAAAAAGAATTAAAATTGAAACCAAAAACTAAACCAAAGAAAGAATCAAAATCACTACCAGTGAAGAGCTGTGTTAGAAATGTGTTTGGCGTTAGTAGTAAGCAAGGCATACAACAACCAAAACAACAACATCATGCAATGAGGATGACAAGGGGAGGTAACAACCACAGGAAAAAATGTACCACCAGATGGCAGCACTGTGTATGGGAGAACTTACTGCCTTCATATGATCCTGTGAAAGGTAAAATGGACACAAAACATATCAGCATCATGTGTACATTGCCATGGCAACAGTGTTCAGAATCTTGTTGGCAAATCAGAATTTTCATGTTTATTGATGAAACATCTTCAATATCAAAATATTACTGACGATTATTTTTATATATCTGATATTTTCCAGCGCCCATTGAGTTGATGTGTCCAACAAGACCCTGGAGCATTGTTTCCTTTTGCTTGTGTCTGGATTATTGGATTTCATGCAATATTATTAATAAGATATGATAGACGATTATGACATCACCTCTGATCAGCCTAAGTCTCTCACAACAAAAGAGGAAATTCAAACGTAAATTATTCTAACTACAAGTCTTTTGTTGAGAAATAACAATTGGTGTTTTTACACATGGCTTATTTAAAATGGTTTTCTACTAAATTGCTCAATATTTTTTCATTACATTTCTGCATTTCCAATTCTTTACAGTCAGGTATTGTAAATCATAGTTAATTGAAAACAAAAAACACTGCATACTCAATGTTAACTATTTTCCTTCAAAATCATGGCCCGTAGCTAACTTTAATTTGTAAGTAAACTAATCAAGTAATGTAAGTGTCACTATAAAATTCAAACTGGCTGTAGTGATGTTAAAAAACCTTGTGATTCAAATCATAGGGAGTCTTTCGGGCATCAACCACAGGGGAGCCTTTCGGGCATCAACCACGGGGAACCTTTGGGGCATCAACCACGGGGAGCCCTTCAGGCATCAACCACGGGGAGCCTTTCAAGCATCAACCACGGGGAGCCCTTCAGGCATCAACCACGGGGAGCCCTTCAAGCATCAATCACGGGGAGCCCTTCAAGCATCAATCACGGGGAGCCCTTCAAGCATCAACCACGGGGAGCCCTTCAAGCATCAACCACGGGGAGCCCTTCAAGCATCAACCACAGGGAGCCTTTCAGGTGTAAATGATAATGGCACCCATATATTATTTGTATGGAAAACTTTTGATGTCAACAAAATTTGTAACAAACACACATAAGCTGCCCTTAAATACCATATATTCAAACATCTATCTGACTGTGACTATGTCCCGATCACACACCCTTTGTCTTCTGGATTCAAACAGCTATCTGACTATGACTCCCATGACCCTAGTAAACTTTGTTAGTCGTGCAGGTGATAAGATTGACCTACATATGTAAATCCGGATACATTATCTACGTGTATACAGTCTATAATCTGGCTCTATAATTTTATAAATCACTAAATTTCCAAAAGTTAGAAGTGTCATCAAAGGGAAATTAGTCTATGCATCACACCTCAAAAGAAATTGATATAGTCTGACTTCTGACCACCATATTTATGTGTAATGAACCCTGGGTCAATTAATGGAAGAGTTCACTTTAACAAACAAGGGGTCAGAGGGTCAACGATGAAGAAACATGTTAAAAACATCCAAACTTGTTTGTATACAATTTGTTGGATATAGCAAACATAAGATTCCACACAGGTTTAACACTTTCCCATTTCGATAACTTTTCAAATCTTCCTGAAATCTGAATCTATCTAGTTATGGTATAACAGCTAGGGAACCTGGTTGTTGCTTATACAAGATTTAATTACAACTTTTGATTTTTAAAGCATTTTTGATAAAAATTACATATAAACATAAAATTTCATAGAACAGTGTAAACAAGTTTGAATGTTAAAATACAAATGTGATATAAGATATAATATCATGTCAATATTTCTAGAAGCGAAACTCTCAAGCTGACAGTATAGAAGATTATTTATTAATATGAGAATACAACTCCAATGCATTCTATAGAAAGATAACTTGTTATATATCCACAAAGCTAGTGAGATAACTTACGACAGTTTCAGACTGAAACGTGATTTATGACACCATGAACACAGAGCAAGTTTAGTTACACATCAGTAGCCTCTACGTATAGTAGGTTATACATCGGAAATCAACGATTAATGAAGTGACATTTTTTCAATGCTTTGAGTAATATTTTTGAAAGAATTTTAAAGCAAAATGATCATAAAAATTCACTTATATTTAGTAGAACTCATCTTTTTCAGACACTTTAGTCTTAAAAAACTTTGAGTAAAAATCTCTTACAGCATTATAAAATGAGTTATGATCTCAGATTTTCTGAATTTTTTTGTACATATATATATGAGTACAGTGAAATGTCTCTATCTGCACTGAAAAATGTCCAAATCATTGATCATAGTAACAGTAGAAAATATAACGAAAAACAATCAAATCATTTGTTAAAACTAAAATCATTAAACATGAGAAAAGAAAAATAATACTGTATAAAATAGAAACTCAGCAAAATAAACATGATTTTATATCCATGAAATGTATGTATGAAAATTCCGTTACAAATAAACAAACTGTTTTTAATGAAATTTTTTTGTAAAATGAATGTTTTTTTTTGCTGCCACTGACCTTGTCCATCTTATTGGTGGGTCTGACTGCCTTCATAAGTGTAGAGGTCTTTCTGACATCCGGATGGTAGGCCTGGATACCTATGTGAATCTCTGGACTGTCCTTGTTTCTGGCTACATTACTGGGGAAGAACACCTCAGGCAAAGTGGCTGAACATTCAACAAAATATTCAAAATTATTCAATTTTATAGTTAGTGATCTGTAGTTAAATTCCAATACCAAAAGGAAATTAAACATTATAATAGAGACACATCTAACCAGAACACAGATTATTATAGTTGTGATTTCTCTAGTTGGTGAACAAAATTTCAAATTATCTCCCTTTAACTGCCTGCAATTTAAGGTGATGCATAATTTTTCACTAAATTGTCTCCCTTGTGTTGTAGGAAATTGCCATCATGTAATTCAAATAATTCAAATAATTCAAATACTGACATTTTACTGGATAGGTAATTATGTTTTTAGGAAATTCTATCACTCCATGATGCCGATAGACTTGTGCCCACCATGGGTATATATCCGATACTGATGCTAGAAAATGACATTAATAAACAAGGGCCTAACCACAACAACCTACCCTCCTGGCCCAGGATGCCTGCTCTGATGCTACAACTGCCAATATCTATCAGCACCACCTTCTGAAACACCAAATGTATCTGTTACATAACAATAAATAGGCCTAAAGAATTCTCAAGGAAGCACACTTCCCACCCAGAAATAGCCAACAGGCCAACAGGTGGTTTGGTTTGTTTTTGTTTAACGTCCTATTAACAGCCAGGGTCATTTAAGGACGTGCCAGGTTTTGGAGGTGGAGGAAAGCCGGAGTACCCGGAGAAAAACCACATGCCTACAGTCATGATTACCAGGCAACTGCCCCACTTGGGTTTCGAACTCGCAACCCAGAGGTGGAAGGATAGTGATAAAATGTCGGGGCACCTTAACCACTCGGCAACAGACTTGGATAAACAAGACGCATACAGGTAGTAAAACAAAACCAAACAAAATTTATAGGTTTAATTAAGAAATGTTGGGCTCCTATTTGATAATATTCAAAGGCAGTTGACAAGGAAATCTGTATTCCCTTTGAAAATTAGCTACTTTCTTCCCCAAAGCCAAGTAGCTGATAATATCAATACTGTATTAACAATAAAGAAAAGGTGTATAGTAAAACAAAATAGAATATTCATAGCCGATGGCAATTTTTATAGATCAATCACTTATGTACATTGGTCCTACATACAGAAGTGGCCCTGACATTATTAACACACCATATATCATCAATCTTTGGTTCGCCACTAATTTTAGTACTAATCTACATAATTATGTACACATCTTGGATTTGGCAGTGATCTTAGGACTGGACATACATACTTACATATAACCCAGCCTGTTTGACAGTGATCTCAGGACCGGTATACATACTTACCCGTCTTGGGTTTGGTGGTGATTTTAGGACTGGGCGTACGTAAGTGGCCCCGACATTGTCTACCGTCTGAGACTCAAGTGCCAGTTTCCATTGACCGTACTCCTTGTCGGTGGGACAGCGAACCATTAGGTATCTACCCCTCTACACAACAGAGGAGACAAACACTACAGTTGTTTGTAACTCTTAATAAATACATTATCAATATCAGCAGTTATTTGTAGTCAGATGTTAATACTCAAGTATAGATAAAATAGGAATCCATACATCAGACATGTTATTTTTTCTGGGTTAATAATATAAATTATGGCCTCAGTAAAAGTCAATAAATGTAATTTTATGACTAAGTGTATGAAAATAATAACACATGGGTATATTCCATGGACAGAAAAACCTCAAAACCTGAAGGCAAATTCTGTAGCAAACCCCTGGTTAATTGTCATTTTGTCACATTACTTTCCATCTGTGTTTGAGATTAATAGAATCTATCATGGGTCTGTTCCGTGGACAGGGATATCTCAACCCGAGTGTAAGAGTTTGGCCTGTCAGTACCAGGCTTGCTCTTACACTCGGGTTGAGATATCCTTGTTCGCGGAACAGACCCATGATTGATTATTTTTCTCACATACTTACAACCAAACGCAAGTTTTTATGAAAGACTTTCATTGCGCCATCTTTAGTGCTCCTTGGATTGTGCGTCAAAATTTATGACGTCATCATTTAGGACTTGGTTACTCAACGTAAAATGATGACGTTACGTTATTGTGAGCAGCGTCATATAGCATGTGTCAGCTGTCTTTACCCACCCTGTGTAAGATCAATTTTTCTCTCACCCTGGACAGGGATATCCGCAGTTTTACCGGGGTGAGATTTTCTTATCTCACCCTAGGGAAAAGACAAGCTACACATGCTCTTTGAACATGCTCTTGTTGTCGATAGGGTGACGTCACTATGACCTGACCCGGAACGTTCGAATGCTTAATTTCAATATTATTCACACAAAAAAATTAAAATAAGTATCAATTATCAGAATTAACTGAGTGTTTGGTGTTCTTTTTGACAAGCTAATCTGAACTATATTTTGTATGAAATCAACATCGTGAGGTGTAAAGCGTCTGCTACAGCCTTATCACAACAGTCATCCGCCGTCCGCATGTTGTTTACATAGGTTTGGATTTGGTTCACACCTCGATTGGAAAACATGGTAAGAGAAAAATAATCTTTCACCCCTTTTTGGGATGAGATAGGGGGATCTCAACCCTCAGAGGGAGATTGTTAAGTTCCCAAACACTTGGCAAGCTTCGTGTTTGGGAATTTAACAATCTCCCTCCCCGGGTTGAGATCCCCCTATCTCACCCCAAAAGGGCTGAAAGATTCTATAATTCTCTTACCCTGGACAGGGATATCCACCGTTTAACTGGGGTGAGATTTTCTTATCTCACCCTAGGGAAAAGACAAGCTACACATGCTCTTTGAACATGCTCTTGTTCTGGATAGGGAGACGTCACTATGATCTGACCCGGAACGTTTGAATGTTAAATATCAACATTATTCAAAAAAGAAATTGAAATAAGTATTAATTATCAAGGTTAACCGAGTGTTTGGTGTTCTTTTTGACAGGCTAATCGGAACTATATTTTGTATGAAATCAACATCGTAAGGTGTAAAGCGTCTGCTACAGCCTTGTCACAATGACATCCGCCGTCCACATGTTGTTGTTTACATACGTTTGGATTTGGTTCATACTACGATTGGAAAACAGGGTAAGAGAAAAATAATCATTCACCCCTTTTTTGGATGAGATAGGGGGATCTCAACCCTCGGGGGGAGATTGTTAAGTTCCAAACACTTGGCAAGCCTCGTGTTTGGGAATTTAACAATCTCCCCCCCTCGGGTTGAGATCCCCCTATCTCATCCCAAAAGGGGGTGAAAGATTCTATTAATTTTTTCCCTAGCAACCGCTGGATAACCGTGTGAAGTACGTGAGATATTCTTGTCCACGGAACACACCAAGGTGAGTTTTTATGTGTCCTTACCCCATCATCGATTCCAAGAATCCTGTTCCCGAGGTCATCTATGCGACCACCCATCAACTGGACACTGTCACTCGGCCGGTCACGGTTGTTAGTCTTTGAGTAAGGTTAGATATATACATAGAGTTTTTCATCAACAAATCTGTAAAACTCTGGTAATAGTTACTATAGCAAGACACAATAGTGTGAACATTTTCTTGTCATGTTCACACAAAAAATCCTGACTGACAAAACATTTGTATATAAAATACGCATAGCCTTTCTCTTGTCAATTGATGAACTCTCCAAGGAACTATTATTTTTTTTCTGTAATATTAAACATTTGAATGATATTTTTAACTAGAGAATGTTTGTGATACATGGATACGCCCATTTAATACTGGACAGAAATGGAGAAATATAAGTTTTCTGATATACATAGTATTAATGTTAGATATAGAACCTTTACGTAAGGTGTCAGCATCTAACTTCTGCTAATGAATGAAATACAAACACTCAAAAATATCTGAACCAAACTGATGGACAGAAGTTAACAGATACCATGACTATACTGATATTACCTCGAAGTAATGAAGCCAGCCATCCTTAGCCCTGAAGAATCTACGTTTCCACGTCTTCAGTAGTGTAGACTTCTTCTTGTTCATTGGCAACTTCTCCATCAGTCCTTCCATACCCACAAACTTGTCTGACACATCCTCTACCTCCTGTTATACACCAAACACAATGACAAGGAAATTCATACAACATTTTATTAGATTTAGTGATATGGTGAATATGTTCTTTCTTGGTAAAAAAAAAATCTTTAAAAAATTTTACAAGATTGGACCAAATTATTCCAATTTAGTCCAAGCAGGGCCCAAATATTCAAAATTATTTCAAACTAGAAGTTGGAGGACATTTTTTGAATCTGTGTATCAAATTAGACACCCTTGGAACTTACAATATTAGAGAATCAGAACAAAATGGGGATGCTAACCAAGATCTTGTACAGTGAATGGACTCTTGGAGGAGACAAACACTTCATGCTCCATTCACTAAACAACTGGACAAAGAGCACAAACCTATACTCTCTTTCTTATTATTAGTGTAACATGTTGATATACAAGTTTCCCTGGAAGGACACCAGTCTATCCATAATGCATCTAGACAGTCTAGAGTAAGAGTAATCAATATAAACATTGTGTTAATATGGTAAAGTGTAATGGAAGGACACCTGCCTATCCATAATACTACTACTTTATACATCTAGACTGACTAGAGTAATCAACACAAACATTGTGTTAATATGGTAAAGTGTAATGGAAAGACATACTGACAAAAGTCCAATCACCATACCTGATGTGTGTACCTGTACTTACCTCTTTGGCCAGTTTGACTGTATACAGATCACACAACAGTTTGGTCTGAAATACAAGAAAAGTATACATGGTAAAGATATATTATAAGGACCTAACATAGGTGTATATCAGTGACACAGTGTTTCACAATTTCTTTAAAAAGATGTCAAGGTTCAGATCTTCATATGATAATACATGCTTACAGGGTTCCAATCTCTAATGTTGATCCTACTGGGCAGAACTTCATCATCATCCTCATCCTCATACAAAGCAACTCCCTTCTTCTCCTCCGGACTGATGTGCATTTCATATCGGGCATCCACTGTAGAGAAAAACACCAAACTTATAGTATGGAAAGCATTAAGCCAAGCCAGTTGCTCCATTATTAACTTGTTTGATTTTAGATACACAACCCATCTGTTTTTGTGCTAATCACAAAAGCTTTTCCAGCCATGGTGACTGCAATGCTGACATTGCTTCCCAGAGTAATTTTCTTAGAAATATGGTATCTCTATGGTAACTGTCTAACATAATATTACCATGGTAACTGTCTTACTGCCATTGTATCTCCATGGTAACCATCTTACTGCCATTGTATCTCCATGGTAACCATCTTACTGTCATTGTATCTCCATGGTTACCACCTTACTGATATTGTATCTCCATGGTTACTGTCTTACTGATATTGTATCTCCATGGTTACTGTCTTACTGATATTGTATCTCCATGGTTACTGTCTTACTGACATTGTATCCCCATGGTAACTGTCTTACTGATATTGTATCTCCATGGTTACTGTCTTACTGATATTGTATCCCCATGATAACTGTCTTACTGTCATTGTATCCCCATGGTAACTGTCTTACTGACATTGTATCCCCATGGTTACTATCTTACTGATATTGTATCTCCATGGTAACTGTCTTACTGACAGTGCATCGCCATGGTTACTGCCTTACTGACATTGTATCTCAATGGTTACTATCTTACTGATATTGTATCTCAATGGTAACTGTCTTACTGACATTGTATCCCCATGGTAACTGTCTTACTGATATTGTATCTCAATGGTTACTGTATTACTGACATTGTATCCCCATGGTTACTGTCTTACTGTCATTGTATCCCAATGGTTACCACCTTACTGATATTGTATCTCCATGGTTACTGTATTACTGACATTGTATCCCCATGGCTACTGTCTTAATGACATTGTATCTCAATGGTTACCACCTTACCGATATTGTATCTCCATGGTAACTGTCTTACTGATATTGTATCCCCATGGCTACTGTCTTACTGATATTGTATCTCAATGGTTACTACCTTACTGATATTGTATCTCCATGGTTACTGTCTTACTGATATTGTATCCACATGGTTACTGTCTTACTGTCATTGTATCATCATGGTAACTGGCTTGCTGAAATTGCATCTCCATGGGAACTGTCTTACTGACATTGTATCTCCATGGTTACTGTCTAACTAACATTGTATCTTCAGGGTAACTGTCTTACTGTCATTGTATCTCCATGGTAACTGTCCTACCGAAATTGTATCTCCATGGTTACTGTATTTCTGATATTGTATCCCCATGGTATCTGTCTTACTGATATTGTATCTCCATGGTTACTGTCTCACTGATATTGTATCTCAATGGTTACTATCTTACTGATATTGTATCTCAATGGTTACCACCTTACTGATATTGTATCTCCATGGTTACTGTCTCACTGATATTGTATCTCCATGGTTACTATCTTACTGACATTGTATCCCCATGGTTACTATCTTACTGACATTGTATCTCAATGGTTACTTTCTTACTGATATTGTATCTCAATGGTTATCATATTACTGATATCGTATCTCAATGGTTACCATCTTACTGACATTGTATCCCATGGTTACCATCTTACCGATATTGTATCTCCATGGTAACTGTCTTACTGATATTGTATCCCCATGGTAACTTGTCTTACTGATATTGTATCTCCATGGTAACTGTCTTACTGATATTGTATCCCCATGGTAACTGTCTTACTGATATTGTATCTCCATGGTAACTGTCTTACTGATATTGTATCCCCATGGTAACTGTCTTACTGACATTGTATCCCCATGGTAACTGTCTTACTGACATTGTATCACCATGGTTACTGTATTACTGACATTGTATCTCCATGGTTACTGTCTTACTGACATTGTATCCCCATGGTAACTGTCTTACTGATATTGCATCTCCATGATTACTGTCTTACTGTCATTGTATCCCCATGGTAACTGTCTTACTGTCATTGTATATGTTGTAGCATGATAACTGATTCCATTTACTGACTTTCTGCACTGACAATAACTGAATTCTGAAATTGAATTCCAAACCAAAACAATTAAGGAGCCGCAAAGCTTGGCATTATCCCCCGCGCCCCGCAGTTGGTATGAAAACCCAAATACATGTATATATCAAGCTCAAAGTAAGAGTTATTAAGGAAAAAGTAATTTTGTATTTTTGATTAAGTCTCCATTGTGACAGAAACAAGAGGCCTATGGGGCCTGTATCGCTCACCTGGTTGGATTTGACCAAATGTCAAAATAATGTTCATGTTCAATTCCTTTTGTTTGTTAACCTCAAACAATGCTATTTATGGTTATAGCGTGGGGATCCCAACTGCTTTAAAGAAATAATGAAGTCCAGACTCTCTGAGTTTACAACATGCATTTATAACTTTATGACTAGTAGTGATTTAATGGAATTACCTCTATTTCCCATATGGGGCCCCGCCCCTTTGGCCCCTTGGGGGTCAAAGTCACCATTTATGCAAAATCTGTTCCCCTTCCCCCAAGAATGCTTCTGACTAAATTGGGTTCAAATCCATTCATAACTTAATGACAAGTAGCGATTTGAAGGAATTATCTCTATTTCCCCATTAGGCCCCGCCCCTTTGGCCCCTTGGGGGTCAGAGTCACCATTTATGCAAAATCTATTCCCCATCCCGAAAGGATGTTTCTGACCAAATTGGGTTCAAATCCATTCATAACTTTATGACTAGTAGCGATTTGAAGGAATTACCTCTATTTCCCCATTAGGCCCCGCCCCTTTGGCCCCTTGGGGGTCAGAGTCACCATTTATGCAAAATCTATTCCCCTTCCCCAAAGGATGTTTCTGACCAAATTGGGTTCAAATCCATTCATAACTTTATGACTAGTAGCGATTTAAAGGAATTGCCTTAATTTCCCCTATTGGGCCCTGCCCCTCAGGCCCCTTGGGGGTCAGAGTCACCATTTATGCAAAATCTGATCCCCTTCCCCGAAGGATGTTTCTGACCACATTGGGTTCAAATCCATTCATAACTTTATGACTAGTAGCGATTTGAAGGAATTACCTCTATTTCCCCATTAGGCCCCGCCCCTCTGGCCCCTTGGGGGTCAGAGTCACCATTTATGCAAAATCTATTCCCCTTCCCCAAAGGATGTTTCTGACCAAATTGGGTTCAAATCCATTCATAACTTTATGACTAGTAGCGATTTAAAGGAATTGCCTTAATTTCCCCTATTGGGCCCTGCCCCTCAGGCCCCTTGGGGGTCAGAGTAACCATTTATGCAAAATCTGATCCCCTTCTGCCAAGGATGTTTCTGACCAAATTTGGTCAAAATCCAATAAGAACTTTATGACTAGTAGCGATTTGAAGCAAATGTTGACGGACGGACGACGGACGACGGACGACTGACGACGGACGCTGCACCATGGCATAAGCTCACCGGACCTTCGGTCCAGGTGAGCTAAAAATACCGAAATTGGAAGGTCCGCAATAGCAAAAGGCACAACTAGGGCACTAGTCTGATATATACAGAAAGTTTCAAGGAGCTGTGTTGAACGGTTATGGAGTTATAGCCCGGAAAAGAATCTCAGATGGACACACGGACGGCCGGACAGACGGAGCCCAATTTAATATCCCCCGCAAACACATTTCGCGGGGGATAATAATGTCTCCAATGACTGACATTACATTGCCAGGCTAATTGTTTGACTGACATAACATCTCCAATGTAACTGTTTCACTGAAGTTGTATCCCCAAGGTTACTGTTTAACTAAAGCGGTAACCCCAAGGTTATTCTTTCACTGAAGTTTTATCTCTAAGGTTACTGTTTAACTGAAGTTGTATCCCCAAGGTTACTGTTTCACTGAAGTTGTATCCCCAAGGTTACTGTTTCACTGAAGTTGTATCCCCAAGGTTACTGTTTCACTGAAGTTGTATCCCCAAGGTTACGGTTTCACTGAAGTTGTATCCCCAAGGTTACAGTCTTACTGAAGTTGTATCCCCAAGGTTCAGTAAGGTAATAACTGATGTTTTATAATGTACTCCTTACATAAATATATAACTGATATTAAGGTTACATGTAATTAATGTCAGTTATAGATTATAAGTACTTACATTCAGTAAGTCGTGTCATTTTCCAGGCGGAGGTGGAGGTAACGTGTGATCAGTGATCGTATAGAGGAGTTACAAATACCATCATTATTTTATGTATGTATGTAAGATTCCAGTCGGTTTCATAGTCCAATGACCGCATACTGAAAGGTCTACTGAACTGGTACAGCATGATTGTACTCAGATTATTCAGCGAAACTAGGTTACTATGGTGGAATATAGTTGCTATGATAAAATAAATCACTAGGGTCAAATTATGTTACTAGGGACAATACTTAGAATCCTTTTTCATATCAATCTAAAGTTAAACACTTTCTCCTGTACATCAGTCTCTGTACCTGCCAATATTGAACTGTATTCTTTAAATTCTCAACTGTTAATAGCTAATATAAACAATCATTAAATGGTACCTTGTAGCAACTTTGTTCTTCTGATCACTCTCAAATCAAAATTAGGTACACACATTAAGGAATGTAGGAAACAAGACACTTGTAATAATTTTTTAATAGATAGTGGCTCTACTGTATAAAATGCCCTCCACATGTAGCCAAAGTATTCATATAGTATTTTTTTTTTCTGCTGCCACACTCCAGTTGTAAAACACATTACCCTCTCTGTTCATGGCAAACAGGCCTGAGTGACTCGAATAGACTAAACTCATTACACATGATATTTTAGCTTTTCAGTCATATTCAGAAGAAAAATGTAAATTTTACAAATAGAATTTTCCAGTATATTAAGGTCATAGATCAGTGGTTTATGGAACAAAATCTTTTTATAATAAGCTTTGTGGTACATTATGTATCATCCTATAGCGAAAATGAATTGTAACGTCATCCAACCATTCAGATAGAAAACTCACAGGTGTCAGTGATACTAAACCCAACAGTTAAACTAAGGGCACTTGTCCTGTACCTGTCCTGTACCAGTCCTGTACCTGTCGTGTACCTGTCATGTACCTGTCCTGTACAAGTCCTGTACCTGTCCTGTACCAGTTCTGTACCTGTCCTGTACCTGTCCTGTACCTGTCCTGTACCAGTTCTGTACCTGTCCTGTTCCTGTCCTGTACCAGTCCTGTACCAGTCCTGTACCTGTCCTGTACCTGTCCTGTACCTGTCCTGTACCTGTACTGTACCAGTGATGTACCTGTGATGTACCAGTGATGTACCAGTGATGTACCAGTCCTGTACCTGTCCTGTACCAGTCCTGTACCTGTACTGTACCAGTCCTGTACCAGTCCTGTACCAGTCCTGTACCAGTGATGTACCAGTCATGTACCAGTCATGTACCAGTCCTGTACCAGTCCTGAACCTGTCCTGTTGTGTACCAGTGATGTACCTGTCCGGTTATGTAACTTTGATGTACCTGTCCGGTTATGTAACTTTGATGTACGTGTCCTGTGGTGTATTACTTTGATGTACCTGTCCTGTGGTATATTACTTTGATGTACCTGTCCTATGGTGTACCTGTGATGTAACTTTGATGTACCTGTCCTGTGGTGTATTACTTTGATGTACCAGTCCTGTACCTGTCCTGTACCAGTCAGGTACCTGTCCTGTACCAGTCAGGTACCTGTCCTGTACCAGTCCTGTACCAGTCCTGTACCAGTGATGTACCAGTCCTGTACCTGTCCTGTACCAGTCCTGTACCTGTCCTGTACCAGTCCTGTACCAGTCCTGTACCTGTCCTGTACCAGTCCTGTACCTGTCCTGTACCAGTCCTGTACCAGTCCTGTACCAGTCCTGTTGTGTACCAGTGATGTACCTGTCCGGTTATGTAACTTACTTTGATGTACCTGTCCTATGGTGTACCTGTGATGTAACTTTGATGTACCTGTCCTGTGGTGTATTACTTTGATGTACCTGTCCTGTGGTATATTACTTTGATGTACCTGTCCTATGGTGTACCTGTGATGTAACTTTGATGTACCTGTCCTGTGGTGTATTACTTTGATGTACCTGTCCTGTGGTGTATTACTTTGATGTACCTGTCCTGTGGTGTATTACTTTGATGTACCTGTCCTGTGGTATACCTGTGATGTAACTATGATGTACCTGTCCTGTGGTGTATTACTTTGATGTACCTGTCCTGTGGTATATTACTTTGATGTACCTGTCCTATGGTGTACCTGTGATGTAACTTTGATGTACCTGTCCTGTGGTGTATTACTTTGATGTACCTGTCCTGTGGTGTACCTGTGATGTAACTTTGATGTACCTGTCCTGTGGTATAATACTTTGATGTACCTGTCCTGTGGTGTACCTGTGATGTAACTTTGATGTACCTGTCCTGTGGTGTACCTGTGATGTAACTTTAATGTACCTGTCCTGTGGTGTATTACTTTGATGTACCTGTCCTGTGATGTACCTGTGATGTAACTATGATGTACCTGTCCTGTGGTGTATTACTTTGATGTACCTGTCCTGTGATGTACCTGTGATGTAACTTTGATGTACGTGTCCTGTGGTGTACCTGTGATATGGTATACCTGTGGTGTACCTGTCCTGTGCTATACCTGAAGTGTACCTGTGGTGTACCTATCCTGTGGTGTACCTGTCCTGTGCTATACCTGTGGTGTACCTGTGGTGTACCAAACCTGTGATCTTTGCTACAAATTATACAGGAAGTTTTACTTCAGTTCAATCTTTCACCATCACCATGCCACAATAAATGTGACTGTCGTTTTGGCGTGGCTGGATCACCCTTATCAGTGGCCTTTATCCTTATTGAGGCACTAATAAGTACAAGATTAACTTGAATATGTCAGAAGAGGGTAGTCGAGTTTGATCCCAGCTTTCACCACATACTGAGTCATAATTGTATCTGGTATTACAGTAGATTAGAAGTCCTTTACGTAAAACTTTAATCCTGAAATCTACCTTGAAATCAAACATATTACTTTCTCTTTCTGAATAGAGGAAGAGCTAGGATACTACTGCAAACTTTATGATATTGGAAAAGATTCCCGCATAGCTTCTTTCTTTTAAACAGAAAATAAATTAACAAGTCTGAAAATGACCTGATAATTTAACTTAATTCAAAATAATAAGTATCCTACTTACTGATATAAAACTCTTCAGTACATTCATAAATAAATGACTGGGAATGAGTAGAGGATACAATATTTCCACACAATGCCAATGATGTCGATTATTTAGATGTTTTAGGAAGATGCTGATTATTCAGAATTAGTGAGGTATCCCTGAGGGATACTAATCCCCCTATATATATATAGCTATCAGTTCATTGTCCAGGGACTGATTTGTGATTTCCAGTAATAAAAGGCAACATTGACCTCTGATCTTTTGATCCGACAAGAAGGCATGATTTAAAGGTAAAAAGTGCAGGTGTGTGCCATATTACAGCAATAAAGCTGTCTTAGAGTGGTTCACAAATAATCGTCTGGTTATTGAGCCTTCAGCAACCAGACAATGTCATTCTTAACTCCCTGATGAGCATACAGCCGGAGCTGCCATTTTGGCCCTATCCACACCTGTACAAACTATTTCTTCCACTGCCCTACCATGTATTCATCTATAGCGAGTCACTGGAGCAAGTATCTTGTACAAGGTTACAACAGTGATAGGCCTCAAACTAGTGATCCTTTGATCATTTCGCCCTGCATCCTTACCATTAGACCACCATGCCTCCGTCATCTGCTCAGGAAGGACTGAGGGTACGTGGTTCACTAATGTTAACATTTTTCTAACCATATATACATGTACTGTCTGCATGAGTCTGCATCCAACATACCAAAACCAAAATTAGGCTTTCTGACTTCTCACCAAACCTCGCGTAAACTTCAATTTTTGAAGGTTTGTTTACATTGGTAACCAACACATAGAATTGTACGGAAAGATCTTAGGTTATTCTATCTTATCATATGCATTTTCTCTTATTTCTCTTGATGGTTGTTACATATAGTTTGGCTTCAAAATGAATATGTTGAGTGAAGCATGTCCAGTTGTTCTTGAACATATCAGTTTTATCCATTATATGTGTAAAGTGGGGACTTGTTAATTAAACATATACATAGCCGAATATTTTATTTCGTGAATTAATCAATCTTGTTTTAAGCGCCAAAATCAATATCTAGTACAATTTTTTAATGTTCCACATCCCATCTACCTTAAAGCTTATTGTGCATAGAAATACACACTTCCATTTGGTTACAATCTGCAACATGCACGAGATGGGAGAAAGTAATGAGGCCAAATGAGTTATGTTCATTTCCTGTTACCATCGGGGAAAATTTCACCTAATAAGTGCACCTGTCCCTAAAAGTACACTACCACCAGGGGAAGATAACGGCCACTACCACCAGGGGAAGATAACGGCCACTACCACCAGGGGAAAATAACGGCCACTACCACCAGGGGAAAATAACGGCCACTACCACCAGGGGAAAATAACGGCCACTACCACCAGGGAAATACGGCCACTACCACCAGGGGAAATAACGGCCACTAACACCAGGGGAAAATAACGGCCACTACCACCAGGGGAAAATACGGCCACTACCACCCACTACCACAGGGGAAAATAACGGCCACTACCACCAGGTGGAAAATAACGGCCACTACCACCAGGGGAAAATAACGGCCACTACCCACCAGGGGAAAATAACGGCCACTACCACCAGGGGAAATAACGGCCACTACCACCAGGGGAAAATAACGGCCACTACCACCAGGGGAAAATAACGGCCACTACCACCAGGGGAAAATAACGGCCACTACCACCAGGGGAAAATAACGGCCACTACCACCAGGGGAAAATAACGGCCACTACCACCAGGGGAAAATAACGGCCACTACCACCAGGGGAAAATAACGGCCACTACCACCAGGGGAAAATAACGGCCACTACCACCAGGGAAAATAACGGCCACTACCACCAGGGGAAAATAACGGCTATGATTAATTAAACTTCATACAAATTATTCACTGATATGGCAACACTGTCTGATAACTCTTCGGAAAAAAATGTTCCCCAGAAGCAATAAAGACATTCTATTTCCAATAGAAAAACCTGAATCCTGATTTAACATTCCATGCCAACCCCTTTCCTGTTTATGTCAAGGCATCATCTACATATTTGGCTCCAATATGTATAGAATGGTGACCATCACCGAAACAGTGTTATATTGAAAATTACCTTGGAAAGTTTAGGGCAAGCACAAAACTTAGGATTGGTAAGTGAATAGGAAACAAACAACATTTTATATTTTGCCTTATTAGTTTTGTTAATATGTGAATGTACTGCTCATGCAAATGCCTGAATAATCATTTGACCTCTGACATAACGCACTGCAGGATTGGATATGTATAACCTATAGAAGCACAAACATGTTTATTGATAAACATTTTGGTGCTTTTTCCCCAGGTTATAACCAACCAAATGTCTGGGCCTTTGGTAAATCAGAAGTAGTGTGAGTGTTTCAATAAGATAGACCCCTGTGACCTTGAATATGGGTCAAGGTTATAACTTTTCACAAACTTTGTCAAGCTCCATCCTAGGAGCCTAACAACAAAATAACAAGTGTAACATGGTAATTACTTGTAAGTGTAATAAATGTGTATTGTATAATAATTATGTTTTAAAGTGTTAGTGTAATTAAATGTAAGTGTAAATATAACAGTGCAATTGTAATTAATCTGTAATCATATGTTAAGTGTCGTAATTATGTGTAATATAGGTTATTGCATAATTATTACAGTTTTAACTTTTGATGATAACATGTTGGAGATGCAAAATAAAGGGAGACCACTAATCATGAATGAGGAATTACTTTGAATTACAACTACATGTATAGTATTCTGGGCAAAACACAATAAAAATCAAATCCAATTCAAGCTTCATTGTTTTACTTTGCGGAATAAACAACCATATAAAAGCTGTCAGTGTAAAAAAATGCTTAATTCAGTATTCACCAATGCTAATAATACAGCAAACAGGCACACAACCTAGACATAAAATGCTGCTAAGCCTGAGAAAGAGAGAGGCACAATATAGGTATAAACACAAGGTAGTCTTCACACTTTTCACTCTACTTTTAAATGAAATTCTCTCCACACAAAACACATTTCTACCTGTGCTATCTCGAATGAAATACAAAATATCACTTAAATATTCTTGCATAATATAGATTTTTATTCCTGATATGAATTTTCCCCTTTATATACATTTCGCCTCATCCTATAAAATTATGCTAATTTTGATTCGAGCCAGGTTAAATGGGGGATATATGTAAATCATACTGCCATCAGAGAAAGCAGTGGCCTTAACATGCTGTAACTACTGGTAGTGGGATTCTAATGCTTGTTACACAACTCATAACACCCTTATTTATGACAGAGACTAGGCTATGTAAAACAGGTACCAGAGATTGATGATAGGCAAAAAAAATCATTTTTCTATAACAATTTCATGTTTTGAAAGTGATAACTGCTATTGTTTAACATAATACTCCAGAGGATCTTAATTATGCTTTGAAATTAGAATGCATTAAGTAGTTCATGAATAATTTTTGTTTATCATAACTTAAGAACATTTACGCAATGTGTAACTGTATACTGTCAGATAATATATCTTGTCTATGACATCATAAAAATGAAATCTGCACCAATAAAAATGTCCAACCCAATGTAATCAGTTCCTTCCGTACTGTAGTATAATGTTACCAGTATTTATCTCCACCCATACTGTAGTATAATGTTACCAGTATCTATCTCCACCCATACTGTAGAATAATGTTACCAGTATCTATCTCCACCCATACCTTAGAATAATGTTACCAGTATCTATCTCCACCCATACCTTAGAATAATGTTACCAGTATCTATCTCCACCCATACCTTAGAATAATGTTACCAGTATTTATCTCCACCCATACCTGTAGAATAATGTTACCAGTATTTATCTCCACCCATACTGTAGAATAATGTTACCAGTATTTATCTCCACCCATACCTTAGAATAATGTTACCAGTATTTATCTCCACCCATACTGTAGAATAATGTTACCAGTATTTATCTCCACCCATACTGTAGTATAATGTTACCAGTATTTATCTCCACCCATACTGTAGAATAATGTTACCAGTATTTATCTCCACCCATACTGTAGTATAATGTTACCAGTATCTATCTCCACCCATACTGTAGTATAATGTTACCAGTATCTATCTCCACCCATACTGTAGTATAATGTTACCAGTATCTATCTCCACCCATACTGTAGTATAATGTTACCAGTATTTATCTCCACCCATACTGTAGAATAATGTTACCAGTATCTATCTCCACCCATACTGTAGTATAATGTTACCAGTATCTATCTCCACCCATACTGTAGAATAATGTTACCAGTATTTATCTCCACCCATACCTTAGAATAATGTTACCAGTATTTATCTCCACCCATACTGTAGTATAATGTTACCAGTATTTACCTCCACCCATACTGTAGTATAATGTTACCAGTATTTATCTCCACCCATACTGTAGTATAATGTTACCAGTATTTATCTCCACCCATACTGTAGTATAATGTTACCAGTATCTATCTCCACCCATACTGTAGTATAATGTTACCAGTATTTATCTCCACCCATACTGTAGAATAATGTTACCAGTATCTATCTCCACCCATACCTTAGAATAATGTTACCAGTATTTATCTCCACCCATACTGTAGTATAATGTTACCAGTATTTATCTCCACCCATACTGTAGTATAATGTTACCAGTATCTATCTCCACCCATACCTTAGAATAATGTTACCAGTATTTATCTCCACCCATACCTGTAGAATAATGTTACCAGTATTTATCTCCACCCATACTGTAGTATAATGTTACCAGTATTTATCTCCACCCATACTGTAGTATAATGTTACCAGTATCTATCTCCACCCATACTGTAGTATAATGTTACCAGTATCTATCTCCACCCATACTGTAGTATAATGTTACCAGTATTTATCTCCACCCATACTGTAGTATAATGTTACCAGTATTTATCTCCACCCATACTGTAGTATAATGTTACCAGTATCTATCTCCACCCATACTGTAGTATAATGTTACCAGTATCTATCTCCACCCATACTGTAGTATAATGTTACCAGTATTTATCTCCACCCATACTGTAGAATAATGTTACCAGTATTTATCTCCACTCATACTGTAGAATAATGTTACCAGTATTTATCTCCACCCATACTGTAGAATAATGTTACCAGTATTTATCTCCACCCATACTGTAGAATAATGTTACCAGTATTTATCTCCACTCATACTGTAGTATAATGTTACCAGTATCTATCTCCACCCATACTGTAGTATAATGTTACCAGTATTTATCTCCACCCATACTGTAGTATAATGTTACCAGTATTTATCTCCACCCATACTGTAGTATAATGTTACCAGTATCTATCTCCACCCATACTGTAGTATAATGTTACCAGTATCTATCTCCACCCATACTGTAGTATAATGTTACCAGTATCTATCTCCACCCATACTGTAGTATAATGTTACCAGTATCTATCTCCACCCATACTGTAGAATTAAGTTACCAGTATTTATTTATTAGCATGGTAAATAAATATATTTGATTTTTAAACCCACACATTTACTTTATTGAAATTCATACTCGAAACTTGATGTTAGTTTGATAGCAAAGCCAATACAGGATCAGACAAAATACTTAACATTTCAGGTATGAAATGGAATTTACCTGGTAAAACCTGGTATTGTAAGCGTAAACAATTCAGGCATGGCATGGAAGGAATATTTTCTAACTACCTGATAAAACTTGGTATACCTGGTGTGACATGGAAAGAACACTTTTTCAACCCTACCAAACAAATATTTGTCTCACAAAAGTGTAAACATTTTCCTTACTTTGCCTGTTAAAAATAAGGCTTACAAAAAGTGTAATCAATTTAGAGGGGATATTTCCCAACCCTTCCTGGATTACCATAAGTTTAGCTACCTTGATATATATGTATTCACATACAGTCTTAATCAAAACAATCATTATGTCTGGCAAGATATGAAAAATATGTAAATACAAAAAGTACTTGGATAAACAATTAAAATATTCCAAATAGTATAATACATGTTATTGTCATTGTGTATATAAAAAAAAATTTAAAATAACTTTGCACTATTATAAAACAGATATTGCAGCATTTCCCCCTATGATGCATCAGGCTATAATACAGTTGACCACAATTTCTACACTTCTCTAAATTTTCTTGACCACAATTTCTACACTTCTCTAAATTTTCTATCATGATTACATTTACAGTAGTAAGATTTTAATTACTGGGTTCTTTAATTGAAATAGGTATTTTGATTTCGATAACTTTCAAAGATCATCCAATAAAAGTGTGCATGAGTATCCTAAATGTCATTCATACATGGGATAATTTCCCCTAACAATAACTGGTAAAAACATGTCATATCTTTACATTGACATTTGTCAGGCTGTCAGTGCTATACAAAAAAATGTCAATCAGCCAGCAATGAGCTGTGACTGATAAACTGTACATACCATGTATTTATTGTAACATCACAACCAAGTGTTTTATTGTGCTGCTTTAGTAAGCATTGCTAACATGATATTACAGTCAACTGGTGATTAGTCAACACCTATTAGTGCCAACATAGCATGTTTCAATAACACCCTGCTGAAGTGTCACAGAAAACTTCCAACTCGGCAACTAAAATGCACTAATGCTAAGGTAAAGGGTACCATTCAAAACATTATACCTATCAAAAATATTATTTTCAGAAAGCAATGTTTTACAAAAATATATATATTGCAGAAATTTCTGTTGAAATTTAGAAAATAAAATAAAAGGGGAAAAAATTCCATCAATATTTACAGAAGGTGAACTGTGATATTTGAATGACAACACATAAACTGATTAATATTACATATTCAGAACTTAGACCTACATAAAATATCAATACCATAAAGGGGAAGTAACTCTAAGCAAAACAAAAAAAATATTGCCATATAAAAAGGATGGTTTTAGTTTTGAATTATTAAGTGTCCTATCAACAGCAAAGGTCATTTAAGGACAGCATATCAAAGAGAGAAAAAATACTTTTGTAGTAGAATTATTCTACATGATTAGAACTGGTATGGTGATACCCTCTACCTTAAATGTTTAGTTAAACATGTGATTCTTACATTTGTTTTCGGTGATTATGTTAGAAGTACTGGAGTGTATAAAAGTTTAAAAAAAATTTTGTTAAAACAATTCTTTTTTAAAATAGAAAACCTTGCAACAGTCTATATTTTTCTTACTCAATTCAGAGACAGACTTACACATTAATCATATCTCTGTTTAAAAGTTTACTCTTACTTAAGCATATTAGTGGGGAAAAAACCCTTGATTTTTAACATACATTTTGAAACCAAGATCACTGCATATTTCAATGATCTTTCAGATTAAACTTTGACAGATTCTAAACAAAAATTACAGTGTATCTGTAAAATGTAAGAGATCACATCCCAAGAAACATTTCGAAATGTTATTTAAAGAAAAACAACAACAAAAACATTAATGAATTAGGTAAATATAAAAGCAAAACTAGAAAAGTTAAATGTTAATGTACAAACTCACTGCAGATCAAATTAAACCATGCGGTGTACAGGTCCATGCAGGAAATTGATGAGTACATCATATTAATCATTGGACAGATTTGGCTTTGAAGCAGTATAGAGTGACCATAGCTACACAAGTCTTGGCACTGCATTCAATATCTAAGTCAATGTCAAAGCAAGAATTACAAATTGTCCCTGGCAAGCATATACATAAGGCTCACTCGGCAAACTACAAGGTCACTTACTCGATTTCCTTCCCTTCAGAAAAGAAAAACCACTTTTCCCCTTGGACTTAAAAGCAGAACTTTCTGTGTCCTTAAGATGGGAAGGTGTGTCCTTTTTCAAAGATGTTGTTCTCTTAGGTTTTTCTGGGACAGGAGGGGCCTTTTTGGTACCCTTCTGACCTTCAGATTTGTCTGGTACAGAAGGGTTCTCTTTGGAACCCTTCTGACGAGACTTTGAGGATTCCTGCCTGGCACTCTTACCCTTCTCAGCAGAGTAACTACCCTCAGATGACACAGAGCTCGCCCTGGAAGAGTTTGAGCCTGTTTTCTCCGAGGATCTTCTCCCACTCATAGAATCTCCTGATATTTCACTTCCTGGTTGGCCACTCTCCCTATCTCCAAACATTGCCTTTGATAAAGGTGACTGTCCTTTTCGTGGGGACAGTGGCTTGCCTCCTGGTGATTGTGGTGTACTTCCACTCGTTGATTTACCTCCCCTTGGTGATGAGGGTATAGTAAGTTTCGGTGATTTACTATTTTGTGGTGATGGTGGTGTTTTACCAACTTTTGGTGAAAGTGGTCTGTTACGTCTTGGCGGTGGTGTCTTTGTAGTCTTTGGTGAAGGGGGTTTCCCTGTTTTAGGTGAAGGGGGTTTCGCTGTTTTTGGTGAAGGGGGTTTCGCTGCCTTTTGCTGGTCAGATTTCAGATTAGTTTTTGTTTCTTCAATAGCAGTTGCGATTTCTCCCATACCAATATCTTCTAATTTAGAAGATACTAGTGATGCCAGTGAAGGACTGTCAGGGACTAACTCCAGTCCTTCTTCGGTTTTTTCTGGAGGTGGAATCTGTACCATAAGTTTTCTTTTGGGAGGTTCCACTTTGTTCTCCTGTTCCCCTTTTTTATCTGTCTGCATTACTGTAGAATACCGTGTTTCCAGTACTTTGGTATCCAGTTGAATTCCTTCAGAAGGTTGTGCCTCCTGTCTTACATCATTCATCTGTAATGCAATTTGTCCTGTCTGTGATACTGTAGATGTTTGTACCTCATCTCCATCAAAACTGGTCTCCACATAAACAGACTTTTCCTCACCCGAATTAAAATCGGAAGAAACTTTCCTGGAAAATGTGATATCAGCTGTGGGCTGGATGAATGGATTTTCCCTCTCCAAAGGTGCCTGTTCTGAAAATGTTTTACTGGAAACTTCTTCCTTATCATTTGGACTTAAACCACTGCTGAATTTGGCCTCAAATTTTGCAGCATCAGAAATTATTTTGTTCACCAAACTGGATGTTTCGTTTCTGCCTGAGGAGTCAGTTGAAGTCTCCAGTTTAGATCTGATGCTGTCAACTTTCTTTGTTTTCTTTGCTATGTTCCTTGCACTTAATCGAGATGAAGACTGTCTTATGATTTCTGACCTCAGACTTCTACTGTCCAATACACTTAGGTCTACAGCATCATCTTTATTTACTTTAGCCATATCTCTGGTAGTGCCTTTTTTGTCCAATACATTATGTTTTACCACATCAGTCTGTACAGTTAAGTCTCCAGTGCCCTTACGTTCATCCTTTGGTGATTTTGGATTCAGGCTGCTGGATAAAGTTCTAGGCTTTGATGACGTAGATATCTCACATTTCTTTGAGAAAGATTCTTGTTGACCCACTTTGACATTGACATCTTTGCGAATAAAAGGGTTGTCCTTTAATCTATTGAGAGGTTCTTTAACAATCTCTTGCTTTCCATTGTTCATTTTCATCTGTTTGGCAAATACAGCATTACACTCCTGTACAAGTTCCATCTTCTCAGTTGTTCGAGGAGAAGTAGGTGATTTTGGAGAAGTTGGCATCTGCAGTTGAGATGTTGCCTTCCTTTTGGGCAACAAAGCTGGTGGAGGTGACTTAACATTACCTTTGTTGCTATGGCTACCAAGACTCGCCATTCCAGAAAGAGACGAACGTGGTGAAGTAACATTTGATGAAGCCAGCATGGTTGACTCTTTAGTGTCCATGTTACGTTCCTGTGCTCTAGGAGATGTTGGTCCAACTGTCATTGTCAATAGAGTACTGCTACTCCCAGTAGGAACCTTACCTGGGGATAATGGCCCTGGGGCAGTGGACTTGGCAATCACGGTTTCAATAGTTTTGACATTTTCAATCCCATGTCCCTTATCAGAAGGCATTTCTGCATCTGTAGTATCAGTCTTCTGTAGAATCTTGTTGAAGTTAAATCTAGATGATTCAAGAGAAGCAGTATTTTGTCCACTTGTATGAAAATCATATCCATCACCTTCAGACACGATTGAAGAGGGTCTTGATGAAGGTCTTGTAGAGCCATGCTTTGTACGGCGCTTAGGAAGTGTTTGAGGAGGAACCTTTTTCCCTGGACCCTGAGAAGTAAAGGTTATTTCACTAGCAGCAGAAATGTTTGACCAAGTGTTCATAGTTTCGTTTGTTGTGGTATGATCTTCGTTCATTGTGTTATGACCTGTGTTTGTTGTGGTATGACCTTCAACACTTTGGATGATTTTAGTAACGATGGAGTTCTGAATTGATACATTTGTGAGACTGTCTTCTTTTTCAGTGGTAGAACCAATTGATACATTTGCGAGACTGTCTTCTTTTTCAGCGGTAGAACAATCAACTTTAGCTGACAGTTTTTCCTTTGTGTGTACTGAAGATTCTGTGGGATGTTCATTGATAACAGTGTCCTCTTTAGATTCCACTATCACAGAAACATCCTCAGTGGTATTAGATAATTGCCCGCCTCCAAGTTTCACTTGTTCTGGGGCAACAAGTTCATGTTTCACCTCCTCAGCAACAGCATATTCTGGTGTGAGTTTATCAGTTACAATGCGAACAGGGTCCACTTTTAAAACAGCCCTATGCTCCTCTTGTTTAGATGAAAGATGTTCCAGTTTAATTTGTTCCGATGAATGATGTTCATGCTTTATTTGTTCACGCTTTATTTGTTCACATGAGATATTTTCCAGTTCAACTTGTTCAGATGAGAGAAGTTTTGATTTCACTTGTTCCAGTAAAACTTTTCCTTCAGGTTTTCCTTGATCAAAATATTCCGTTTTCAGTTGATCCAGATCTAGATTAGTGTCAAGTTCATTTACAATCTGAGTACCATTTTCCCTTACACTGACATTATACTGGGCACTATGATCAGCTGTGGCAGGGCTTGCCTGTATCCCAAACTCCTTGCTGTCAGGAGCTAGTTGTGTATCTGTCTGTGTCCACTTGTCCACTTTCAGCGGCAGTGTTTGGACATGAGCACTGACTTTGTCTGCGGTCAGACATGCTTCCATTTCGGTCTGAATGGATATTTCTGTAGTACAAACAACGTTCATCTGAACAGATGTGTCTGACCTTGGTACTATTTCCTGTATTTGATTCACACCAAGTTTCTTTGATTCATTGTTATTTTCCTCATCTTTTAAATCCATTTCCTTCACTGCAATGAATTCATCATACAGACATACACTTTCCTCACTTTGCATATACATTTCCTGTTGTTTGACATCATCTTCCTCTCCATCAAATTCCGGCATTTGTCCAGGTGTATCTTCCTTTTCATACCTCAGTAATTCTTCCTCTCGCTTGTAAACAACGTGTCCTTCCATATCGACAGAATTCTGTTCGTCGATATCCAGTGACATTCCTGTAGTGGCTGCTAATTCACTGAAGATATCCATTGTATCACTTTCATCTGATGTTTCAGTACTTTTTTTCTCGTTTTTGATATTTGCATCCAGAACACTTTGCCTGTATTTTATATCATAGTCGTGATCACTGTGTTTTGCTGTGCTATCATCAGAGGCAGTAGCAAAGTCATCTTCACTCAAAGTACCGGTGTCAGAAAATGTCACACCATTTACATCCCCATTTGAGATGGACTCTTCATTTCCTGAAACCATGTCAATGCTTTTTGCTGTTTGTTGTACATCACTCCGAGTCTCACTGGAATCTGCGCTGAAGCCATGAAGAAGCGAATTAAATTTACTCCTCAACCATGATGTTTGTTCTTGACCACTCCCCGCTTCATGTGATTCTATGGTCGACTTACTATTTATTACAGTCTCCGATTCAACGTTTGTTTCTACAGTGGGGGTCTCTTCTAAAACTTCAGCAGATATTTGATAAACTTCTTTTTCTGCCTGAATATCAGTTTGTGAGCTCTCCTCTGCCTGAATGTATTTTTCCTCCTCCTCCTTGTTCTCTGCCTGAATGTATTTTTCCTCTTCCTCCTTGTTCTCTGCCTGAATGTAAATCTCTTTATCCCTTGTCTGAATTTTGCTTTCAACCATCTGAATACTTTCTGTAATCCCACCAATTTTGTCTTCTGAAGGTGAAATTTGAGTTTCTTCATTTTCACAATCCTTAGTTATATCCTGTTTATCGTCTTCAGCAAGTGGAAAGTCAATGTCTGTTTCTAAAACAGGTTTACCAGGGACCTTTTTTGTAATTTCCTTCTCAGCCACCTTTTCAATGTTCTTCTGCCCTTTCTTGCCTTTAGATTTTTTACCTTTGGATTTTTTCTTACCCTTTTTAGATTCTGTTTGCTTCCCATTTGTTGCTTTTTGTTGTTCTGTAACCATTGCTTCATTTCTCTCGATAATGTTCAATTCTTGAACCACATTTACCATCTCTGAACTTTGACTTTGCTGTTCATTGTGATGGAATAAAATGTCTTCTGTCTTATTTCCTTGTAATAAATCAGCTTTTGATCTACTTTCTTCCAGTTTTGAGCTATTTATGACAATACTGTCTCCACGGAAACTGTTCTCTGTATTGTCATCCTCCTTTGTCTGTTCATACTCCAAACCTACTTCTACATTTCTCATTGTTTCTACTGCTGCAGAATGTTCTTGGTCAAAAGATTCTGTATTTTCTCCTTTGACCGTGTCCTCATTTTTACTCATGTCTACATCAACACTTCCAGTAATCACCTCTGAACCTGCAGTTGTTACTGCAGGATTAGGCTGTTGGCTCATCTCTGAACCATCCGAAGAATCCTCACCATTGGTGTAAGATTGCTGAATAGCCTGCTGACCTTGATGCCTCTTCCTCTTGGTTTCCCTCTGTTGACCATTTGGAGTTGTCTCCTCTAATTCCATGCTTTTGTTTTCTGTTCCATATAACATTGATGACAGAGTTGGTTTTTCTTTGCTGTTGAGAAGTCTACTAGAGACCTTGTTCCTTACAGTTTCATAATTTTTGTTTTCCCTAATTTTGGTTGAATGAATGTCTGAACTACCAAACAAACTGTCTAGTTTTTGGTCAAGTGATGATTGAGCTGAAACTGTACCAACATCCTCAGAGATATCATTGTAATCAAAGTCATAACCTTCAGTTCTGCTTGAAATTGTATCCTGTGCAGTTTCATACATTTTATTTTCCGGCACATTGGTTGACAAAACATCTGGAACAGCAAATAAATTGTCCAGTTTTTTGTCAAGTGTTGACTGAGCAGAAGTATTTCTCATGCCAGGGTCCTTCCTGGGAGCAGAGCCATAACTTTCATTATCTAGCATTCTTGTTGACAGAACATCTGGTATGCGGAATGATTCGTCTCTTTTTTGCTCCAAAATGGAGCCTGATGATAGTTTCCTTACATTAGGGTCCTCAGTTCTTCTTCTTGTGATAACAATCTGATCTGATCTGTTCCTTATCGAGGGAGTCTCTGTCCTTAGTGATCGAGATGTAAATGCAGGTCTATTTGAAATTGTAGCAGGCGTATTGAATAACTCCTCCAGTTTTCTTTCAGTCTCTGTACTTATACCAATTTTTTTCCGTTCTGAAGGTAGAGATGTTAACGAAGCGCTTGGAGCATTCCTAGCTGTGTAATCTCTAGAGGAAAGGCCTCTTTGAGTATAAGATGATTCACTCAGACTGTATGAATCTGTTTTAGATGTATATCGGTCACTATACCTAGGAGTTGTGCTGGACATGGTCCTACTGCCCCCACGTTCATATACACGTCTATCAGATGAGACTGAAGTACTCTCATCGCTAGCTCTCGAGGATGAAAATAAATTGTCAAGAGCAGACTCAATCCGTTTTTGTCTCTCCTGATTGGCTGAAAACTTATCTGTAAGATGCATTGAGTCCAGCCTTGAGATCTTTGGATCAGTGTAATCAATTGATGAAAGACCTGATCCTTGTACTGATTCTTGTTGAGATGAAAAGGAACGTAACAAAGGTTGTCTACCCCTATCTCTGGAGAATGATTTCCGTATTGTGCTTCCGTTATGAGGATTCTCAAATGTTTCACCATAATTCATTCCAAGAAATTCAGGGTCATATGAAGGAAACATGCTGATATCTACACCACTATCCTCTGTAGCATCTCTGCTGTCTCCTCCCTTTAAGGAAGGATCGTCATAGTCTGCCCCACCCGATGACCATGCCCTAGAGAGGGAAAATGATTGTAATGTTCCATCAGTTCTGGGTGAGGTTTTGTTTGTATATGCACCAATATCTCCAAACAAGCTTCTTTTGAAATCCTCAATGTTTTCATCATCCTCATTGTAACTATCCTCTCCCTCTTTCCAATATTCATCAACTGCCCCTGTTGGATTGGACATGTTTTGTTCAGTGGACTCAAAAGCCGACAGTGCTGCATCGGACACTGTTGTAGCACTGCGTGACCTTAACAAATGTTTTGGTCGGTAGTCTCCCTCCTCATCAGAAAGCGATGATGACCTGGTTTTTCGTGGCTCTGTCTGATACGACTGTGATGAATAGGATTTAGGTTTGACACCTCCAAGGTGATTGATTCGGCCTAAACTCCCATACACACTGGGAGATGTTTCTGAAGAAAAGTTACTATAGGATCGTCGTGTTGGAGATATAGGTGTTCCAGATTTTTCTCCAGTCAGAGATCTAAGTTTCTGATATCCCTGAAGCCTCAGCTTTTCTATTTTCTTGAGTCGCTCAAGCCTGTCGTTTGTGTTGTCCCCTGTATGCTGGGCCAAATCATTCAAGGCTTTTGTATGTTCATGGGATCTAGACATATTCAAAATTCTGTATCAAATTACTCCTGGTAGTGTCAAATGTGTTCATACCTTTGAAGTACTGCACGATTGTCTCCCATAACAGAAGATTTCCCTTCGTACTTATGCAAACATGTCGGTTTGATTAAAAGCACTTCCAGTTGATTATCATAAAATCACATTACACGTTTACCATGTAACAGATTTATAATGTCTACCGTTAAATGTCCACTGTAAACCGTGTAGCCAAGTTGGACAGATCTGTTGTGTATTGCCAAATACTACTTCCTGTTAAACACATGGAGCAAGATAATATATTCCAGCTTGTGTTTCACCAATAACAGGCCTGGCTGTATACACATCTATTTGTAACCCCTCACCAACTTACTAGTGTGTATATGCCAGGTATTAAAGTTGTTCGACTAGTTTAAAGTCTCCTCACCTCGTTGTCAACTGAACTGTGACCAAACGTCCAACTCCATTCCAAATAACATTCTCGCACTGCAAAAAGTGCAAGTCCGCTCCTATACATAGAAAATACTGCCTACACAGCTAGTATCTGGTTGTGTTATCTGGTTGTGTTGTCTGGTGGTGGGACGTTTACCTGTACACCTAGCTAACACTACAAAAATGGCTACTTGAGTGGGAACTATGCAAAACCGGTCTATAATTGATAAGCCTACATCACCTGCCATCAAAAACCTGTTTGTATTAAATCAATATATGTAATCACCCCTTGAGGGGCTCCCTAGGGCTTCAGCCTATAATAAGTATGGTGGGATGACATAATTATCTGGTTAGTCATCAAGCTATTCTGTACAGAATTGGTGTATCAACTATTAGCTTGGTTTGTTTTTATTTAAGGTCTTATAACAGCAAGGGTCATTTAAGGACATGCCAGGTTTTGGAGGTGGAGGAAACCCAGAGAAAAACCACCGGCCTACAGTCAGTACCTTGCAACTGCCCCACCTAGGTTTCAAACTCGCAACCCAGAGGTGGAGGGCTAGTGATAAAGTGATTCATTAGTTACAATTTCATTCATTGTATACAGGTAAAGGTAAATAAATCAAAACATTGTTTGAGCAGGTAATTAAAGTGATGTACTTATTATCACCATGGTTGATATTCTTTCTTTTTTATCTTCAAATACATTTTCTTTATAGTATCACTTTTGCTTTATTTTCAATTATCTCTCAATCTACTTTATTTTCAGAAGGTACATTTAAATTCTTTTCAACTGTCTCTGATTTACCCATCATATTCCCTTTGTTTTTGTGTCTCTTATTGCTCTTGATTTTCTTTCTTTCATTCTCTTTTATTTTCTTTTGTCCTCTTTCCCCTTTACTTTCATTATCTGGTAATCTCTTATTCCCTTTATTTCCTTTAGTCTCTCATTCCCTTTATTTTCATTCTCTCATTCCCTTTACTTTCATTAGTCTAGCTCTCATTACCCTTTAATTTTCAGTAGTACCGTATTTCATTTCCATTAATTTTCAGTAGTATCTCATTTCCATTAATTTTCAGTAGTATCTCACTTCCATTAATTTTCAGTAGTATCTCACTTCCATTAATTTTCAGTAGTATCTCACTTCCATTAATTTTCAGTAGTATCTCACTTCCATTAATTTTCAGTAGTATCTCACTTCCATTAATTTTCAGTAGTATCTCATTTCCATTAATTTTCAGTAGTATCTCATTTCCATTAATTTTCAGTAGTATCTCATTTCCATTAATTTTCAGTTGTCTCTCAATCCCCAATTTCCAATTGTGTTGTTATTACTGTATATATACCTAACATCACACAGAACATTGTCATAGGGTTAATAGAAGGTGTGATAATTGTGTATTAAGTCATGACAAGACCCTGCCACTACATCACCGAAACTTTTTTTCTTTAATAAACCTTATTAAATACATGTATGTGACTGAAATTAGATCACTGAAGAAACTCGAAAAAATGTTTTGAACAAATTGTTGTTGGACAATTCAACAAGAGACCGAATATACCACACATCTGATGGGTATAAAAATTGTAGCAGTTCTCATGTTTTAAACAATATAAAGTTTTGACCTTACGCATGTTGGATGCTTGTTTGTTTGGAATTGAACAGCTAATTGTAGGCTGTGGCATTTATTATCTTACTATAAACAATAACAAGAAGCCCACTTCCTTCATCTATGCAACATACAGCATAGCCAAATAATTCTGCAGACCGTATTTCATCAAAATCAATTAGTTTTTCAGGACAAGTAGAGTTTTTAAAAGATTTACCCTTTGGGCCAGGTTCTGCAGACCGAATCTCCTCAAAATCCATTTAGTTTTTTCAGGACTTTTAGTGTTTTTAAAAGATTTACCCTTTGGGCCAGGCAAGTTGAAAAATTGTATGGCTGCATACAGACTTTCATCAAATTTGGTTATAGTAATTGTGTTCACAAGGTCCAATAATAATATTATTACAAAAGGCAATCAGTCTGTAATTTACTGTTGAATAATTTGGACCAGGTCAGCTAAACGAGGGTAGTGAATTAAGACAAAAACAGATAAAAAGGTTCATTTTTAAAAGCATTTGAATTGTATGATCAGATCTATATATCTATATATTGAAAGTGGGTTAAATGCAAACAAGGCATTGCGGAACGATACTAATCCCCTTGCGGCAAACCCTGATGATGAACATGAATTATGAATAGAACAGGCTTGGTTGTGTTACCTTTTAATGTACTGCTCCATATATAGCAGTGTGGTCAGAGTAGTATTGAAATACTCTCTGAAAACAGAAGCAAGAGTTACGGTTCTTGCACACTGCACTCCACCTCGATGTGGTTTGGTTTGGTTTGTTTTTGTTTAACGTCCTATTAACAGCCAGGGTCATTTAAGGATGTGCCAGGAGAAAAACCACCGACCTATGGTCAGTACCTGGCAACTGCCCCACATAGGTTTCGAACTCGCAACCCAGTGGTGGAGGGCTAGTGATAAAGTGACGGTACACCTTAACCACTCGGCCACCGCGGCCCCCACCTCGATGTGGTCTTGATGTGTATGAAGTTTGATGAATTATCATGCATGGTTTGAAAGTAATGTTCCGGAATATATTACGTACGTACTAATTCATCAAAATAGATGGTCATATACAAAGAAAAGAGTGGGGAACCAAAGTCACCTGAATCCAACACACAAACAAGGCATTGCAAACGATACAAATCCCCTCGCGTGCTAACACATGAACTCCGACGCAAAATGGGGGGTGGGGTTATTGCAGGACATTGAAATAACATCAGTTGTCATTTGCACTGAACTGCAATAGACATGGATGGGCTTATTATCAGGCATGGGCTCATTGCCAGATAAATATGGTATATATTGTTATGCATTCAACAGTATCTGGTTACGCATCACACTAGCAACTTCATTTCCTGATAGTTATTATAATTATGTTTGTATCTAAATGCATACATAAGCATTTTCCTTTGTTCAGAAGGTTTAATTAACCCATATATGAAGTTTGGTCAGGATCCGTTCAGAAATGAAGTCGCAAAAGTGCTGACAAAAATTTTCTATAAATAGTAACGGTGACATTGGCCTTGACCTTGGCGCCCTAAAACACAAACTCGTTCGAGGTATTCCCATGCTGGACCCATATATGAAGTTTGGTCACGATCCGTTCAGAAATGAAGTCGCAAGAGCGCTGACAAAGATTTTCTATAAATAGTAACGGTGACTTTAACCTTGGCACCCTGAAACACGAACTCGTTAGAGGTATTCCCATGCTGGACCCATATATGAAGTTTGGTCAGAATCCGTTTAAAAATGAAGTCGCAACAGCGCTGACAAAAAGTGAACATACATACGTACGTAACAATGGAACGCTATATCCCCTCCCGACTTTCGTCGCAAGGGGATAAAGACAGGAAAACGACCCACTTTGGATATATATGCTCTCACACTAGTGACATGCTAGTATATACTACTCTGGTTACCCAATAGACACCAACATACAGCCTATTGAAGATCTACAGCTGCAACTTATACTCAATTTCAACAAATACTGTACAAATTTGATAACAGGATGGATAAACAGAACACTCGTAAAACTTGCTGTTGAATATGCATATAGCCATTTTATCACATAACTGCAATTTATATATACGACTTTGAAACGATTTACACATACCAATGTGTTCATATCGCATATATGACAAACTTAAGACGAGACAGTAATAAAAAGATTGCATTTTCATCAAAAACACATTCAGGTAATGATATAAATTGGTACCCCAGGGCCTGTATATCTGACATGGAATTTTCTCGAATTCATCTCTAGATTTATCTGAAAGTCTGCAATTTGCATTAAAGACTGTATATTAATTTATCAAAATATAAGGTTTGTAACCTCAAAATACAGCAAACAATAAAACTGTTGATAATCTATACAGAAGGTTGATAATCTATACAGAAGGTTGACGCATGTCCTAACTACAATGCAACAATATTTTAGCTTTGACTTGATTGGTTTAAACTTTTTAAGAAACTGAGCTAAACACAAAACGAGAATGTCTAGATTACGAAAACTTTAAAAATGAAATATCCATGAAGGGCAATAACTCTGTAAGTTACTGTCGAATAATTCCCAATGCTAGCCTTGTCTAAGATCTTATTGATATAAGGCTGTATATTTACTCAAGTTATCGTGTTCACATTTAGGTCCAATAATAATATTATTACAAAGGGCAATAACTCAAAGTTAATTCTACCATGTTTGCTATGCAATGCCAGATTTGATTGGTTTAAAACCATGTATTATTTTCCAATAACCCACGCTCGTGCCAATAATACACGGTCGTGAGTCACGGCTGTTACAATTTTATATATCTAATATTCACCCCTTTTAAAAATGGTTACTGTAGCCGAGTGGGCTAATGGGTTGGTCTTTCAATTTATTTTTATCACGACGCGAGTTCGATTCCTACGGAGGCCCCCCTTTTTTCTTTTTTTCTTCTTTTATTTTTATCCTTTATTTTTTAATTTTCAAAATCAATGTCATATAATTGATGCTTTTGATCGTAGTACTGTATTGCCTGTATATTTCATCAACAAATAATGCAATACTCAAGAAATAAATTACAAGGTTTTCTCGGGGTTTCTTTGCTGGTTTTCGATTAGAAAGAGGTCGATCTCAGAACTAAACAGTATATGGTAGAATAGAAATAATCAACTTTGACTCGTGTATTGTTGCAGGATATACAACTCGGACTCAGATATTTTGCAATTTTAATTAATAACTCAGGCCTGCGGCAAAATATCCGAGTCCGAGTTGTATATCCTGCAACAATACACGAATCATCGTTAATTATTTCTTAAATAATTCTAATTTTAGAGCTCCTTCGAGATTGATTAAGACATTTATCAATGTTGATTAACATATTTACTCGAGTAATAATGTGTTCACAAAGAAAAGTTAATTCTTGACGATGGACAAAAGAGTCTCACAATAGGTCACCATGACCTTAAAATAATGTGCAGAAAGCAATGATAGAAAATGTGTCTGTTTTGTTTTATATCAATATTCTTTTTTTTATACAATGCTAACTTAGAGGCATTTTTTATCACAAAATGGTAAAATTGTGTTGACCAGTCCATTCAAAATGGCAACATCTTATTTAGTACAACATTTTTGGACATGTCAAATTAAATATCATACCGATCCCTGTGCTTTTTGGCAAAAAGATGTTTCCTTTTCTGTATATACTTTTTCTGACGTACACGTGCTACACATTGTACTCAATGGGAAGCCATTAATATAAGTACATGTATATGACCTTTTATCCATGTTGTAAACTTGCAATATTAGCTATCTTCAGACTATCAAATTCATAATTAATTTATTTAATTTAAGACAGTCATCGAATAACACTATAAAATATAAACTTCTGTTGCATAGATTTATCAATTCAATTTTGATGTTTTCTGTGACAAAACAATACAGGGGCTTTGAAAACTATCAATAAAGCAGTGGCCAGCACAGCCTTTGATGAAGATCCGTGGGGTATGGTTTTATCCCTTATTCAGATTAATTCACCATATCCTAACAAACTCATTCCTTTTTAAAATTGGACTCCCCTTTATGGATACTATGGAACTCTGAGCCAGAAACAATAACTCATATATTATGGGAATGTGAGGAAGTGCAAAGATTACTTGAAAGTTTTGACACATTATTGGAAGCTCTTTCAATTCCATTCTCAGTCAACAAAACATTTTTTCTATTTGGCCTTAAATTTTACATCAGAATTTCCTTCCTAGTAATAGTGGATAATGAAATCATAATTATCATAAAGCACAGTATATTTATAGAATGAGATATGTTTTCACTGGCAAAGATGAAAAAACAAAACTTAAATTTGGAAATGAATGGAGAAAATGGGAAAAACTAATTAAGTTATAATGCTTAATTCATCTTATTAGTTTTTCATTCTTTATGCTTCTATGTATTTATTCATCAATTGGTACTTGCACAAGTATCACCTGTATTTTTCTCAGCCCCAGCCCTTCAAAAAGCTGAAATGTTATTTATGTAATTAAGTCTATAATGTGAAATATACATGAACATCTATTTGTGTGAGTGTTTATTTAGTACTGTTCCTCCATCTCGCCCCAACCTACCCTATTTCTTTTTCTCCCATTTCTCTTTCTTTCCTCTTGTTCTTGTTATTTTCCTTGGCAATTATAAATTCCAATTCCCTTTCTCTTATAAATGCAATGCAATGTACTTATTGTTTTTTAAATCTGCATTTATTTTCTAAAAATCTTGTTGCCACTTAATTAATTTCCTTGTCTTAATTCTTTACCGATATCTCCTCGCTTCTCAATTATTATGATCCATAGATAGTCGAGATATATGTGTTTTCTCCCTCTTTGTCATGCTGTGGTATGTATATATTTATGGTATGTACATGGAAATAAGTATGCCTTTAGCAGAGATTTCCTTAGTGTGCTATGTATCTGTATGCATTGAAGTGTATACTATGTACTATTTTAGAATGTTAGATCCGACATACTGTATTTGACCTAATTCGGGCGACCCTTCATTTCTTTCAAGGAAATAATTCTTTGACCGAGTGTCAAAATGGTGTTCAATATTCTTCAGCAAATTAAGTAACTGGAACACGTTTTTGCCACATTTTGTCTATTCCTACAGATGACATGTCAGTGCAAAGAGCACCCGAAACTAAACACACATACAAATAATAACTTACCATCTTTATTTGAAGATAAAGTAAAAGACTTCATTCTTGCTGATAAAGAACTTTTGTTCAGAACAGAAAGCTAGTAAAAGACATTGTAAATCAATTATTAGGTCAAAGAAAATGATGTCTGATATGATCTGGGAAATCACCCGTGTCTATAAATAGAACACAAAAGAGTTCCATTTGAACACAAATGGTGGATTTGGTTTGTTTTTGTTTAACGTCCAATTAACAGCCAGGGTCATTTTAAGGATGTGCCAGGTTTTAAATGGAGGAAAGCCAGAGTACCCGGAGAAAAACCACCGGTCTACCGTCAGTACAAATGGTGGAACACGCATTCTCTGGTCTAAAGATCAACTGGCATGGTTTACAAGTTTACAGGAATATTCAAGTGATGTTTAAGCTTAATATATGACAAGAGGCCCAATGGGCCTGTATCGCTCACCTGGCTCTACAGCAAATTTGCAGTTGATTGAGGTCATTTCTACAGATAATATGCTGATAACAAATTTATTCAAATATCAGAGTAAGCTAGGTTTATTCATGTCAATAAATTTTCTAGTCCTTCATTCCAGCATACTATTGGCCTAATATTGGGCCTTGGTGACTCTTGGCTATCGCAAGATTTTAAAATATTTCACCCCTGTGACCTTGAATGTAGGTCAATATCATTCATTTGAACAAACTTGGTAGTCCTACACCCCAGCATGCTACTGATAGGCCCAATATCAAGTCCCTGGGCCTCTTGGTTATTGAGAAGAAGTCGGTTGAAGATTATATAGCCTATTTGACCAATGTGACCTTGAATGAAGGTCAAGGTCATTTATTTGAACAAACTTGGAAGCCCTTCACCCCAGCATGCTACAGGCCAAATATCAAGTCCCCCCCCCCCCCCCCCCCCCCGAGCCTCTTGATTATTGAGAAGAAGTCATTTAAATGAAAAAGTCTACACCGGACAGACGGACGGACGACGCACCACGACATAAGCTCACTTGCCCTTTGGGCAGGTGAGATAATAATGAATAGAAATATTCATCTGGAATATTGTTATGACTGAATATTTTACTGTTTCCACAGCCTTGGTTATTCTGCTATAAGGTATAGTCGGTTTCATAAGACTTCAGAATAACTAGTCTTAAAAAGAACGCCCCCACTGTCAATTACCCGCACCCTTATTAGGTCAAATACAGTATGTTTATGTACGTGTGTTAACAGTTTGTGAGTATACAAATAAGATACACATATATATATATATCATACAGGATGCACAATGTATCATATGCACTTTGTTTTGGTGATCTGAAGATATAGATTTGAATTTCCTATTGTAGTTGTACTCTATGAATATTTGCAATATGTATACATTGCGATCCAGGTATTCATATCATCTAATAGACGACTTCCACAATGATCATGTCAGAATATCGGGCTTACTACCACTGCAACATTGAACTGTTCTTTTTTAAGAACGCTGATATGGCACAGCGGTATAAGCTGCAGGTATTTCTGGCTAGGTGATTGGGTACTGTAGATCTCGAGTTCGAGGCCCGGTCAGGACACAAGTCAAAAAGTTGTCTTCCTTCGTCAGTTGTGTTACTATGTTATATATCAAATATTTAGCACAATGTATCATATGCACTGTGTTGGTGATCCGAAGACATAGATTTGAATTTCTTGTCGTAGTTGTACTCGATGAATACTAATAAAAATATATATCATACAGGATATGTGTACATATTGATGAGTATCTTCATATCATGGGATGCGTGTAAATGTTTGCAAGTATGTAAATGAGATTTATGTTTATATAAGATTGTGTGAGCATATACAAGCAAGATATTTATATCTCATACATGATGTGTGTACATGTTTGCTATTATGGAAAAAATTAAATGTAAGAAATCTATATCATAGGATGTGTGGTATGCAAGTAATATATGTGTGTGGATTTCATAATATTTCTGTATGTATGTGGGAGAAAGCAAATGAGATATATAAATAGGGTTCTGTGTATGTATTGATCATTTAAAGGAGTATTTGTATTTTATATACTTTGCATTGATGAATACTTAATAAAAAGACTATAAAAAAAATACTTGCAATATTACCTATCTTCAGACTATCGGGTATTCAGAATATCTGTTGCATGGCTATTTATCAATTCAATTTCAATGTTTTCTGTGACAAATCTGGGGGCTATGAAAACGCTCAATAAAGCATTGGACAGCACAGCCTTTGATGAAGATCTGTGGGTTATAGTTTTATCTCTTTCCAAGATTATCTGCTATTCTCTAAAACTAAGCAAAGATATGACAGGCCTCTCATTTTTTTCACAGAATGTAGCCACCAGCTACTACAAGGACAGTGCTTCAAAATGACCAGTGAAGCTGATTGTGCAATAGTCTAATAAATCATGTTAAATAAACATTAACGCTTTCCACGGGTAAATGTCATATATTAAAATATGCAACATGTTCTCGATGTCTGCATTATATGTTGTTTTGTAAGCATTCATGACCAAGGTAGTGCTAGCAAAAAGAGGCTGCAGTGAAAAAACTTTATATGTTTAATCAACATGCGACAGCAATCAGTGATGGATACAGAAAATTGTGTAACTGAGGGCATGCCCCCATCAAATTGAAAAAGATGGGGGCTCTTGACTAACCTTATGGTAAAAGTTAAAATTTTGAAATTGGATCTGTTTTTAAGTTACTTCTTTACATGAATGACACAAAGTACCATTACATTTTAAGAATTGACTTATTGCATCATTTCCATTAAATAATTGCTATTCATAGCTGCTGAAAACAAATTATTTGGTACAATAAAACTTGGCAATAACAGTTTCTTTAAATGCAGAACTTTTAAAACAAAGATTGAATATCATATGCTAACAGATTTTTTTCATTCTGAAAATGATCAAACAAAAATCAATGTTATTAATTGTATAATGAACATCAAACTAGATCTATATCAACATGGAAATCGTTTTCGTTTTTTTGCAGAATGTTCATTATTCGTATCTTTTCTTCTTGTGTCCGCTGCTATTCTCTACATCATGATGATGATGATGAGTCCTAAAGAATGTGATATTTTTTTTCTGTGTGGAGGTGGCTTCCGCCATGTTTATTTGAGTTGTTAAAAGTCACATAAGCGCTTGGATTTTCGTCAAATTTTTAAGCGTTCTTGCGACTCAAGGGGAGTAACTCTAATTATGACTTCCGCCTAAATCATGTTCGTTGTAAAGACGACACCAATACGGTATTGTACTTGCTATAATTTCATTTGATCGATAAAAACATGTTTAAAAATATTATTAAACACATCTTGTACCCACGTTATGTTGATACATATGCGGGTCACACTAGTAGTTGTGCGTGAATTGGCCCCCACATATTTTCTGCAAGTGGGGGCAAAATGTAAATTTTGGAGGATTTTAACAATCCTGTGCCCTGGATCTTTCACTGAGCAATGCACAAACTGATATTTTCTATTCAAGAGTTATCTCCCTTTACTACCAAAGTAACAGATTGAAGTGAAGTATTTTTTTCTTTGTGCAATGTTTGAAGGTGAACCATTAGGAATGTTCATTCTCTTTTCAATGTTTAAATAAACAAACAAGTGCAGTATTATACACATGGACCTGTATATATATAACAGCAACAAGCACCTCATTTTCAACTGATGTTTTTGTAGGTCTTACAAAAATCCTAACTTCATATTCATTTTCTTTTTTTTATAAAATAGTCCTTAAGACAATCTATTATCCAATTTTTGGATTATAATGAACAATGGTACGTAGTTGGCTTCTGAAAATCCTTCAAATTGCAGAATAAAGGACGAGTCCAATTCTTATTTATTTTTGAAAAAAACAAATACCATAGGTTGAAAAATTAAAAAGCCATATTTTAGCACTAAATAGCAAAAGATGGTATGGCCAGAGCTTCAGTTTATAGATTGATAAAAAGTACTTTTTCTAAATAACTTGTAAATGGATAATAAATACAACATGATCAATGCTAAACAGAAACTCTGTTATACAGGCCTTTAAAGTAAAACATCATTCTCAAAACATACATTATGAAATGACAAATCTTTAATTTGCTAGACAAATATGATTAGCATACACAAATAGATTTTCAGAATGTTTGGCTATTTCAACAATTTCTAGAGTTACATTCATGATAAATTGGAGATGATTTATGATTCAATTGTGAAATGAAATGAGCTTTTTGACGCGACTCAATTTTTTTCTAAAAAATACTGGCAAACGCCATGACCAGTCTTGTATTTCATCAAAATGTCAAACTGAATGAAACCATCATCTGCAGCATGTACAGTGACCAGTGGCAATAAACGGTTTTCGAGGTTTTCCAGTTCTGTATCATGTTTGACAAAATTAAACAACACAATTCATGGACATGACACAATTTACTATGTCATGTCACTCACAAAGAGTCTTTTCTCTTCACGAACAATACAAAATGGTCTAATGAAAGAGTTCTAATGATGGAGTTGTTTTTATTGTTCATCGCCTGTTGAATCCACCACCACCTCCTCGACCATAGCTACTGGTGTTTCCATATGGTGTTTGCCGGTGTCCACCACCACCACCGCCGCCCCTGTTCATAGCTCCTCCTCCGTAGTTGTCTCCATATCCTTGGCCGAATTGTTGGTTGTAACTGCTACCACCGTAGTTGTCAAAGCCACCACCACTGCTGTACTGCTGGGTGTAACCGCCACCATAGCTGCCGCCACCACCACCACCCTGGTTGTAGCCGTCATAACTACTTCCTTGACCATATCCACCACCTTGGTTGTAGCCACCACCCTGATTGAAACCACCACGTCCTCTGCTTCCACTACGAACTCCCATTCCTCCACGGCCTCCTCCTCGTCCACCCTCTCCTCCGTCCTTCGGTAGTGCCTTCTTTACCTCGACATCTTTACCAGCAACCTTAAATTTCTTTCTCAGCACACATTGATCAACGCAATCATAGTCTTCAAATGAAACAAAGCAAAATTTCTTGTTTTTACCAGTAGCTTTGTCTTTTATCAAGTCTACAGAAACAATTTGTCCATATCCTTGAAACTCAGAACGGAGATCTTCTTCTGAGGTGTCCTCATTTAGCCCGCCAACAAACATTTTCATAACCGATAAGGACGATTCCCCACTCTCCCTGGGCATTGCTCGTTTGGTTTCAACTTGCCTGCCATCCAGTTTGTGAGGTCGATTACTCTGTGCATTGTCGGCACCTTCTTGTGTTTCATAAGTGATGAATCCAAATCCCTTCGGTCGTTTGGTTTCGCGGTCTTTAATGACCACACAATCGTTCACTTTTCCGTATTCTTCAAAATGTGCTCTGAGGGATTCGTCTGTGGTTTCAAAGCTCAACCCACCTATAAACAACTTCCTGTATTTATCATCCGATTCTTGGCAGCTCATATCATACATTTTTGCAACTTTTTTAGTGTTCTTTATCAGCGAATAAAGTGGTTACTCTTTGTGTGTGAAACTCGTGTCCCCGGCAAAAATGTCTACCCACGCTGCTGATGACTTCCGGATATGCGCAGAGACCGACTCAGTAGAAATTTGAATCGGCGTAAGCGAGACGCTTATCACAAATAGCACAATTTCCGATATGCTCTATTTGCGTCAAACGTCTTTCGGATCTAATCGACACGCTCCTCCACAATCTTTTGTTTAAAAACACGTGTTCATTCCTATTTGATTCCTTTGTTTCGACTAACAAAGCACTCATTCGTTCAAAAGCATACATTTCAAAATCAAACGGATTTATTCCACCAGTAAAAGACAAGATGTTTCTTTCAAAATAAAAAAAAACGTAGATTTAATTTATGCGTGGTAGATCTAGGTATATCCGCCATTTTCACTACATAATGAGTGTTTGAAATGGACACGTGATCATCAATGCCACTCTTTATATCTCTATGGAAAAAAATAAGAATTTTATTGAACGACTTAAACATATACTAAACTACACATTATGTTTTATAAAATAAACGTGTTAATATTTGAAACGCGATTATATTAAATTATCTTGGCAAGGAATCTGTTTCCGGGTAGGAGACTTGCACAAGTTCGCGCACGCTAAGCGTAGACTGCATTTTGTATACGACACAACAAATAAAACCGGCTTTGTGCAGTTGATACAATTTTAAATTGGAATGGCATAAAAGATGCGGTGCTCAAAAAAGCAGTGCATCGAAATGCTCCAAAAATGTCTGCCTTTTTCAAATCTTAGCTGGAACCGAGACTCCAAACAACTACATTATTAGTAAAACCTAAAAAAAAAACACGTATATATTGTAGACTATGTCAATATTCTAATCAAGTAAAACCTCCAAAAAGAATTTTTCAAGCAGTTTATGAATTATATAAGCTGAAAATAGAAGAAACGATCCAAAACAAGCTAAGGTCAAGAGTAAGAATCACTCAATTTAGATGAAATATATAAACACCAATTATCTATACCTATATATAGCTATAGGCAGAGACATATATATATATGTGTGTCTCTGCTATAGGCTAGAATAATTTATACAATCAAAGAAACAATATACCAGAGACATGTCTCTGAATATACAAAGACTAAACATACACAATTGGTTTGTATGAACAGACCATGAATTATTAGCACAATACAGTAAAATGACAATAAATCAGTATCATATTATATTTTTTAGTTTAAACTTAAAACTATTGCTCATCAAACTTCACTTAAAAAAGACTAACTACAAAGTAACATAAAATTAACTACAAATATAAATTGGGTAAGAGGGGGAGGGAATTTAACAGGAAGGAATTTGAGAGAGCATGGGGGGACACGACTTTGGCCATCACCTGGGGTTCAATCTCCTCGATAGGGAGTAAACAAACAACTACTGGTCATAAGTGTGGCCAGTCATATAAGGACCTGTATGTTTTGTAACTGAAACGCAAAGAAAGCTGACCACTGTATTATCATATAAATTATGGTCAGGTGGTGTGTAAAGGGACTACCTGTATAAAATCTATCAATTTTAAGCAAATAAAATTACCTAACATTCGAAATATTAGCTCACCGGCGGCAGCAATATCACACTATGCATTCATTTTTTATGTATGTATAAGCATGTCATTTTGAAATTGTATGTCACATATGATATCGCTCCTAGACCTCTAATGGATGTATATGTATAAACCAAATAAAAAGGGTGTGTACTTACAAGCTTCCCAAAAATCTTTAAAGAGGGTTTTTGTGCCAAAAAAATTAAGTCCACTAAATAATAAAATGCCAAAAAATTTCACAATTTCAGCATGATTTTGCCATAACATCATTCCTGGACCTCTAATGAATGTAAACCAAATTAGAAGGGTGTGAGAGCTAACATACTTTTGGACTTGTCCCCCAAAACTTTAAAGTGAGTTTTGGTGCTAACTTTTTGGTGCTAAAAAAGTTAAGTCCCCAAAATGGTAAAATGCCAAAACATCACAATTTTTTTCTGCATGATTTTGCCATAACATTACTCTTAGACCTCTAATGAATTTATAAACCAAATTAGAAGGGTGTGAGGTGTATACTTTTGGGCTTCGAAACTTTCCAAAAACTGATCCCAAAAACTTTAAAGTGGGGTGGGACACGGACGCCAGGGGTACAGCATTAGCTCATGGTTACTCGTAACCAGTGAGCTAATAATAACATATCAATATCTTAATATTCTCATTAAGTAGCAGATGAATAAGTCATCCGCTATATTGTAATATTTCTACACTGCACTACATTGTTGGGCCAACAGCGAAATGCGATGGTCGCATGCCGACGTTGGCCTAATGGTAAAATTAGTCTTCCTGTCTACCGCGCCTCTCAAATGTGTCGACCATCCTTTGTAAATTTTTGTAGGACATTTAGGGGAGGTTACTCTAGAGTTGTTAATAGATCTAAGTCGATGGGGAGTGGCTTTGCATTGCCTACTCTGGTAATGGCAGCAGCTACAAATGAACAATAGGCGATATGTGATATACGTGATATTTTCTTTGTTGAGTTCAGTGTACTTTTCTCTCCTTTTCTTTGTATAGTTAACTGTTCCATTGTCATGTGGTATTCACAAATTATACATTTACTTTTCTTCTCTGATCAATTCTAAAAGGGTAGGTGATAAACCAGACAAAAGCTGATTTGAACAGGCCAGGTGCCATATCATGATGGTGGGCTAAAAACATACTAGCATTCTACACACTTCAAACTTGACAGACTTATGTTTTCTCACTCTTGCTAAATTTTGTAATTCTTACCTTCTTTTCATAATACAGGAATGAGAGATTCTTTAACGCTATATTCTTTAACTTTAAGTTTTGATTTGTTATCTTTGAATCTTTTATGGGCCTGTATTAATTGGTGATGTGAAACTGTTCCAGTAATTGTCCCCGACATCAAGCCTGTACAATGGTAATTCAAGGTTAACTAATGCCAAAATGACCATGATGCATCATGTGACAGCATCAAAAAGTGAGTTTCTTACAAACATCCCGCACAATAAAGTAATCCGAATAAAAAAATCTCTTCAACACACCTAAGCTTCATAGCGTAGGCATATTGAAAAGAAGTATTTTAATCAGATATTGCATAATAAAGAGTGTCTATTGAGTTAAGATACATCACATATTTACATCTTAATTAATTTTATCGGGATATATTCTAAATTAAAGACACACTCGTACCAACTTTAATATTTTATATATTGTCAGTGAATAATACAAAAGTAAACAGAAAGTACCTGTGCGTCAATTAACACACTCACTTTGAAGACCAATCTTTAAGAAGTATACAATCTTCATCAAAGATTGCTAATGTATAGTTGAACTTTGTATACATTTTACTAGTGCAAATACTTATTTTTCTCTGGGCATTTTCCCACTGGTTTGGGATGGGGCCTTTTTGTCTCATTATGGGAAAAAAAATTGGGGATGGGGCCCATTAACGACCCCAAAAAGCCCTCAGGAAAAGCTCTGTTAAAATTCTTTACTTAAACATTGTCCCAACAATTTATGTAATTTATAATTTCTAAAGTATATATTCATTAATTTATTTTACCTTATCTCCGGTAATCAGCTGTCATTGATTTACCTTAGGTACCAGAGATAATCTCTCGCTTCCTGGTGACGACAGGGAAATAATGTGCCTTCAATTAACTCTGCAGACATTTCAATTGTTACCATCTAGGTCTGCCATCAGTTTCAGCCATTACATCATTGTCAGAAAAGCTTAGAGTTAAAAGTAACTGTAACATATCCCTTATGTTGGAGTAAATGACTGTAAAACTATAAATATAGGTTGTCATATTGTATCAGTCTTGAAGACTTACTTCTTACCTATATCAGTCAGTTGTTCAAGTGTTGAGTCTGCTAGGAATCATTAATGGTACAGACAAAATTATATTAAAACCCTATCTTTTTCTATTGATTTCATACTGTTTTACAAAAACAAAAAAATCCCTGCAAAATTACCCCAATATTCTTCCCACTCTATCATTATGTTCCATTAGGAACGATATAACTCTGTTCCTCACTATATACTTCATTCTTTATTTTGAAAAGTCATGATGATGTACTAGCAGTCGGAGTATATTGATATTGTTGGTATATTGACATCTTTTTCAATAATAACTGTACTGATATAATGTTATTTACAGTTAAGCAGTTTTATTTTCCAGGTCGCATATAACAATAAAACAATTAACACTTTGTACATTTAAATGCATTATAATGATAAAACAATTTACATACATATGATTGTACAATAAATCTGTGATGTATTACTGATTTAGTAAGTACGAGCATCATAATTTTTCTACAGCAGATTTTTATTAGGAACATTCAGTATGAGGTTTAATGATTGTACATGTATAGTAGATTGTACTTAAGGATCTTCAAGTTCCTAAGTTGTGATTGAAACATTTAAATAGATAAGTATATCTTGATAACTTTTAGGTTACACTGAAAGCTCCAAACTGAACATTGTAATTGAATTTTGATACCCATACTTCAATAATTGTTATGTGTTTACAGATACATAATTATGATCAGCAAATTATCTGGTCATATGAACTATCATCGCTTAAAATGTTCTTAGCACTATATATACGTATATATAAATTATTTATGTACTGAGTCTAAATATATTTGTGACATATGCAGTAACAATATCTATTGTCACTAATTAAGTATCTATTGGCAGTAAAAACCTATTGCAAATATACTAAAAGCCAAAGGTTTTCAAAACCATTGTTTGTAATGAATTAAAGAAACATATGGTCAGCTCAAGAACAGATGGACAGGCTGGTTATATGGTAAAGCTTGACATAATATGACACACAATACAGCCCCTTGGGTGTCAGTACTCTTCAAATCTAAAGAAAACAACATGACTGTCCCCAGGAATTAATTATATAAACACCCATGTCAGTCGCCACCAGTTAATCCTGTTACCCTTAATAACTGGCGTTGCTGGATCACATCAGTGTGATTTAGTATATCTCAAATGAAAGCCAAGATGGCTGCCAATTATTTGATATGCATCAGGACTTCATACTGGGAGGCATGTCTGGCATTCTTAAAAATTCCATTGGCTGTGTTCATGTGTGACCTCTGGATAACTATTCCAGAAGATAGTTGTTGAATTTCAAAATGCAATACAATCGGGGAAGTTATGGAAGGTTCACACATGGATGATAACGAAACAGCTGTGTAAATTGTGGGACTGATAATTAATTCCTGTCTCAAAGAGAGAAATCAAGAGGTATAATATTTACATGACAAGTGACCTGCTTTTCATAACAAGTGACCTGCTTTTCATATGATATCCTGCCAATATTTAAGTTAAATAAAACCATGTATTGATCTCATTAAAACATATGACTTTTGACATTATGATTTGATATGGCCTTGTAATTGAGGTACGGATAAAAAGCCCCACTGGATATTAGCCCCCCCCTCCCCCCCCCTCCCCCCCCCCCCCCCCCCCCGGACATTAGCCCCTAGGACAAAAGCCCCTTCACATTAATATCTTGTGTTCAACCTGACTTTCTGACACAATGTATTATATCTGATTGAACCACTCTGTCCATTCCCCTTGTTAATAGGATGTTAAACAAAAACGAACCAAACCATTCCCCTTTTTCACAAACTAAGATAGAAGCTCAGTTAATATTAGATAGGAATAACCATAACATCTTGACAAGATACTATATGTTACATTCATATAATAATCATGATGTGTGCACTTATTATTAATACATTACTGGAAATATTGCAAATATTACGATCAAAAACATCTAGCATTACCATACATAACGTTTTTTCATAAAGCATTGTCAGCATCTCAAAGGAACACATAAATTTTTTTTTTTTCTCAGTTTTGTTTCAACGATGTCCCTCATTTTCTGTTCCTCCAGCAGCATTGGAGTCTTTCACAGCATTTGATGCACCATCAGGACATCCCCGGTCTGCCATAGCACGACGTTTATCAGAGGGTATCAAAACCTTAGAGCCGTACAATTTCTCCCGAATTAAACCTATACGCTCTTCAAAACTTATCTCTGGATCAAAACATTCAGTCAGAAAGTGATCCTCCAACCCTTCCCGTGCTAGAAGACTCCGCTTTTTACGCTCTTCAAGTTTTAGGTGGACAGATTCAGAATGCTTGTCGGTGCCCTTCATCTGTTTGTACAAAGGACTTGAAGGTGTGATCCACTGGGAATGACCTTCCTCATCTACATAGGTCAAACCTGGCAACGATGAATCATGATAAACTTGGTTTGTTTGTCCTAAATTATCCCCACCTACACGTCGAAGGTCATCGAATGATCCCATTCCAACTCTATTAAAAGAAGTATTCAAAGATGTATCACTTCCATACCTTGGAGAAATAGTTTCAAGTCTTTCATCGATGCTAGAGTACTGTATAGGTGGTTCATAAGTACGTGCGAACAAGGTGGATGACAATGGTTCAATAGTGGGTACAGTCGGGTGTACATTAAGAGATTCTAGGAATCTCTCTCGTGCAGTCCTTTCCTCAGGATCTACATCCATGGATATGCTTCTTATTCCCTGTTGCCTTAGTTTGCTCAGTTCTTCAATTCTACGAAGACTTTCCTGTCGTTTGTCACTAAAGATTCGGTCTAGTGATGAAAGGTCAGGCGTGTATAGATTGCTTGTTGATGCAGCTCGAGACATTTGTGCGTCGGAAGAATCTTCGCTGCTTTGAAGCGTTCTTCTTGTCATAACTGGTGAGCCATGTCTACCACGTATCTGATCTGAATTTCTGCGAGATAATCGTCCTGATGGCACATGTTCATTTACTGATGCACTACGACCTAGAGTTGTACTGCCTCTAGTCGGAGGATTATTCTCTAACTCTTTATCAGATTTTCCCGTAAGTCTCATCTCTTCTAACTCTTTTAATCTGAGATATCTTGACTTTATAGTATCATTTTCAGCAGAAGAGGCCAATTCATCAAGTTTTTTCATGAAAACAGAAGTCTGAGCAGTTGCTCCAGCAGAAGCCTCGTTCCTATTACTCGCCTGGGTATCTTTACCGCCAGCTTGACTGACATTGCTAGAATCTTCACCTCTGACAGGTAGCCTTGGAACGATGGTATCATTGCGATCCTCACTCATAGTTCTTGAAAAACGTCCAGCAGCAGAATGACGAGCACGGCCAGCTGACCTTAAGTTAGGTGACCTTGACCCTAAATTTGGTGACCTCAGGGTTGGAGATGATCGAGATTCAGCTGCTGTCTCCTGTTGTGATGCTGGAGGCTGTTGAGCAGTGGCAATACTCCTGGCCAATACTCGCTGGAGTCGCTGCTGCTCGAGTTCCCGCACACGAGCCATGCGTAATCTGGTTGCTTCTGACAGGTGAGAATTATCCTCTGTAGGACTGAGAGGATTCGAGCTATCACTCATGACTTAATATGTTAGTTTTCCACTGATCGTCTTAACGGTAAAGTTTTTAAAGTTTCTTTCCTTTTCTGAAGGTCAAGTTCTGTAATAATTACAATTGTCCAGTTACACAAACAGTCACTTATCACTACTGAACATTTGGATGGTAAACAATCACAAAATGTAGCCCTCCAGCTTCATCTAGTACTGGCAGAAATCTCCAGGACATGTACAGCCGACTCTGTTATCCAGGAACATTGGCATGTCCACAGGGTTACATCTGTGTATTGGTGTGTTCGATAGGATCAATACTGCAGTCTGTAGACAGCAGTGCCAGTAGTTCTATTTACAATCAAGAGAGCAGGAAATGACATCACACATCCCAGAATTCAAATCCAGTCTTTTTAAAATACCATAAAACAGCTTGTATCATGTGTATTTGATGAACTGCATAATAAAATTCAAGTTATAAAAGTCACAGGTTGTGAATATCAGGCCGTCTGGTTGTTGGACTTATCAGAGATTTGGCTGGGAGCCTCACTGAATGATAGACACATGTATATATGCTATAGTGGTTTAACCAGATCTGGTGCTCACTGGGGCATGGCATTTACATAGGGGGCATAAAACTGTCGTCTGCTCTCAATATAAATACACCATCCATACATTTGATCAAAGTGATTGAATATACCTGAATAAACATAACAATAGCCAAACGTATCAGGTATTGCTACCTTCACAATCAAGGTCAATGTTAAAAATTGCCCTACACTTGTTTTGATGGCTCGTCTGTATTGTTCATTTAAATCTACATACCAGTTAATACCTTGATTTTGTGAATTGGTGGTAATCTATACAGAGGTATAGCTGGTAGAATTTACCTGAGACTTTACGGGTTATGTACAGGTAAATCTTTGTAATATGTACAGGGAACAAGTTGTCTGATAACACTATTAACAGGAGTGTCAAGCATTATGTGGGTGTCTCGAGCAGGAATTCATGGTCTGACTAACCTCCGTCATGTATATATTAAAAACTAAAAAACACTTGAAATTTTTAACAGAGAATATACATCCTCTAACATTTGAGCATGACCCGGCTTGTAAAAGACATGATTTTTCCAACTCCACAAAATAAAATGCAATGTTAGGCGGACATCTTAAGAATAAGATAAAGATATGTCTATATGTGCATATCTATGGTGATAGTTCATATTTCAAAGTTACACTGAATTTAATCATATCATGTGCCTATAATTACTCAAGGATAACAAATTGTAAAAAATATCTGTACAATATAGATCATTGTTTCATGTTTTTTCCTTTAATTGTATCCGGGTATACCAGTAATACTTTAACTATGTTAAATGATCTGAGTAGAAATTTATAATTATGTTCTTGTTTATTTAAATACATCCGCCCACACATTTACAATGGAGAGATTGGAATGTAATGGTGGCCAGCTGTCACATGGTCCCTCCTATTCTATAGTATCGACAGAGTTGCTCCCCTTGCTTTGTAACAATTGTATATAATGTAGAAGTGTTGGAAGTATGGCAACAAATATAAAACTAACTTTGGTAATCCTCTCTAAAAGTGATTTTTTATTTCATTTACTTATTCATTTTTTTGCTCTCTATTATTATTAATTCACAACGATTTCGAAGATGATAATATTAATGTAGAATTGAATCAACAATCTGATCACTGATCACTTGAAAATATCATTTGATGTCATCACTATGCATACCTTAGTCGGGACATTTTGTGTTTGAGAAAGTTTACATTAAATTACGTTGAGTGAAATTGTTAATACCTGTCCAAGTTCAGTCATTTGAGTAGCATAGCCAGTCCTACTCGCACTCATCTTTATCTACATTTTATTTCTATTTTGTCAAATAGAAACCATGAACTACTAAGTACTAAATTTATTTATTTTTTAAATGTGCCAATAAGTGGATGATATGTTTTTCATAAATCACTTAAGAATCCTATAGAGTATATTAAGACAGTTTAACAGACAATTTGATGAACAAAATACACATTTTGACATATTTTGAAAATAAAGTAGATTTATGAATAAAAACAAACTATTTTTTAAAATGTAAAATCACTTAAATTTGTCAAAATACAGGAAATGTCAACAGATTGCATAGTTAAGATATAGTCATTGTGCCTCCACGTTTAAACAAGGCTATAGCTACTACCCTACTGGTACATGTAGTCTCAAAAAGATACCATTCTGTGTCATAGTTACTTAGGTGTAGTTCCACATCTATACAATATATTTTACCTGGTATATTATGAAACAGTGAGTAAACAACAATAGGTACCTGGCTGTTTTAAATATAGACAGAAGTAATGCACTTCACTTTTACCTGTAAGACAACGATCCTTAAATGTCCAGCATCCCATTACACCTGACAGAATGCATTACCTTCCACAGAGGTATGTGGCTAATGTTATGTACCTGCATGACATTTCTTTAATATTATCATAGTACACACTACATCTTATGATAAACAACCTTTTTATTGTATAACCAGCATGTTCGATAAACCTCAGGTCTGTCTGTCATCATTTGTAAGTGGTATATATTACATCTATTCTTATGTAACTGCACATGCAGGGAAGTAAAGTTAAGATGGACCAGTGTGATTTGTCAAGACATTCTGCATTACATGTAAATGTATATATAGTATACCTTATCCTCGTTGACAAAGTCCTCAATTGTCCTCCAATAACCCTCTGTAAAACATTTTATTGCACCTGTTGCTATGCATGCTAGCATGTTTTTTGCAGCCAATATATCTTCATTTTTCTGACATCCCCCCCCCCCCCCCCCCCCCCCCCCCCCCAATTTGATAAATACAGAATTTCCTGTATTACACATCCTACGGTATCTTCATGGTGTATATTACTTATAATTGAGGTAAAACGAAAAGTAGCGTAATAGTTGACAATTCTGTATGGTTAGTATATGTTGGTACTTGGTATGTGGTAAAGAGGAATTCTAGAGTAGGAATTTTTTTTGTACCTGCAGGACATACCGTATCACTTATCAACATGTCTTTTAAACTCAACAAACATGTCACATTAATATTATTTAAATTACTGACATCTGTATGATGTCACATGATTTTTTATAAAGTGAAACATACCATCAGTCAAAATTAGTCTCCTCACATGGAAATAAAAGATTTTTTGTTTATTTTCTCTTAAATATGAGTTATGTGATATCGATGTAATAAAGACTGTTATAATCCCATTCAATATTGTCACACGTACAAGTCTCATGACATATCAAATTATTGAACTTGCAGTGCTCATACAAGATTTTCTGTAAATAGATCCTCTGTCAATCCTGATGGTGCTTACATTCTTTGAAATCTCAATTTTTGTGTATACAGTATAATCCTTAATTAGAAAGAATTTATCACAGAAATAGAAATCAGATGTGTAATTTCTCTTTAAAGTTGTTTATTTCCGAGTAATATATATGATGTTTCCTATATACATGGTAGAGAGTGGTCGTTTGAAATCAAGTTTGATTTTGTGAACAGCAAGTAACTCATTAAATTGGAGAAAAATTCCCCAAGAACCAATGTCCATAAAGTTTTTGTGTGTTGTAGTTTTACGCTACTTACAGTAAGTAGTGTATAGGATCCAGTTGATGTTTACAAGAAGTATATATTTCCTGATATTCTCTTTCTTTATAGAATACTATAAGTTTAATCAACATTACTGATTGTCATGTCAAAATTGAATTGGTTTGATAATTTTCATCAATATATCACAGCCCCCTGTAACAATTACACAACGAATGGTTGTTAGATGTGGAATTTATTTCACACTCGTTATTTTGTTTAAATAACAAAAGACACGAGCTTAGCGAGTGTGAAATAAAATTCCATAAAAATTCCAAAAATCACGAGTCGTGTGACCAGTGTTTCTACTACAATGATATCGGCTTGAATCTTTCATGTATGCAAATAATGTGTACAGGTGACGGCCGGGACCCGGTGATGTGACGTCATTCGATAATTGATGACATCAATAACAATTGCTGCTTTTTGCAGCTCGGTCAAAGTTCGAATTCTTGACGAACTCTTGAGAGTGGAATAACACAGCGTATTGTGGTAGAAATTAAAATCACCCTGTCTATAGCCATCAGTGGCCACCTGTCTATACTATCATGTCAACTTAATCTCTACTTTACTAGGCATATTACGTCCCTATTACCGTATACCTGGTAAAATACAGTACATGTAGTTGTACCTTTTCGTATTTTTTCAAATTTTCCTTTAATATTTTCAACTGATGCTCTTTTTTCTTGTAAAAAAAATATCCACGGCATTGTGTCAAGTGATAATTAATACAAGATTGTATAGAAGTTATATATAAGTATAACTGAAGAAACATTTGTTAGTAAAGCATAAGTGCTTTCATCTTATAATTTATATTAGGTACTGAAGAGAATTCTTTCAAACTTGATTCCGCGTCTGTCAGTGATAATCTGTGTTTATCAAAGGCATGAAGTATTGTGAAGCTGTAACTGCACCTAATTGTCATATACATGTACAAATGTATTTTCAGACCTATATTCCATTTGCGTTATTCCCTATAGCTTGTCGATGACTGTTTGCCTATTCTTATAGGCTGATGTTACAAATGAGGTCAGTTCGACAGCTACCTGTGTAAAATACATAATTTCGACAGCTACCTGTGTAAAATAATCAGTTGGACAGCTACCTGTGTAAGATACATCAGTTGGACAGCTACCTGTGTAAAACACATCAGTTCGACAGTTTACTGTGTAAAATACATCAGTTCGACAGTTTACCTGTGTAAAATACATCAGTTCGACATTAGTTACCTGAGTAAAATACATCAGTTTGATAGTTACCTGTGTAAAATACATCAGTTTGATAGTTACCTGTGTACAATACATCAGTTTGATAGTTACCTGTGTAAAATACATCAGTTCGACAGTTACTTGTGTAAAATACATCAGTTCGACAGTTACCTGTGGAAAAACTTAAGTTCAACAGTTACCTGTGTAAAATACATCAGTTTGACAGTTACCTGTGTAAAATACATCAGTTGGACAGTTACCTGTGTAAAATACATGTCTGACAGTTACCTGTGTAAAATACATCAGTCTGACAGTTACCTGTTGGGAAAAACTTCAGTTCAACAGTTACCTGTGTAAAATACATCAGTTTGACAGTTACCTGTGTAAAATACATCAGATCGACAGTTACCTGTATAAAATATATCAGTCTGACAGTTACCTGTGTAAAATACAAAGTTGTAATGTATACCTGTATAAAATATATCAGTCTGACAGTTACCTGTGTAAAATACAAAGTTGTAATGGGAATCACTTGAAGTCCCTTATATTATAGACAAAGTGTAAAGGGTAAAGAGTGAGCCAACATCTGGTGGACAGAAATAAAGACAAGGGGGTACCACTCTGAAATATGTAGGCATTGTAGGATTAATGTAGAATGTAAATCATACAATACAGAACCGATAATTTGAAATACAAAATGTTTATATATATATATACAAAGAAAACATTTAACATCAGCCACTATTGATAAAACTATATAGCTAGCTAGAGTACAAATACTGGCACATTACAAGAATAAATTCTCAAAGCAGACAATTTCTTTTTCTTTGTTTAAGATAAGCTTGGGAAAGGATTACCCACTGCACAGAGTCACACAAATTAAAAGTTGTACACAGCTGACAACTAAAAATCTCCATAACATAAAACATACAATTCTCATATCAAACATTTTGTGTTTACTGGATCCCCCGGAGCATGCCTTTCCACAGCCCGATAAACATACCCTATTATAGATGAGAAATACAATATTAACAGTACTCCCACTGTTTGTTAGGCCGTTCATTCATCTATGCTGCTTTTATAGGCCATAAAATGTCTTATCACCAAATTCTTGATTCTGAATTTTAATATTTTACAAAGAATGGTGTCAGTGAATACAAATAGCCCAATAACAAAAGATTCATACCCATTTTTCAGGGGATAATAAGAATAGGGAACTAAAGATAAAATTACCATGGCAACAGAGAAATTCATACCATTTTTTCTAAGAGAATGAAAATGAAGTGAAATACAATGTCCATCATTTCTTTATGGTAGAGAATTCACATATAGCCTGTATCAATGGGTGTCCATTCACCTGCATGTTGTAATCATGCATTTGAAAGTTGCAACAGGTATACCTGTAAGTACTGTAATACCATTCAGCTTGTTGTTATTTTAGGAAAGGATATTGTGATATAATTAATTTAGATTTAAATAAATTAATAAATAATTAGAGAGGAAAATAGTATTCAAACACCAGTACTGGTATCTCACTTCCAGGGTAATTGGAATTAATATAGAGATACTGGTAATCAAATTTTTGTAAAGTGCCAAAATTGCTTTGCTTTTAATGACAGACAGCTGTAATATATATATATCTCAGTATACTCAACAATATTAATTTGCTAAAACTTCATTCATTTCAAACAAAGTTGTTCTCATCCATTCAATTCCCTTTCAAGGTATTCTTACATGTATAAAGAACATACTTTAGTATTATTTTTCTTCAGCAATAGGCATTGTACATAGAAACTATATTTCCGAGAAATATATCTGTGTAAGACTCAATAGTGGTTTTACTTACTTGTATCTTGTCAGGAATCATGGAGGTATGACTGTCGTCATACACAGCCTGTGTGTCACACGACTTACCTTGTCTGGGCTCAGCTGGCATGGGTTCAGCTGCTGTTATGGGATCACCTGACCCTGCTAGGGATGGAGCTGAAGATGGAGCTGGAGCCTTATTCTTTGGCTTTACAATTTCTGTAGGCTTCAAAGGTTTGTGAGCGAAGGTTACAGAGCTTACAAACTTCTCCTGTGGCTGGTCCTCTTCTGATTCTGCTTCATCTCCTGTGGATGTCTCAGCTTTGGGATGAGCTGGTGTTTCCGACTGTTGGATATAATCATCAGTAAGCTGTGTGACCTTGGGTTTATCTTCTTTAACCTTGTTATCTGAAAGTTGGATTGGTTTAGCTCTAAAAGTCTGATCACCATTAGATTTGGAATCTAATATCACAATGTCTTTATCTTTTTTCTCAGGTTGTTTTGATTTTTCAGTTGAAACTGATGTGACAGATACTGGAGTTATTGTTTGTTGTTTCATGGTAGTAGGAACTACATTTCGTTGTTGTGGAATAGAAAATGGTGCAGTTTTCTGTTGCTGAACCGAGACAGGAACTACTTTTTTCTGCGGAAGAGTGGTTGGTTCGACCTTCTGTTGTTGAGCTGGCTTGCCTTGTGTTAGGTCCAGTTTGACCTCTGTAACTTGTGATTTTCTTATTGGTTCAACTTTAGGTGCATCAGCAGGACGTTTGAAATTGCGTATCTCATTCAGCATTTGTTCCCTTCGGTCCACCGGTTCATTGATCGGGGGTCGGCTATACTTGGAAGGTTGGGAAACCTTTTTGACCACTGGGGCAACAGGTGCATCCGGAATCTTCTTGGCAGCTTCTGAGGATTCCTGTACAACACTGCTAGCAGGTTTAGTAACAGCTCCGCTAAATATAGTTTTTGTGTCTGTCTTGGTATTTGTAGGTAGTGTTGTCTTTGCAACGTTTGTTGCTGGCTTTGCAACTGTCTTTGTGATGGTTGCCGCTGGTGTTGTTACTGTTGTAGTGATGGTTTTTGCTGGCTGTATGACTGTTTTTGTAACACTTTTAGCTGTTGTCGTTACAACATTGGACATAACAGGTTTGCTGCTTGTACTTGATACAGACATAACAGTCTTTTCTTGAACATTGCCAGGTTTTACAATAACTCTGGAAGTATTTGAAGTCATAGATCTTGCTGCTGTACCATTTGTTACAACCTGGGTGACATTTACAACTGACCTCCTCTCTAGATTTTGCACAGTATTTTTGACACCAAAGTTTAAGATGGAAGTTTTGCTGGTAGTGTCATCAGACAAGCTGCAAGCTGGAGTAGTATTTGTAGCAGAAGTAATACCACTGGATTTGGCTGACTTTACAGAAGAGGTGCCATTGGTCAATGAGACAGAAGCACTGGCAGTGGATTCAGACTTTACAGAAACAGATGACACAGATGTGGACTCAGTATTGGAGTCACTTACACCATTTGCAGAGGAACTCTTACTGCTGGAATCACCCATACTTAGGATTTTACTGTTATTTACAATAGGTTGTAAGATGACTGGCTTCTTTGGTCCAGTGTTCTGTGTGGACACCTTAGTCTCAAATCCACCCTTGATGGCCTCAACTTCTGTCGTTGAAACCTTGGAAGAGTGACGACGTTGGACATTGGTTCCAGAATTGCTGTCCTTTGGTTCGACATTGGAGTTGTGGCGCTGAACTCCTGGAGGACCAGGAGCGGGAGATTTGACGTGCTGGTTCCCTTGCTGTAAATACACAATTTTAAAAAATGTAGATTATCAGTACATTACATTTAAACCTGCTACAGTTAATGTATTATCAAGAAATATTGTGTCACTACTTACATAATATACAGTTAAAACTATTGAAATTAAATAATACACGGAAGAATAACAGCTGATATAATCATCTTGTTTAAAACAAATTAAGAGTGTCCAGATATACAACTATAAAATATTTTCCTTTTCTTTTGTTTTAAATAATCTTTACAGAGAAGATGCTGAAAAATGGCGGACAACATTCTGTTGCTTCACTGTCTTCTGTATAGATAGGCATCTCTGGCTAATAATTATATCCTAATCAAGATGTACAAAAAAGTACAAACAATATATTAATTGTGTACCTACCAGTGGCGACCCCTATCACAATACTATTACAGTGACGTACTTAGGTGAGGTGACCAGTATAAAGTATTCTGATTGGATCACAGACTTCTTGACCCACCAATGGTTTGCGACCTCTCTGGATATGACAGATCACTATGGTAATACTGGTCACCAGCTGTTGTCTAACTTAGAGGTAGGTGTAATTATATACATGTATTTAGTCACTGTCGATCCTGTAGTATAAGGGGAATATGTTTGCTCTCTCACTTTCTGATCACTTGCCAAACACATAGTACACATGAAATATTATACAATATAAATGTATTTGATTTTATAAAATGATTTATATCTTTCATTCCTGTAAGAACAAAGAGCCCAGAGGGCCTGCATCACTCACCAAGATCCAAGATCAGAAAAATTCTTTTATACAATAATAACTTTTCGAGTTCTTAAGACAATTTGTATCATAAATTGAACATCCCATTTTCAGAAAGCTAAATTTTCTTTGAACCAAAGAACCCTGTATAGGTCTTTGTTTATACAAGAGGCATATATACGGGCCTTAACACCTGATACATCTGTACTTGTAGATTCGAAAATTCCTTCAACTACCGTAATTGATCTAGTTCAATATGTTTATAACCTATAGCTAGGTACCCAAAGGTCAAAGGGGTCATCATTTTTTATTACCCTAAGGTTGCATACTTTTCATTCACATGTCTTTTAACACAGATACTAGGGTTAGAAGTCAATATAAAGGTCACCAAAGGTCACAGCTGAAATTATTCATCATTCATAATCAATCCTTAGGCTCAGGTGAGTTAAAACACAGTTCCCCTCTTCACCAATTAATGCTTCAAATGATATTTGGTCAAATATAGGGGCTTAAAAGACTCTACTCTACTTGTCCTATTGCAGACCTATTTTTCTGCCCCAGGGGTTCAAACCTAATGTTGATACAGAACTGACTCCCCTTCACACAAAACAGAGAACTATTTAACACATGTCTTTTTAAAAAATTATTTGGCCCAGCCTCTCTAAGATGCTTCTAACCAGATTAGATGAAAATCCTTACAATCATTCTAGACAAGTAGCATTTATGAAATAACAGACGCTGTGCTCTGGCATAAGCTCCACATTCCTTTGGTTCTTGGACCCGAATCGTTGGTAATCCTTACAGCTTTTGATAAATGAATCAGAAATCAGTTATCAAAATCTTCAAATTTCAAAATCATTTCTTTTATCATCTCAGTTTGAATTATCCTACTTAATCATAAATTATAAATTAGACCACATTTACCTGCTGGAAGCACTTCATGCTGCGGTTCATGAGCATGGTGAGTCGTGTTTGGGAGGTGTTCATCTCCTTGGAGATCTGTTTGTACTGGCGAGAGTTCTTGTTCAGTGTAGCCAGTTGTGAACTGAGCAAGTTAAAACTTGCCTGTTCGCGTGCCATCTCCTTCTGTAGCAAGGAGATTGTACCCAGCAGATTCTGCAGTATAACATCAACGTTTAATAATGCAGCGTGAAGAGATGTTCCCTTCCTAGGGCATGACATAACACAACCTGATAGGGGGAGATTCACGAATGTCTAAAAAGAAGCTGTGACGATCACAATTGGTTTGCACATTTAAATATCTCGACCCAAGGGTTGAGATATCTTTAGGTAGAGAATGGTTATGTATCTCATATCTATTTCATACATTCTCGCTTTTATCTGTCTGCAAGCAAATGCACAACATAATTGTTTTCATAATGAACAGTATGTGTTTCTTTGTCATAAAACAATATTTAACATGCTGGAAACAGTACCTCTTTCTTTACTTTGAGATCACTCATTTCTGGTTCAAAATGTTAGAAAGTGGAATTTGCCATATCCTAGTGGTTGACAGAGAATACTGTACATCTACCTGAGACAGGAGACAAATTAGTGGAGGAGAAATCTATCCAACTATTGCATTAGCATCCTCTAACATTACAAACTAAATATGACAGAGTTACCTACCTTAAGGGACATCTCCTTAATGGACTTTTCAAACTCCCCATCCCCACATCTGAGCAGCTGCCCTGCCTCCAACTGCGTATCTCCTGACATCTGTAAATCAAAACATCAAACTTAATTTTACTTCACAGGAAACTTCTACAATACCATAGTCACTGTTGTGTTTGACTCCATGACCTTTGCAATGACAATGGGCAATTATCATTATATAGTTATGAATTATCATGTTATAGTTATGAATTATCATGTTATAGTTATGAATTATCATGTTATAGTTAAGAATTATCATGTTATAGTTATCAATTATCATTAAACAGTAATCAATTATCATTTTATAGTTATCAATTATCATTAAACAGAAATCAATTATCATATATACAGTAATCAATTATCATTATACAGTAATCAATTATCATTTTATAGTTATCAATTATCATTTTATAGTTATCAATTATCATTAATAGGTATCAATTATCATTAAACAGTAATCAATTATCATTTTATAGCTATCAATTATCATTTTATTGTTATCAATTATCATTTTATAGTTATCAATTATCATTACACAGTAATCAATTATCATTTTATAGTTATCAATTATCATTTTATAGTTATCAATTATCATTATACAGTAATCAATTATCATTTTATTGTTATCAATTATCATTTTATTGTTATCAATTATCATTATACAGTAATCAATTATCATTTATAGTTATCAATTATCATTTTATTGTTATCAATTATCATTATACAGTAATCAATTATCATTTATTGTTATCAATTATCATTTTATTGTTATCAATTTTCATTAAACAGTAATCAATTATCATTATACAGTAATCAATTATCATTTTATAGTTATCAATTATCATTTTATAGTTATCAATTATCATTTTATTGTTATCAATTATCATTACTTATTTATCAATTATCATTATATATAGTTATCAATTATAATTTCATAATTAACAATTATTATTTTACAGTTATCAATAAATTAATGTAATCACTTTCATGTACGTTTGTGGCATGTTTACATTGAGTGTATGAGTGCTGTAACAGCTACTATATCACCATATCAGTCTGTGAATAAAGTACATTGAACATTTGAAATATTCTGTTTTAGAATGCATTTCAATATGTGAACTATTTTCATAAAATCTTTTTAAAAAATAGTTATTCCAAGAAATAGCAGGTTGTGTCTTAGTGACATGCTAAAAGTGTTGAGAAATGGATAAAAAAGCAATTAAGAAGAAAAATACTGTAAATATTTATTTAACTTTCAACATTGTTTAGGTTATTGGGAACATCATGCTATAACTGAGCTGTGGTAAATTTCACATAACCTAAACAAAAGAGATAGTAAATACTTAATTATGTGACAAGATTTCCATGACTTTAACCAGACAAGATTTGTATGACTTACGCAGATAACTTATTTGGAGTACACACAATAAATGTATCCACTTTGGCTCTGTTAAGGTCCGTATATGGAGAACACTAGCCTTATTGATATAAGAAAAACAATTCGAGATCAGTGAGAAAATTAATAACCCTGTATCAGACCTAACACAAAATGGTGGAAGAATCCTAGTATAAAGTAGAGTAAGAGTATGGTGCAGAAAAAACAGAAGGAAATCTGTCCATAATAAAACCTTGGGGTTATGTTTCCGTTTGAATAAATGTACCATTGCCTCCCTGAAATATCTTTTCACAAAAATGACAGCAACTGAATAGATGTAATACACTCACCTTGCTTGTTTATCTTTTTGAGTCTGTCTTTTTGTAAATCCCAGAAATCCCAGTTTAATACCACTACACAGTATATGTTTGTATAATTTCACCTTTAAATCCAATTTGAATCAAGAATATTCCTGACTTCAAACACTGAAACATTTGTTGTTTTTTTTTCAAATGAGAAACATCAAGAGTTATTGATGTCTTTCTGTGATCCCCTAGCTGATGGATGTAAACAAACCAACGTAGCCCTATAGGTGAACAACGTACTTAGGAAATTGATTTATTCCCAGTACACCAGACTAGAAAAATCTACATAATTGAACAGTCAGAGAGACTGATTAATGTTATATATCACATTACACTGCAGATATGTACTATAAATATTGACCAACTTGTGTGTTATACTGATAATTGCTATTGTGTGTAGATAAGAGGGGCTCACAATCAAACATACAAACAGCCAACAACCTACATGTCCTAATTTACTTTGATTAGCATATGTGTCAAATGTACCTCAAAGGTAGTACTAGTATATACTATAAACATCAACAACAGATTTGAAGATTTGAAGGTGGGCATGGTGGGGTCAGCGGGTGGCTGCTTGGTGCTGGTGATGACAGTGAAGGTCAACTTATACTTAGGCACCTCAACTCCTAGCCTTCCTCAAAATATGAAATGAATTGCTGTCCCTATTTGACTGATCTACAATTCATTAAGCAATACAAAGTTGGGACAACTTTTCAAAAAAACCCTGTAAATACATTTAGACTGTTCATGTACCCAACAATGTTTACATGTATTCCAGTAGCGCATATTGACAGACTGAATATAACTTTCAGCATCAATGAATCTGGTATCAGTAACCCCCCCCCCCCAAACATGCATGTGCTTCCATCCCGGCCAACACATGATTAATAAAAGTTGACATAACTTGTTCTCCAATTGTTGTAAAATCAATAAAGTTTACATTTATGATGTATAATGACTTTTTTTCCCATAGAAAATTGTGTATTAGGATGTGTGCCTTGTGTCAAGTCAACAACAATATTTCATAACATTTCTATGTGAACAATCAGATTTGTATCAGCTTGCATGGATCAGCTGTGAAACCAATCTCAAGTTTTCTGGTGGGCAAACTAAAGGTTTGCATTATTTCTCTGTTTTCAAATTTTGAGAAATGGGTGAAAAAATGTGAGAAAAATACAAGTACTGTAAATATATTAGGATTAACTTTCAATATTGGTTAAGTTTTTCAGGGATATATATACTATAACTACGGTCAGGTAAATTTCACATAACCTAAACCAAGGAAATTAAAAAAAAAATATACAGCAATATAAATACGTAAATATGTGACAAGATTTCCATGACTTTATCCAGACAAATTATGCAACACGATTTCCATGATTACCCACATTGTAAAAAGATTTTAAATTTGACCTTGACAAAATGAATTTGACCTTAGTCCTGACAAATCCACATGTGATTTCAAGGAATTCAGACTTTACTTCATTCTAAAAGATGTATATACGATGACAATGAAATCTCTAGATGACAAACTAGACTAGTTGCAATATTGTCCTTCAGGTCTGCAAACAAAACCTTTTTTCACAATAAAGGATTTAGGCAAGTTGTGCACAACTTTGAGAAAATATTAATCATGTTTTCCAATGATGGATTCTGATCATGAAGACCAAGATGGCTGCCAGATCGTCATTTTGTAGTGTTACACATTTTCATATGATCCGAAAACAAAAACTTTAACTGCATGATTGGCATCCCAAGGAGAACCTATATACTTAACATTGTCCAGTACTTTTTGAAATCAACTGTGAAATTCAAGGTGACGTAACCTAGAGGTCATACCAAGTTCTTCTTTCGGAGACATCACAAACGTGACATTGTGACTACCTAGAGTTCATACCGAGTTCATCAAAAACGTGACATTGCATATAGCTAAGTCTTAATATGTGCCTAATTTGAAAAAAGGATCTGACCTGTTCTTTCTTAGGAATATGTGATAACAAGAGTTGTTTACCAATACACTGACAGCTCATAGATGAATTTATAAGCTACCATCTAAACATTGTCTTAAAACATATAGGACAAGAAAAGTACAACAAACAAGAGGCCCATGGGCCTTAACGGTCACCTGAGTTTTGAAATATTTCAGTTAATTAAATTGACCTTTTTTGGCCCCAACCATCAGCCCCTAGGGGTCAGTCAGGGCAAACGTGTATACCATTAAGCTGTCATCCCATGCTGATAATGTTAACAAAGTTAGAATGAATTCCAATAGAAATCAAACAAATCATATTCGAAAATGTGATTTCCCTATATAAACTAGAACTGTCACCAGGATGGCTGACTAATACCCCCGCAATCTACACGAGTCAATGGTGAATTGGAACTGTTAATTAGAGGCCAACTAAGATAACCCAGTAATAAAGTGACCAGTTGCCATAGCAACCATAATTTTGAGAAAAAGAAAGTGAGATACATATCTGCACATGGTCCTCTATATTTGTGTGAAGTTTCATTGAAATCGGCCCCTCGGTTTAGGAGGAGTTGTCCGGACAAACTTAAAGTTATGGTTCTTATCAGAAAACCTGTTTATAGTGACCAGTTGCCATAGCAACCATAATTTTGAGAAAAAGAAAGTGGCATGTACATCTACACATGGTCCTCTATATTTGTGTGAAGTTTCATTGAAATCGGCCCTTCAGTTTAGGAGGAGTTGTCCGGACAAACTTAAAGTTATGGTTCTTATCAGAAAACCTGTTTATAGTGACCAGTTGCCATAGCAACCATAATTTTGAGAAAAAGAAAGTGGCATGTACATCTACACATGGTCCTCTATATTTGTGTGAAGTTTCATTGAAATCGGCCCCTCGGTTTAGGAGGAGTTGTCCGAACAATAGTTCTTATCAGAAAACCTGTTTATAATGACCAGTTGCCATAGCAACCATAATTTTGAGAAAAAGAAAGTGGCATGCACATCTACACATGATCATTAATATGTGTGTGAAGTTTCATTGGAATCGGCCCATCGGTTTAGGAGGAGTTGTCCGGACAAAATGCGTATACAGGCGGACGGACAGACAGACAACCTGATTCCAGTATACCCCCCCCTAACTTCATTGCGGGGGTATAACTATAGTAAAGTTTACCCCCTCCCCAGGGGCAAGCGCGAGACCCCTGGGTCATGAAATCCACAATTTTGGTAAAGCACCTTAAGACCCTTCCATCTATGAAGAGTGTATGATTCCACCATATCTGAGAGTAGAGAAGAAGATTTTTGAAGTTTTAGTCAATTTGACCCTTTTTTAGCCCCGCCTCTCGGGCCACTGGGGGGGGTGGGGACCATATAATTCACAATTGTGGTTGACCTTGAGCCATAGAAGCTGCCTGCCAAATTTAATTGAATTTGGTTCAGGGGTTTTGGAGAAGAAGTCGAAAATGTAAATTGTTTAGGGACAGACAACGACAGACAAAAGGCTATTAGAATAGGTCACTTCAGACTTTGTCTCAGGAGACCTAAAAATTTAATCCATTTTTATTGTTATATTTGTAAGAATTAAGATGCTACATATATAGGGTTGACCACGGTATTTAACTAACCTGTCTGATAAATACTATGTTTCCCACAGGGTTTACCTGGATGTACTGACATCTGAGGTGCAATACCATAATAATGATGTAGCGACTTTTCAGGTACAATATGTATACAATTACCCCCTACTTGGAAATGAGATGTTGAGTCTCAGGCTATCAAGTCATATATCATTCCTAAAACAACAATAGCCAGCCTGCAACATTTTTATCTATATCAGCTGTTTGTTCTCCTTGATTCTGATCTGTACATACCTGTACACAGGTATATCTACCTGTATTTAGTCTGTTGTCCTACCTTAACTTACAGGTGATATCTACAGTACCTGAAACAGGTATAAGTTTACAATCAATACCTAATGAATTAATGAACAGCTCAGCATAATGAGTCCCCATCCTCTATGTACAAACATGGAGCGTTCCTGTTTCACTTGTTCTAAACAATTTAATTTATAAACAAAATTTGCCTTAATGTCCATTGTGTACACACCTGGAATCTGTAAATTCTTCTTATTTACGGTACAATCTTTTGTGTAAATTTCACAGATGTATCTTTTCCTTGAAAATTTCTATATTGCGTGTCTGAGACCCATAACCTTTGTATCACGTATTGCTGATTCTGTTAGAATACTGCTGAATATGGACAGGTAAACTTTCATCTTTTATTGCCTTCCTTTGATTCCCTAATGATCGAAACATTGACTTCTGAAAACCACAGGCTGTTATTAACACGCAAACTTCAAAGGTATACAGTACCATTCCTGTGTACGAAATAGATATTTAATCAATTTACAAAACTTTTTTGTTAAAGATAAAAAAAAAAGATGTTTACAAATGACAATATACCTTAGAGAACCCTAAAACAAGGGATTCCATTGCTTGCAGATCTAAATGAGCCATGCCTTGATGATATAGGACACATATAAGAATCTTTATAGGTACTAAGGCATTTGTTTTAATAGAATAGTATTTTTACATATTTGAATAGATAGTGGCATTCTTAATGTGGCATTCTTCCTAATATAGTTTAAATGTAATGAAGTAAATGAATATCATGCAGAAACAAGTGTATGTGCATTTGACAGGCCTAAATGTCTATCACACAATTAATATTAACATTATTTCCAGTTCTGTATTATTGGAATGTCTAGAAATATAACCAAATTTTCTATCAATTGATCTCAACCATAAATTAACAATTGATGCATATGAAACAGGATAATTAGTCAGGGGTGGTTATGGGTAATAAACAAATTTTAAGACAGGTATACCGGTGCAACCTTAAGTGCGATTGAAAAGAACTTTCCAAGCATAACTGCGTGCCTACCTAAAGCATTAAAACTATCAAAGTGATCTTGTATTACCAGTACCTTAAAGTAAAATAACAGGTTTTACAAATGTATGTTACATTGAAGGCAAACATAAAGAAACAAAATGTAAATTCTTTATTTTGAGTATGTACTACATCTGGTTGGTCTCCTATCATGTCACATAACATTATTTATAGCCTCTATTGGAGTATGGGAAATCTTTGGTATGTCTAAAGGGAGATCATTCAGCAAAAAAATATATACCCAATATAAGTATACCAGTATAGATAACGTAACATAAAACAGCACTAAATAGTTCTGTTTTCATTCCTCCTCTAATAATGCTGTTCTGAGGACAATATCCAAGAGAGGACACTATGTACTGAGGACAATGTAGGACACTGATGTACAGAGGACAATTCCCTAGGTAGGACACTGATGTACAGAGGACAATTCCCTAGGTAGGACACTGATATACACAGGACAATACCCTAGGTAGGACAAAGGTACTAAAGACAATATCCTCTGGACACTGATGTACTAAGGACAATATCCTAGGTAGGACATTGATGTACAGAGGACAATACCCTAGGTAGGACACAGGTACTAAGGACAATATCCTCAGAAGGACACTGATGTACTGAGGACAATATCCTAGGTAGGACACTGATGTACAGAGGACAACTCCCTAGGGAGGACAAAGGTACTTAGGACAATATCCTAGGTAGGATGCTGATGTACTGAGGACAATATCCTAGGTAGGACACAGGTACTAAGGACAATATCATCAGAGGGACACTGATGTACTGAGGACAGTACCCTAGTTATGATAGGTATTGAGGACAATATCCTAGGTAGGTCACTGATATACTGAGGACAATATCCTAGGTAGGACACTGATGTACTGAGGACAATATCCTAGGTAGGACACTGATATACTGAGGACAATATCCTAGGTAGGTCACTGATGTACTGAGGACAATATCCTCAGAAGGATACTGATGTACTGAGGACAATATCTTCAGAAGGACACAGATGTACTGGGGACAATATCTTCAGAAGGACACAGATTTACAGAGGACAATACCCTAGGTAGGACACTGATGTACTGAGGACAATTCCCTAGGTAGGACACAGGTACTAAGGACAATATCCTTGGGACACTGATGTACTGAGGACAGTACCCTAGTTACGATAGGTACTGAGGACAATATCTTATAAGTAGGACAGGTACTGAAGACAATATTCTAGGTTTATGCGCTTGCCTTGCCTTTTACCTAGGTGGCTGGGGTTCCATTCCTTGATTGGACATGAATGGGGTCACCTGTCTGACCATGTCAGTTTTCTCCTGATACCCCAGTTTCCTCCCACAGTAAAACTCCTTGTGCACTTTCATTGGGCCAACAGGAACAATTAATATGTCTATATAACTTGTTTCACAATTGTTGTAAAATAAATAAAGTTTGATTTTACAATATCCTAAAAATAGAATTAATATCTTTCTTGGTGTGAATTTAGAGGTATTTTACCAAAACCAATTGTGAGCTTGAATATTTTGTAACTAATTATAATCAAAAAGTCAAATAGTGTCTAAATTCTAAATAGACTCTACCCATTGCATTCAAATGACAGGACATACATGTAGTTGTACACACCAATTATACAGAAGGAAGTTCCTTGTATATCTTTAAGATGTCATTATGCACTTGCATCTTTGACAACATGATTTGGACACACCTCACTGTGACAAAGGTCAGTCAGACATCTAAAGTAACATCATTAATTTTGCCCTCAAGTACAATGTACAGCTTCAACAATGCTAGACAGGTCTGAGGTATGCACTGGTATAGGATACACACTGACTACATTTGTATACACAGGCAGGTGTAGAAATGTACAGGTTTATCACTGTTCATGATTATTTTTGACTTGAAAATTTGATGTTTTTGTTTTAGGTGCCACAAAAATGAGAAAGTTTGCGAGTATGAAGTCATTTCTTCAAAGGATACCATGTAGTATAAGATATCAATAGCTTTGTATACTGGTTATCTGTCACTGATAACCAATGACCACCTGTATGTAGTTGCACCACTGACCTCACACTTACCTACACAGCCTGAATAAACATATACAGGTATTGATACACTCCCCTCATTACCGTTTCACACACAAGCTGGATGTGAAATTAAATTGCAACAGAGGCCAAGAAATGAAATCAGGACATCTTGAATCCAAACCCAATTTTCTACTGAATGAACTAAAAAAGAAATATCTCCTAAATCTTAATACCTGTGTTTCCTCTAACCCTAATTATATAACAATCCCTATATGTTTGTGCATACAAGTTTTTTGGTCATTTTCAAGGAAGGACTATTATAAAGTCAAGATTGGTTGTCTATAAAACCTTAGTAAAAACTATTTTAAAAATAAAAAGATTTCCCTACCTACCCTACCCTATTTTTTCTGGCATATTAGTGGAAACACACATATATTATTTTTTTAGGCCTGAAGGAATCAGTAAAAACATATTCCAATTAGTTGACAAATTACCAAAATGACACCCCTCGCCCCGAAAGAATTGATATTTTAAATATATAATGTTCAAAGACATATTTTTCAGTTATGACATGTACAGTCTACAATAAGACTTTTTTTCAATTTTCACCAAAATTTCTATTAAAGAATTTATTATAGAAATTATAGAATAATTCACATAAAATAGACCACGGAATTTTATATATCGTATCAATAAGAAATTAAAATAACATGCATACGTAAACAAAGTGTAAACACTATATACGTTACGTGTCCTTTACAAATGTGTACTCTGCACACCTGTAATTTGTATACATTACCAGAGATACAGTTCAAAAGTTTATTTCCATTTTAATCCAACAGAACCAAAGGTAACAAAAAGGTGATAACAACAAATGCAAATCCGCCAGAAGTGTTATACTATCCGCTGTACCAGACAGCCTGTCATATCCATTACCTTGATACAGGTGAAAATTACAGGTGGGTTGGTCCAATTAGGCAGTCACTCCTGTAAGTTTACTGTACATCTGTTGGTTTTTGCAACAATTTTATGAGATATATTGAAATCCGAAAAGACAGCAACCCTGTAATTAATTCTGGTCCGTAAACAATCTGAAAAAAAAGCGACTTACCTTTTTTTACTACCTGAGAACGACCATACAGAGCTGTCACTAAGTTTCCGTTTCCTCCGTTCTACATGATTTACCGCGCCATATTTACATATCGAGATTTGCAGGTGGTGACGAGACTTCACCGATATCAGGGTAGTTTTAATCGTCGACAAACAGCAGGGGTGACGGGCTGTATGATATCGTACCTATTCTCGTGTAAAATGAACATTTACGTATTTTCTATTCTTCCCAAAAATATATTAAAAGAAATTTCGATAAAATCAGTAGTATTTATCATAAAACACAAAAGCAGTTAATATTAAAATAAAACTATTGATAACCTGACATCCCTTATTTTGAAATGAGCAGACATAATTTGGATGAGTTTTTCTCACATATTGACGTCACTTCCGTGCCGCCATCATCGACCTCCATGGTTCGCGCAGAGGAAATAAACATGGAAAACCAAGAGGATGTATTGGACGCCCTGTGTTGTAAGTTGTGTGTGGTATTCTAGTTGGAATATGTATGGTTGTATAATCTTTTGATTTGTGATGAATTGAATTAATGTATCTTGACATTTTTCTTGTCAGGCTACGAGAAGAAACCGACCCCCGACATACCACCGGTTCTGGATCAGTATCTCCGACGGGTGGCGAAAACTGGAGAAACACTGTGAGTATTTAAAAGATACTAATCTCATCAGAATGTTATTTTCCTTTTATTGTCATATCTGTTTGGTTTCTTTCAAAAGCTATGTGTCAAATGTAAACATATTCGAATGTTTGTCATGTCGAACTCCCAACGCGAGAACAAAGAGCAGCCGTAGTAAACACTGTGGACGATGGTGTTTTGATAAACAACGTGGTTGTTAATGTCCCCGTGTGTTACTAGACGAATAGATGTCATTGATGACATACATTTTGATAATAAATTAAGAAATATGTAAAGTAAAGAATATCATGTGTATGTCCGGCAATTTCAATGTAACAGAAAAGTAACATTTTCAAAATGCGTACACTTGTTTTTTTGCGTTTTTTGGACGACTGCCAATGTCAGTTTTGTTTTGATATCAAATGGTTCAAACCAATGCAAGTTAACACGTTGTCAAATTGTAAGAGAACATATTTAAAAGCACCTTTACGTGTCCATATAGTATATTGTATGTTTAGAAGTGAAAGATTATGTATTAAAATTTGCTTCGTTCATATTTCAAAAAGTTCACACTCTTATGTTATGTTCAGAAATTCTCTTGATTCGCATACCATATTCAAAATATCAGAACTTATCAAGACACTTTCCAACAGGTCACCTTCACAAGATGACATGACATGGTTTAAATGAAATCATGCTTTTTAAAAAGCCAGAGGGCGATTACATTAAAATACAAATATATGCTGGAATTAAAAGTAAACAAGTATGGGATATATTGGTGTGAAAACAAGTGCACATCTTATAATGTAACCCCAAAGAATGATCTCACCATATTTTTTCACATAGTATTACTGACCACTGTGTCCAAGAGTTTTTGTTTAATTTGACTTCAAAAATTAAAACTCAAATTGTGAGACATTGAAAGCAGATGGTAACTCCTCAACCTGATCCATCATGAGTATTGACTCATCGTTCAGAGTTTAAAAGTACCATTGATCCTTATGATCACATGAATGACTTAGCTCAGGAAGATAAACAGCAATTAAAACAAATAGTAAGCAACTAATTGAAAAAATTTAATATCGTATTGAATTATTAATTAATGCCTTTATAAATACATCTTTATGTAATTGTACATACATGTATTACTTGATAATAAAATATTTTGAAATTATTAATTAAGTAATGAACTGTTATTAGAAGACTGATAAAGGCTCTCCTGTATTCCCATCCTTTTATATTGCTACGTCTTTTATGATAAAATTTGTTGAAATGAAATTAACCAAAGAATAACAATAAAAATAGCTTAAAATTATGTTTTAGTTACAGAAGGTTGCATGTGAAAATAGCCAAATCTTTCTACATTCATTGAAAGTTTTTTGTTTGGAAACACATTATCATACATCTTAAATTGTACTGAACCTGCCTTATTTAAGTCTACTGTAAGTTTAGTAAATTATTATTATTGATTTAATGTATACCACTTATTTCCATATTCTGACCTTTTTTGTCATCAACAAGATTTGATCTTCAAACTGGGGTCAAAGAAACTGTCGACCAGTCGATTTGGGGTCATAGTCACCATGATTTTAGTTCATATTGTATTGTATAGCACATTGTAGAGGAGATACAATTAATAATAATGGAGTGTTTAGAAAGTTTGTACTTCAGTTTTGTTGTTATTGATTTTATTCAGATATTTCTTAGGTGCTGTTCTTTCTAATTTGAATCCTGGAATCACTACTTCTTGAATTCAATCAGAAACCATGCTATCAGTCCTATGTGTGCTTGTGTATTGTACACGTGTATCCTTGTGATATAACTTTCTTACTGTAGTTGATTTGTTTACATATTTGAATTATCAATATGTGGCTATGCTAGATTTTTCGACATTTCCTATGTGATTCAGCTTCTATAGCTTTGAACTTTTGTTGTGTACAAAGTTAGATTATATCAAAAGGTTTTAAAAAGACATCATTGTGCTATATTTATTTATTCAATAAAAATTCAATCATCAGCATATTTCTAGTAAATCTTATGAAGAAAAATCAGATATTGAAATCCAATAAGTGCTAAAAGTTTTGAATACCAATATTAATGGTATAATTATGTTATCAACGACTAGCTTTCTTAAAATCTGATACTTTACACCCACAAACAAGCATGTTTCAAAATTTCATTAATCATTATCTGAATCATTTCAATTTGTTCCATTGGTGCAATATGTGCAAGTTGAAAAAACAACATATTTGATATTAAGATTTTATTTTTTATCTTCAACAACAAATTTTGTCATTACAGCTTCCCATGGCAACAGTTAAAAATCCTCTTCATCCACAAGTTGGATTCTGTCATCACACAGTTTAATCAAGACTTTCCGGCAGATCACCTTCAGAACTGTCCCAATGTAGAAAATGTCAAGTTTGAAGAAATGAAAAAAAGAGTGGTCTGTTCCTTAGAGGAGTTTCAGGGGTATGTGCAGTTTATGTTTTTGAAACTATATATTTGTCTCCTCATTTGAAGAGCTCTACATGCCAGATTTAACAAATAGAAGAGTTTTAGAGGCCATTGCTCTGTCAAGCGCAGTTGTTAGTGCCTGTTAAAATTCTTGTTCACTGGAAAATGTAAGTTGTATTTTTCCAATTTCATCAAATATTTCCCAGTTTAGATGGTGAATTATTTATATTATGATAAAATTCATTTCAAGGAGAATTGTTGGTAGAAAGGCATTTCCTTGTTATCCATTCCCCATGTTTAACTCCTTGTATGTTACTTTTCATCTGATTGATGTTGGGTTTTCAGGGCACCATTCACCATTCAGCGACTTTGTGAACTAGTTACAGAGCCAAAGAAGCATTATAAGAGGACAGACAAGTTCCTACGAGGAATAGAAAAGGTAACCTTGGGAAGTGCATAAACTGTTTCTTAAATTAGAAAGCAAAAATAGTTTTAACATAATTTTAGGTTACTGTCACTCTGAAGGAAAGAAGGAAAATGTGTATTCATCTAGTATTTGATAACCCCCATATCAAAGGTGGTATTGTGAATGGTTTGATTTTTTAATGGTTGATATTTTCGCTTACCAGTCTTCCTCAATGTCAATCCTGCAATTCTGAGGTGAAGAAAAAAATCAAACTATTCAAACAAATGGTTCTTGCTTTTTGATAATTGAAATAAATGTCAGATCCAATACCGTATGTGTAGATAACAGTAGCTGTATTACCAATAGTAAATCTGTGACCTACAAATTGTGTATGACACAAGAGTTCTCAACAGGTTTATTTACTTCATATTAAGGTTTCATCAAGTTTGAATATTGATTTGATTGATGGTCATTGTTCAAATCATTTACAGCTTTTTGTCTGCTCCTTATGAATCAGGATAAAATCAATATTTTTTCTGTTACAGAATGTGCTAGTTGTGAGTACAGTGGACCCTTTTGGAAGGTAAGGCTATCATTTGTACACGACATCACCAACCACAAATAAATAATAAAATATCAGCTATAATTGAGTACTGCTGGTTGAGAAGTATTTTGATATGTTAGAACTGCATTCATATACGACTTCATACCATCATTGATAAGTTACTGGATAATTTTGACACTTTGATAGAGGAACTATAAAACAAAGCACAAATTTGAATGATCCAACAAAGGGAAATGTCTACAATAAAACTGATGATAAAGATCATGTTTGAGGAATGCTGTAAACAGAATTTTTAGAGTTTATTATAAGCATTACAAATGTACTATTACAGGAAGATTGTGTCCGATTCCAGACCCATGATGAATGGACTAGACATGAATGGTTACAATGGAAATCGTCCAGAAAACAAGCCACACTTTTCCACGTTTCCCTCTCCATCATCCCAACAGACCACATGGCCATCTGACAGAGTTTTTAGTCCAGAGCTTAGCAAGGAACTCTCCAACCCTCTGTATGAATCTGATGCGTCCTCCTCTCCAAACTTCCCTCCCAGTGATGGAGAAAGGGTTCAACCCACTATGGCTCGGGTTGAACAACAAACAGTTTCTCAAATCAAAAGCCAGGAAAATGTGGCATCATCTTCAGAAAGTGTGGCACATCCAGACACTGGCAATGTCTCCTTGCCTTCTGATACAACCCCCGCAACAGACTCCACTGATGATGACACTGGTATCGAAAACAATGAATCGTCTGATAATGTGGACACACCTCAACAGTCCAAGGCAGAGCCGGAAGCCAAAGGTAGCATTAGTCTTGTTGTATTTGATGTAATAAAATTTACAATATTTATCATGTTATAAGTGTAGATTGGGATTGTAATGAAATCTTGAGCGATGAAATGCTTGAAATTAATCAAGGTTTTAGAGGTTTGGTTTGTTTTGCATTGTTTAATGTCCTATCAACAGCTAAGGTCATTTAAGAATGGCTTGGTTGTATCATATTTACAATATACTTCATGAAGTTGATTGATATATTCCAGAATGAGATATTTTATGGTGTATACTGTTTAACATTGCAGAGGTACAGCAGAGCTCGGATGTTGAACACACTACTGAAAATATACCAGTAGACACAACCATTCGGGATGAGAACAGCAAACCAAGTGAGCCACAAAGCCAGGAGGAGGAAGATGAGGGGGAGGATTTATCTGTTGGTGGTGATACACAGGACAGCGACCAAATATCATCGTCATCATCGTTGTCCTCATCTTCATCACCAGAGCCTGTCAAGGAACCAGAAGAAAGTGCTTCGAAGGAGTCAGAATTAAGTGTAACAACAAGTGATGACAGTGTACCAGAGGGCTCAGCTAATGAATCGTCATCATTACCTGTATCACAGGACACAACCAGCACTAACACAGCAGAGTGTTCTGGAGGTGTGGAATCATCTACAGACTCCCCAAACCAAACCCCATCGGAGGAGATCACTCCATCATCCACGGTACAATCAGACTCCTCAACAGGAGCCGATAACATGGAAACCGATTCCACAGTTCCTAGTAGTGATAATGTAGCAGACTCTGACCAGTCAGAAAAAAACAATGTTGAGAGTATAACAAACAATGAAAAAGAAGCCAGTTGTGTAGAGGAAGTAGAAACTGAAAATAGTTCTGATGTAAGTGACTCTGTGGCTACGCCCATGGAGCAGGATTAGCTGTTGAGTGAATGTTGTGTATAGTTGTTGGTATCATTATATGGCATCTAAATTCTTGGCTCAGGACTCCTGTGAAAAGGATCATCAGAATAATCCATTCATAGTCCATTGAGAAACTCATTGTGAATCATTTATTTTACAAAAACAAAACTTTTAATTTCCATGTAAGTGAGTTGATCTAAAACCACCAGTGTTACAAATATTTATGAATTTAAATACAATTCTATGTAAATTGACTAATTTATTTATTGAGATACATGCTTGTTTTCTGAGAAGATTTCACATTCAGGTACAGAACTGGTACATATTCTGCATTTCTGAGCTTCTGGCTTCTGTCAGGTTCTCATTTGTCGTTGAATACAAACTTGTTTTCTGTGCAATTAATGTGTGAAGGTAAACCTCAAAGTCAGGTTCTTGTTGTCAAGGTAACCTGATATAATCTATTGGTTGGTTTGATTCAAGTGACAAAGTGACCTTCACAGATTATGGTTGTCATATGATGGTAATTTCAAGGTGACAGTCACAAGTAGCACACTATGGGCATTGTGCTTACCTTCCCCTTAATACTTACCAATAATTATAATATTATGTCCAGATCATTTTGATTTCATTTGGTTTATTTTTGTTTTAATTTGCAATGCTATAATTGAACCCTTTTAAATTAAAAAAAAAACATCCTATCAAGCAAATATCATTTTAAAACAAACCATTCAATTATTCATCAAATTTCAATTTAAACATCGAGGAATAAATTTTGTCAGATTTGTTCTAGTACGGCAGCTAACAGTATAACATATCAATTCTGCATCTCATTTTTGTATGAATTATTGCATTGTTAAAAAGACATCTAAAATTGAAAACTTGCTACTCATACTTTCTGCTTCTTTATAAAACAGCATGTACAAAGTGTAGTGGAGCTGTGGTAATCTGTATTAGTAAATGGTGATCATATTGTTGTCCTTTTGTTGATTTTAAGTTATATTTTCAATTGTAAATAAAATTGTAAAAAAAAAGTACTTCAGTCAATTGAAATGTGATCATTAATGATATAACACTGGTGGTTTGTGTATGACCTGCTATTTTGGAGCTGTCGGAGGATATCCTCTGGTGAAGTGAGGTTCATCTGTGTGTGTGAGAGACTGAGATCGTATAGGAGAGTATAGGAGGTGTTCCATGTACTAAAACTGATAGTTGATAATAATGGATTGTGTTTGTGTTGACGTATGGTCTTTGATTCCGGAAATTAGGATCATACATCTGTATGGTAAGAATTTTAAATAGGTTTTTTTTCTCTTCTCTTTGGTATAAAGTATAAATCAAAATTTCTAATGGAATAACTTTTAAATCATTTTCATCTTTATTTACATGTTAATTTTTATATATGTTTACGGAACAAGGTAAAGATTGGTTGTGATCAGGCAGATTTCAGAAAATAATTTAATGACGAATGTGACCTATACTGTCATTTTAGATAGTTTATTTTTTGAGTGATTGAGAGACAATATGTGACTGGGTATATTAAGGTGTGTGGGTAACACCAATATTGATGCTATCATAGGGTTTGACTGAGGTATGAATGTGTACGGACTGATACAAATCTCTCTTGGGAGAACAAAATAAAATGTGAAAATAAAGATGATTGTTGTTTTGCTTTATAATGATGCATGATGATTATTTAGATGGCAACACATGATAAATCACTGGAAGCCATTGAATTCTATGACCTAGCTAGGTCGGCATTTAGAAACCCACCAGTAATCTAGAAGAAGAAAAAATTTACAATGGGAAAAAATGTATATCTATGAATGAATCCAATTAAAGCTGAATACATTTATGTGTTCTGGACCTTTTGACATTAACATTTTAAACCCTGATGTACAAATAATGTATTTAATCTTCTCAGTTTCTTATATTGGACATTATAATTAGATTTGATAAAATTTTGTGAAATCCATTTCCTATCATTACGAGATCTAGATATCCAAGAAGGAAACCTTGACACCTACCATTGCAATATGTTCAACAAAAACTGTTAATTGCAGAGGCCCAATGGAGATGTATCACTCATCCAGTATTCTTTTTGCAACCTTTGTTGGGGGTATTCTATGGAACCTACCAGTCAATACATTTCTATTTTAGCCCTTTTGATTAATTATAAGAAGTTGCTAGAATGTTTGTAACACTTTTCACCCCTGTTACCTTGAATATGGTTCAAGTTGATTGTTTAGCCCACCATCATCTGTCTCAGAATGTGGGACATTCAAATCACTCGGTGTCTGTGGTCAGTCTGTTGTCCGTCCGTCTGTAAACAATCATTATCGCTATTTCTTGAAAAGAAGGATATTCTCAAACTTCAAGTGTAGGTTCCCCTTGGTCCCTACTTGTGTCAATTTCAATTAAGATTTTTTATCAAAAAGACAAAATGGCTGACAGGTGACCATCTTTGATTTTGTGAAATCTCAAAGTCTCAAGTGACCTATTCTAATCGTCTTTTGTGCGTCGTTCGTCTGTAAACAATTTACATTTTCAACTTCTTCTCCAAAACCGCTGAACCAAATTGAATGAAATTTGGCAGGAAGCTTCCATGGCCAAAGGTCAACCAAAATTGTGAATTATATGGTCCCAACCCCCCAGGGGCCTGAAAGGTGGGGCCAAAAAGGGTCAAATTGACTAAAATTTCAAAAATCATCTTCTCTACTTCCAGATATGGTAGAATCAAATACTCTTCACAGATAGAAAGGTCTTAAGGTGCTTTACCAAAATTGTGAATTTCATGACCCTGGGGTCTCCCCGTTTGCCCCTGGGGAGGGGGTCAACTTTGCTATAGTTTATATAGGAAAATCACATTTCTGACTATCATTTGTTTCATTTCTATTGGAATTCATTCTAACTTCTTTAACATTATCAGCATGGGATGGCAGTTTAATGGTATGGACATGTTGGCCTTGACCGACCCCCAGGGGCTGATGGGCGGGGCCAAAAAGGGTCAAATTGACTAAAATTTCAACAAGAGGCCCATGGGCCTTAACGGTCACCTGAGATTTGAAATATTTCAGTTTATTTAATTGACCCTTTTTGCCCCCCCTATCAGCCCCTAGGGGTCAGTCAGGGCCAACATATGCATATTATTAAACTTTCATTCCATGCTGAAAATGTTAACCAGAATGAATTCCAATAGAAATCAAAACAAATCAGTCAAAAATGTGATTTCCCTATATAAACTATAGTAAAATTTACCACCTCCCCAGGGGCAAACTTGTGACCCCAGGGTCATGAAATTTAAAATTTCAATAAAGCACCATAAGACCCTTCAAACTATCAAGAGTATTTGATTCCACCTTATTTCAGTCTTGAGAAGAAGATTTTTGAAATTTCAGTCAATTTGGCCCTTTTAAGCCCTTCCCATCAGCCCTGGGGGGTCAGTCAGGGCCAACATGTGCATGCCATCAAACTGTCATCCCATGCTGACAATGTGTACAAAATTAGAATGAATTCCAAAACAAATAAAACAAATAAAAGTCAAAAATGTGATTTCCCTATATAAACTATAGTTAAGTTTACCCCCGCCCCAGGGGCAAACTTGAGACCCCAGGGTCATGAAATTCACAATTTTGGTAAAGCACCTTCAGACCCTGCCATCTATGAAGTGTATTTGATTCTATCATATCTGAGAGTAGAGAAGAAGATTTGTGAAATTTCAGTCAATTTGGCCCTTTTTAGCCCCGCCCATCAGCCCCTGGGGGTCAGTCAGGGCCAACATGTGCATGCCATCAAACTGTCATCCCATGCTGACAATGTTTACAAAATTAGAAAGAATTCCAATAGAAATAAAATAAATTAAAGTCAAAAAAGTGATATCCCTATATAAACTATAGTAAAGTTTAGCCCCTCCCCAGGGGCAAACGTGAAACCCCTGGGTCATGAAATTTACAATTTTGGTAAAGCACCTTAAGACCCTTCCATCTATGAAGAATGTTTGATTCCAGCATATCTGAGAGTAGAGAAGAAGATTTTTGAAGTTTTAGTCAATTTGACCCTTTTTGGCTCCGCCCCTCAGGCCCCTGGGGGGTGGGGACCATATAATTTACAATTTTGGTTGACCTTTAGCCATAGAAGCTTCCTGCCAAATTTCATAGAATTTGGTTGGTGGGTTTTGGAGAAGAAGTCGAAAATGTAAATTGTTTACGGACGCACGACGGACGACGCACCGGACGACGCACGACGCACGACGACGGACAAAAGGAGATTAGAATAGGTCACTTGAGACTTTGTCTCAGGTGACCTAAAAATCTTCTTCTCAACTTTCAGATGTGGTAGAATCAAATACTCTTCACAGATAGAAAGGTCTTAAGGTGCTTTACCAAAATTGTGAATTTCATGACCCTGGGGTCTCACGTTTGCCCCTGGGGAGGGGGTAAACTATACTATAGTTTATCTAGGAAAATCACATTTTAGACTATGATTTCTTTCATTTCTATTGGAATTCATTCTAACTTGGTTCACATTATCAGCATGGGATGACAGTTTGTTAGTATGCACATGTTGACCCCCAGGGGTTGATGGGTGGGGCCAAAAAAGGGTCAAATTAGCTGAAAATTCAGAAATCTTCATCTCAAGACCCATATAAGATAGAATCAATTACTTTTGATAGATGGAAGGGTCTGAAGGTGCCTTATCAAAAGTTTTATGGCCCTAGGGTCTCATGTTTGCCCCTTTGGAGGAGGTACTCTTTACTTAGGGATAGTCCTCAATCTTCGTGTATAGGTTCCCTTTGGTCCAATCTTGGATTTTGAGAATTGAAAATTGTTGTTGCTATTTCTTGAAAAGACCTGGAGGAATAGTCCTCAGAATTCATGTGTTGGTTCCCCTTGGTCCCTAGTTGTGCCAATTTGATTAAGGTTTTTGATGAGAAAAACAAAATGTCCGACAAGCAACTATCTTGGATTTCGAGAATTGAAGATTGTTGTCACTATTTCTTGAAAATAACTGGAAGGATCTTTCTCAAACTTCTCATGTAGGTTCCACTTGTCCCTGTCTTCAGATCATTAAGGGGAAAAGTAGAGAGAAGATCAGCCTGACATAGAACCAATAAAGATCAATCAATGGTGGGAGCCAAGATCACCTCTTGGATCTCTTGTTTTTTGTTGCAAACTTTGTGTGGCTCCATCCCACAAACGTATGAGCCAATTGTCATGATTTTAGGCCTTTTACCTTTATGAACATTGGCCAAGGACCCTGGGTTCGATTGCCGGTAGAGATACAAAATATAATGACCCCTGTTTCATAATTATATTTGATTGAAACAAACAACAATTCAGGTGTTTTTCAGACTATTTATTATTCACAATACATAACAAAGTTTTCAATCCTGCATTCATTAATGCCAACATTCCTTCTATCATTATCAGACTGTGTGATAAATCTAACGGAACAATGGTAACAAAAATATCACAGCTGGTTACCCATCAACTACAGCATTAGCAACAACATGAGGACAATTGAGATTGTGACAGATATCTGAGGTGTTCATCAATAATGATTCAAGTTGGGTTGTAAAACCTTTTTTTTAATTCAGTTTGAAGTGCATGTTCTGATGACATCATATACACATGATTAGTCTTTTCGCAAAGATAATTGATTTTTTTTTTTTTTTATCATTTGTTTTGGCTTTTTTATATTTTGTTTAACATCCTATTAACAGCCATGGTCATTTAAGGAGGTGGATGAAAACCGGAGTACCTAAAGAAAAACCACCGGCCTACGGTCAGTAACAGGCAACTGCCCCACGTGGGTTCCAAACTTGAAAGATGGAGGGCTAGTGATAAAGTGTCCGGTCACCTTATATTAACCACTGGCCATCCCGGCCACTTTTTTCTAAATGAATACACTAGTTGCTGACCATTATCATTCCCAGGGATAATATTTTCCGTGGAATATGCGAACAGCATACTTGGATTTGATTGAAATGAGCTACTTTTTGGCATGATGCACAGAAAATTTGAAACACAGTCTGCGTTAGTGGAAGTCAAAATCATTGCACTAAAAAAGAAATAAAACAAACTTTTGCTATTATTCAAATATCATTTGGTTAAAGATTCCTTTCTTTTGAATTTTAACAATGAATTATAAGGATTGAACAAGATACATGTAATAAATAGGTCTATCAATGTACATGCATGTATAGACTATTAGACTGAAAACTGAAGTGCAGTCTTTATGCAAACCACTTTGCATTTTATTCAGAGTTCACTTCGATTTTCGATCTATACATCGATAGACCAATTTATTATTTTGTTCAATCCTAAGATATCAAACAACTAGAGAAATGTCTGGAAGTAGATTTTGTACAGAGGGTTATGTTTTGGAGGGGGGGAGGTATTTTGTGTATGTGATAAAGCATTATTGGTGAACTGGTAAGGTATTGTTCATTTGAAATTCGAATCAGCAGTTTTTTGAAACCAGGTCAAAGGTCACAGTCAAGGTCAGCAGGTCTGTAAATGCAGTACCAAATGAAAGTTATTGTCACAAGGAACACATTTGTCAAATATGAAAGCCCTATATATATCTCATATGGTTAACATACAGTGGCCAAGGTCAACGGTTTTTAAAAGTTAGTAAAAGGTCAAGGTTAGCAGTTCTTCAAATATAGTACCAATGGAAAGGTATTGTCACAAAGATCACATTTAAAAAACCTAAGCTGTATCCTTATTAGTATTGACACAACATTGTTTTATAAAAATCTAGCTGTCTACAGACAAAGCAATCACCTTGTATAGAAATAGCTTTCCAGACTTCATTCCACCAAGCTAAAATATCTATGCAGCATAGGTCTAATTCACCACCATCAAGAGACATAGTACAATGACAGTTTGGCTGAAAATGATGTGAGTTCATTTACTATTAATGGAACAAATTCCTCATCTCCCCACATGGTAATACATCAGTCATGGCAATGCATCAAACACTGCTATTTGGCAGTGTACACTGTGTATATGTGCCGTATTTATCCAGCAATTAGACCATGCCTGGTAAAAAGTCCATCCAATAATAACACAGTTCAGGAAATCTCCATTTCAATGCTATTGCTTAGTCCTGGAATAAGTCTATCTTGAACATTAATTTCATGTTTTCAATACCATAAAATTTTATCATTTGGCTTATTACGTGTCAAAGACAGTTTTGTGGAATTGTTCTGTGGGTATTTTCTTAATTCAAAGTTTTCTATACATATTTGGATTTTCTAAAACTAAAATCTCTGACAACAATACCTCCATCAATTGTAAACAAACGGCATAAACAACCTGCTGATAAAATCATTTCTTTGTTGGTGATTTTAGATATCACTAATTTTACAATTATTGGATATATTTATGTAAAGTCATAAGGAAAGTTAATAAAAAATAATTCCGATATGCTACATTTGAAGTTCATAAACAATGGATATAATTTTTAACTAAAATTCTCCAATAGCAATAGAATAACAATAGAAAAGTGACCTGTAATATATACTTTATGACAGCCTGTGTATAAATGGTATTATATTCATAACCTATTAGTAAACAGGATAATGCTTGTAGTTTTGTGCTTAATGAGGACTTCTTTAGCCTCACACACACAAATGATGTCTACAGGTCTGGCTGCACTGTTATCACAGCCTTGTAAACCTTGGGACTCGACCGTATTAGCCAGACATACACTCTAGGAGGATACATTTCTGGCTGCACTGTTATCACAGCCTTGTAAACCTTGGGACTCGACCGTATTAGCCAGACATACACTCTAGGAGGGTACATTTTTGGCTGCGCTGTTAAGCATGGCCTTGATGCTATAACTTGAGCACTGATCCTTCTCAACCACACACTTGGTGAAAGTCTAGCTGCAATGTGAACCATGGTCTCGATGTTGAGACTGGACAGTAAATATTTCCAGGCCAGTGCTGCATTCACTAAAAATCACTTCCATGTCACAAATAGCTGGAGTTTGATTCCATATACTGACACAATGACCATCACCCCTGTATAAAAAATATTTGGAGTCTTCAGTTATTAGTCCTTCCAGTCATTTGCAACTCCATATCACATACTTTTAGAGTGGTCAGTCCCTCTAGCCATTTCTTTTCAATGAACATCACCAGCTCCATATCACAAACATTTGGAGTAGTCATTCCCTTGGGCCACATGCTGACATTCAACTCCCGAACTTATCCAGAGCGGTCAGTGATTGCTCCCAGCAGATGTGTTATGTATGATGACCTTTCCGTCCATGTCACAAACCTCTGTGATGACCACCTTACAGAAGAAGCACTCCTTTTTCCTCATCATCTGATAGCTGATACAGTTCCTGTTAAAGGGAGACAACTCTCTAATTAAATGAAATGTTTAATAATTTGGTTTTCTTATACTAATGATGATTTATTATTCATTGAATAATAAACAGGGGTAAACGGAAAACAAAATATGCAAAGAAGAGGCACAGAAGGCCTGTAAAGTCAACATTTTCTCTCATCATGACTAAATAATCTCCTTTAATGACAAGTAAATATTTCCCAATTTTAGGTTTTCTCTGGTGCCATTGATTTTTCAGAGCATATCTGTCTAGGATCAACACTCAAACTCATTTTTTGTGCAACAGAACCTTGACAAAAAGTGAAAAGCCTTTAACTTTAATATTTCAATGAATTATGACTTTACAAGAAACAATAAAAAAATTGTAACAAACCTGCATGACAAATGTCCACATGGTGAAAACTTGGCAGATAGTGGAAAGGCATAGCATATAGTACAGAGTTCTTCCTCCTTAATCACCTATAAATTATACAATGTATACAGTACAGAGTTACAATGTATATAGCACAGAGTTACAATGTATACAGTACAGAGTCACAATGTAAACAGTACAGAGTTACAATGTATACAGTACAGAGTTACAATGTATACAGTACAGAGTTGCAATGTATATAGTACAAAGTTACAATGTATACAGTACAGAGTTACAGTGTATACAGTACAGAGTTACAATGTATACAGTACAGAGTTACAATGTACTGTAGAGTTACAATGTATACAGTACAGAGTTACAGTGTATACAGTACAGAGTTACAATGTATATAGTACAGAGTTACAATGTACTGTAGAGTAACAATGTATACAGTAGAGTTACAATGTATACAGTACAGAGTTACAATGTATACAGTACAGAGTTACAATGTATACAGTACAGAGTTGCAATGTATATAGTACAAAGTTACAATGTATACAGTACAGAGTTACAATGTAAACAGTACAGAGTTACAGTGTATACAGTACAGAGTTACAATGTATACAGTACAGAGTTACAATGTATACAGTACAGAGTTACAATGTATACAGTACAGAGTTACAGTGTATACAGTACAGAGTTACAATGTACTGTAGAGTTACAATGTATACAGTACAGAGTTACAATGTATACAGTACAGAGTTACAGTGTATACAGTACAGAGTTACAATGTATACAGTACAGAGTTACAGTGTATACAGTACAGAGTTACAGTGTATACAGTACAGAGTTACAATGTACTGTAGAGTTACAATGTATACAGTACAGAGTTACAATGTATACAGTACAGAGTTACAGTGTATACAGTACAGAGTTACAATGTACTGTAGAGTTACAATGTATACAGTACAGAGTTACAATGTATACAGTACAGAGTTACAATGTATACAGTACAGAGTTACAATGTACTGTAGAGTTACAATGTATACAGTACAGAGTTACAATGTATACAGTACAGAGTTACAATGTATACAGTACAGAGTTACAATGTATACAGTACAGAGTTACAATGTATACAGTACAGAGTTACAGTGTATACAGTACAGAGTTACAATGTACTGTAGAGTTACAATGTATACAGTACAGAGTTACAATGTATACAGTACAGAGTTACAGTGTATACAGTACAGAGTTACAATGTACTGTAGAGTTACAATGTATACAGTACAGAGTTACAATGTATACAGTACAGAGTTACAATGTATACAGTACAGAGTTACAGTGTATACAGTACAGAGTTACAATGTATACAGTACAGAGTTACAATGTATATAGTACAGAGTTACAATGTATATAGTACAAAGTTACAATGTATACAGTACAAAGTTACAATGTATACAGTACAGAGTTACAGTGTATACAGTACAGAGTTACAATGTACTGTAGAGTTACAATGTATACAGTACAGAGTTACAATGTATACAGTACAGAGTTACAATGTATATAGTACAGAGTTACAATGTACTGTAGAGTAACAATGTATACAGTAGAGTTACAATGTATACAGTACAGAGTTACAATGTATACAGTACAGAGTTACAATGTATACAGTACAGAGTTACAATGTATACAGTACAGAGTTACAATGTATACAGTACAGAGTTACAATGTATATAGTACAGAGTTACAATGTATACAGTACAGAGTTACAATGTATACAGTACAGAGTTACAATGTATACAGTACAGAGTTACAATGTATACAGTCGGAGTTACAATGTATACAGTACAGAGTTACAGTGTATACAGTACAGAGTTACAATGTATATAGTACAGAGTTACAATGTATATAGTACAGAGTTACATTCTTCCTCATTAATCACCTATAAATTATACAATTTACACTGTTACTGTTGTGATTTACACTGACGCCAAAAATGGCTGATGCTGACAGGCCCTTCAGTAGTGATACATTCAGTTGAATGTTGATACTGACAGACCCTTCAGTAGTGATACATTCAGTTGAATGTTGATGCTGACAGACCCTTCAGTAGTGATACATTCAGTTGAATGTTGATGCTGACAGACCCTTCAGTAGTGATACATTCAGTTGAATGTTGATGCTGACAGACCCTTCAGTAGTGATACATTCAGTTGAATGTTGATACTGACAGACCCTTCAGTAGTGATACATTCAGCTGAATGTTGATGCTGACAGACCCTTCAGTAGTGATACATTCAGTTGAATGTTGATGCTGACAGACCCTTCAGTAGTGATACATTCAGTTGAATGTTGATACTGACAGACCCTTCAGTAGTGATACATTCAGTTGAATGTTGTTATTTGTAAGTAAATGTAAGTGTGATATACAATAAAACAGTTACCTCCTCTGTACTGGAGATGGTGGCATGGTGATGTTTGATATGAGCCAGGAAATCTCGTACAGTATCCATCTCCTCCTCACTCACCTCCTCATCTGAAACAGATATATTCATCAAGTACCATCTACTGCATCCTCAGCCCTAGGTGAAAATAGCTCTGTTGATAATTAAACCTCAGCCCTAGGTGAAAATATCTCCGTTGATAATTAAACCTCAGCCCTAGGTGAAAATAGCTCTGTTGATAATTTAACCTCAGCCCTAGGTGAAAATATCTCTGTTGATAATTAAACCTCAGCCCTAGGTGAAAATAGCTCTGTTGATAATTAAACCTCAGCCCTAGGTGAAAATAGCTCTGTTGATAATTTAACCTCAGCCCTAGGTGGAAATAACAATGTTGATAATTTAACCTCAGCCCTAGGTGAAAATAACAATGTTGTTTATTCATCCTCAACCCAAGTTGAAAATAACATGACTGCTTATTTATGTAATAGTGCGATTTTTTACCTGGAGTAAAGGATGATTCTACTGGTTGGTAATTGAAAGAGAAGTAAATATAAATAAAAACCTACAGTGTATACATATTTCTACCACAATACCCTGTGTTATTCAACTCTCAGACCATCAGTTAATCATTACAGCTGTTGATTAACAATCTGTTTATACCACGTATACCACACGTGGTATAAACTCTGTACGCATTTTGATTGGCTAACACGGTGAACTTTGACCTAAGCTGCAATTGTTATTGACGTCATCAATAATCTAATGAGGTCACATCATCGGGTTCCGGACGTCACTGGTACACTTTATTTAAATTATACTTGGCCCCGTTTCCCTTTGATTCAAGCCGATATTATTGTGGTAGAAACAGGTCACACGACTCAAAATTGTTGGATATGGAATTTATTTCACACTCGTAAGTTATTTTTCAAAAGTTGCAAAAAACACTCGCTAAAGCTCGTGTCTTTTGTAACTTTAAAAAAATAACTTACTTGTGTGAAATAAATTCCATATCCAACAACCACTCGTTGTGTAACCTCTATTTAACTTTTTTCATGTGACATTCAAAATGCTTACATTTCTGAAGTGAGAAAAACTTGTGTTTGTCAGCCGCGCTATCAGTTGGTGGAGGCTGGTCAGGAGACCCTAACAAAAACTCGAGGGCAGACATCTGGAAACCTGCATCTAACAGCAGGCTCTTTGTGGCATGCATCTTACTGATAGACAGGAAATGTAGGTATATTAATATCATCTATACTAGACTGAAAATAGACATATTATCAGGACCAGAAATTAGACATATCAGGACCAGAAATTAGACATATCAGGACCAGAAATTAGACATACACGTATCTGATATATAGACAGAAAACAGTGATAACAGGACCTGATAATAAATTAAAGTATATTTAAGAAATAATTTTTATTATGTGTCAACTGAAAATAACATCATTTTGGACATATTTTACAGATGTCTTGCTATACATTCAGCCTCTGTACATACTTTTCCTTGCCCGACTTGAGTAGTAACTGATCCAATATTCCTATAGTGGCTGCCAGTATGGGGAAATGGGACACACTCTCCAGACCTGTAAAACATAGCACATACCCCGGTATTCACAGAAAAATTGTTCATTTTCTATATTTCCCAATTAAAATCCTGTAATTAACCAAATTACCATCATGATGGTGATATATTCTGAACTCTTTCAACAGGACAAAAGAATGTTAGGTTGAGAAATCATTTTTTCAATCACACAAAATCTTTCACATGAAAAAATACAATTACAATAAGTTTGTATGGATAAGTTCTTTACTACAAGTACAGCCATATGTATTGTTTACCTTTATTATTATACATACTGTTAAACCTACGTACACATACGCTAACATCTAAGTCAGATGTATGTAATTTTGAAATCTAATGATGCTGTAAAGGATTATAACTCACCTTGAATATACATCGATACCACATTGTCAAACATCCCATCTCTAGTCGTTACTCGGTTTAAAATTTGACAAAGCACCTGTGAGAGATTAATACACATGCTTAATTGTTTAAATCATTCTTTCTCATGATTTACAAATGATAAGCTATAATATGATGTAATACTGTATACCTGGTAATTTTTGCCCCAGGTTATTTTCGACCTTGAGCAACACAAAACGTATTCGCCCCGTTTTAAATTCGCCCTAAATGGTTTTCCAGAAATATACTTTTCCCCGTCGAAAAATAGAAAAATTCCGTTTGGAATTCTCAATACAGTTGCATTTGGAACACTCGGGAATTATCGTGTTCCCCAATTGTCTTACCAGCATGAGATGTGAAATGTAATCAAGTGTGAAATAAAGAACATTTACCTGTGCTCAGATTTTCTTTTAGTCCCTACTGATTCAAGTAGTATCGGGTATGCATGGGTGATTTTAAGCAAACACGATCAATTGTAAGTTCACCACGCCGTGACTGATGACTGACCAGTGTTTTCTCTTGTTCACATGTACATGAATGGAAGCCTCAATTAAGTGACAGTGAACTCATAAAATTAGTCTTTTCCGTGGCAGGAATTTGATGCCACTCTGTATTTCATTTTTATCATGCCCAGACTATATAATTTAAAAAAAATGACTGAATTTTTAAAATAACTTAGTATGTATCGTTTTTTGATTGAAAATGCTAAGCCTAGTATGTGATTTTTCAGGTGAAAAGTAAGAGGGTATGTTTGTGATCTGACTACACTTGGGCCATGTACTATGGTTTATAAATCCTTCAATTCAGCTTGAAATTTTCGCCTTCATCTTAAATTCGCCCTATCTTCAAAGGGCGAAAATGGCGAAAATTAAACGGGCGCAAATATTACCAGGTATACTGTATCACTTTCCAATTGCCTCCTAGGTATCAAGACTTTAGCCCATTACATCACTGACAAGTCCAATTGTCTCCTAGGTATCAAGACTTTAGCCCATTACATCACTGACATGTCCAATTGTCTCCTAGGTATCAAGACTTTAGCCCATTACATCACTGACATGTCCAATTGCCTCCTAGGTATCAAGACTTTAGCCCATTACATCACTGACATGTCCAATTGTCTCCTAGGTATCAAGACTTTAGCCCATTATATCACTGACATGTCCTAAAAGGACCAAACATCTGTATGATGCAGTTTAATTAATATTTGGCTCTACTGTATCTAGCTCTCAATTCGTTCTGAAAGAATCTTAACATCTTGTGTGTCTTTTGTACAGTCCTTTCAATTATAACAAATGACCTTGAGAAACAAACCAATGTCAGGAAACTTCAAAAATGTTATGTTGACAGAAGAAAAACGGCTGGAGCAACAGATGTATTTTTATGATACATCCCCACTTAGTTGTATGATAAAACAATAATTTAAAAAAATATTATGCAGTTTCCAGATATTAAATTCTAACATACATGACTATGGACCTTTACACATGTCAATGATTAAGCACCCAAAGAGAGGCCAGTTCACAGCATAAAGCAGTAATGTAGAATAAGAGGTAGACTTGTTTAGGGGCCATACTTTCCTGAATGTCTTTGAAAATATGATATTTTTCCACTTTACAGTACATAACATATAAAACGTACCTGGAACACACGTCCGAGTAGAAGGTCTGAGGAAGATTCTGAAGTGTCTAGGAAAATCTCCGGAGTAACATTAACTACCATCTCTAGCACCCGCAGCAAATACACTGCTATCTCGAAGCATGTGGCACATATCTTCAGCTGTCGACTTTCTAAGATCCGGAAGTCTGTTCTTGCTACTCGCTGTTGTATCTGTTGAGTGAAGATGTGAGGCATGTAGTTATAGGAAGGTTGTTACTACAATCATTGATCACTTAAACCAGTCTTACTACAGCAAGATTTCACTACCAATATGTACTATATGTTTAGTTCCGGGGATATTGGTCCATCTCATTGCTGTATAGATGTCTGGTCTGCAGTTTTAAAGTCAATGTTTGGTAAATGCTTATTTAAAGGCACTAATTAATTGTGTGTCTTTCCTGAAATCCTTTGAGATTGCTGGGTGATAAGTCCTGTGTGTGGAGTTACTGAGGTTTGCTGTTACCCTTCAAATGGCCATGTCTTGAATTCTTTTGAATAGTGGCATTGGTTTAGAGTAACATGTTTCGTGTTCTTTTGAAATGAGGTTATATCATGATTCATGTTTATGTAATTTACCAGACTGATTGAATTATGAGGTTAGTCTATTTATCCTTTTACACCTGTTTGGGCTCATTTTGATTTTCCCTGACATCCTAAATTTCCACACTTCCGTCACCTAGAATCACTAGCAAGTCACTACCAATCAGTTTACTATTAATTGGACATGAAAAAGCAACACTAATTCAGTAATGGCCATTATAAATTTCACAATGAATTAATGGTGTTTTAAGGGGTTTGATTGGGATTTAAATGTCTGTTAATTGGTTTTTGATGGTCTGGTGTTTCAGCAGTAAAGTCCTAAAAGGACAAAACAGTTGTTTGATGCAGTTTTATATTCATACACAGAACTTTCACTAAATTCCCATTAAGATACGTTTTTCATTAGAGTGCCTTTGTGCACATTATTTAAATGACAATGTACCTATAAATACTCCCCCTCCACTTTTCACTCACTTCTTGCATCAGTCCAATAAACTCGGAGAAGGACCAATTGAGTTGGTTGAGTAGTGTATCTACAAAGCGAATAGCTGCCTCCTTGTCTCTAAGTAACACTTTTCGGAACAGATCCTGGAAAACCTTGGATGGACATGGTTCTGTAAAGGAAAACCATGGACAAATAATCCTTTGTAGCTTCATACATGTAATTACTTCATGAAATCAAGTGAGTCAGCTGTAAAATATTGAAATATAAAGTTGTTTATTATACAATCTTCAATAAATTTTGTATTGAAATTTAGACACTCAAAAATGTTTTATTTAAACCAAATGCAAATAAAAGGGAATAAACCTTGAATTTTTCTTTCTGGAAAAACTTCATTTAGATAATTAAAGCATTACTACTTCTGGAATAACTTTAACACAATGACTTACTCTGCAGACTGGCAAACCCAAACTCTGTTGGCTGGACTCTTGACGGCACAAGGTGTGGTAGGTGTGTGTACCGGAAACCAAAACCACAGCCCTGTAACATCAGGAACATGATTATCTTAACCATTACTATGATGTGAACCAATGACAAAGGCCCAAATGCATCTGGGCCACAAGGGAAATCATAATAGTATGAGCAATCTCTTGAGGTCAGACAATCATGTAATATGTCGGGTCCTTAGCTGTGTCCAATGTTATGATTCACAGACAAAGTCCAGGGGTGGGGAAGGAGTTGTTTGTACATATGGTAGGGACCTTAGCTGTGTCCAATGTTATGATTCACAGACTAAGTCCAGGGGTGGGGAAGGAGTTGTATGTACATATGGTAGGGGCCTTAGCTGTGTCCAATGTTATGATTCACAGACTAAGTCCAGGGGTGGGGAAGGAGTTATACGAACATATGGTAGGGGCCTTAGCTGTGTCCAATGTTATGATTCACAGATTAAGTCCAGGGGTGGGGAAGAAGTTGTATGTACATATGGTAGGGGCCTTAGCTGTGTCCAATGTTATGATTCACAGACTAAGTCCAGGGGTGGGGAAGGAGTTGTACGTACATATGGTAGGGGCCTTAGCTGTGTCCAATGTTATGATTCACAGACCAAGTCCAGGGGTGGGGAAGGAGTTGTATGTACATATGGTAGGGGCCTTAGCTGTGTCCAATGTTATGATTCACAGATTAAGTCCAGGGGTGGGGAAGAAGTTGTATGTACATATGGTAGGGGCCTTAGCTGTGTCCAATGTTATGATTCACAGACTAAGTCCAGGGGTGGGGAAGGAGTTGTTTGTACATATGGTAGGGGCCTTAGCTGTGTCCAATGTTATGATTCACAGACTAAGTCCAGGGATGGGGAAGGAGTTGTTTGTACATATGTCGGGGCCTTAGCTGTGTCCAATGTTATGATTCACAGACTAAGTCCAGGGATGGGCAAATCCCTAGAAAAATATCCCTACAGTAAGATATTTTTATTCTTTCATACCTAGAGTTCTATAGGTGTGTTTTTAAGATAACCCTAGGACCAGGTCCTTTAGGACAGGTCTTTGACACCAAGGCCAAACCTTCTGCTACAGATACTAGTACCTACCTTCCAGATTCGAACCAGGATCCAGTTTGTTTGAGCCCAGGATCTGTTTTCATATGGCATAATCAGGGACTTTATCATGTTTTCTTTACTGTAGAAATACAAACAGATGTTAAAGTATGTGTATTGTAGAAATACAAACAGATGTTAAAGTATGTGTACTCATCGGGTGACACTTTCTAGGTATAAAGATCTCCTTCTTTTTCATTTGTTTAAATTTTTTTAAGAGAGTCCTGCGTATCACAAGGCATCTCTCTGAAGTCTTGTAGATGAACCACAATACAAAATGTAGGAGGAAGTTGGGTTCTTTGAGAATCGTTTCATCTGGAGATTTTTCTCTTCTGGTTGTATAAATACAATGTGCCATTACCAAGATCTCATAAGAAACAAGCATGATTAAAGATAACCAAAGCAATACACACAGGCTATTACACAGTTAAGGTAACTTCAAAGGACCAACCATAGATGTCCAAAAAAGGAGTCACTAAAACTGTAACTTGATCCGATATATTTTTGATAGTAACATGTTATAACAAAGTTATATACTAAATTTCAGCTCATTATCTGTAGGCATGACCTGTGAAAACATCTCAGGTGGGAAACACAGACATCCATAGTCATTTGTTTTTATCAGTAGATGAGTAAATAAAGAGATGTGTTGTAAGTATACAAACCTATCTTCAGGCAGTTCTTCTAAGACTTTGAGGGACTGAGGGTAACAGATGAAACAGGCTAGGGCCTGAACAACGTTGTCTCGTACATCTACAGCAAATAATGGTCAGGAAAATGTTACAGCAAAGACTGAATAATGTTCAGTTCAAACAAGACCAGTAATTCATCACCATTAACTTCAGATTTAATTGTGTGTCATAAAAGAGCATTTAAATTAGCACAGTATAATTAATGTATACACTCTATTAACCAAGCAATATGGGTAATACTATATTATCTTAAACCAGACATTTTTACCTCTTATTCTCATTGAAAACAAAACTTACAAATACTGTATCAACATCGAGACTGTCCAATTCATATTCTTGTTGACAAAGCTATATCCTGACTTTCACTCTGATGTCTTGCTTGTGAAGTAAAACAAGTTCAGAGCGAACATTTGACAATGATCTTATAAATGTTTTAAACATTGATGATATTCAATGCAGTTTTCACATTTCAGATCCGTTTTATCTTATAGAAAGATCAACAGAACTACTGATTCATAGGATATTCCTGAAATATCAAAATGTTCTACCAACCTGTGTTGACAATTCTAGAATCTGCAAAGTGTCTGGTTAGAAATAAAGCATATTTCCTTGTGAGACCTAGATGATCTGCAAAACAAAGAAATGTGCACGACACATGAAAACAAATGTGTTGTATCAGAAAAGGTTTACTTAGCAGTCTTAGTCATTGGGAACAACTCTTCCACACACAGACTTTGTTTACTTGATAGATATCTCTGACCATTTATTCACAAAACCATAAATTCAGTATCAGTGAAAGCTCTGTATGATAGAAAACCTGGGCTCAGTTCTTCCAAAGGTGATTAGGCTTATCGTAGTTTAACAATTTAAAAATCCTGATTAAATAATTTCTGGCAAAACTTTTAAAATTTTTATGAAATACTATAGCACTCTGTGTTTTCTTCCAACATGTCTATTTCAGCAACACACACAAGGGTTTTGAAGTAAAGGAGAAATGAGATTTTTACTAATCAAGTAATCAAGCTAATCATCTTTCTAAAAACTTTCAATTTCAATTAAATCTTTCTTTACACTTCATGTATTTTGACATAGCTCACAATTTCTATAAATCGGAAAATTACACAATAACAATCTATGAATGAAACATCAAATACTGATCCTTAAAAACCATGTGACATCAGAATGTGATGTGGAAGGTACTCAGCTTACCCGGTAGTAAATCAAAGGGACTGGTAGGGTGGAAGTAGTTTTTGAGACAGTTATAGATGTTGATGGCTGTCTCTATGTAGAACTCGGGCGTATACTGAAACAGGAGGTGGAACTCGGAAGCGCGAGATATAGTACGTAACACCGCACCAAACAGCCAAGCAACGTCGGCCTGTTTATTCTAAAATGAGAGAGGTATAAAGTAGTATACAAATAGTGTAAAATATTGTAGTATAAAAGTGTTGGGTCTTCTTAGTTTGGTTTCTAGTCCTATGAACATCCAGGGTCATTTTGAGGCAAAGTCTCCTTGTAGTAGTCGGTGGCTACCTCACTGAGCAATATACAGGAGGCATGCGCATGCCATAAAGAGCAATAAGAGCAAAGTGTCTTGCCCAAGGACACAACATGACACCACAGACCAATTCATATTACAACTTTCCGCGCAATACAAACCCCCACCCCCCACCCGGAGGGGAGTGTTAAACCACACACCTGAGGTCTTCCCCTAAGGTAATATGACTGGCACTCTAACCAACTGAGCTATCACAGCCCCCCCCCCCCCCCCCCCCCCCCGAAATAAAACGGATTATTTTTCCTTTTAATCAGTTTATTTTAAATGTAAAACCAACAGTATACATGTAAATCACAGACAATATAATGCTGATAGATAGATACAAATCTACATAGATTCAAAACAGAGAAACCCTACTGCAGATTTCAGTGTACAATAGTAAGCTGCCTTACTTACCTGAGAGTATATAAATAGTAAGCTACCTTACTTACCTGAGAGTATATAAATAGTAAGCTGCCTTACTTACCTGAGAGTATATAAATAGTAAGCTACCTTACTTACCTGAGAGTATATAAATAGTAAGCTACCTTACTTACCTTAGAGTATATAACAGCTATAACCCAGCCAATTTGTCTCCCTTGTTCTAGAACTCTCTCTAGGAACACACCTCTAGCACGCTCCAGCTCTGCCTTCACCTCCAAAAGCTTAAAAACGTTTTCACTTTAATAAATATCTTCCAAATCAAAATGACTACAAAATGTAGTTTATTAATGTTGCATAAATAACGAAGGGCCACAACTCTGTATATACTAGGGATCAATACCTCAATTCCATATGCGAAATTTGTCTTCCTTGAAAGTGCAGTAATTTGAATAAAGTAGGTTGATATAGCAATATATAGTAACCACATTCTCACTTGGATTAAACATTCCAGGTTAGCTAGATTAATATATATAGTAATATAAGGGCGGGTAAAATTGCCACAATGACAAAGTTATTACCTGTTCTGGACATTTCTTTAGTTTTGTTTCTGTATCTTCCAGTGAGGTGACATATTCCTTCATATTGTCCCTTAATGTTCCCATCTGTATCAAACAATGGAAAAATGGTGACATTATAGGACACCAAAGATTTTGGAGCTCCTTGTAGAGTATATATGATTTAAACAGCAAGTTGTATATTTTTGTGAGTTGTTTGTGAGCTAGTTTACCTGTGTGAGTTGTTTGTAAGCTGGTTTACCCTTGTGAGTTTTTTGTGAGCTAGTTTACCCTTGTGAGCTGTTTGTAAGCTAGATTACCCTTGTGAGCTGTTTGTGAGCTAGTTTACCTTTGTGAGTTGTTTGTGAGCTAGTTTACCTTTGTGAGTTGTTTGTGAGCTAGTTTACCTTTGTGAGCTGTTTGTAAGCTAGTTTACCTGTGTGAGTTGTTTGTGAGCTAGTTTACCTTTTTGAGCTGTTTGTGAGCTAGTTTACCTTTGTGAGTTGTTTGTGAGCTAGTTTACCTTTGTGAGTTGCTTGTGAGCAGCTATGTGATACAACAGGACTATTCCATCCACTAGTTCCATGAGTGAGTTACCACTGGGCATCTGTAGTTCTGGGTAGGTCACACCTGGTACACAAATACACAGTCACATCCTTATATAGTAAACCAAACATTGTATAAAACAGATTAAAACATGTAAAAATGTTACTGTATAAAAGATAGAAACAACACTAATATCACAATAATACAATGTACTGACTGGCCTATATTATATCGACCCAAGTTTTAGTTTTGAAATTTTGATAAAATAGCTATTTTGTATAGTCCAGCATTACCTGCTTTAGTCACTTTTCCCTCTTTTTTGTCCAATGTTACCACTTTGCCATCAGATTGTACAGATAACCCCTGGGCCTTGTTTACACTGTCTGCAACACAAAATATATACAATTACCTTCCCTTACCAATGTAATTACTTCTCTTTGTAATTTGTATATTCCTTTTGCTCATTTTTATATCAAATACAGTTTTAATATGCTTTGCATATTATCCAATAGTGATGCCAAAAACACTGACTAAAGTAATTCTCATTTTACAAACTGACAGCACTTGTACAAATGGCACTAACAGAGAACGATAAAAACTTACCTCCCAATATTCTATTTAAATGGGACACCAGACCACCACACCTCTGAAACTCCATGTAATTTCTTGTCTCAGACCAGAACTCATGTATTGGTACATAGGCCTCTGATGTAACACAGAAACACAGTAGGTCATGTTCACTTTGAGATATACACCAATATGATGTTCATGTTTTCGTAGAATAACTAAGTCATTGCCCCGTTACAATTTTGCAAGATATACTAGATATTTACTTAACTATGCGCTTAATATTATTTCTTGGTAAATCTTACCAGAAAACAGCGATGGAAGTTCTTTATTGGTTCTTGGTAAGATTGATTTTCTATCACCTTTTATCTTCTTTTCCTTATATTTACATCTTGACATATACATTGCATTGACAAAAATGTAGTACTTTAGTTTTTCAGTCTCAATACTGATCATGTACAACTAGTAACGAAGGAACCACCAAGGACATTGGAAATATTCAGTGATTAATTTCTCAGAAATAGTGATTTCAAACTATATCTGTTAAAAGTCATAGATGCCAGCCTGTTAGTCAGTTTCCTTGCCGACCAATATAAAAACTGAAAGATCCATTCAGAACTTTTTGTAAAAGGGTAATTTGAACAGCCCAAAATGATGGTGGGCTAAAAAGTACCAACCATCACTGAAAACAAATCTCTTTGGATCTTCTTCCTGGAATATATCCCAGTAATGTCGGACTACTCGGACCATCCGGTGGAAAAAACACAACATCACAGGTAATGGACAGAAAGACACCTGGTGGGTCTGAAACAGATGGTAGTTTATCACAGCACTGGCCTGTTCTTCATGTAACATGGCTATGCGGTAAGCATTACAAGATACATGTAATAACACATCAATTATTTATGTCAAAATAAAGAGGCAAACAAAATCTTTTGAGTCCAATTCTTGTGTCTTACATAGAAATTGATTTGAAAGTTTTCACTAAATATATTCTCATAAATACCAGTTATGTGATTAACAGCATATTACACTCATAGCTTAGTAATGAAAAATTTATAGAACTTCTTCAATAATTCCATATGCCACTCCCCTAAAGGCTAGCAACATCTGTTGAATTTTTTAATTATTTCCATATTACTTGAATTGGCACTCATGTAGGTCTTCTATATACCCTTGTAAAAACCTTACATTAAAATTATCTTTAAATTAATTTCTACTCCAATTAACTTTTAATACATAAAACCATCCAGTTTTCTTATTTTGTTTTATCCTTGTATCTTGTTTTTATAAATTTTGTATGGAAATATAGTTCAGTATATAATTCTTAATAACTGCCGTATCATGATTAACATCACACATATATTTGTTTACTTACACGACCCATGCCACTATTCTCACGTAGAAAGAGACGGAACTTCTCCATGAAGATCTGACGAGATGTCTGGCCCTTAATATAGAGAAGAGAAATACTTCATGCATAACCAGTTTGTTAGCAACATCTGTTTATAAATACTTTTCATGTAGAAGACCTAAGAAGATTTTAATGGAGACAAAATGAGGAAGGTATCATTTTCTGTGAACACTGACCTACAGATGATCATATGTTAGTTAATCAGATTTCAGAAAATACTTACCTCATCAAATATGGCAAACTATATACATGTACCATGTCTATTTTATAGCTTATATGATATCTTACCTCTAAGATATCTGTATGTAATCGCAACACCTGTATCCTTACCTGTCAGCCTCATTAAAAACCTCTTTTTTGTCCTTGTGTATGAGTAACACCTGTAGAATATCCACCTCTATTACCAGTCTGCCTCGTTACCGACCTCTTTGATGTCTTTGTATATGAGAAACACCTTGAGGATTTACACCTGTATCCTTACTTCTCTGCCTCGTTACCTACCTCTTTGATGTCTTTGTATATGAGTAACACCTTGAGGTTTTCCACCTGTATCCTTACCTCTCTGCTTCGTTACTTACCTCTTTGATGTCCTTGTATATGAGTAACACCTTGAGGTTTTCCACCTGTATCCTCTCTGCCTCGTTACCTACCTCTTTGATGTCGTTGTGTATGAGTAACACCTTGAGGATTTACACCTCTATTACCTGTCTGCCTCGTTACCTACCTCTTTGATGTCTTTGTGTATGAGTAACACCTTGAGGTTTACCACCTGTATCCTTACCTCTCTGCCTTGTTACCTACCTCTTTGATGTCCTTGTATATGAGTAACACCTTGAGGTTTACCACCTGTATCCTTACCTGTCTGCCTCGTTACCTACCTCTTTGATGTCTTTGTGTATGAGTAACACCTTGAGAATCTCCACCTGTATGTCTTCTATAGCTGCAATACCATACAATATACCGATTACACATCACAATCTCTCTCATTAAACAATGTACTATATTACAACAATGCATTCCACTTAAATTTAGAGAATGCACCCTGGACATTATTTATGTTTTATCCAATAGTAGATAGACCTAAATTTAAGGTATAAGAGTGAGGAACTATTATCAATATTAAGTGTAGTAGGTTCTAAGGTTTAATTTACGACAGCTATCTCCATACCTTCTATTTTCTGTTTCAAGTGTTCACAGGACTTCATGTATTTGGCATGTCTTACTTTCTCCTCCTCAGTTTTAGGTGGACGTGGCTTGTCCTCATCCTGTCAAAGCAAATCCTTTATTATCAAAAATGTATTATAAATAACACATTTCATTTCTGTCACTCACCTAACTTTTCATTCCAATAACTACCAAGATTTTAAATCTTTTGGATTTTAGCTCTTGTTTTATTTAGATTGAAATTAAATTGCTGCAATATGTTTCGCTATCTCTATAAACACTTTTTTCAGTTGTTTACATGTTTTTGTTGAATATGCTGTTAGAGTTAAGCATTGATGTCATTTTTTTTTAGTTTCATAGGGTATGAAACAAATTTTGTTTGCAAACTGTATGAATCCGCGTAGCAGATTCTTACAGAAGTTTGCAAACAAAATTTGTTTCATACCCCGATGAAACTAAAAAAAATGACATTAACGCTTATAATTAATTTTTGAAAATGATTTTCTAATTTAAAACATGTTTTATGTACAATTTTACTGGATTTAAATGGGATTCTTTTTCTCAAATCAATACGCAACGTCAATTGTCGTATTGTGACGTCACATTTTTCTCACCATTCTCGGAATTTCTTTCATAGAAGAATGAAAAGAATTTTTCGACCAATCACATTTGAGTATTTACCATGAAAACAAAGAAAAATTAATTATAATAAAATAAACACAAATCTATCTACTTTATAAAGTAGTACTGACAACGTTACACTGTAGCATACCTTGTCGTAGCTGTCCCACCAGACAGTGGGGACCAGTTCCTGTAGGCCAACATCATCTGGAGGCTTGATGTGCATGAATATTGGAAACTTGACTTTGTCGAATCTGAGTCAGTTATCAAGGACTTCAATCAAACTACTTTCACTTGTATTCACTGAAGACAGCCTTGACTTCAATCAAACTACTTTCACTTGTATTCACTGAAGACAGCCTTGACTTCAATCAAACTACTTTCACTTGTATTCACTGAAGACAGCCTTGACTTCAATCAAACTACGTACTTTCACTTGTATTCACTGAAGACAGCCTTATCATATTTTTTCTGACATTTAAAGCAAACATCAAACTGATTATGAACCATCTGATATTATCTTCTCAGGAACACCACAATTACACAGTAATTAATGTTTGTTATTATCTTACAGACTTGAGACATTACAACATGATGGTCTATCATACCTTATCTACACTTTAATATGAAGTGAATCCTGTCTACTCCGACATGATGGTCTATCATACCTTATCTACACATAAATATGAAGTGAATCCTGTCTACTCCGACATCTTTTGAAACCAAAAATGCATCAGTCTAAATACACAGAATGTTGCAATAAATTGTAAAGCTTTTGGATTTACATAATTTTTTAAGATTTTACAGGATACAGGTGTCAGATTAGAAGATTCCTACTGTACTAACATGAATAAGAACACTGGGTGACAAGGATACATGACGTGTATCAGTAGATAGCGGCGTGTCGTGGCGTGCTGTAGGATACTCAGGGTCAGCATCAGGTACTTGTTCTAACAAAAAAACAAAGTCAACTAGAGATTTTTGTCTGCTTCTCTCTTATCAGGCATTGAATAGTTTTTCACACAATGATAAAATGTCAGAGCTGTTCACTTCATCACTTGTTGATATAGGTATACAGCAACTTTTACTACAATATCCATACTTGCCAACTTTCCCGATTTAGTCGGGAATTTCCCGATTCCAGACTGCCTGCCCCGTCTCCCGATCGTATAGATAAAACATAGTGTATTCTCCCGATTTTGGAGAATATGTCTTGATAACCCCGTATGGAGCCCCTATTCATCTTGTTAGGTTCACTTAGGCCTATGATAGGTAACGCTTGCTGGCTGGTGAAAGACATATGTGTGAGGCATTGGTCAGTTAACTGACCTGCTCACAGACCGTAACGAAATTCTGACACTTCACTGACTGCAAGGGTGACAATAACCCGATAAATAAACAATTAATTAAAACCAATTAAGCTGAGGACGCGTGGTGATGGTTTTGTAGCAGGTCAGTCATGGTTGATTAAACGCTTGTAAATGGCTTCGTAATACTGCCTTTGATGTCAAGCGCATAAACGACCTCTACTTGACAGTACATCTCGAGACAGAAAAAGTGAAACAACACTGGCAATGTTACCAAAGGAGTATCACATTTGACAGATTACTTATTGAAATGTTAACTACATTTAAACATGGCTGATCTTTAGATAATTAGCACAAGGAAATAAATTCACAATAACGACCATATAGACCGAAGGCCTGGTTGCCGGTAGGTAACGTCGTTTCAATCACCGTAGCATCAGCATACTTCGTGTCAATTAGCAGAGACGTATTTTGGCAGAAACTTTCCCAATTCACATTTTGAAAGACAGAAACATGTCCACAAATACTCACTTTCTTAAACTAAATACTGTCATGTTAAAACTTTGAATTGAAGTATCAGTCCCCACCTACAAAGTATACTGAGTTGTAAGCCTATATACTGATTACAACTGCTGGTACAGCCCTTTTTATTTTTATTTTTTGTATTATTGTCTTTGTTGTAATCCAAAGGAACCATTTGAAATTTCATTAAGATATTATATTGTACTCTAAATATTTATCGTGACAGTTTAGGTATTTTCTTTTGAAGATTACTCCTGGAGAGAAAGCTTGATAGAAAGTGATATCATTGTGATAATTTGCATTTAATTGACCGACATCTATCTTACAACATAATTTTCATAACATATCTAAGTAAATACTTTTATTTAGAGTGAACAGGGAGTTAAATCATATTTCCAGAAATAATTAAAAATGATGTAATTTTGCAGTTTTTTTTTTTTGTAACTTGTTGCTTACATAATTATCTTTCCAACTTGAATAAAAAAGATCATTAGCCAAGCTTGAAATAAGTTTTTTCCCCCCTTTTTTTCAGTGTTCATGCAAGGAATTTATTTTCAAATAGCAAATTATCTCCCCTTAGTTTTTGTTTGCTAAATGTGTCGCGCGTGAAATGTGTTTTTCTGTCAAAAATATCGCTCACGCACTTTCTCCCCCATGAGAATTTTAAAAAGTTGGCAAGTATGAATATCGATTTAAAAAGTTATCACCACTCACCAGGACAAGAAATTATTGTAAAAAATTGCACTATTCGACCTTTAACCTTGAGGTCATGGTCACAGTGGCATAAGAGCAGTACACTTAACATCAACTTAAGGTGATGCAAGTAAACTGTAAGCTTCGTCTAGATTTCTTTTTTGTTTAGCAGTCTAGAAGTTGTGGCCCAGACAAGAAGTTATAAGAAGAGCCAGAAGAACCAGTACTGATACAATAGGTTTCCCTTCGAAGGGAGGCATGACAATATTCCTATTTATTACATTTTTACCAGTGAAATATCAAAAATTATTCATTCTATAAAAGTGATATTTTTCACTAGTGAAGAATATCATGAAAAATATCACTTTTGCTGATTTGACCAATCAAATTAATGATTAGAAAATACCAAAATAATTGACCAATCAGAAAGCCTGACATATATGTCAGCACCTGGACAGGGGAAACTACTTTTTTTGTTTACAAATTATCGCTGTAGGCCAAGTTAGCATAAGGGGTAGAGTTTTCGTTGATAAAAAATGTAATAAACAGAATATCTAACAGTGTCTAATGTAATAAACAGAATATCTAACAGTGTCTAATGTAATAAACAGAATATCTAACAGTGTCTTCAGTAAAACCAAATATATTTCACTCGTGTGGCTAATATTTTGATATTTTTCACGAGTGCGCAGCACTCGTGAAAAATATCAAAATATTAGCCCCACTTGTGAAATATATTTGGTATTACTGAAGACACTGTTAGATATCCTCTATTTACTCATACAAAAATTAATAAAATGAAAGCAGTTCCTAATTTCTGTAATCGGTCTGTATGTTTGTAAAAACAAAATATAAAATCTTAAAGCTGAAGTTGGTACAAAACAATTTACTGGAATCAATTTCACACAGGTGTTAATGTGTGTTTCCTCTTACAATGTAGTACCATATCATTATATTAGTTATAGCAAGAAAGGATCTAAATCATAAATGTCTGAAATCAAACTGGTATTTCTAATGAAACAATACTCACCGCAGAACAGAAGTTTTCTGTTACGGAGGAGAAGCGATAACACTGGAGCAAGGAAATTAACAGATTCTCAAAGCACGACTTGAGTTCATGGTCCTAAACAAAAACAACAAATAAATCCATAAGTTGTCGAAGGAGGACTTGAGTTCATGGTTCTAAACAAAATCATTGAGAGAACATTTTTATAGCTGATTGAGTTCCAGTATAAGTATTTCATTTTATATTCATTTTCACTAAAATTTCTTCATGTGTACAACTGTTTTATTAAACAGTCTGTAGGTTCCATGTTTGTTTATCCTGAATGTGTTACCATGGTACCCAGCTGTATAGTGGAGTACAGGTACTAGTATTCTCTGTTTCACCTACATGAGAAATAACATGCCTGTTCTGACAACACTGGTTTGCAGTGGCAATCTTACCTGCATGAGAGACCACATTTGATCCAACAGCCTCTGTACCGCCACCTGTTCTCGCTTACAGGATGTCTGGTCACACAGCTTCAGTAGGAACGGTAAAAGGCAGTCTTCTACTACATAGGCACTCCTCTGGAATACACAGACACTGCGCTCAAAACAAAACTACTCTGAATAATATATCAAAAATTGGCGAACCCTAAAGTAGATATACCTCATAAAATATATATGGTTCTGTATATTAATTGTTATTACTATCATAATGGTCGTGCTGTTTTCCTGGTTCAGTAACAAAGCTAATCAACCAACATGCCTTTTATATCTATATCTAATATATCATCCTCTTATTTACCTGCCAGAATCCAATCAACCACGCATTCACCCATCAAGAATATTCAGGAGAAAATAGAGCAAAATCTAATTCAACATTGTGTTATACTGTATTTTGTATGAAAACCCACTGAACCATAACATAACTGTGACTGTGAATCTTAAGATATATTTTTTTAAAATTCTGCCATAAACTGATTCATACACAGCATCTAGGTATTACTGTTTAAAAACCTTCTCAACATACCAACAATGGTGCCAGCTTTTCAAATATGTGGGCAGTAATGAGCATGATAGAACATTTGTTGCTAGGGAACTCTCCTAGCTTTGGAGGAGGATCATTCTTCTTGTCTGACACCAAAAACTCCATTCCCATCTGGAAAAGCAATACGTTAAGTCAAGAATTTTTATATAGCTCTTTAAATAAAAGTGCTAGTATTTTTGTAAACATTTAGTTTAAAAGTAGGTCAAAGGTCATGGTCAAGGTCAGCATGTCAGCAAATGAAGTACCAATGCAATCTTCTTATCAAAAGGAACACACATTTGAAATACCTAGGCTTTATCCTCATTATTACTGACACAACAATGTTTTATAAAAACTTTAACCTAGCTGTTGACGGATGATGCCAAATGAAAACTTCTATCAAAAAGTAACTTTGGTTTGGTTTGGTTTAATTTGTTTAACGTCCTAGGCAAGCTAAAAATGAAAACTTCCATCAAAAAGTAACTTTGGTTTGGTTTGGTTTAATTTGTTTAACGTCCTATTAACAGCCAGGGTCATTTAAGGACATGCCAGGTTTTGGAAGTGGAGGAAAGCCGGAGTACCCGGAGAAAACCATCGACCTATGGCCAGTACCTGGCAATGCCTCACTTAGGTTTCGAACTCGCAACCCAGAGGTAGAGGGCTAGTAATAAAGTGTCGGGACACCTTAACCACTTGGCCACCGCGGCCACTTCAAAAAGTAACACAATATTCCAGTATCTACCAGTAATCAGCCGAATACTTGTATTTAATACCAAATCTGTAGTTAAACATCACAAGTAATCAGCTAAACACTATTATTTATTACTCAATCCCTAGTTATCAAACATCAAGAGTAATCAGTCAAATACTTGTATTTAATACCAAAGCCCTAGTTATTGAACATCAAGATAGGAAAAGAGAAATAAAGCACTTCCAGCTTACATACATATTAGTAATAGATAAGAGATAATATATCATGAACATATTCAATATCAAATCACATTCTATGTCTGAACATTAATACTTACGCTAGAACTCTCAGACATTTCTGTATGTATATTTTCCAGGTAGCTGAAGAGAAGTTGTGCCTTGGCTACACTTGCATATGGTATGTCTTGGAGGGGTCTGTAGCCAGCGATCGGGTACCTTGTCATGTATAACACATGGTTAGGGACTGGGTCAGTACAACATTTTGTAACTGTGTGACAACAAATCAAATTTTATCTGTAACTGTACAGTTTTTATAATAATAGCATAAGAAGAAAGCTGTTATTGTAATGAAGCATCTCTGACATTCATATCTTAAATTTGGAAGAAAAAAAAACGGGTACAAATGTCATTGGAAAAAACACTTTCATGATGAGATAAATTGTCAGACTCTGTTTTTAAAGAAATATAAAGATAACTTCCTTATATCTTCATATGGTATCTTATATCTCATAATTCAATATTGACTGGTCTTCCTAACGGTTAGTGATTGAAATATTTCCAACTGTCACTCTAATTGTTACCTAAGAGGTGTGGCTCCAAAGTTGGCATGTAGATTCTCCCCCTGGGACAGACTGACAGCGGGGAAATAAGCCAGACCGCTTCCAACCTGTATATCTGTAAAGGCGACTCCCATAGACTTCCCATTCCTAAAACCAAGGCAATAATTGGTTTCATTCTACATATGAAATTTGTTCTTGATTTTTAGAACCGTGTTTCAATTTATTTATGAAAGATTTACTTGATTTTTATATCCACTTGGTTAATCTTATCTATGTAATTTTAATTTGATTTTTATGCAAAAGGACCATATAAATTACCTAAAATTACTGATCATGACCTGCATTAGATCTAGGCTGCAGACAAGGAATGAAGATATTTATGTTTATATGCAAATATTGACCTTTCATGTAATAGTGACATCATCTTTGGAACTTGATGCAATGAACAAATGTGTGACATTCCATCAAAATATTTGACGAAGCTGACGAGATTTTTGTGGTACATTTCTGACAATAGTGAGGTGGCCTATATTTCAAGCACACACCCTCGAATGATGAACTTCATTCATTAGCAGGAACTGTTTGAAGTTTCATCAAAATTGGTTGAGTACTTTACCCAGAATGCTGCAGTCAAGATTTACTTGGAAGATTTCTTAACACTCATAACATTGAACAAAATGCTGGATGCACAAAATTCAACTACACTATGTAACTTGACATAATTAATAAGTATGTTTCATCAGAATATATTGAGCACTATTAAAGGTTGCAGACAACATAAATGTAGACATGAGAACTAAGAGATGGACAGGATGATGCTAATATACATCCACCTTTGTAGAGGGTGTATACAAACTCAACTGTACACAGAATAATGGTATAATATGTATACCCTAACTAATTCATGGCAGGCCTAACAAGATTCTTTTCTGACATTTAAGGAAAATCTATAACCAAAGTAACTCATGAAATTTAGACATTTTTAAAACAAAAGAAAAATTAAATACCCTTGATAATACATTTTTATCTTTATCATCAATATCCTAAATATTTTTCTTCAATTTAACCAATTTGCTTAAATACGCAAAACTCAAGTTAAAACATACCTGTAAAATGTAGCGGACCCTGCATCACAGTCCAGACCACAGGTGATTACATCTCCAGTCAACCATTGCTATAACCAGATAATCAGTTATTTATTATGTTATCTTTCCCCGATTTCATCAATTATTGCTATCATGAAAGATATATTATGTAATCATACTCTTTGCATTTTATGGCCATTGATGTTTCATAGCATATGATATTCTTAACTTTAAACGTCCACTGCAGATACAGATTCACATAAATCAAGGGAAAGTTTTATGTTCGAGACTCTCTTATTTGCCTTGTGGTTCTGTTGTCTTAAATTGTGGATAAGTCTTTACCCGCATTCACCTACGATTTGTATAACAGGTGTCGTTGACAGGGCAGAACACACTTACCTTGTGAGTTTTATTCACCAGAAAGTACACATGTATATGAGCTAGCGTTATTTTAACTATACGACACTGTTTTGAGTAACAGCTGTTAATTAATAGTAAAAAGAAATAAGTATTTTCTGTACCTCTCCATATCGATGTGTTTTAACGTTCCACTTTCTCAACCTGCTTCCATCGTAGGCATATGACCTTATGGTATCTCCTACCCCTTCCTGTTCAGTAATAAACACATATCTATGTTAAACTTTTTCTGATTTTATTTAATTTATAGCTCCATTTTCCTGTAATTTCTTCTCCTTAATCTACCAATAATTTAATATTCTGAAGATTTACTTAGAAGTGAACAGAATTCCACATTTGTATGAATTCAGCTTCAGGTTTAGTTATGAATTCAGGTTAATGAATGAATTCAGGTTAATTTAAGACCAAAAAAAAAATGGCATTAAAAGATTTAATTATGACCTGAAAGTGATATAAGATATGTACATAATTCTATACTATAAAAAAAGAATGCTTAGACTTTAACTTCTTTAAAATTATTGACAGGTATAAAAGGAGGTCTTACCTCATAAGAGAATTTACACGAGAGGGTACACCAGCCAAGTTGCATCACCCCTTTACTTCCCAGCATCAGCTCATATACCCATTTACCTGGTAACATAAGGTTATTAGGTTATTTAAGGTACTTGATTACACCTGTCAAATTACACATGACCAAAAACAAATACACCAAAACCAGGATAGTAATAACACAAGATATTGTACAAAATACTGCCAAACATGCCCTGGTACACCCATTTATCTGGTAACATAGAGGTAGTGGGTTATATTTAACTGATTACAAACGTCAAACAAACCAATAAAGTATACCTTAATGAATAAAACCAGGGCAATATATATTCAAATCAAAGAGAGCCCACAGGCATGAGGACATTATTCATATGGATACTGAGCCCATGGCGCCTCAACCCTGTAGTCCTTCTGTTATAATGTAAACTTTATTTATTTTACAACAATTGCGAAACAAATTATATTAACTTATATTGATCATGCTTGTTGGCCTGGATGGAAGCGTGCGAGGGGTCTTACTGTGGGAGGAAACCGGAGTACCTGGGGAAAACCTAAATGGTCGGGCAGGTGACCCCATACCTTTTCAAGTTTACAGGAAAATGACGGTGGTTGTATACAACCAGTCTTACCTTTGTACACACAACAGTTGGCTCTCATGGTACTGAAGTTACTGTAGCTTGTCAACTGCAGAAAAAAATATAACATACCAGTACTTATTAGCAAATATTCTGATCCATTCGTTGGTACTTGCATATATATATATATAGCATAACAAAATTTGAACTTATAAATCATATCCTAATAAATTAACAATGTATCACTATATTTAGAGAGCACTATATTGCCTATTATACCTGACTGATAAAATGCAGAGTTAACGAAGTTAAAATTAATTTATCCAGTAAATATGAAACAAAGAGGATGGAGTCGGTAAACCTGTCTGTAGAAGGCATAAGAGGGAATCTACACAAAATAGAATAATTTCATGGAATCAGAATTATCCTACCAAAGGATCCATCTCAGTCGTCCATACCTACCCCGAGTCTCCTTCATACCTACCCCGAGTCTCCTTCATACCTACCCCGAGTCTCCTTCATACCTACCCCGAGTCTCCTTCATACCTACCCCAAGTCTATCAGAATTAACCCACCAATGGATCCATCTCAATCCTTCATACCTACCCTGAGTCTCCTTCATACCTACCCCAAGTCTATCAGAATTAACCCACCAATGGATCCATCTCAATCCTTCATACCTACTCCAAGTCTCCTTCATACCTACCCCAAGTCTATCAGAATTATCCCACCAATGGATCCATCTCAATCCTTCATACCTACCGAGTCTCCTTCATACCTACCCCAAGTCTATCAGAATTAACCCACCAATGGATCCTTCTCAATCCTTCATACCTACTCCAAGTCTCCTTCATACCTACTCCAAGTCTATCAGAATTAACCCACCAATGGATCCATCTCAATCCTTCATACCTACCAAGTCTCCTTCATACCTACCCCAAGTCTATCAGAATTAACCCACCAATGGATCCATCTCAATCCTTCATACCTACTCCAAGTCTCCTTCATACCTACTCCAAGTCTATCAGAATTAACCCACCAATGGATCCATCTCAATCCTTCATACCTACCCCAAGTCTATCAGAATCCACCAGCATTGTTCCAACATTAGAACCAATGTCAAATTCCACTTCCCCAAAACTTATCCGACCGCCATCCGACACTGGTTCTGAAATGACAAAAGTGTTGTTTTTTTTGTCATATAAAGACATGAGAGCCTGTGGACAGACAAGAGGCCCATGGGCCTTAACGGTCACCTGATTTTTGAAATATTTCAGTAAATTTGAATGAAAGAATGAATTTAAAAACAAATAAAACAAATGATAGTCAAAAATGTGATTTCCCAATAACTATAGTAAAGTTTATCCCCTCCCATGGGGCAAACGCAAGACCCCAGGGCTAGGAAATTCACAATTATGGTAAAGCACCTTAAGACCCTTCGATCTGTGAAGAGTATTTAATTCTACCTTAAATGGGCTGTAAGAAGAAGATTTTTAAAATTTCTGTTAATTTGACCCTTTTTGGCCCCTCCCATCAGCCCCTGGGGGTCAGTCAGGGCCAACATGTACATACCATTAAACTGTCATCCCAAGCTGATAATGTTAACGAAGTTAGAATGAATTCCAATAAAAATTCAACAAATAATAGTCAAAAATGTGATTTCCCTATATAAACTATAGTAAAGTTTACCCCCTCCCCAGGGGCAAACATGAGACCCCAGGGTCATGAAATTCACAATTTTGGTAAAGCACCCTAAGATCCTTCCATCTATGTAGATTATTTGATTCTACCATATCTGAGAGTAGAGGAGAAGATTTTTGGAATTTTTGTCAATTTGACCCTTTTTGGCCCCGCCCACCAGCCCCTGGGGGTCAACTAGGGCCAACATGTACATACCATCAAACTGTCATCCCATGCTGATAATTTGATACAAGTTAGAATGAATTCCAATACAAATCCAACAAATAATAGTCAAAAATGTGATTTCCCTATATAAACTATAGTAAAGTTTACCTCCTCCCCAGGGGCAAACGTGAGACCCCAGGGTCATGAAATTCACAATTTTGGTAAAGCACCTTAAGACCCTTCCATCTATGTAGAGTATTTGATTCTACCATATCTGAGAGTAGAGAAGAAGATTTTTGGAATTTTTTGTCAATTTGACCCTTTTTGGCCCCGCCCACCAGCCCCTGGGGGTCAACTAGGGCCAACATGTACATACCATCAAACTGTCATCTCATGCTGATAATTTGAACCAAGTTAGAATGAATTCCAATACAAATCCAACAAATAATAGTCAAAAATGTGATTTCCCTATATAAACTATAGTAAAGTTTACCCCCTCCCCAGGGGCAAACATGAGACCCCAGGGTCATGAAATTCACAATTTTGGTAAAGCACCTTAAGACCCTTCCATCTATGTAGAGTATTTGATTCTACCATATCTGAGAGTAGAGAAGAAGATTTTTGAAATTTTTGTCAATTTGACCCTTTTTGGCCCCGCCCATCAGCCCCTGGGGGTCAACTAGGGCCAACATGTACATACCATCAAAGTGTCTTCCCATGCTGATAATTTGATACAAGTTAGAATGAATTCCAATACAAATCCAACAAATAATAGTCAAAAATGTGATTTCCCTATATAAACTATAGCAAAGTTTACCCCCTCCCCAGGGGCAAACGTGAGACCCCAGGGTCATGAAATTCACAATTTTGGTAAAGCACCTTAAGACCCTTTCATCTATGAAGAGTGTTTGATTCCACCTTATCTGAGAGTAGAGAAGAAGATTTTTGAAGTTTTAGTCAATTTGACCCTTTTTGGCCCCGCCCCTCAGGCCCCTGGGGGGTGGGGACCATATAATTCACAATTTTGGTTCACCCTCAGCCATGGAAGCTTCCTGTAAAATTTCATTGAATTTGGTTCAGCAGTTTTTAAGAAGAAGTTGAAAATGTAAATTGTTTACGACGCACGACAAAAGGCGATTGCAATAGGTCAACTGAGACTTCGTCTCGGGTGACCTAAAAATGCATCTCTCACCAAAACAACAAATAAGGCATAAGGGATGCAGTATTGCAAAATAACAGCAAGAAAATTTCAAGGTCACAAGCTTTAAGTGACAATACCATTTTGTTATTTTTTGACATTGAGCCCTGCTATCTCATGGGTCAATTAAGAAAAATCATTAATTAATACAAAAGTTTATATAATATGGACTGTAACTTAAAGCAATGAGTGTAAAACTTACTTGTTTGTGTGTCTGTTCCTTTGGCAGCCACACCTTCCTCTGCTCCCTCATTTTTCTCACCCTGCTGGTCCACCACATTCTTCAGACTTTTATCTAGGAATGTCTGAAGGGTTTCCAGTCCGGACAGTTCTCTTACATCAGCAAAAATCACTTATTAAAATCAGTTTGACATTGAAGATGTTGCAAGGCTACATCATATTGTTGATTAAAAGTGCAAAATTTACATTAAGAGTCCTAATGTAAGAAATTTAAATAGCTACCGATATACTGTCTACATGGCTCCATTAATTGTTGTTATATGCAATTATGTCTCACTATTGTCTGTAGTTGTCAATGTGATAAAATGGAACATACAAACTGTATATAAAAATCTGTAAGGGGAGATAAATTATCAAGATTGTAACCCTGGGATCTGGAAGATGACATGTTCTATTCTCTACTTTCAGGAGATCCCATCATGGAATTTAGTAATTAATTTACCATACATAGCAAGAGCACATTTAAATCTATCAATAGGATTTCATATGACTTCAACCTATGTATCAATGTAACATATTGAAATACATAATGGTACGTAGTAATTATTCATTATTCTATCAATAAAATTATATACCCAGGCCACTGGTAAATATATGCAGATACTACAGACCTTATATTTCTTATATTTTCATGGCAGTGTGTTTTTAAATGAAGATGAGAGAGTCCATTAAAGAAGATTTTTAATTTTTTAATCAATCACAATGCATATACAATTATTAGACTTGACGTAGTTATGTATTTAAAGCTGCAGGTATGTCTGGCTAGGCAATTAGATGCATATACATGTATATGGCATTGATATGTCATGAATTTGAGGCCAGGACTGAGGTAAATACACAAGTAACTAAATTGTCTGCCTTCATAATTTGTGTTACTTAATTATTTCATATATCTAGTAATTATTAACACAATATATCATGTACACTATGTGTTGTTGATCCCAGGGTTCAATATTTGAATTCCCTGTTGTCATACTAATTGTACTGTGCTGAATATATTGCATATATATGTACAGGGTTCACCATGGACCCAAAAATCATGGGCCATTTTGACAAGATATCAAAAATCGTATGGGCCAAAACTTAGAAAACTGAAGAAATTTTTTTTGGTGGACCATTTTGGAAAATATGGGGCAAATAGCCTCATGGCCAGAGTTATCCCTGCATGCATATAATGTATATGAACTATATATAATCAAGCAATCAAATGGTATTTATCTTACAATCAACAAATTAAAATGATGAAATCAGTGGTGTTTACCTTGTGCCATAGGAGGCACATGCCTGTGATGAGAGATCTGTAGATGTTGGAAACACTTTGTCCAACAAATGACTAGCATATGGGTCTGAAAAGAAATGTTGATTTTAGTGTTATTACTTGAAGATATCCTTTAAAAAGTTTTATTTAGTGTAATTCTGGTAATACTAGTAAGCCAGAGGACCTGATTCGATCACTTGCGTAGACATTGTAACAAATTAAATTTATTATGCTTTATATAACACAGCTGGTGGCCACATATGGGCACCAGAATTATGCTTAGATTTGTAACAGGAGAGGAGAAAATGTAGCGGCCAGACCGGGGTTCGAACCCGGGACCTCCGAACACTAGCCGGATGCTCTACCAATTGAGCTACCTGGTCACCAATGATCGACCCAGTCCAGTCCCGCTACACAGTGCAACTCCCTCCTTTTTTCTAAGTCTTCGCCCTCGAAGACACACGAGACCCTTATTTAATATCGCTTATACCACCACCGTGGGTATTTTAGTTGGGCGCCAATTTTGTAACAGAAGAGGAGAAAATGTAGCGGCCAGACCGGGGTTCGAACCCGGGACCTCCAAACACTAGCCGGGTGCTCTACCAATTGAGCTACCTGGTCACCGATGACCCAGTCCAGTCCTACAGATTTACTCGTGAAAGCATCACATTGTAACTCCTTGAAACTGCATGAAGGATGAGTTCTTCCGTGGGTGGGGAATAGGTAACCCTGGTAAGTAATGGCGGCATTGCGGCAATAAGAGTATAAGACTAGTAAGCCAGAGGTCCTAGGTTCGATCCATAGTGGAGGAAATGAATAGCAAGAATAATCAATATGCTTATTCACACCTTGGATGTTATCAAGCCACTGCGTGAACTCATATGTAGTTTGAATTTTCTGAGGCTCATGCTATCCAAAAGGAAGTTTTTAAAGGGTGGTACTAAAGTCAGAAGTACAGAAATCCTTGCAGATTAATTCATTTAGCTAGAATCTCGTGGGTTAGTGCCGATTGAGCAACAAATGAAAATCACGAGTGGAAAAAAAACGACGGTCTACTTTGGAAGGAATACAATGGTCCTCAAGTACCTTTCTTAACAGTTGTTTGTTGACGACCCTCCATTATCAACGAAAACAATAATCCAGCAAATCATCGAATTGGCCGTCAGACAGGAGCCATCAATTCAAAACAGGAAGTGACGAACAACACACCGACTTTGACGGAAGTGAATGGGCACAAAATAAACCTTAATATTATCCTAGTTTTTAATGAAATGTACCATGTAAATATGTCACAATAATCATTTCTAATTGTTAATTACTTTATCGAAAAAGTAAACTATACTTAAATAGACTTTCATGAAAATTTATATAGGATGTTTAAAATTCCACAGAGATTATTCCGCGAAAAGAACTATATAACCGCTTTCAAGTTGATTAATGTAGGAACCCTACTAACATGTTTTGTACCATAATCACCCCGCATCCATCACTACTTCTCCCCCACCACAGTACTAAATCCTTACTCTACGTATCACAATATAATAAAACGTCGGAATGTGTATAGACTAGTAATGTCGGAATTGTGTGGCTCTAAAGGAAGTATAGACATTTGGCAAAGAGGACAGTGGATACTATGGCAGAGAGACACCGAAGAAGGCTACAAGCGAGGACACCAAAAATAAGACACCAGCACTTAAATCTAACTACTAACCACTAACACCTAGTCCGTCGGACGGGACTTAAAACGGTGCCCCGTGTAAGAATGTCCAACTTGCACGATAAAGATCCCTCTGAGGTCTTTCGACGAAGAGTAGGTGTGATAACGCCGGCCCAGAGGATAGGTGTTTTTTTTAGGCCAATATTTAATTTTTCATATAATTTAATAGGTATTAATTAGACGGACGTCAAAATTTCGATAAACCAAATTTACATAAAGGGTAAGGTCCTCTCTTCTCCACTCATCTTCGATAGGGTAGGCGTAAATGCTACTAAACAGTGCCAGGTTAGGACTCATTCGGACTCTGGGAGTCGTCTCAAAATTACCCATAAGTTCTCCAACCGACTCCCTTCTCTTCTTTCCCACTCTCTCCCTTCACTCCATACTGTACCCACTCTACTCAATTTCCTATCTGTTCTCGCCAGCTGAAAGGCCGTAAGGCCGTAATAGCGGACGTAAAACCCATAAATAAATAAATAAATAAAAGATTAATGTATCGTTACCATCGTGAATATCTTTGCTCAAACAAATAATGATAGTAACCACTGAAGAAACATTGTTATCCACTTTTAACAATATAATAACGACTTGGCTGATTAATAAATAATTTATTTGAATTAAGATAAAGGAGCTATAGGACGTTAATTCACACATTTGTCAAAAAATCGTATACTCTACATATCCTAGCTGTGGTTTTTGTTTTTTTGTTTGTTTGGTTGTTTTTTTTGTAAAGACATTTAAGCTTTTGGCAACATCAAATATTGATCACGAGGTCAGTTTAAGTGATTTCGTTGTGCACGTTTCCTAATCAGGGGCCCGGTCGCTCGTTTATGCGGACAAACCGATTAGTTAGTTGTTAAATGCGATATTTCAAACATATATCTTCATGGACCTGCAAATGTTTTTTCAAGGCCCCTCAGAAAACAATATACAATCACTAGGTCCGTCTTTAATTCATAAACGAACAACACCGGTCCAAGTGGTTTAAAAATTAGTCGTTTAGACTGCAGGTTTGATAGCTACGGATCCGACATAATTATAGAAACTCAAATAAAACGAAAATATTTTATAATTCAAGACACAACATCTGAAACTGAATAGTCGTACAGTGATAGGCATCATAGTTATACAGTGATATAGTAGGTAGTCATTTATAGTTATAGGGGTATAGTATAGTCATATAGTGATAGCGGGCAGCTAGGCGCATTTCCAGGATTTTCGAAAGGGGGAGGTCCAGTAATTTAGTGATAATGCGAGGGGTCTGGGGCCGCCAAGGCATTTTTAAGACTATAAAAAAATTCCTCCTCCTCCAAAAAAGGAGGGAGGGTTCCTGACCTAGGACCTAGCGATAGATGCACGTGGTAACTAACTAATTAACTAACTAAATTATCGGATCCAGCTTGAAACGATCTCTTCAACTGTTTGGACTGATTAGTAAATGTATATATATATTGTATACGTATATCGCTCTACGTCTTATAACTAGTTGAAACGGATCATTATAGTGTACAGAAATACAACGTTTGTCTGTGAAGAATACATGTATTTTTAATTTGAACATGCCTAGATTTTCAATTTGGTATTTAATTTGTGTCCACGACAACCGTCAGTGGATATACGAATAAAAATATCACTGTACATGTAAAACAATTTCAATCCATAAAATGATATAAAGCCATCAATATGTTAGCTGAGTACAATAACAACATCTATTATACGTATAGCAAAGTATCAAACTCCTGCGCAGCCGAGTTCCATTTTTTGTAAATTTGATTTCACAATACAGTGAGGTAAAAGTGTTCCCATACTTTGGCCAGTTCAGATGGAGCTAAATTTAGATGTTTCTCTAACTGAAAAAACACACATAGTAACGCAAATCGAAACACGTAATAACGCGAAATAACACGATATCACGTATTGCGAACAACCCTTCCGTATACATGGCCAAGTCTACAAATGATAATGCATGTGCTTATCATTTTATTTTCTGTTCATCAGTATATGTGACTATTTTGTAATAACAAACACACATCAAAGTTTGTTTTAATGTAATTCATAATTGAAAAAGTTGATAATATTTGGTATATCAAACCCTCAACGACTAAAGCACTACTAAAAATTAATTTCTGAATATAACTCATCCGACACCCTCTACATTAATTTCAAAATTCAAAATTCAAAAGATAAAGATAAAAAGCTTTGTTGATCATCATAAATCAAATAAATCATTTTGAAATATTCTGGGTGTCAATTGAGATTGTATCAAACAAATGACAAGCGTTTTAGATATGGTTATGAAGAAATCTCTTTTCTTTCTTAGTGCTTTGATTTGCGTTATTACTTTTTTAATACTATCCAGAAGCAGCGCCTGCGGTAAGAACGCGACATTTTCAAATTGGTGGAAGATGAGTGAATATTTCCCCAAGGTTACCATGAAAGAGCTTTACATCAGTACTTAAGCACTTGTGGTTACTCGATCAATATCACCATTCACTGCTTTTCCATTGGCTTCTACCGTCAAGTACATGTACGTGGAAGACGGGTAAACACACTTCTCACAGGACTGCCGCAAAACGACCTCAAGTGTGTAAAGATGGGAAAACGCGACACCCTCAATTAAAGTGTGTAAAGATGGGTAAACGCGACAACCTCAAGTGTGTAAAGATGGGTAAACGTGACAACCTCAAGTGTGCAAATATGGGTAAACGCGACGCCCTAAAGTGTGTAAAGATGGGTAAACGCGATACCCTCAAGTGTGTAAAGATGGGTAAACGCGACACCCTCAAGTGTGTAAAGATGTGACGAGACACACCTCAAGTGCGTGGAAGAAAGGATAAATGCACTTCTCTAAGGGTTACTACGCTGCCATCACGTGTGTGAAAGATTGGTAAACACACTACCCCTTGTCGAGTTAAAAAAAAAGTACACTGGATATAGCCTGTACGGCTATCCCAAAGGATAACACAGGGTATATAATTCATCACATTGGTTTCTAACAAATGTTTTGAAATCACCGCCGGACATCCGCGACTCTCTGCTCTGTCGTTTGAGCCAATGTTACCAATGCCTTCAAATGCACGAAAGCTTCAGCAATTGACCTTCCCGGCTTAGCAAGAGATTTGTCCAATTTCGTGAAGATATATCTGGTGAATACGGCTCACCTAATGTTACCAATAAGATGCCTTCAATTATATTCTTATCGAAATATTTCACCCTCCTCTTTATTTTGACATAAGTTTCTGCTTACATGTATTTAGAGTTTTTCTCAGTCGTCTCCTTGGTATCAACATTCCTGGGTATCAACACTCCTAGATATCAACACTCCTAGATATCAACACTCCAAGATATCAACACACCTAGATATCAACACTCCTAGATATCAACATTCACGGGTATCAACATTCCTGGGTATCAACACTCCTAGATATCAACACTCCTGGGTATCAACACTCCTAGGTATCAACACTCCTGCGTATCAACACTCCTAGATATCAACATTCACGGGTATCAACATTCCTGGGTATTAACACTCCTAGATATCAACACTCCTGCGTATCAACACTCCTAGATATCAACATTCCTAGATATCAACATTCACGGGTATCAACATTCCTGGGTATCAACACTCCTAGATATCAACACTCCTAGATATCAACACTCATGGGTATCAACATTCCTAAGTATCAACATTCCCGGGTAACAACACTCCTGGATATCAACATTCCCGGGTAACAACACTCCTAAGTATCAACATTCCTGGGTATCAACACTCCTATGTATCAACATTCCAGGGTATCAACATTCCTGGGTATCAACACTCCTGGATATCAAAATTCCTGGGTATCAACACTACTAGATATCAACATTCCTTGGTATCAACACTCCTAGGTATCAACATTTCTGTGTATCAACACTCCTACGTATCAACACTTCTACGTATCAACACTCCTGTGTATCAACACTTCTAGGTATCAACACTCATGGGTATCAACACTCCTAGGTATCAACATTCCTGGGTATCAACACTCCTAAGTATCAACACTCCTAGGTATTAATATTCCCGGGTATCAACACTCATGGGTATCAACACTCCTAGGTATCAACATTCCTAGGTATCAACACCCATAGTTATCAACATTCCTGGATATCAACACTCCTAAGTATCAACATTCCTGGGTATCAACACTCCTATGTATCAACATTCCAGGGTATCAACATTCCTGGGTATCAACACTCCTGGATATCAAAATTCCTGGGTATCAACACTACTAGATATCAACATTCCTTGGTATCAACACTCCTAGGTATCAACATTTCTGTGTATCAACACTCCTACGTATCAACACTCCTACGTATCAACACTCCTGTGTATCAACACTTCTAGGTATCAACACTCATGGGTATCAACACTCCTAGGTATCAACATTCCTGGGTATCAACACTCCTAAGTATCAACACTCCTAGGTATTAATATTCCCGGGTATCAACACTCATGGGTATCAACACTCCTAGGTATCAACATTCCTAGGTATCAACACCCATAGGTATCAACATTCCTGGATATCAACACTCCTAAGTATCAACATTCCTGGGTATCAACACTCCTGGATATCAAAATTCCTGGGTATCAACACTCCTGGATATCAACATTCCTAGGTATCAACACTCCTAGGTATCAACATTCCTGGGTATCAACATTCCTGTGTATCAACATTCCTGTGTATCAACATTCATGGGTATCAACATTCATGGGTATGAACACTCCCTGGTATCAACACTCCTAGATATCAGCATTCCCTGGTGTCTACACTCATAGTTATCAACATTCCTATATATCAACATTCCTATATATCAACACTACTAGGTATCAACACTCCTGGGTATCAACACTCATGGATATCAACACTCCTGGGTATCAACACTCCTAAGTATCAACACTCCTTGGTATCAACACTCCTAAGTATCAACATTCCTAGGTATCAACACTCCTGGGTATCAACATCCCTAGGTATCAACACTCCTGGGTATCAACATTCCTGGATATCAACATTCCTAGGTATCAACACTCCTGGGTATCAACACTCCCTTGTATCAACACTCCTAGATATCAACATTCCTAGGTATCAACACCCCTACGTATCAACACTCCTGGGTATCAACACTCCTGGGTATCAACATTCCTAGGTATCAACACTCCTGGGTATCAACATTCCTGGATATCAACATTCCTAGGTATCAACATTCCTAGGTATCAACACTCCTAGGTATCAACACTCCTGGGTATCAACATTCCTGGGTATCAACATTCCTAGGTATCAACACTCCTGGGTATCAACATTCCCGGATATCAACATTCCTGGGTATCAACACTCCTAGGTATCAACACTCCTGGGTATCAACATTCCTGGGTATCAACATTCCTGGATATCAACATTCCTACGTATCAACACTCCTGGGTATCAACACTCCTAGGTATCAACACTCCTGGGTATCAACACTCCTGGGTATCAACATTCCTGGGTATCAACATTCCTGGGTATCAACATTCCTAGGTATCGATGTTCCTAGGTATCAACACTTCTAGATATCAACACTCCTAGGTATCAACACCAGTGACCTGATATTTTTACCAGCAGATATCTAGTATGGGTGTTATCAAGTTTTTTTCTATTTTCATATAAATGATCTTGACATATTTTCAAGGTAACAATTTTATTAACATCTGCTCAAGTTTCAGAAGACCTAAAATTTGAACACTATATTTCTACTACAATGGAATACTGTAAAATTTCCTCATATTAATGACATTATGTATTTTTGTGGTCACAGTGGCCATGGTCAAATAAGTTGAAATCTATCGGGGTGATCTCAAGTTTCGAAAGACACGAGTACTGATATTTTGCCATTAGGTACATGTACCAGCGATGGTGTGTTTATTAAAGTTTCCTCATACCTTGACTTTTTTTTTAAATGTGTTAAAATTCATTTTGAGAATCTTCTCGATATCCAGAAGTGTTATATGCCAGCATGGATTCAAGAATACACCAGGGCACATCAAATTTGAAATGTGTTGTCATATGAGTTACATCCACTCTTTTATAGTCGTTGGTCAAATGTATTTGGGTTTAGATCACAAAAGATGAGATATTGATACACTGTAAACTACCTTGGGTAGTGATCCCAGAAAATTAAACATTAATAAATTTTTTTTTTTTTAAATGTGACCTGGTATTTGACCCATGTGACTTTGAAAATAGGAAGCAATTCACATGAAGCCTTGTTCTACTCTATACAAGGGGCCTCCTGTCCAAATATCAGTACTCTGTTGCTTAAAGCTTTTTTGAAACCTAAAGTTGACAGTAGAAAGAACAATGGATCCATCACCATAGGATAAGCTCACTGACACTTCATGCAATATATGTGGCCTAAAAATAACAAAGAACATTTATTTGTAGTAAATATTTTATTATGAGATTCGAAATATAAGATTCAGTGGTATGAACATATTTTCTATAATTAATGAATAATTTCTAGTTTATAAAGATTTTAGGACTAATGAAGTTACATTCTCCTATATTTTATAATAATTTTCCGATAGGAATGGATCTAGTCTTTACTATCTGTGTGAAAACAAAACTGGTATGGATCTAGTTTTTCCTTTCTGTGTCAAAAAAAATTAAAAAAAAAAAAAAAAATTCTGACTTCCAATATTTAAAACTGCTTTCCTGATTTCATCAATATGAACTGATAACACCATCAATATATCTCTATTGTATCATGTCTTCATTCTGTGGTAGCACGAGGTTTACACAATAATCAGCAGAAATTTATAGATGGTAGTTTTAGCAGTGTACAGTCATATTAGTTTCAGGAACAATCTTCATGCAATGCATGTAACAGATAAAAAAATTAAGATTAAATTGCAATATGATTTACTTTTAATTGCTGGGAAGTCATATTAAAAAAAAAAAAAAACAAGTGCATATGTATTAAGATCATCTGAAAATTGCAAATAAAATTTAATCACTGTAATGTAGTCTTAATCTAAAAATAAATCATACCATGGCCATGTAAAATTCTCAACCAAACTGTTCATACATACTGAGGATGACCACAAAGAGGCACCGAATGGAATGTAGGGTGCAAGCTGTTTTCACCAAATGGCAACCATGGCTGCATGTTGCCCAGGGAATTGAGATGTTGTCTGGTAGCTTAAGGTCCAATAAGCAGAGATAATTTGTGAGCCACTTTGAGATGGTTATATTGCTATGATGTGGCAGTACATTTGTATATACAACAGAACTTATTATCATTACATGTACACAACTCCACCTATTGCTTCCTCTCGCAGACTAAAGTAAGTGTTCTGTTAGAGTAAAGAATAAAGCGCCAAGTGTGGGGCAAGATTTACCTTTAATTTTCATACTGGCCTTCATCCTACTCTCTACAGTTACACAATGTACTCACAAAAGTACCGGTATGTTTTTCATCCAATTATCAAATTTGGATTCAATCCCTTTATCAACACTGAAGGAGAAGGATTTTATGAGTTTACCTATACTTTCTCTATTCAGAACTCCCCAGAACTGGCACATCCTTCTTTATCTCCAACAATGATATTCCTCTCCAGTCCTACATGTATGTGTATTGAAGTACATGCAATTATATTTATACAATGTGTTATATATTATCACGACGGAATCATCATTAACATGAAAGCACTTTTACTGCATGAAGAACCATATTGTTCAGAAGGAAAATATAAAACATATATCAAAATGTGCTCAAAGAATAAAATATCTAGAAAAAATAATAAAGAAGTTGATATTTAATTCTTTTTTAAGTTCTATGAGAAGTTAATGGCTTGCTGAACCACTGTGCAGTTAATGGCTGACTGAACCACTGTGAAAGTTAATGTCACTTTGTACCACTAAAGTTAATGGCTTGCTGAACCACTAAAGTTAATGGCTTGCTGAACCACTGTGCAGTTAAGGGCTTGCTGAACCACTGAAGTTAATGGAGCGCTGTACCACTGAAGTTAATGTCACGTTGTACCACTGTGTCCACTACACCAGTGTGTTACATGGCAACAAGTCCCAGGTAGGTAGTACAAACATGAAAAGTTTATTCACATGATTTCCATATAAAGTGTAACAATGAAAAAATATATCTTCTCCAATCCATACAACCACACAAAAGCCAGTGAATATACAGATCTGATTTTTTGTGTGTGTAGCAAACAATGCCAGAACACGTTGAGTTTTAAAATTCCTAAAATCCTAAAATGGAATCAACTATTTTCAGTACTGTTGAGTTCCCATATAAGTTCCTGGAAGTCCGTCACAAACCACACTGCTCCCTTCTGGACTTTCTCTCGCACAACATTTCCCCCATAGCCTATAAAAGCATCCTGTAAAAACAAACATATAACATTTACTATGGTGGTCAAACAGGTGGGATCTGACTAGCAGGCTCATTCTACAAACAGGAAATATCAAAGAGATCTTACAGGACAATCTCAAAATAATCTGTTGTGTTAACATTCATTTTCTCAAAATAATCTGTTGTGTTAACATTAACTTTCCCAAAATAATCTGTTGTGTTAACATCCATTTCCCCAAAATAATCTCTTAAAATTCATTTCCCCAAAATAATCTGTTGAGTTAACATTCATTTTCCCAAAATTATCTGGGACATTCATTTCCCCAAAATAATCTGTTGTGTTAACATTCATTTTCCCAAAATAATCTTTGTGTTAACATTCATTTTCCCAAAATAATCTGTTGTGTTAACATTCATTTCCCCAAAATAATCTCTTAAAATTCATTTTCCCAAAATAATCTGCTGTGTTCACATCCAGATGAATTCTGCATTAGTACATGTTATTAACTTAAATTTATTACCCCCTTTTCACATTTGCCCTTTTAAACCGAAATATTGTTAAATGTTGTAATAACCAAAACAATCAATGTGCAACAACATACGTCAAAATTCTAACTGCCAATTGCACACTAAATCCAGAATGACTTCAGCTAACTGTTAAATCTGAGGAAAAGTGACCAGGAATTGTTTATGAGACTGACTGAATGTATGTATTAGATTGGAGATTGGAACAAACTTTTCAAAATGATGTCTAACAAATTTGGTGCAGTACTCTACTGATTTTAAAGAGGCTTGCCCGCAGAGAGATCAGAAAAATTGGCTAATAGAAAAAGATTTTTTACACAAGACAGATTGTTGGAATTGTTGAGTTTTTCATTTTATTTTCCTTATAAAATGCTGAAAAGTGATATCAAAACCTCATTTTTTAAATATTATTTATTTAATCGCAACCCGCAATAAGTCCCCGCTATAAAGTGGAGTCTAATTTGATTGACACATCAAAGAAACAAGCACGTGCACAGTGCCGCACAGTGATAACTTCAAAGGCAGCAGTGATTTACAAAGAAGATTTGCCGTTATATTCCATACATTTCCGAATCCCTCTCAGGTTGAGTTTTAAAACGTCTCTTAAATACATATTCTGTAATTGTTTTCAAGAAATAAAGTCGGAAAGCCTCTAATTTTGTCACATAGAAATGTGTACTGAAGTTTATTTAGTGATCGGAGATGTGCCGTTTACCGGTCCGTCTGCGGGTAAGCCTCTTTAATGGAGCCATGTAGACAGTATATCGGTAGCTATTTAAATTTCTTACATTAGGACTCTTAATGTAAATTTTTCACTTTTAATCAACAATAATTAATGTAGTCTTGCAACATCTTCATTGTCAAACTGATTTTAATAAGTAAATATGAGTATTTATTATATGTGTCAGGAAAATTAAGAAAACAACAACCAATTAGACTGTAATCTAATCCCACTCACAGCAGGTGGACACGCCTCCATGTCAGTAGCACCATCTCCAATCATCACAAGGTTTTTATACCCAAATTTCTCCTTTAACCTCTGAACTACAACCTTTTTCCCACCAGATTCTGAGGTTGGTTGGTCTTTATCAAAACCTGCATAGTCACCTAAAAATATACAGCATACAATAGTAAGTATATATATGTATCCTCCTGTCCTATCTATAAATAGTACAGAACAATAGTAAGTATATATATGTATCCTCCTGTCCTATCTATAAATAGAACAGAACAATAGTAAGTATATATATATGTATCCTCCTGTCCTATCTATGAATAGCATAAATAGTGCATAGAGGATATTGAATGGTTTCCCGTCTAATATAACACATATTTCAGGAGTATGACAGAATATCGATATTTTCACGAGTGAAAAATATAGAAATATTCTGTCATACGAGTGAAATATATGCTATATAAATGGAAACCCATTCAATTTTCTTTTTATTGCATTTTACATACTTAAAACTAAATTAAAAACATCAAAAATTAATAGTGTCAAAAAGTGTGAGATTCAGTAGTATAATTCATGACGTCATCTCTTTGTGAGGATACTCCACGTCAACTTGATGCTGCCATTTTGAAAGGACTGATCGACACAATTTAAAGAGTTTTCTGCTGTTATCGGAGAATCTGTGCATGAATAGCTAACGTCAAGTGAGTATTTTGTCAAAAACTAGCCTGAATATTTCAGAAATACAGCAAAATAACCAATTTATTTATCTTCGCTTCGATTGGAAAAATCAGCAAGTTTGAATGAGGTGAATACAAAGGTTCGCTCAGATTGGTCAAAAAAGAAAAATTTATATTTTCACTGCAAAATCTCACATTTTCACTGCTCATCGCTGTAGTGAAAACATGTTTTATTAGCTTGATAAATTTCTATATTTCACTGGCAAAAATGCAATAAAGAGCAATAGGAAGTATATACATATGTACATGTATGTATAATTTAGACCTATCTATACAATTTACAAAGTACAGAGCTATTGTCACTACATGGGGTCCTACCCTGGGTATCTATAAATAGTACAGAGCTGGCATCACTACATTGGTACCATGCTGTCATATCTATAAATAGTACAGAGCTGGCATCACTACATTGGTACCATGCTGTCATATCTATAAATAGTACAGAGCTGGCATCACTACATTGGTACCATGCTGTCATATCTATAAATAGTACAGAGCTATCATCACTACCTGGTACATAGGTCACCACGGGGTCACTACAGCTATCATGGAGCCTCTGTTATTTCTACCACAACATAACTATTACAAATGTATTTGAAATTAGATTATGATTACATAGATAAGATTTCAATATTTCAAATTCTTTTAAATACATGTACTCCCGATAAAGCCATTTACCATGAAAGTAAAACTTGAGTTTATTGGCATATATGTTCTCAAAAGGAATAGAGAGGATCTCGGCAGCAGGCTCTATGATGGTGGTCATTCCACCTGACACAAGATACACAGCAACATTCCTCTCCTGTAGCAAACCAATCAGCTCCCTGGAATGTACATCACCATAGTAACATTATAATAGTGGTCACCAACTCCCTGGAATGTACATCACCATAGTAACATTATAATAGTGGTCACCAACTATCTGGAATGTACATCACCATAGTAACATTATAATAGTGGTCACCAATTCCCTGGAATGTACATCACCATAGTAACATTATAATAGTGGTCACCAACTATCTGGAATGTACATCACCATAGTAACATTATAATAGTGGTCACCAACTCCCTGATCAAGGTCATTCATTTGAACAAACTTGGTAGCCCTTCCCCCCAGCATGCTACAGACCTAATATCAACTCCCTGGGACTCTTGGTTATTGAGAAGAAGTTGTTTAAAGGTTTTAGCCTTATTGACTCCTGTGACCTTGAATGAAGTTCAAGGTCTTTCATTTGAACAAACTTGGGAGCCCTTCACCCTAGCATGCTACAGGCCAAATATTAGGTCTCTGGGACTCTTGGTTTTTGAGAAGAAGTCGTTTAAAGATTTTAGCCTTTTTGACTCCTGTGACCTTGAATGAAGGTCAAAGTCATTCATTTGAACAAACTTGGTAGCCCTTCACCCCAGCATGCTACAGACTTAATATCAACTTCCTGGGACTCTTGGTTATTGAGAAGAAGTCGTTTAAAGATTTTAGCCTTTTTGACCGCTGTGACCTTGAATGAAGGTCAACTTTATACATTTGAACAAACTTGGTAGCCCTTCACCCCAGCATGCTACCGGCCAAATGTTAGGTCTCTGGGGCTCTTGGTTATTGAGAAGAAGTCGTTTAAAGATTTTAGCCTTTTTGACTCCTGTGACCTTGAATGAAGGTCAAAGTCATTCATTTGAACAAACTTGGTAGCCCTTCACCCCAGCATGCTACAGGCCAAATATAAGGTCTCTAGGACTCTTGGTTATTGAGAAGAAGTCGTTTAAAGATTTTAGCCTTTTTGACTCCTGTGACCTTGAATGAAGGTCAAGGTCATTCATTTGAACAAACTTGGGAGCCCTTCACCCCAGCATGCTACAGGCCAAATATTAGGTCTCTGGGACTCTTGGTTTTTGAGAAGAAGTCGTTTAAATATTTTAGCCTTTTCGACTCCTGTGACCTTGAATGAAGGTCAAGGTCATTCATTTGAACAAACTTGGTAGCCCTTCACCCCAGCATGCTACAGACCCAATATCAAGTCCCTGGGTCTTTTGGCTATTTAGAAGAAGTCATTTAATTTTTTTAAAGCATATTTGACCCCTGTGACCTTGAATGAAAGTCAAGGTCATTCATTTGAACAAACTTGGTAGCCCTTCACCCCAGCATGCCACAGACCCAATATCAACTCCCTGGGACTCTTGGTTATTGAGAAGAAGTCGTTTAAAGATTTTAGCCTTTTTGACCCCTGTGACCTTGAATGAAGGTCAACTTTATTCATTTGAACAAAACTTGGTAGCCCTTCACCCCAGCATGCTACAGGCGCAATATTAGGTCTCTGGGCCTTTTGGTTATTGAGAAGAAGTTGCTTGAATGGAAAAGTTGACGCCGGACGGACGGCCGGACGGACGACGGACGCCGCGCCACGGCATAAGCTCACTTGCCCTTCGGGCAGGTGAGCTAATAATGGCCACCAATTCCCTGGAATGTACATCACCATAGTAACATTATAATAGTGGCCACCAATTCATTGGGATGCACATCACTATAGTAACATTATAATTGTCGCCACCAGCTCCATGGGCCCCCTTAGTAACATTTAACAGTGCCTGATAGACCAGAGACAACCAAAGAAGCATACTAATTGGTTATGCTATATAACTACTTACTTGATACGTGGGGAAAAATCTGGAGTATGTTGTTCCAGAAAGTCTGCCAAGTTTTTTCGTGAAGGTTTGACAATGTTCAGCCTCTCTGTTAGAGCCATTCTAAATGAAACACCTCCTCCCATGGCCCTGTTTGTCCTACAAAGCAAAGTGTGGTTGAATGTGTGTTCTGCAGACAGTGATAACTTGGACTGGACTGAGCCACTTGTATTCATAAAACAGGTTTCAAATCAGAAACCAGTCAAAGTACTCCCCTATAGCAGGTATTACCCTGGCTTTAATTTGTATGCTACTTTGTCTGGGATTTATGCACAAATTTATCAAATCGATCACTTTCTTTGTGTTGTATAAATCATGTTTCAATTTGTATCAAAATAATTGTCAGTTATTTGGGACATAGTAAAAGTTGTACCATTCTTGAACCTCCTTTCCAACACCACAGAACTTTGCCAACTCATCAAGAGCTTCATCCCTTAGTAGTGTGGAGTCTACATCAAAACAAACTGCATCAGCAGATCTCCATACCCTCTTTGTACTGGCAAGATCAGACGCCATTCTAACAGCACGTCGGCTCCAGTCTGTAACATAAGAAAAAGACTGGATGTTACATATAAGTCATTGCTTGTGATATGGTACAGTTGGTGATTCTGCAATAAAAACAGAAAACTGACAGGTCAGCAAGATCCCATTGTTTGGCTAGACAGTATATCCCCCATAACCATCAAGAAGCCATCTGCAAATGTCACTGAGGTTGACATTTTGACTTCAACAACAACAGCATGGAAGCAAAATACACATTATACAAGTAATATGGTGTAACATTTGCTTTTACCATCCCACTAACAGCCAAAATCATTATCACAGGTCTACTTTGTCTTTGACCTTTGGTCAGCTGACTCTTGTTTAATTTCCACCAAAATTGCTCCATAATGTTATAACCAAATGTTCATCAGTAGAAACATAAAAAAGATATAAACTTTGACCTCAACCTTTGACCCAGTGACTTCACTTTAGTAAGGTGATTTACTTTGCTTCATGTCATAACAAAATGTTCACCAGTGAAAGGATACAAAATTTAACCTCAACATTTATAAGTTGACTCTTGTTTAATTTCAACCAACTTTGCTTCATAATGTGGATTGTCACTACAAAATGTTCATCAGTGAAAAGATACAAAATTTGACCTTGACATTTAACCCAGTGACCTTCACATCTGATCAGCAGATCTAGATGACTCTTTACCTAAGTTGCATTTCATTTAAAACATTTGTCATATTTCTTGGCAGTCAATTTTTTTTTAAAGTTTACTATACTTATCCTGCCAGTGAGAGGAGGGTGTGTGTGTTATTTTTAGCATTCTAATGAAACTGAAATAAGGCATAGTCTTATTGGCAGATAATTATAGTAATGTGCTATATATTGTAATGACTGAACATATTGATGTTCAGAGAAATACACATGTACTCTTAGGTCGTTCATTTATTCCATGTGTACAAGACATTTCAACATACTTACTTTAGTTTTTAATATCTTTACCGATTTGACAAAATATTTTCTGTAATCTTTTACAGTGTCCGTAACTCATAGTACCTCATTGCTACATGGATTACATGTATGGTGGGGTAATTGATGGAACACTGTATTTTTATACCACAAGCCATTGCCCCAATGGCTTTTAAAAGTGAAAGTATACTAAACTTCACATTTGATTGGATTTGAACAAATTTTATTTGTAAAAGCATTAACAAAAGATTAAAGTAAAACACTTTTAATTAGATGTTGGAGATTAACCTAGCCTATGTCCTATGACAATCTACTTCTTTTTCACTGAAAATCTATACGGTAATCATCAAACATACTTGATTTAAATTACATAGGACATAAAAGAGACATGTCAAACAGTCTAAGAAAATAAGGCGTAGATATTGACACCACCTTTCTGAGCGATCATGCTATCAGGAAACATCTGTTTGCATAGCTTAGAAAAATGGTCAGCAGTTTCGTAGGACAAGTTGTTATCACGAATGAAATTGGCAAAAATGCGTGCAGCATTAATGACATCTGGGTCTTCAATCTGTGTTGCCATGAAGGAGGCCATGGTCTCTGATGCTCCACCAGATTTCTCATTTGATTTGTGCACAGTCGCCATTGAATGTCTTTTGACATCATTCTTTCCTCCATGACTGATGGAAAAATTCCTACAGCAAACCTAAAACCAAAAAAGATATATCCTAGTGTTTGAAAAGATATATCTTAGTGTTTGAAAAGATATATCCTAGTGTTTGAAAAGATATATCTTAGTGTTTGAAAAGATATATCCTAGTGTTTGAAAAGATATATCTTAGTGTCTGAAAAGATATGTTTGGTGCCAAATATGCATTGGGCAAGTAAAAACAAGGAAAAGCTGAAATAACAGATAAGACAACTAGGTTTTAACTTCCTCCTAAAGGTTTATAATTTCATAAACAGTCACACAACACAGAATACACTCATATCATTTATCAATTAAAGTGCAGTGAAATACCAAAACAACTCATGAAATACTGAAACAGCTTATCAGGTTGGGAACTCAACTGGAAACTTGAGACAGCTAGTCTCTATCTCTCCTTTTTTAAGACAACTTTGATATTTTCCCACATATGCATCTATGTATGTTACCAATGATAATCGTATTTTAGATACGAAAATGTATATACTTATACCATATATGGTACCAGTTGAGTCCCAAACTCTTAGCCTATAAAGCTCTGTCCCTGACATTAGACTGATTTTGTCAGAATGTCTCTACCCCGCTGCAGACACTGACAGCCAGGAAACTCAGGCTAGTTCCCAACCTGCTCATTCACAAATAAAATTTAGCGAGGAACTATGGCGCGGGAAGGATGTCATAATTAAATATTTTTGCCTAGGCAAAAATCGAATATTGCTTAGGCAAAAATATTTCTGCCTAGGCAATATTAAATTTTTGCCTAGGCAAAAATAATTTTGTTTCGATTATTGCCTATGCAAAATTCGAATTTTGCCTAGGCAGAAATCAAATTTTGCCTAGGCAGAAATATTTTTGTCTAGGCCAAAATCGAATTTTGCCTAGGCACAATTATTTTTGCATAGGCAAAATTCGATTTCTGCCTAGGCAAAAATATTTAATTATGACAACCTTCCCGCGCCATAAGGAACAAGAACACTACAAGCGGCCATTTTGTCGGACAGACCACGTGGTCGCTAAATATACCCAAATCTCACATGTTAATCACGTGGAGAAAATATGTGAACAGAAAATGGCGACAAATGAAAACGGGAGGGAATTACAAAGATTCTGAAAACGTGACTAGCGTGCCGTGATATCACATTTGGAACATAAAGATATAATAGATATGATCTCTGATTGTTGTGGATCGTTGAATAGAAGTAAATCTCACCTTGCAAAATGCTGAGAGACTGTTGGCGCCTTTCCCAATCCATGAAAATTCCTTTTCCCATGAAATATTGTATTTCGTCTCGTATCTCGCACGCTTTGCATTGGGATTCATGATGGAATCCAGGAAAAGACTTCACAAACTATCGAGTAACCGAAAGGAGAAACGACCGGTAGGTTTTCTGATTGGGTCAAAATCACGAAAATCACTCGATTCTGATTGGCTAAATTCGGGAGTAGATTAAAAATAGCGGAAGATCCCTACGAATCGGGAGTTACGCCAAACACACGCCTAAAACGTGTACCGAATCGGGAGGGCGTCGCACCGGTTTATTATTATACAGTAAGGAATAGGTATATATTTATTCAAATGTCCAAACATTGAAATCATGTGTGAGTAATGAATAAGACGCCGTTGTATTGACCACATCCCAGTATGATCCCAAGTTTTGCTATGCTACGCTAGGGGAAGCAACTCCCATAAATATAGCAGACAATGTTAACACAGCTTATATTGCATATTATTTATGCTTTTATCATTATACTGCATTGTAGGTCTAACTAGCCTACATGTTCAATATCAGGAAAAAATGTATTATTTTATCTCTTAATTAGATGCAACTGCACAAATTTCAAAAACGCTATGTGCTTCATCATTTAATATCACATGGATTCGTTACAATGCGATATATGATAGCCTATGAGATGGATCGCATTGACATAAATATATATATATCTTTACACTGACAGTGCAAGAGTACACAAATGTGCGAAAACTGTAAGGATGTGTGTGCGACCCATCCCGTGTATCATTTCAGATATCTGACCCAGTACATGCATGCTGATCAACGTACTTCGATGCTTCCCACAACACCTCGTTGTATCTCAAGAAATTTTCCAAGCAAGTAATAAACTTATGCATTGAAAACATAGCGATGTTTAATTTAATGTGTGTTTAATAATGTACATATAACTGTTTACCTGTATAACGGAAAAACCTCCACGTGTCGGCAACCTGTCAAATGTCTTATAATTAGATAACCACAATTTCGCCCCTCCACGACGAAGAGTTCCATTTATGTCTAAGGAGGTGTAGACGTAAAAGCCCGAAAGAAAGTCACACAGTTTAGTTAGAGATAACCGCTCAAATAAACAACATTTATTTATCAGCATTGGATATCTCCTGGCTACTATAGCATACATTTTATGACGAATATGGACAAGCGATTGATACTTCTTTTTAAACAAATCAAAAACACATTTCCTTAGAGGACTTTGACCTATATACTTTTCAAATTATCATCTTTAATATAATTGCTATCGTTTTCACAATTTGGGGTATACACACACATTCAATCTATAGTGGTCGGAATAACTGAATTTTATGATCGATCATTACCATTTCTTAAACGATCGATGATCGATTATTGATCGTTCATGAATAGAAAGTGAAATATCTGCAAAAAACATTAACTAAAATAGGGGGAAATGTTGTGAATATGTTTTAGGCATCTAGCAATGTTTTAAAATGTCGTTTTACTGCATTTTGATTTCAATATACCAGTGATATTGTTCATTTATAAATTGTTGAAGTCGGCTGTAAATCTTGAAAATGTCCATGTTATAGTCAAATCATGATCGATCGCAAAAAACATGATCGATAAGTGATAGTCAGAGGTAATGACTAATCATCGATAGTTCCCCCTTCAATAAAAGTTGCTGCTCAAAATGTGTGGTGTTTTAGGAACACGCCTTCATTGTCAGACGGCATATTTCGAACCTCGCATCAGTATACAATGGTTTTCCACGCAGAGTCAACAGATATTGAAACTGTCCGATATCATCACAAAGAGAAAACACTAACAAGTGTTAATGCACAAAGAAACATGTATACAATATTAAAACATTAAACTATTACGTAAAATATTGGACGCTCTGAGAAGTCGCAGTTTGCATAATAGACAGTTTGAGGGAAGCAAGCTAAAAATCGTCTAAACGACGATAAAAGCATAATAAAAATTATTTATATGGATATCATTGAACATATGTAGCGGAAGGGTAAGTACGTGTCCCCAGCTCACCACATTAAATCATTCGTGGTCGAATCAAGGTGTACTTTTCCACTTCTATATTATATTGGTGGACTTGAACAGTCAGAAGGTAACGGTCAGAGACAGGAGGACTAACACGGAAAGCTAAAAAAGGGGAGAAAAAAGCAGGAAATATTTAATTGGTGGTTGTTTGGAAAATAGACCAAGAAAATAAGAGATCTCTAAATTGAGAGCACCAATATAGACGATGGGGTAACTTGTCCTGCTTATCCAGTATCCCCCATTCTGGATAAACTGTGACGTGTTAATTATAAAGGTGGAGAAAAAGATCAAAGAGAAATTCAATTATCCTTACTATACTTTAGGAGGAAACCGGAATACCCCGGGGAAAACCACGTGGTCGAGCAGGTCGTTTAGATTGAACAATGATAATAAAATACGTCATACCTTAAATTGTAACCGTGTTTCCAATGTTTCGGTCATTCCTTTATGAAATATACACACTGATTACTCGAAACAAGGACGGGCAGTTGTACCACTCTAGGTGTGACCGGGGCTTGTTCGGCCTCGGGGCATGGCGCAGAAACTTGATTTTTTTTTCGCCTGATGAGTAAATATTCCACATCCATTTCAGTTTTTTTTATTTTCCCCTTGGTCCGTTTAGATTCCGATGAAAGTTTTATATTGAAGTAAAGTGAGATGATAGACTTAACATAACACAATATAAATTCCACCCATGTCCCATACAAGGTGTTATGTTTTTGAAAATACTACGGGGCTAGTTCGGCCTTTTGAAAAAAAAGCACTATTAGAAGGGATATTTTATTAATGGTTATTGCTTTCCATTCAAATCTCAATTATTACTGTCTATATTAATAAGCATTTATATGAGAATTGCTGTTCTGTTGTTTGAAGTCTTGAAACGGTCGCTTTAGAACTAAGTTTACCGAAGAGAAAAAAAAGATCCCAAATTTAGTCGCCTCTGACGATATCATGCAACCATCATAAACCAGCAGATACAATTTTAATTCAGTATTTGTGATACTTATACGCGGAAACATAATTATAACTGATCAACTTCAAGGAAATGTAATACATGTACATATTGGAAATGTTGTATATAGCTCGAACTTAAATATGCAGAAGATGTAAAAGTTTTAGGCGCAAGTGTAATGTATGGAATCGGGATGAGATTATGATGATAATTATAGATGTTATGTAAACATTTTCCGTCATGTATATACAAACAATGCAACATCAATGAAATAACTTGACGTGTGAAACGTTAATATTTAAAACTCCTGTAACACTCCAGTTGTGTCTGCCATATTTTAAGCCATATGGGATAGACTCGTAAAAAGCAGCAGACTAAATGTTCAGTCCGATATAAAAACATTTACTATTTCGTCATAGTAGGTTTTGCCAATAATTTCCATGCATTGTGTTCCACGTGATAAAGACATTACGTCATACATTTAATATGACGTCATAATCCTAGAGGTGCCAATTCCTGTACATCACAACGCCTAGCGGTATTTCCGGTGTACACATGCCAGTCGGTAGACATTTTCTTCCGCTGCCATTAGGATTGAGCAATAATGTCGTTACCGGCTGTCGGACGGCCACGGAGTCGCACTGAACGTCAGACGCCAGATGTTCCCCAAAAATCATGTATGAAGACAGAAAACCGCAAAAAATTACCGAAAGCAGATGGAAACAAACCTATTCTACGCCGACAATCTTTGGCACCCATTTGCACTCCCGTGGGCAAACCTTCGACTGACACTCCAAAACTATCCGGAGTTGATTTCCCTCATCAGAAACACACCAGTATTTGTGGTAAGACAGGTTTAAGTCGGCCGACAATTAAAAATGTTTGTGACATACCTACTGCAACACAATTATCGAAACGGTCGAAAGTCGCGAGTGAGTCTTTGTTAGATCGAGCAAAATTGGACAGAAGACAGACACCCGAAAAATGTTCCAAGGTATTTGGTTCGATTGTGCACGGTTTCACAAAGGATGTGTTATCCAGTAGCGACGAGGATGAATTATACAGACAATATTTAACAGATCAAGGTCGTTCAAACGGACTAGCACATCGACAGAAATTTCCGTCCGAATTCAACACTGAAGATGAGAAATACGGGCATTCTATAGCAACAAAGATGAGTCAGAAAGAATTAGAACTGATGCATTATCAACAGGCATTGCTTGAACAAATGATGAATCCAACTTTCCCAGAAAACTGCATTGATTTGAAATCCAGGACAGGAAAGAAATCAAATAAGAAAAATAGCAAAAGAGGAAAAGATAGAAATATAGATATAGAATCTTCACCATGTCAACAATTTACAGAACAAGGACACAAGTTTGAGGACCTTCCATTGCTCCGACAGTCCCGCCTGAAAGTTTCCGTAGATCCCGACGCAGCAGTTCCCGAGGAAGCGCAATACATTCCGACCCCACCGGGATTCGAGAAAATTCCCTGTCGACTGGTGCCCAACATGGGTGTGGACACCTCTCCTGGTAACAAATCCTCTAATATACTGAAACAATAGATAAATATGTCAACTCGTGACAAAATAAAGAAAATAACTCTTAAGTAGATCGAACTAATATGCATTGGCTTACAGATGAATACAGAGGGATATTGAATTAAGAGTGGTTTTGCTTTTCAAAAGTTCAATTCAAAGAGTCCATACGCGTACATATAGATGTAGTCGTTATACTACCTATAACTTTTTTTCGTATGCAATCAAGTGTTGATACATCAATTGCAATAATTTGCTAGCCAATACACGTGCATCTATAAAATATCATTTCTGTATGTCCCGCTTTATGGAAAAGATTGAAAGTCGTGAACGCAATTCTGCAAGAATAGCGAATGGTTAATGTTACATTTGTTACTTTCCAGCTTCGAGAAAAGTACGATTTAATACCGTGGCGGAAAGAGGAACACAAAGAAGGGACTGAAGGGACTGAATGAACTTTAAGAGAAAAAAAAGCATGGAAAGACTTAAAGCGGGGGTGTTGGCAAGATAAACGTCCAAACAAGGAGGATCATAAAAGGATACTTGTCCGAAAAAATGCATTCTTCATATGAAAGCTATGCATTTGGAAGGGAAATTGTATTGTTGATAGATACTGGGTTTGCTTTAATGTAACATCGCCGTGTCTTGGCATACTTCACAATTAGCAGACAAAGAAGGCGTTGAGACCCAGGAAAAATGACTAACCAATGTAACATTGCTACTAGATCACTTATATATTAAGAAGTTCGAGAGAATGGTTCTGGATGTCCAAACTGTCAAAAGAAACAAATACACAAAAATGTACATTTCATCTACAGGCTGGTCTATGCTAAGCATCCAAACTATCAACTGACACCATGCCGATACTCCATACGTGTAAGCAAAGAGCCGATGTAGGAAGGTAACGAGATTGCTTGGCTCGACAATCAACCATTTTGACAAACACATACCAAAAATCGCCCCACATCTCGACGGCGCCTTTATCTTTACTCTAAGACTAACGTCCAAAAAACTAAATCGTTATGGATCAAGTCAGAACAGAATATCTTTGTAATAGTGGTTATATAGCAGGAAGCCCACATGCCACCCGACTGGTTATTTTAGCGATTATAAAAATAAGCATTGAAAATAAATATTAAAAGTTTAGCAATCTAAAATCTGGCTGTTGTCTCGGATTGTGTAACTTGGCCAGTGGCATACTGGGATGAAGGGATATCAGGTCTGTTGAAATAATGACCTTGATCCACTCCCCGTGGTACAGGTCATGCATACTGGTTTGTAATTCTGAATGTTTAGTCTACTTGTCTTATGAGAATATTTCATACAGATTCTAATGAATAGCCAAAAGACACTTAGTCGTGACATTGGACTAGTTGCATGCTGGCATATCTAGTTTGTTAACAGTCGTAAGAGTCACATTTGTTATTGAAACGCTAGCTGCAATTAATTACGGTTAGCTCCTCACTCAAAAATGCAAAACATAATTTTCTCCATGTTTCGTACAATTAGCCGCATTACATTGTATGAGTATTTCATCTGAACATCTGTCAGTGGTATGCATGTTTTTCTATCGGAAGATGATTTTTGTTTTGCATTTTGAATTACCAAATACTTTGATAGTTGCCAAGGTATTGTCCACAAACTTTTGAGTAATTGAATGCCATATTTTACTTTATCTTATGGTTCCGATAAGAAAGCGTGTTCAATTAAGCCAAGTGAATACGTAATAGTACACGTGATACAATAAAGTTTCCTCCTAGGTAAAATATTACTCCGCTGTATGTATAATTTGAAAGAGTCTCTAAAGGTCAAGGGTTACGAATGAAAAGGAAGTGTTTCATAGAGCTCAAAGGTTAGATATTAAGTTTTAAAAAATCCAGTGTATGTAATAACTCATGATGTTTTACGATGTTACATAAAATGTGGTACAAACCGCAGAGAATCTGTATCTGATTAGCTGTAGGTTCCTATTGGTCCAGTCCTTTAATGACCGTAGCTATTGACGTTAAACAATACAAAAAAAACAACAAAAAACACCATTGTTTCAATTGCGATGTCCATTGTAAAACCTTCATAGTGTTATATACATCGTCTTGTGACGTCAAAAAAAGAGGAAATGTAAGGATGCTATGTTTAAAAAAATTCAATTAAGGTAACATGTCATTTTTCACAAATACTTGCGGCACATCTTCATTATGTGATAAATAATTTTCCTATTCTTTTCGTTTCATCATGTTTATAAAATCGTAACATTTATAAAATCGTAGCATTTTATAAAATCGTAACATTTTTTAAAATCGTAATAAATGTTTCATTTTAGTTCACTTATATCTTACAGTGAAAATCGCATTTTTATATATTCCTGTAAAATGTTGACATGTATAAAATCCTGTATCTATTAAGTAAAATTTCCGACAAGTTTGTGCGTCTTGATTGAAATCTCAGCTTATAGACTGAGCTGTCCCATTCTGTCAGCGGTGGCTGTCTCACTCACTGTATGAAGATGTAAGTACCTCTGAAACTTACAATTGAGGATTGATACGTAAGTCACGTGGCTGTGTTTGCCGTCAGAAAATTCATGTCCTGTTGTTCTGTTTTTTTTATCTTTTTTTTTTCTGAAAATTAAGAATTTTTTTCAAGTTCTCAACAAGTCTGTGCGTAATGCAAGACAAATGTGGCCTATATTGTGGCATTAAAACAGGAAGAAACTACAGAAATCTGTGTTCAGACATACCAATAGTGTAACTATCTAACACGCCACCTTATAGATTACTGAAGTGTCATATTTAATGAATAATGTCTAGTGATAGAAAGGTGTCCTATTAAGGGATAAAAAGGATTGATACCATTCAGTAATTATCAAAACTTTATCCCCTCTAAGCGGTCCTGTATTTATACGTCGGTCAACAAACTTAAGTTTAAAATAATATGTATTGTTTATTGTTGGCTGTGTTTAATGAACTTCATTGAAAATCTAATTCTTGACAAATACAGACGGAATATGGATACATTAAGGGAAAGCACGGACCATTCTGGACAAACATGGACAAATTTGGACAGATCTGAACAGAGCAGGGAAAAACACAATGAGAATAAAGAACAAAAGGTTTATCTAAGACCTTTTCTTATGTATAAGGTTGGTTTATCTATGTTCTGACTAATGTACATGACCCTTTCGATCTGAGCTATCATCAATTGGTGCCTGGTTTATTCGGATCCTGATTTACTGGGGATCTGACTTGATCGAATCCCTAGTTCCACTTCTATACGTTCTGTAATGCGTTAAAGAAGTAAAATGTAATTAGATTGGATCTGATTTATCTAGCGCGTGATTTATCCACTTTATCATGACTGTGGTTTTACTTTATCTGGGTGTCTGGATCCTGTTTATTTAGGATCATGTTAATATATGTTCTTGATTAGTTAGTGTCCGGATTATCAACTGTCTAGTTTATCTAGGGTTCGGTTTACATAGTTAGTGTCCGGATTATCAACTGTCTGGTTTATTTAGGAGTTCGGTTTACATAGTTAGTGTCCGGATTATCAACTGTCTAGTTTATCTAGGGTTCGGTTTACATAGTTAGTGTCCGGATTATCAACTGTCTGGTTTATCTAGGGTTCGGTTTACATAGTTAGTGTCCGGATTATCAACTGTCTGGTTTATCTAGGGTTCGGTTTACATAGTTAGTGTCCGGATTATCAACTGTCTGGTTTATCTAGGGTTCGGTTTACATAGTTAGTGTCCGGATTATCAACTGTCTGGTTCATCTAGGGTTCGGTTTACATAGTTAGTGTCCGGATTATCAACTGTCTGGTTCATCTAGGGTTCGGGTTACATACGATCTGGTAATCAAATCCTAGTTTCATTTTAGCTTACAGCAAAATTCAACGTAGAATGAAATGTAAATTTAATTTATTGCTGAAAAGAAAAGAAAAAGAAAAATATATATTTATATTTATATTTATATGGGGAAAAGAAGTAATTCAAACAGTGTGGACAATGGGGCTTGTTAAATCTATATTTATATATAGGACAAAAAGTGTTTTTATTACTTTTACATACAAGGGAATCCACAAATAATTATATAAGTCTGACAGTAATATTAGTTTGGACAACAGAACTCGTTGATTCAGAGACCCTACAAGGTACATTAACTGTTATATAGGTCGCGAGTTGATTAACTAGACTGCATTTGTATAATCAGGAATCCCAACTCAAGGGACCACGCCCCAAAAGTGCCGGAGAATAATCGATATCCCATATCAGAAGGAATGTGGACAGGGGTGATCAACTATTACAGAGGTTGGACACAGCTAGATAATCTGCAGGTAAATACAGGTGTATCGGTGTGAATTAGAGTGTGTATTAACGGTAGTTGGGCACACCTGTGTTTACCTGTGATTCTCCCTACCTTACACCTATTTATAATTGGAGAATTTACACATGTAATCAATAAAGAAAACATATATCTATATACGAATGTTTGAAAGACCTGTGGCGTAATAAAAGGTTACACATTCCTATAGGTCCATTCTAATTTAGATGACAGACACTTTACTTCTGTGAAACATACATGGCAGGAAAACTCAGTTTTTGTGTTATATCGGGGGCCCCGTTACGCTCGAGTGAACACGGACACCAGCACAGGTACGGCTGTTTTGTACTGAGGAATGTCGCACAGGTAGAGCTCACCAAGGGTTTCTTATTGATTTCCGTCCGACTTTGTCAAATCAATAAAAATCGTATCAGCGTGTAGTAGCCGCCTTTGCTTTGTGATTAGATTATAAGTCCAGCCCATGTCTGCTGGTCAGACAGGTATGGACATAAAACCAGCGACTCGGGCAGGGTCATGACGCATCCCCCCACAAGACCCTCATTGGGTCAAACCGGAACCAGTAAAGTAGAAGCGTTTAGGATACATCGTCTGCCATGTTTGTATTCAAACGAATTTCAACAATATTGAAACAGTGATATAGCTTTGTTTACCTACCCGTCCTAAGGCCTGTACTGGGAATGTGACAGCCACTCGGACAGATATGGTGGACGTGGAGAAGTTTTACCGGGATAATTTGTGTTTATTTATGTGAGAGGTACGATTTTAAACTTTAAAAAGACATTTTCAACGACGTGAGTGTAGGGGAGCGTGACTGGACATTCTACTTTGAGTAATCAGAGATGGGATCACGTTTGTGTTTACCACTGACAGTGAAAAGACATGGATTTCTACACGTTGGAGGTGGTTGACACATGGCCATGTAGGCACTCTATATATCACAACATGCGGGACACTAAATACCTAAATAGGTATACCCGATCTAGGTTTCGGACATAAATATTGACAGTATACGCAGTTCAAACAAAGATGGCACCGAAATATATCACTTTGGCTTTGCTTCTCCTCATTTCCCAGCTGACCTTGTTGGGATATCGGGTGGCTGGTCACGAGCAGTGTAGGGCAAGTCCCTATGAGATAAACGCAGGGGCCAATGCCATGTTTGCCGTAATCATGAGCACGCGACAGAGCATGGGTACTGGTGAGTGTGGAAGTATCTCAAGTGGGGCCCTCCACACCATGTCAACTATACAGTGGGCCGTCAACAAGATCAATGCTGCAAACTACGTCCCTCTCATTAACCTGGGTAAGTTACCATAACATTCTCTCATTAACCTGGTAAGTTACTATTACAGTCTCTCATTAACCTGGTAAGTTACCATTACAGTCTCACATTAACATGGTTTAGTTACTATTACAGTCTCTAACCTGGTTAAGTTACTATTACAGTCTCTCATTAACCTGGTAAGTTACCATTACAGTCTCTCATTAACCTGGTTAAGTTACTATTACAGTCTCTCATTAACCTGGTAAGTTACTATTACAGTCTCTCATTAACCTGGGTAAGTTACTATTACAGTTTCTCATTAACCTGGGTAAGTTACTATTACAGTCTCTCATTAACCTGGTAAGTTACTATTACAGTCTCTCATTAACCTGGAAAGTTACTATTACATTATCTTATTAACCTGGCAAGTTACTATTACAGTCTCTCATTAACCTGGTAAGTTACTATTACAGTCTCTCATTAACCTGGGTAAGTTACTATTACAGTCTCTCATTAACCTGGTAAGTTACTATTACAGTCTCTCATTAACCTGGTAAGTTACTATTACAGTCTCTCATTAACCTGGGTAAGTTACTATTACAGTCTCTCATTAACCTGGGTAAGTTACTATTACAGTCTCTCATTAACCTGGTAAGTTACTATTACAGTTTCTCATTAACCTGGGTAAGTTACTATTACAGTTTCTCATTAACCTTGTAAGTTACTATTACAGTCTCTCATTAACCTGGTAAGTTACCATTACAGTCTCTCATTAACCTGGTAAGTTTCTATTACAGTCTCTCATTAACCTGGGTAAGTTACTATTACAGTCTCTCATTAACCTGGTAAGTTACCATTACAGTCTCTCATTAACCTGGTAAGTTACTATTACAGTCTCTCATTAACCTGGTAAGTTACTATTAGTCTCTCATTAACCTGGTAAGTTACTATTACAGTCTCTCATTAACCTGGGTAAGTTACTATTACAGTCTCTCATTAACCTGGTAAGTTACTATTACAGTCTCTCATTAACCTGGGTAAGTTACTATTACAGTCTCTCATTAACCTGGTAAGTTACCATTACAGTCTCTCATTAACCTGGTAAGTTACTATTACAGTCTCTCATTAACCTGGTAAGTTACTATTAGTCTCTCATTAACCTGGTTAGTTACTATTACAGTCTCTCATTAACCTGGTAAGTTACTATTACAGTTTCTCATTAACCTTGTAAGTTACTATTACAGTCTCTCATTAACCTGGTAAGTTACTATTACAGTAGCTCATTAACCTGGTAAGTTACTATTACAGTCTCTCGTCAACCTGGGTAAACAAGTTACTTATTCCCCATTTAGTGTCTTATCCACATGCATGGGTAAGTTACTATTATAAAATGTACATCCATCTGACAGCAGTGCTTGTACCTTCATTGGTAGTAGTGCTTGTTCCCCATTCAGACTCTCACCAAACTAGATAATTTATCTTTATCCGACAGTAGTGCTTGTTCTCCATTCAGTCTGTCATACAGCAGCGCACGGTCCCCATCAGTCACCTGGGTAATTTACGTTATTGGACAACTTCGCTTGTTCCTCATTTAGTCCCTCATCCACTAGGGTAAGTTACATTCGTTGGAGGCAGTTTACATTTGTACCTATCATTCATCCATCACTCTCTTATCCAAACAGTCAACGTTCTGTGGTTGGCAGCGGTAGCAATCCCTCATTAGTTGCTCATCCACGTCTCTAAGTTCTCATTATTGGCGATAAAGCTATGCCCTCATTTAGGCTAACACCCATATCAGTAAGTTCTTAGTTTACCTTAATCTCGATGGTACCATTCACAAATTAGCCTCATAAAACCCACCAGAGTAAATTATCTTTACCATGCTCTATCTCCTCATCCATGTGTACCTAAGTTTCTTTCCATTTGGGAATGGTACCAATCCCCATTTGTCTCTCATAAACATGGGAAGTTCCCTTATCAGCAAGGTACTTAGATCTCATCCACGTGTTTTCTAACTGACCCCTATATACGGATATCTAACCCTTATTTGCAGTATAAAATTACGACAGTGTAAAAACTAGCCAATTCTAACCTTTATGATAGTCGTACCGCCTTTGTAGTTGTCCTATTTGGGACTATGATACTGTTTGTTAGTTCGCTTCCATATCTTATAATAATGAAATATAACTTACTTTGCCATCTAAATCTCAAATATCTGGTTCTATTCACTCAATGTTTAATTTGTTACATACACACGATCATATTACGTAATGATCTCAAAAATATGGTACTGATGCTGGAATTCAACGTTATGCCTACTTGAAAGTCACAGCATAATTACGTTGTTATTTAAGGTTGGGAATTACGAAACTGTTTTAAAAAACTCGGATTCCTTTTGCAACACTCGATTTTCATAAAGCGTCATAAAACATTCATATTCGAGTCTCATAAAGCTCCTACATCACTTGAACATGTTACGTTTCTCCATTAGTTCGAACATACAGCTTTTGAAACGTGAGGAACTGATGTAGAGTCCTAAAAAACTCGAACCAAACATACACCGTGGTTTCTTGAAACACGCGAACCAGACATACAAGTGTGGTTTCTTGAACAAGATAAAATTTCTTAACATACTCGAAACCTGTCATCTCTTTTTAAAACACTCGAACCTGATTTAGATTCATGAAACACTCGACCCGGATAAATCTTAAAACACTCGCGCCTAATATCGCTTTTCGAAACTTTCGGACATGCAACGCTCAAATCCGACATCACTCTTGAAACATTCGAACCTGATATTGGTTCTTTAAACCTTCGAAGTTTATATATCTTCCTGAAATGCTTTGACCTAGAATTTGTAGGTAGCGTTTTTGTAACTCTTAGTGCAACGTAGAACTCCCGAACCTCACGTACAGCTCATTGATGTACTCGCACCCGATATTTGTATACAGCGTCTCGATTGACCCGAGTTGTCTTTGTATACAGGTTTTTGATAGGTTAGAACTGTGTCTGTAAACAACGTCTCGATTGACCCGGGCTGTCTTTGTATACAGGTTTTTGATAGGTTAGAACTGTGTCTATGTATACAGCGTCTCGATTGACCCGAGTTGTCTTTGTATACAGGTTTTTGATAGGCTAGATCTGTGTCTATGTATACAGCGTCTCGATTGACCCGAGCTGTCTTTGTATACAGGTTTTTGATAGGCTAGAACTGTGTCTATGTATACAGTATCTCGATTGACCCGAGTTGTCTTTGTATACGGGTTTTTGATAGGCTAGAACTGTGTCTATGTATACAGCGTCTCGATTGACCCGAGGTGTCTTTGTATACAGGTTTTTGATAGGCTAGAACTGTGTCTATGTATACAGTATCTCGATTGACCCGAGTTGTCTTTGTATACAGGTTTTTGATAGGCTAGAACTGTGTCTATGTATACAGTATCTCGATTGACCCGAGTTGTCTTTGTATACAGGTTTTTGATAGGCTAGAACTGTGTCTATGTATACAGTATCTCGATTGACCCGAGTTGTCTTTGTATACAGGTTTTTGATAGGTTAGAACTGTGTCTGTATACAGCGTCTCGATTGACCCGAGGTGTCTTTGTATACAGGTTTTTGATAGGTTAGAACTGTGTCTATGTATACAGTATCTCGATTGACCCGAGGTGTCTTTGTATACAGGTTTTTGATAGGTTAGAACTGTGTCTGTATACAGCGTCTCGATTGACCCGAGTTGTCTTTGTATACAGGTTTTTGATAGGTTAGAACTGTGTCTATGTATACAGCGTCTCGATTGACCCGAGGTGTCTTTGTATACAGGTTTTTGATAGGCTAGAACTGTGTCTATGTATACAGCGTCTCGATTGACCCGAGGTGTCTTTGTATACAGGTTGTTGATAGGTTAGAACTGTGTCTATGTATACAGTATCTCGATTGACCCGAGGTGTCTTTGTATACAGGTTTTTGATAGGTTAGAACTGTGTCTGTATACAGCGTCTCGATTGACCCGAGTTGTCTTTGTATACAGGTTTTTGATAGGTTAGAACTGTGTCTGTATACAGCGTCTCGATTGACCCGAGGTGTCTTTGTATACAGGTTTTTGATAGGTTAGAACTGTGTCTATGTATACAGTATCTCGATTGACCCGAGGTGTCTTTGTATACAGGTTTTTGATAGGTTAGAACTGTGTCTGTATACAGCGTCTCGATTGACCCGAGTTGTCTTTGTATACAGGTTTTTGATAGGTTAGAACTGTGTCTATGTATACAGCGTCTCGATTGACCCGAGGTGTCTTTGTATACAGGTTTTTGATAGGCTAGAACTGTGTCTATGTATACAGCGTCTCGATTGACCCGAGGTGTCTTTGTATACAGGTTGTTGATAGGTTAGAACTGTGTCTATGTATACAGTATCTCGATTGACCCGAGGTGTCTTTGTATACAGGTTTTTGATAGGTTAGAACTGTGTCTGTATACAGCGTCTCGATTGACCCGAGTTGTCTTTGTATACAGGTTTTTGATAGGTTTGAACTGTGTCTATGTATACAGCGTCTCGATTGACCCGAGGTGTCTTTGTATACAGGTTTTTGATAGGCTAGAACTGTGTCTATGTATACAGCGTCTCGATTGACCCGAGGTGTCTTTGTATACAGGTTGTTGATAGGCTAGAACTGTGTCTATGTATACAGTATCTCGATTGACCCGAGTTGTCTTTGTATACAGGTTTTTGATAGGTTAGAACTGTGTCTGTATACAGCGTCTCGATTGACCCGGGCTGTCTTTGTATACAGGTTTTTGATAGGTTAGATCTGTGTCTATGTATACAGCGTCTCGATTGACCCGAGGTGTCTTTGTATACAGGTTGTTGATAGGCTAGAACTGTGTCTATGTATACAGTATCTCGATTGACCCGAGTTGTCTTTGTATACAGGTTTTTGATAGGCTAGAACTGTGTCTATGTATACAGTATCTCGATTGACCCGAGTTGTCTTTGTATACAGGTTTTTGATAGGTTAGAACTGTGTCTATGTATACAGCATCTCGATTGACCCGAGTTGTCTTTGTATACAGGTTTTTGATAGGTTAGATCTGTGTCTATGTATACAGCATCTCGATTGACCCGAGTTGTCTTTGTATACAGGTTTTTGATAGGTTAGAACTGTGTCTATGTATACAGTATCTCGATTGACCCGAGTTGTCTTTGTATACAGGTTTTTGATAGGCTAGATCTGTGTCTGTATACAGCGTCTCGATTGACCCGAGTTGTCTTTGTATACAGGTTTTTGATAGGTTAGATCTGTGTCTATGTATACAGTATCTCGATTGACCCGAGTTGTCTTTGTATACAGGTTTTTGATAGGTTAGAACTGTGTCTATGTATACAGCATCTCGATTGACCCGAGTTGTCTTTGTATACAGGTTTTTGATAGGTTAGATCTGTGTCTATGTATACAGCGTCTCGATTGACCCGAGGTGTCTTTGTATACAGGTTTTTGATATGCTAGAACTGTGTCTATGTATACAGTATCTCGATTGACCCGAGTTGTCTTTGTATACAGGTTTTTGATAGGTTAGAACTGTGTCTGTATACAGCATCTCGATTGACCCGAGGTGTCTTTGTATACAGGTTTTTGATAGGTTAGATCTGTGTCTATGTATACAGCATCTCGATTGACCCGAGTTGTCTTTGTATACAGGTTTTTGATAGGTTAGAACTGTGTCTATGTATACAGTATCTCGATTGACCCGAGTTGTCTTTGTATACAGGTTTTTGATAGGCTAGATCTGTGTCTGTATACAGCGTCTCGATTGACCCGAGTTGTCTTTGTATACAGGTTTTTGATAGGCTAGAACTGTGTCTATGTATACAGTATCTTGATTGACCCGAGTTGTCTTTGTATACAGGTTTTTGATAGGTTAGAACTGTGTCTGTGTATACAGCTTCCTGATGATTTTGTTTGTATAGCTTGTTGATAATCATACCAAGTCTTTATATGTGTCCGAATGAATGTTTTCGCCTGAACAACTGTCGTTTAATTGAACGCCCATCAGCGTTGACCATTCAATTCGCCAGGGACGTTAAATAATGCAAAGATTTCAAAGTTAAATCACGCGGTATTGGATTTAAATCCGCACAAATCATTAACGATAGAATCAATGACCTCTTACACGTATATCAGATAAATGGCTATACACAGAACCAGATAGAAATTCTGATTTCTATTAGGTTAAATATTGATTGATCCAGCCCTCTATCGTCCGGAGATTCGGGAGATATATACATGTACCACATTCTACCCCGGCCCAGTCTCACTTTCTAGTGGATTAAGATGACCATTCCTACATAAAAGAAACTAGGATCTCACTGACGATCGCAATATGATAACACTTCCTCACATTATTTAAAGGTTTCTTTAATCCACGTGAAATCCTTTGTTATTTCACGATTAATTTAAAACCCGAGAGCTGAGTTGATATCCCGGTAATTGTTTACGTGCCCTGTACAGTGAAGGTCGACTGTTTAGCATGCTCAATGAAGGACGAGGTCATTACGGGTTTTACGGGTATTGCAGTGTTTAATGACCGAAACATAAAAAAATTCAACCAACGCATAAAACGTTTAAAAATCTAACAAGTACACGACTTGTAAATATTTATGTTTTATGTTTATATGATAATAAACGAACACTACATTCCTTGCTATGACTTTTCATGGTTTGAAGGTTAAAGTCACCGTCAGTACCGACATTGAGGCTGTGGACTTGTATAACAACTGCTGATACAACGCGACTCTGTACTTACTCACCCTAGACCGACTTCATCCCGGCAAACTCTTTTACATAAACCATTTACTCTTTGTAAATTATATTGAATGTACTACACACCAAAAACACACACACATTTCTCTATAAGTGTAACTCGTGTATTGATTGATCGCCTGACGATAGTGACGTGAGGTACCTAAACCCTCTCACGTCTCCAGACGTACTAGATACATAATAATCTGTGGAATGAATAGATGTCATGTGCATTAATTAGTGCAGGTAAATATCTACGTAAACACCGCTCTTATCTTACCTAACTCTGACACGACCAACAGGATGTACTTGGGATAATTATGACTCAGAGGACGAAACAGAAGAAATTCCAATGCGAGATAAAAGCTTTAGTAACAACGATGTCATTTGGTCTACAATCCAAGTGTTTAAAGTGAACATTCAGATATTAAAACCTCGCCGACTGTTATGTAATATAAACATATTAAAGGTATGAGAATGTCTATGTAGTCATCACTTGCATAATGAACGCTGGAGGGAGCCGCATGACAACTCATACTGAACACCAGGGTAGAGTTATAGAATTATCATCGTCTTGCAATGTGGGGGGTAATCAGGAATGATAGTGTTCTCACTAAAGTAGGAAACTTATCACAGTAAGAATTGTATTGATAAATGCTAGAGGAAACATCAAGCTTTACTTACTCAGTGAAACAAAAATAAAAAAAAAATATATTCAAGTATTATCCGTGGATAGCAGGATGAAACAGGGTCTTATTCCACCACGCTATGTTTTGGATATCACTTTGCGTAATCTTTAACTGCAAGCGAAAGTGGTCGATCGCGAATATTGAAATCGCGAAATTAACCCCCCGCGAAAAAAAAACCATGTTTACAGTATTAGTGGATGCTAATTGTCACTTTATGAACGTAAAATCGAACAACAGTTATGGCTTTCTTGCAAACGAATAAGCTTTCACTTTTTAATGACCAGAGTAATTTAATAATCACCACATTTTTGGAACGGGTGTATGACATACTTGACTAGTGAACGTCAGTTCTTAGTGTAAGTTGTTTGTTAATTTAAGTTCTAAATGTGTTCCCTGTATTTCTTAATTACTTTAGTACCTACACTTTTAAATAATTGATTTCAGTGTTACCTATATTTATCTCGTTAATATTAATTAGTTTTCTCTCGCCAGGGTTTGATATGTATGACGACTGTGGTATAGAGCGGTACAGTGCCTTTGGAGCCCTGGATGCCGTCAGTACAAAGTTCCCCAAGGATATCCGCGAATGTTATGGCGACGGGGCCTATGAACTGTTTCTCGGTAAGTTTGAATAATGTGACATTTTATAAAAGAATACATATCTTGCCATAAAGCCATGTTTGGTGGCGGCTGTTCACTCTGAAGTACCCTGTATTATATTTGAGGTGCCCAGCGTCCGAACACTGTCTGGGCAAAATACGAGAAGATCGTGAAAAATGGCCAAAAATATCAAAGGCGACTGATGCAAGAAGAAATAACTGGAATAGTTATGCTACCCGAGGATACTGTTTCTTTCATGGCATTGTGTATTTATTATTTTTGTCAATGGTCAATATTATGAGAACTTGTGTATTATGTATGTGTGTTATACTGATGAGTCGGAAGACTCATAGTTAATAAAGAAATTAAACTTGAAGTACTTTCATAATGTTCATAATGACTTAATGTTGCTGTAGAATTAAATTTTGGGCTCTATATGTAGTAGCAGTAAAATAATTGACCAAATTAGTTAAACTAAGGAGAGGAAGTTAGTCTATATCCAGGTCAATTAGGAATTTCACAGCTTTTCCTGTAGGGTTTCCACGCGTTTTGTACCTGTAATCACTGAATGACGAAATAGCTGTATGATGCAGTTTCAGACATCTACTACCCGACACAAACTGACACTGTATCCATTACTAGCTCCGAGTTAAAGCTACAAGTCTCACCTGTGTAGTAGTTTTTGTATAATCATCATATATCATCCTGTTTTTGCTTCTTCTTATTTTACTTTGTCCAATGTATTTCTGTGTAGTCACCTGTCGACATTCTAACACTATTTGTATAGCATTAAAGTGAGCTATGGTACGTTGTAGCCCTCGGTCGACATTCTAACACTTTGTATAGCATTATAAGTGAGCTATGGTACGTTGTAGACCGGCCCGGCCTACATGTACATTCTAACGCTATTCTAAGACTATTTGTATAGCATTATAAGTGAGCTATGGTACGTTGTAGCCCTCGGTCGTCATTCTAACACTATTTGTATAGCATTATAAGTGAGCTATGTTACGTTGTAACCTCCTTTCGACATTCAACACTATTAGTGACATCATCTATAGTTGTTTCGTTCTTCCGGGACTCGTCAGTGAGGCTAATGACATCACAAAGTTATTTCGCCCTTTAGGGCTAGTCAGTGATTCTAGTGACATCATAAATTTGTTTCGTCCTTTTAGGCCTCGTCAGTGATGCTAGCTATATATATATATACAATGACATTATTAAGTTGTTTCGTCATTTTAGGAAGGCTTGTCAGTGATGCTAGTGACATCATAAAGTTGTTTCGCCCTATTAGGGCTAGTCAGTGATTCCAGGGGCAACATGCGCGGTGATCCTAACGAGAAGTTAAGGAAATCAAAATCACACTAAACAAATGTCAACATTCGAATTGAAGGTCACTAGCCTCATTTTTAAATATTCGTAAAATAAGGATGTTGGATAGTTTTGATACAATATTAGATATGCTTTGATATACACTGAGCCGGCTGAACAGTTTAAGTTCCGGGATGCATGGCAAAAACTACACTCTAACTGTTGTAAATAATCCCGATGTTTCTACACCGATGGACACGACAATCCTACAGATAATGCATCTTGAGCTAATCAAAATACATGTCGATAACTAGCAATTACTACCAGTGTACCGTATACCTAATGATATATGATCGATACATTATGTGTACACCTACTGTACATAATGATATATGATCGATACATTATCTGTACACCTATTGTACCTAATGATATATGATCGATACATTATCTGTACACCTACTGTACATAATGATATATGATCGATACATTAACTCTACACCTAATGTATCAAAAGATATATGATCGATACATTATCTGAACACTGACTGTACCTAATGATATATGATCGAACATTATCTGTACACCTACTGTATCTAAAGGTATATGATCGATACATTATCTGTACACCTATTGTACCTAATGATATATGATCGATACATTATCTACACCTACTGTATCTAAAGGTATATGATCGATACATTATCTGTACACCTATTGTACCTAATGATATATGATCGATATATTATCTGGTCACCTACTCTACCTAATGATACATGATCGATACATTATCTGTACACCTACCGTACCTAATGATATATGATATATACATTATCTGTACACCAACTGTATCTAATGATATATGATCGATACATTATCTGTACACCAACTGTACCTAATGATATATGATCGATACATTATCTGTACACCTAGAGTACCTAATGATATATGATCGATACATTATCTGTACACCAACTGTACCTAATGATATATGATCGATACATTATCTGTACACCAACTGTACCTAATGATATATGATCGATACATTATCTGTACACCAACTGTACCTAATGATATATGATCGATACATTATCTGTACACCTAGAGTACCTAATGATATATGATCGATACATTATCTGTACATCAACTGTACCTAATGATATATGATCGATACATTATCTGTACACCTACTGTATCTAAAGATATATGTCCGATACATTATCTGAACACTGTCTGTACCTAATGATATATGAGCGATACATTATCAGAACATGAATTGCATTACAATAGAATATTTTAAGATATACTCTTTTCCCAGGTGTCCTCGGAACGTCTCGGAGTCAGACCACTTACAACGTGCTCAAAATGCTGGGAAGCAATATTCCAGTAATAAGTCCGTTCGCAACACTTCCTGAACTGGCAAACTTTCCGAACTTTCTCCGGACAACTCCTGCGGACAATGACCAGGTCCAGGTAATGTGAAACAGGAATGTGAAAAAAAAAAGAATTATTTCGTTTGTAATAATGATTTATTTTGTCAGAGAATATTATTGTTTTTATGTCAGTATATTTTTTTCATAAAATGTCATATTTATAATAGTGATGATTAAAATATATCATATATGTATGCAACAATATGTGGTATTTGTGTAGATTTATTATAAAATGATAAGTGGTCTTTGCTTAGATTTATTTTAGATATTTACTCATAACATAAAGGCTCGTCGTTCAACTTGAACGAACAGCTGGTATACGTACGTGTTCATAACTTCATATAGAATCTGGTGTTGATTTCTACACCAATTTCCGTTGTTGTAAATTTCGTATTAAATTTCATGCTTTAGTAATGGGTTTCAAGCGGATTGAAAATCCATAACGACGAAATTGGTAATTTATCTAGATTAAAATAGTCACAGATGGTCCAGTTACATGGTGGCTATGTGAAATGTATAAATATACTGTTGATGAAACGTCGATTGATTGGTTGTTTAAACGTACCAAGGCTTCTGCATTTGTAAAATATGTATATTCGGTAAGTTTTGTTATCAAAACAACTTCGAGGAAAACAAAGGTGAGTTTAACTTTGTTGGAGCTAAACTGCTATGTAAGGGAATTCTTGGAGGTAACCATTATTTAACCTTCTATGGAAGCATTCGTGCTATACTATGTACATGGTTAATTGTTTTATTTAACCTCTTTCATGGTGATACCAAGTGATTTGGACGAAGAACTAACATAAGAAAATATAAGATCGGTTCTGGACTGTAAAGAGCAGTCGTTTGTTGTTATTCTACTTACAAAATCTCAAAAACTATAAGTTATATTATTCAGTTCCGTTTAAATAACAAATGTTATGCACCAGTGTTAGGTTTGTATAAATCTTAATCCCACCGCTGCCACCAGTGTTAGGCTTTTATAAATCTTTATCCCATCGCTGATACCAGTACTATGTGCCTTTGCATATGATATAAATGTATCACATCCCTAATCACCAGTGTAATGTCTATTTGAAACAGATGTTTTCAGTGTTTCTAATTCCACTACTTCACAATCCACAGCCAGTTCAAAATTGATTGAACATCAAAATTATGTATGATCATATTTGCACTTTATTTACAACATGGAAATTCATGTAAATCCATCAAGTAATATATACACACACTCAATACCAGTCTCCCGTACATATATATATTCTCTACTATAACTCTGGCTGTTGTTCACAGATAATATAATATACAGTATACACATTATCAAACTACTCGCAAACTAATATTCTACCCTATCTCTGGACTATATAACTTGCTCCCGATTCTTATTTCTCGTCGAAGTCTCCTCACTTCGATCCTTTAGTCTAAAACTCTAAATATTTCAAACTTCATACTTTCATATGTACTGTCTGACTGCCCGACTTCCGACTGTTAACTCTGACTGTCCGTTCTCTCCAAACTAGCAGAATTCTGCTACAGTATAACGAGGCTTCTGATAAGGATAGCTTCAAACTGACATTTATTCAAAAGACCTGTTTAAATTAACCCAGAGTTCAGCTCACCCAGCCTCACGACAAGTTTTGTCACCACACGGTCACTCTAACCTACAGCTTCCATAGCTACTTGAATAAAACAACACTGCCCACGAGCCAAGACTAATAAAATGCATAACACATTATATTCGCAGCAATGAAATTGACCGGAAATGCATAACACTTCCTTTATTCCCCATCAGGTGGTTATACAGCTACTGAAGGATCTGAACTGGACGTACATCGCGGCTCTCCATACTAACGACAACTACGGCTCCAGTGGCATGGAGAAGATATTGCAGCTGGCTCGAGAAAACGGTATATGTGTGGACGTGGTTCAGGCTATCAACTCTACCGAGAACTTTGCTAATATTGCCACGCTCGAGAATTTCTTAAAGGTACTCACTCATCAAAAGGATCAGGCGAAGAACAAAAAACTAGGCATTGTGTATTTCGGCCAAAAGAACGTGATTGAAAGGTTGCTGATCAGACTAAATCAGTTACTTACAATAGAGTATAGAGGTTTTCACTGGATCATGTCTGACTTTGTGGGCACGAGCGTAGAGGTTTTCAATGACGCGGATGACGTTTCTGACGGGACCATTACAGTGTCTACATCATCAGTGATGATAGAAGAGGCACAACAATTCTTCGAGGAAAAGTGGCACGCAGCATTAACAATTACTAATATGTCTTCGCCTCTGGACAAACTGATAGCCGAATACAGGGCGGAGAATCCCACTGCGGAGATCGAATGGAGGAACGATTTTATCATGCCTATAGTGGACGCTGTGTATGTCATAGCAACAGCTCTCAAACAAGCATTGTTCAAGAAATGTAGAAACTATACTATTATTTGTGTTGGATTTGAAGATTATCTGGATAGTGAATTCCTAACTATTATGAAGAACACTAGTGTTGATTACGGTAATTTGAACTATACCTCTGGACCAAAGGAACTCGTGGACCTTGGACGTCAGGTTCGATTTGATCGCCATGGTAACATCCTCCCGGATAGGTCCAGTCCACTTTATGATATAAATATGTACAATGTGACGAGGAAATCATTTGTCAAGGTGAGTTATTGAAATATTACAATATGACAAATACTTTTTGTCAAGGTAAGTTATTGAAATATTTAAATACGACAAATACTCGTTTGTCCAGGTAAGCTATTGAAATATTACAATATAGAAAATATTTGTTGTCAATGGGAGTTATTGAACAATACAATCTTAAATGACAATAGCTGGTGATAGGACTTTGAAAGCAGTACTAGATTATGAAAGAATATGTACAAAACGGTAATAAGTTATTGTCAATGTCAACAATATGCCCTGAAAGTTTACATATAGAAATTGTGCATATTATGAGTATCTCACGTTAATATCTCCTCTGAATCTTGTAATTTGTAAAATTAATCTGATCTATTTTATTGTAATTTTCGGCTGCCTACAAAAATAACCTATATAGACTATGTGTCTGTAATTCGATTCATTCGACTGTACCAGCTTTCTCAAAATGATTTGTTAAAATAAAATGTCACATCGCCATATCAAACCGAAAACCACAACGGTTTAATTATCTACCAACTGATATTATCACAATTATACGTACATTTCGTGTATTATACGTATGATATGTACGATGGTAGAATCGGGTGTTAGTATTTGTATTGATAGACCATCTGTCTCTTGGTGATGCTGAAATGATAAGTAGATATCTCTTTGAGGTAAATTATTAGAATGATGACTTGCAGACACTGGTATGCATATGTTGTTTCCATAGCCTAATGGTATTACTAAGTATTAAGATATCTTTAGTACTTTCACTTAGATATATTATGGTACGTTCTATAATAAGACACACATTTGTAATTTCCCATAAAAAGTAATCCTTGGTTATTATCACGGTACCCATGAGGTCTGTCTTTATCTTTGATGACACGTGCAGTTCACATTTCTATTCGTCATTGTTCTAGGTGGGAACCTACAAAAACTATACATTGTCATTGAATTCATCACTCATCACGAGCCACCAGCTATTGTCATCATGTGCTAGTAACTGTTCCAATTGTACCGTCCTCCCTCCTATACATTACAAATACCTTGATGGTGATGTGATTCTTCTGGGAATGTTTTCTATCCATGACCCAAAGGATGAAGAACATGCATTTTCATGTGGAAAGTTTCGAAATTACTCATTAGATGTAATAGTGCAGGAATCTTTTTTTCATGCCATATATCGGCTTCGGAACCTCACAGGGATCGAGTTCGGTGGACTTGCCTTCGATGATTGCTACACCTCGACCGTAGGCAGTATGATAGTCACCCAGTTCCTGTCAGGAACCACTGCTCTAACGTTTGGTTCCGCTGGAGAAAATATCGACCCCACAAAAGTGCTGGGAGTTATCGGCCCTTACCCGAGCGGTGTGACAGTTCCATTGACGCATTTGTTCACTCGTTTGAAGCTCCCATCGGTTTCATATGCTTCTTCATCTCCTGATCTTGATGACGTCATAAACTATCCCTACTTTTTAAGGACAGTTCCGAGTGACGTCACACAAGTTGGAGCCATGGTTAAAATTATAGAACATATGGGATGGAAACGGGTTGGAATGATATACGTAAACAATAACTATGGAAGTAAGGGCAAGGCGCTGTTTATGGAGAAGGCGGCTTCCAGTGGGATATGTGTGACCACTCCCATAGAAATGTCAGAATCGGGGAACCAGAACGAACTCTATCAGATATCTTTAGACATAAAGAAGAAAGGAGAGGAAGTGATAGTGTACTTTGGAACGGAAGGCAGGATCGTCGACCTACTGAAGGAAATGAAGAGGAGAGTGGAACAGAACTCCTTTCAGTATGACTTCGTATTTCTGGCCAGTGAGGATTGGGGAGACAGCATGAACATCGGTTCTAACCTTGGAAGTGTGGCCAAAGGAGCCATCAGCTTTAAGTTTGCAATCAAATCCGCAGATGTTGGATTTGAAGATTATCTCCGAAATAGAGAACCTGTTTTGGAAGATACAAATACATGGTACCGGGAATATTGGAGGGAGTATTTTAAGTGTGATCCAGAGGGGGATTTCGATAAAAGGATTGGGACACCGTGTCGCAAAGACTTACAATTCTCTAAACGGAACATATCGAACTTCGTTGACGACCAGCGGGTGATTCACACAATGAATGCTGTGTACGCCCTTGGATTGGGACTTAATAAAGTTAAGGATCGGTGTCCACAAGACAGTCTTCGTGGCTGTAAATATTTGAAGGAACAACCGGAGGAAGTAGTGAATGAAATCCATAGCATCGAGCTGCAATCCGGCAGTGAAAATTTCTTCGTCTTTGACGAAGAAGGCAATGGAAATATGGGGTTCACAATTCTTAATCTTCAGGCTGTCGGTCCGAATGTATACGATTATATAGAGGTGAGAGACATATCCATTTGAAAGAAAATACTTTTGCATTGATTATCATCGATTAGAGATAATTTAACACTTATAGACCATATACATGTCTTCTTTTATAATGATGATTCGTTTGGTGTTTTTGAATTTTCTAACGTTGTTTTAATTAAAATGCACTGTAGTGTATAATTTTATTTTCATTTACTATGAAGTGGACAGATAGTGCTTGCACTATTCGTTCGTCTGTTCGTTGCTTTGATCTAAATCAACAGTAGTATGTCATTCTGTTTTCATTGACGATTAGGTAGCCCGACAGAGCTTGCTCTATGCGTTCGTCCTTTGGTTATACTGTTGCTTGTTATTTTTATCTAATCAATACTGAATTTGGTATGCCGTTTCATTAAATGGGTGTTGTATTGAAAGTTAAAAATTGAGGTGATTAAGTCAAATTTTATTAAAAAGACACGATTTGGCAAGAAAACTATGGGCATATGATACGTTAGCTTCATTTTCATCAAAGCAAGAGTGGGGGTGTGTAAACCTCATTAATAATCTACTTGTATGCTTCATAAAAAGTCTACCTGTATACTTCATTAATAGTCTACTTATTAGATTTTATCAAACTAATGTGTTTCTTGATGTGATTTTTTAGGTTGGTACCTATAGACCCGGAAAGTTGGAACTTTCCAAGAACCTATTGAAATTTTACAATGATAATGGTTCTGAAAAGGAAATAACAGCTCCGTGTGGCGCATTGTGTGAATGTTTTGTGTCGACTACATTCACAACTCCGGAAGTGACAACACAGGCGCCAACCAGTGGGCCAATCGCTGAGTATAATACATCCACCATCGTCATCATTGCTGTCGCGTCATCATCGTGTCTCCTCTTAGTCATCCTCCTGATCATTGTCGTCGTATGTTTCTGTAAATTACGACGGGGTACGTAACTTGAGCTATGTAGTACTTATGTAGTGCTAGAGCAGACGTAGGCAAAATTACTTCACGTGATTTTTTTCCACAAGAAAATCACGTGAAATTCGGAAAATTTCATGTGAACACTTTTTTTCCCGTTTAACGTAAATTTCACGTGAATTTCATGTGAAGGATTTTTTCTGTGTAGCAATGTGTTAATAACAGCGTTTATTCGATTAAGATAAAATATATAATTCTTGCATACATGCAATACACGTTTAACAGTTCTTTGTCATTATCATGAACATACATACTTATAAACAAGTGACATTGGCACATTCTATAGATTCTGTATATCGATGGCACCTTTCTAATAAAAACTGAGGCAGGTGGTTTGGTTTTTCTTCAATGCGAGTCTTTTTAGGTAACAATTAAATTATATCGAAAGTTGCAATTGACTTGCTTTAACATGATTTAATTAAAGTGATCCTTGGTTTCTCAGGACCCAATGATTCAAGTCCATCTAAGCCTTTCAAGCGATACTACAACACGTCAAGTGAGCCCTCAGGAGGGGGTATCAGCCAGGTCAGCAAGCCACCCTCCGAAATCCAGTTTGTCAACCCTCAAGGAATGAGCAGTGACATCAAACACATGGGACCAGTGTCGAAATACGATGGTCAATCAAAAAGTGGCCTATCTAATGGACAAAATGGCGGTCAGGTGAACAGGGCTTTCTCTGATCCCTACTTACACCCAGCCACAGGGTCAAACAGTAGTGAACAGATGTATAGACAGCAGACCCCTATGTCTGAGGGGTATGACCAAGGTATAAACGATCAGAGGAGGAACGCATCTCCCGTTAGGTACAGGAACAGAGAAACTGTAGCGAATACACCATCTCCCAGGCAGGAATCCAGTAACCCTAACTATCGTCCTCAATTACCCCCAAGGGAGGAAGGAATTCCAAACCTTAAACAATACCAGTTGCCTAATGGCTATCCAAGAATGGGAACGAGTCACGTGACTAACGGTTCACCACCTGTTGGGAATTCACCAACAGGTTCTGATCACGCTCTTCTTAACATTTTAGTAGGTGATAACAATGTTAACCAAAATGATGACTCTCCCGTGTTCAATATGTCGGATCCGGGATCGCCATTCGGGGAAATGCAGGAACGAGACCGGAAGTCACAGTTCGCGTCGCTTAAGAAAAAGCAAAAACGCTTATATAACCAGACTGCTATGGAAGCTACACAATCTGTGGAGAAGATATCTCGTGTGTAGCACAATTCAATACCACATAACCCACGGAAGATATTTAGAGTATGGCATAATATCTTTTTTGACTTATCGGTTGAAACAACCGGGTGTTGAATGTCATGTTTAGCTGTAAGCTGTATGGTATTGTTACACAAGTGCGTGTTTATATATTAATATGTAAGCCAGTGTTCATAATGTTTACTATATAAATGGAGTTTTATATACTGGGGATGTGAGCCAGGGTCTGCGTTTTAATGTCAAAATGTTCAACATTTTACAAACGATTAATGTTCTCAAATGTTCAATACGTTACATTTAAATCAAGTTCTTCAGTTTTAACCTAACGATGTTGCACCGTTTATCGCATAAAATCCTACCTGTAGCCGCTCTTCCGAACTATAGCGACTGCCAGTTTGATTTAGTATAAGTCAGGCGAGTATCGCCCTTGGGCTATATTTTACATTTGTTGCAATCGTGATTTGTAGATTCAATTTCTTTTACTAAGGGAGATAACTTCGACAGTATCCTACTGTGAAATTTAATTCACATTATCACGTTGGTCAGGAAATAGATCAAATAACGTGATTATAGACTTTCTTTGTTTACATAATTGGTCCTGTTATACTTCATTGTTTTCGTTGATTTGTTTAACTCTTTCAAGTAAACGTTCACTATGCAAGAAAAGGTAATAAATGGTGCTATATAATCCCCTAGTTCGTGTTAAGTCCGAGTTGTGTACAAAATAACTGTGTATTTTGAGAAAAATGAGTACATTAACATTTGCTGATATTCTGAATAATTGTTTTCAAAATCTGAAATCATTCCGTCGCATTTGAAAGAATTTTATGCAAATAAACTACCAGAGATAAACCATGTTTTGAAGTTTTAAGATTGTGTGTATATAAAAGTATGCCGAGTAAGATGATACCCTCAAATGTCAGTTACCAATGTTGTTACATGTGCACAAATTTCTTACCAAAGACATTAACTTTTTATAAAAGAATTTAAAAGATCTATCGTACAGAAGTCTGTTGCGATTTAACATATTTTTGTTATCCATACGCAATGTTCGTGTTTATATGTTTGATAATGTATGTTAGTAGATGTTAATGAATCTGTTTATACCTAAATAATGATGTTTTATAAGGATACGGTAATCAAGATGGCTTATCATTCAGAAATAAGTAAACATAGTTTGTACTCCTGAATTTGAAAGGGGAGGGGGTAAATGATTTATTTAATTTACTTAGAAAATGAAGACCTGAAAATATTCAAGAAGTTATACACGTAGTGTATGTGGGAAGGAGAGAAAGATATCTGTCTATTCAAGAATAATATAACATTATTAACTTTAGGAGAAAAGAAATGTGAATAACTATTCAAGAATAATATAACATTATCAACTATAACTATTCATGAAAAAAAGAATCAAAGAAAATGGCTACCTAAACCAACCAAGATTATATAAACACAATATTTATGTAGGAAAGGGAGATAGCTCACCAATTCAGGAGAAAGTAAGATTGATTAAAGGGGATTAGCAAGATTGCTGACTTTATCCAGAATAAAAACAACAACATTTAATTGCAGAAACAACATAATATTTAGAAATCTATAAAAGGTAGGCAATTAGAACTTTGTCACACATATCAATTAAAGTGAGCGCAAGATGACAACTTAAGGTCCGAAACAGTTGAGGTTTTTACTGTTCTCTACTATATTATGTTGGGTAGTTTATTCAACTGTTGAGCGTTGCCGGGGATTCGAATATCTTCATGATTATTAACAATGGTACATATAATAAATAGATTTTGTACATATTAAGGAACATCTATTATACTTTGTCACAAAATTAATGATACTTTTGTATTTTTATAAAACAGAATTTGCATATATTACCATGACAACGATGATTACCATGACAACTGTACATTTATACTGTTAGAGACAGTCTAATCCATGTGTAGGGAAAGATATGGTGGGCATAAAATCATTGTAATAACAGTAGAAGTCTTTTATTAATGTGATTGTTTTGTAATGACTTAATGGCTATGGCCAACGATATTCTGGGTAAAATACTGTATGTACATTGACAAGGTGAGGCACTACACAATCCGCATATACGCGTAATGAGGAAGGCATAACAGTGTTTACACAAGCTAAGTGTGTCAGTAATACTAGCTGCTCAATTCATTTTAAACAATAAATGTGTTCAAGGAAGTATCTAATAGCCTATTGAATGTATGAAATCCTCGTTGAAGAAATAAATAATTTAATCAAATGTTTCTAATAATAAGATATAGTCTGTTTTACCAGGGATCACGTTGACACGGAGTGATTTTACCGTTCGTGGTCAGATTGTAATTATGTTGTACCAGCTCCACGTGGGTGTTTGAGGAATTACTTGATTTTAACATATTTTAATTGCATATTATACACAAATGGACTGGGCACAAGTTTTTAAACTTATACTAAGCTCGTTCCAGATATTAATCAACAATATACATGCGAGTGATGACTTGTTAGATATAAACAAATTACTTAATCGTAAAGGATCTCTGATATATCCTCATAGAAGCATCATCCATTTTAATTGATATAACTCTAATGTGTAACGGAACATATAAAAGTGTCTTTTACCTTGAAATTCACGCGAGATATTTTGATATGTTGAAAGTCAGTAAGTAATTATTGTGACGTTAATAATGAGTTGGCGGGAAACGTCGATTTATCTTTAATTATACGATTTTGAAAACAAAAACAATGTAAATTAATTTTTAATTGATTTATTTGACTTGAGAATCGTTGCCCTGACAACTGGCAATTTTCACATGAATATCGTAGATCCTATGGCTTTACTGAAAATGAGTATAAAAGTGAATTTTAAATACATGTATTTCAATGATAGAACATTGTTACTAACCAACGATTTTATTTTACATATTAGTTTACCTGGTTTGTAAATAAAATTCCAGGTTTTAATTGAACATTTATGAAAATCAAATATCAATCATTTCCACAATTAGATAGAGAATCATATCAAAATCAAATAGCTTGTGTACATAGAATTTTAAATACTCATTATTGTGATTCCTGGTGTAAATATAACGTGGAGGTAGATAAGCTCACTAAGTATTGGAGTTAAGATATTAAAACACTATCTGTGATGTAGTAGGGATATTGAGCAGCACCAAGTGCCATGTACATTATATATAACCTGATATATATTTTATTACTTATATCTTATATATATATATATTACACTATTGTCTACATACTTTATGCAAGTAAAGATAACTATTGTTTGACCTTTGAGTTGTGATTTGTTCCACAGTTGTAATACGTGTTATTATTTAAAGGCAACAATACTCCTTGTGTGATTCATTGTCACTATGTCCGAGTTTATAGGAACTTGTAACAATCTGGGAGAGCAGCGTATTAATACTTTTGGTGAAAATTTACATATGTGACGTCGTAGCATCTCCACGTGACCTATGGGGCGGGCTCAGTGACGTATGCATATTAATGACGTGACCTCACATCAAAGGACCTTTACTTAATTTACATAGCAAACGGAGTATAACAACACAGACTGCGAAATCCACATAGCGGCTACCACACCAATACAGATGATTGGAAACTTAACTACAAGGTCTGATTGATATGAGGTACTCAAATTGAAGGATTTGAACTTTTGTCGGACATATTGTATTATTTTTCAACATAATCCCCTTCAGTATCTATACACTTTTGCCAGCGGTTGTTAAGGGCCTCAATGCCACTCCTTGTCTTGGCTGCTCAGAAAGTCATCCACTGCATGTGGGTACCTGAAATAGCTTTTTTCAGTTTTGGAAATAGATTAAAGACTGATGGAGCGTGTTAAGGTGAATAAGGCGGATGCTCAATCAATTAAATGCCACAATCGTGAATGGCAGCCATGACAATGACAGACTTGTGAACAAGAGCATTGACCTGATGGACCTTTAGTGAGCTTTCCGCGGCGCTTAAGTATAATGTTTTCCCGTTACTGCCTCAGAAGTGAAGGATAGCATGTGTCATTGATTGTTCCTTTTGAAGATAATCTATCTGCAGAATACCATCTTCATGCCAGAGAATCGAAGCCGTAACCTTCCCATCTGATGGAACAGTCTTTACCTTCTTTGGTGGGGGAGAGCCAGAGTGCTTCCATTGCTCCGATTGTTGTTTGGCCTCTGGGGTAAAATGATAGACCCATGTTTCATCCATAGCGACAAAACTCTCAAGACTTGAAAGTTGGCAGGACCTTCCTCTAAAAAGGTTGAGATTAGCACGCGATAATGTGCGCCTGATGTGCTAACTGATCAACTGTCAAAAGTCTGGGTACCCATCGGGCCGAAATCTTTCTCATTGCAAGATCCTCGGTCAGAATGAAATGTACTCTTTCCTGTAAAATGCCAACTATACTGGCTATATATCTTTCTGTGACTCGTCTGTCAGTCATAACAATATCATGAACTTTATTGACCATTTCTAGGGTTGCAACATTGACAGGCCTTGCAGGACGGGGGGTCGTCCTCAAGGCTCTGTCAGCCGCGGTGGATGGCGGAATTTAACATCCACCTTTTCACTGTAGCATATGAAGGGGCATCTTTCCTTGGTGTTGCTAAAATATCATTATAGATATCCTTAGGTGTTAAACCTTTTTATGCAAATATTGGATCACTGCTCTTTCATCGATTTTGTCAATTTTGCAAAAGCCGCTCGTCTTGTTTACTTTAGAGTGCTACCTCGTCGATATAAACTAACCAAATGAGACCAGTCATTGGGTACACGGCCCTGAATAGTCAAAAAATAGTAGGACTTAAAATATAACATCATTGAGCACCTCCTTCAATACGAGGCTCGCAACATATCAGTCATTCTGACATCGACATTCCCATAGAAAACGTATTGAGAGTAAATATTCTAGCGGTTCTACCAGAATGGGAGATAGGTTCTTACGTGTTCCACCGAGGGCGGCACCAAACAAAGAATCTACGTCTATGTTGTCGAACAAGGACGGGATGCTCATTTTCATGTCATAGTCAGCATATGCAGATTTTTCGAAGCTTCGAAATTTTGTGAGGATCGTCGCAAACCGTATCGTGACAGATACGAATGTCAGTCTACGTTTTTGGCGAGTAAGAAACAGAGCTGCTTGGGCAATTTTACGTGACCTGAAGGTCCGATACGTGTTTCGAAACACAATTCAAAGTAAGGACAAGGGAAAACAACGACCCACTATCACAGTAGAGCGTTACTGGAAACATACTGTCTGTAAGAAAGTAATAGACACCGTGAAAAAGTAGCCTAACGATCACCCGTGAGGTGAGTGGCTCTGTCCTTGTTTTAAACAGCATGTCGAAAATGATCACCTGTGCTACATTACATAACTCAAGAAAGGTTTACAGAAAGTATTTGAATGTATACAGCAAGATGACGTCGTGCCATGTACAGACGGATGAACCACATGCAGATACCCCCATTTTAAGGAATGTAATGAGACGCCTGTAGCTTGTAAGACGTGCTCCCCTTGTGCTCTATCTGTCAACTGTGTTTGTGTTGCAAGTACTAATACGTACTAAACTTGGTTGCACGGTGCTCAAAAACGTTTGTGATCTTTGCATAGCTGATGATCTAAAACCCGATTCCAAGTGTGAGGTGTGTGGTAAGCGCTATAACAAATACAATGCTTACAAGCTAACAGACAAGTGTTACCTCCTTATAACGACATCTGTAGATTCAGAGAAGTCGTTGTCAGGGGCGATGATACCGCCACTGATTTCAGACTGGTTATTTGACGCCGTGTAACCCCAGGCGTGTACCTAGTCTGTTTCCTATGTGTGCACGCATAAAAAGTTACACCCAATGTGTGAAGCCAGTCTAGCGGGTGCGGCGAGGGCCCTCCCCGCCCTTGATTTTTTTTTTTTTTTTTTTTTATTTAATTAGATTTTAAGATGTATATGTAGATCTAGCCGTTGTCATCTGGTGGTTTTTGAGATCTAATTTATCTTAAAAGACACCACTATTTGGTTGATTGATTCACTGCATTATTGAAAAACCTCAAAAAACATTCCAATGTATTTCAAAAGGGAAAGCACTCCATTTATCGGAGAAAAGCATGTCCATTGTCGTGTCGATGTTATTCTGTATGTTTCCGTGAAACTGGTCTTCAAAGGCAGGGCCCATGGTAAGGCCATATATATTGTCCCAGAGAAGTGGTTTATAGGCTTGTGGAAATATTGGATTACAAGCATAAAAACGCATTTTTTTCTGCAATTGAATTTTATTCAATTCATATACTTTGAATTCCTTGGCGTATATTGAATAAAATGACAAAATTAAATTATGTAAATAAGAGATAATTTTTTGTGACGTTGTAAATGTAGCTTACAAATATATATAACTTCGTTTTCATACTTAATCGTATATCTCCAAGATACGCAACGACGTTAATGCCTTTTGTATTGAAATGTCACATGAATTCTGTATAAGTTCAAAATATTTCAGAATATGTATTCTTCTACGATTGACAAACACTGCTAATTATGCAAATAAAACTATGATACCAGCACAGCTTCAGAAAAATATAATATGTGTATATTTAAAACAAATGCTTATAAAGACTAGAACGCTATAAACAATGTAATATTGAATAACAAATTGTATTAACAAAATCTTGAACACTTTCATTATAAAAATATATATGATAAACATTAACCACACAATAAAATACAGTTTAATATAACCGTCGGCTGATATAGATACAGAAGGCGGGTATAGATTAAAAAGGGAGACCACTTGTGTTTCCTTCGTGTTTTGAAAAGAGTGCAGACACATAATATAACATGACATTTTGAGTTCTGTTCTGTAAAAGGAAATAAAAGAATACTATTTTAAATAAACGCGTTTGATCTAGTAAAAGATAAAATGCAAGAACTTAACGTAATACAGGTATTTATATACATATACTCACACATACACTAGGCTTCGTAACAATCAGAACAACTTAACGCTATCTATGAATTAATAGCACTTATATCGATGATCTGTCGTGGTCAGTGGTCATCTGTCAACTCATGTTGGAAGCAATTAACAAAACAATGGTAATATGTCATTACTTAAAAATACAAGGTAACACGTGTCTTAATTACAGGTAACGTTGCACGTGTCCTAATTACTAGTAAGGTAAAATGTGACCTAATTACAAGTAAGGTAACACGTGTCTTAAATACAGGTAACGTTGCACGTGTCCTAATTACTAGTAAGGTCAATTGTGACCTAATTACAAGTAAGGTAACACGTCCTAATTACAAGTAAGGTAACACGTGACCTAATTACAAGTAAGGTAACACGTGTCTTAATCACAAGTAACGTTGCACGTGTCCTAATTACTAGTAAGGTAAAATGTGACCTGATTACAAGTAAGGTAACACGTGACCTAATTACAACTAAGGTTACACGTGTCCTAATTACGAGTAACGTTGCACGTGTCCTAATTACTAGTAAGGTAAAATGTGACCTAATTACAAGTAAGGTAACACGTGACCTAATTACAAGTAAGGTTCGCATGACCTTAATTACAAGTAAGGTAACACGTCACCTAATTACAAGTAAGGTAACACGTGTCTTAATAACAAGTAACGTTGCACGTGTCCTAATTGCTAGTAAGGTAAAATGTGACCTAATTACAAGTAAGGTAACACGTGACCTAATTACAAGTTAGGTTCGCGTGACCTAATTACAAGTAGGGTTACACGTGACCTAATTACAAGTAAGGTAACACGTGTCTTAATAACAAGTAACGTTGCACGTGTCCTAATTGCTAGTTAGGTAAAATGTGACCTAATTACAAGTAAGGTAACACGTGACCTAATTACAAGTTAGGTTCGCGTGACCTAATTACAAGTAGGGTTACACGTGACCTAATTACAAGTAAGGTAACACGTGACATAAATCAATAAGGAAGACTTGGACAGTGATACATTTTTCAACGAGTTCTTCGGCTCCGTAACTCTTTTCCTGACATGAATTTCTGAAGATACTTATAAGATAACATTATGCAATACACGAAACATAACTCAAGTCATTCTTTAAAAATCAAAGCAAAAACATTGTAACAACCTATATACAAACTCGATCATGGGAGGCCTACTGACAGTGCTTTGAAAAATGATATAACAGGTAGAGAGTGGCGGACAGAATTCCATGAATGACCAACTCATTTCCCGACCTTAAATGGTCATTATTATCATTCAATATGAAGTAAAGGCAACTATTTGTAGTAACGAAAATACCGACAAATTAAAACGAAATACAACTCATAACAACACTATTCTCTTAGAAACCTTTCGCTCACAACACTATGAGACGTGTCACTCGATGATGGACCTTTGTATAAGATACAGTTTAATGTGTATACATTCTACATCAAAACCACCTTTATTTCATATTTGAATGTGATATCCCAAAACAAATATCGGAGTATATGCAGCGTTTGTAGGAATGTTTGATCAGTGTCAGAAATAATTACTGATTAGATGTGGTTGGTCAGACACGCTAGTGACCTATGACCTTTTTACGTTTAAAGTGTGGTATCTGATTTATTTTTACCTCATAATTCAATAGCCATCTTTCCCCATAGATGAAATCTCCCGTCAACATGTCCGTCCAGAAACCTTCCGGGAGGTAAATATTCCGTTCCATGACGTCATCACACACAACCGGTGCGACCAGGAGAGAATCCCCGACCATAAACTCGTTCTTGACTCGGTGTGCTTCTTTATCAGACGGTGCAGTCCACCATATCGGTCGAATAATTGGCTCGCCGTTTTTAATTTCTTGTTTCATTTCATTTATGATTTTCACGGTATATTCTTGGTGCATGGCGGAGGCATTTTGTGCCAATTCTACACATTCGTCATCAAAATACCATGGTGGCACAGCGTACTTCATGGCGGGAAAGAACGAAGACATCTGCATCCAGCGGATGTACAACTGTCGATTAGGCAAATCAAACTCTTCTTGTCCTGCAGCTGGTTCCTGTGCAAACATTCCGTCAACGATCACAAACGGATATCCCATCATCCCCAGCGTCAATGCCGTTTCTATGACTCCAGTTATACACTCGCCGTGCGCATGGTTACTTACCTGTGTTGGAATATTTACAAATGAAACTTGATTTTGTGACCCCGATGTTCCTTCAACAATATCTGCATCAACTTCATTGAATGATGTCACAAATTCTGCAAATAGGTGCCTAATCATACTAGGCGTTACATCCGTAGCATGGAAAGACGGACTAAAGGGCATCCAGGATCGATTACGGTAAAATATGTGAAATGCTGTGATTTTGTACGCTGAAGACAGTCGAATCATTTTGCTCTTCATCCACGATTCCGCTGAAGGGTTGGTGATGTCCAACATGGCATAGATACTATTCTGCATTGGGAGGAACGCTGGAACCCTCCTTCCTGCATCAAGCATAAAATTTCCATCCTCTACACCTTCATCAAAATTGATGGACTTGTAGCCGAAATACGGAGATACCTCAACAGAGAGAGAATAGCCTAGCGATTTAACGTATTTCACTATAGCTGATATGTTTGGAAATCTTTCCGGGTCGAATTCTAAATCTCCAAAATGTTTTTCCCACTTCCCATCAATTTCAATAAAACTGCAATTTAATTTTCTTTCGTGAATTCCTTTTGCTAGACCATGTATGTCGTTCTCAGTGATGTCATAAGATCGTGCCACGCCAAATGTTGACCAGACCGGGTATCTTAAGCTTCTCATAGATGGAAGGTTTTTTGGTCCTTCAGGCAATAACTTCCTGACGTATTTATGGGTGGTCACCGGATCTGTGCCATGACAGACAGTGTAGTTGAGATCGGTCCCCCTAGTTCTCTTTTGTCCATAAAAGCTGCCATTGTTATTCCCTATCAAGCAAATTTTATTGTTATTCTTAACATTCCATTTCACAGAGACAGGATCTTCATTATGGACAAAAATTGAGCCTCCCCCTGACGATATCCAGTAGCGCTCCATAGCTGAACTAAACGTTCCGGCCGGATAAAAATCTGTCTCTGCGGCTGTAAATGTAAAATTAGCTTTGTCCAGAGACCACAGAGCATTAGATGTGTTGGAAGGGCCAAACCACACGTTAGGCCCTATAACGAAACAATCTTCTGGGAACAAGTCCTCGCGGAGGACTTCCCAGGTTATATTGTAGCAATTAACAGTTTTTGACCCGAAGTGTTTGATCCTTAACACTGCATTATTTTTCCATTTTAGGCACGTGAACGACCCTGTTTCTTTTTCATTGGCGCAGTGTGAAGGCAGAAGCCAGATGGGTATGCTAACCCCGAGACTACCTAGTAGTTTATTGTCATCAGGGTCTCTGAGAGTGAGAATTCGGCTAGAGGGCTGGAAGAAGACACGCTGGTTCGCATTCCATATTTCGTGGAACTGGTCATGAAAATGCCAGCCTACAGCAACGATTATAACTGCGATTGTGAACATGGTAGCCACGGCAATGTGCAATTGATACTTCTTGATACTCGCTGACTTCCTCTGCCAGAACTGGAAAAATAAAAAAGAGCATGTTTTGAAATAACACGCTATTTTGAGAGCAGTAACCAAACCTGTTGTTTTGACATCCTTTATTATTAGGACTTCAAGATAACGTGTTTACTTATCAAATTCCTTATCTTATAAAGTCACTTATAAATCGGTAAAACTTACTGGCTAATCATTTGTCATCTTACATGTCAATAAGATAAATATGTTTTTACTTAATCCGTCATCTGTTGTTTGATTACAATATATATTTGACCTTTTTAGTTCAGGTCGACTTTATTTGGGCTGTAGCTTTTGTCGAATAGCATTATCTCTAGACTGGCTGATATACCTTTCACAATACGGTTTCACTGCATGAAATAGGTTTTTGAAATGATAGACCGCACTATTGGGTTAATGATGTATGGATTTAGGATTTATGCACTGAATGAACATGTGATATCAACTAGAAACTTACACTAGGCATGGAGTTCTTCTTCATCATTTTATAGTGCCTCTGTAGATCTCGAATCTGGCCCATCTTCTCGCTAGTTAACGCTATCGAATCCTTCCGCAAGTGACGAGCAAGGGAACTCTTATTCGGGGAGGTGGAATCATCCGAATAGTTACTTTCAGCAAAAGACGATTTTTTATTCTTCATTATTGAAGGCGGTATTCCAAAAGCCGTGCTTTTGCCGATTTTCTTTATTGGGCCATCAATGGTTTTGCTATCTGCCACATCTTTGGATGGGAGGTTAAATGTTAAGCCTTGGTCGTCATCTTCCTCTTCTTCTTCTTCTTCTTCTTCTTCTTCGTCGTCGTAGTTATCTCCTTCCGGTCCCTCATCTTTGCTATCAGTACCGCCGTTGTAGTACCCATTACTTAGCTCACTAGATTGAGCATCCTGTATGATGCTCTCGACTTTAAGTGCTATGTTTTCCATCAGTTCATCACTTTCATACCCACTGTTGACATGACCGAGATCTTCCTCACCACTTGCCCTCGTTGTTGACGCGTAGTCGGTACCAACACTATCTGATATCGTTGATATTGACTGGTCGTCTTGTTCGGTCGGCTTGGTGGCGGCGGCGGCGGCAGCAGGAAGATTATCTAGGAATACAGCAGACGGCACCCGTCCTATGTCAGGGCTATTGACTACTCCGGAACGTCTTTGTCGACTGGGACGACGAGGTCTATCCGGGTCCTCGGAAGAACATGAGGAGGACGGGGAGGATACAGCTTGTTGTTCGTCTTCGGCTTGACTATTATTGTCTGTGAGAGAAATGCTGACTTTCGGACTTCTTTGTGGTGATTTACCTTCCTTTGTAGTGCGTTTATTTGTGCGTTCGTTGGGAATGGTGTTCCCCTCTCCAGGCGCAAGAGAAAAACTTACTCTCGGAGATTTACTCTCGCTTGATTTCTTTCCTGTGCGACCGTTCGGTATCGGATTTTCCTCGCCTGGTCCCTGTGAATAACTGACTTTGGGGCTTCTCTGTGGCGACCGACTATCTTTGACTTTTCTTTCGCTGGGTACAGGATTCCCCTCGCCCTCTCTGCGTGAGAAACTCACTCTAGGACTGCGAGTCGGACAGGTATCATCGTACAGATCGGCATGCGATGGGATATTGTTGATGTCAAGCTGGAAACTGACTTTGCGTTCCGGCTGGGAAATTCTGCGATAATTTCTTGGACCTGCCTGATCACTTCCGTTTGTTTCCTGTGAGTTTGCCGTCTCTCGTTTTCTCGGTTTATTGTTGGAAATCGACTCGTTTTCATATGCAATTGTGTCCTTTTTGGACGGCTCCTTTCCCGTCGTGTCATTCTCCATACCGTAGGCAGCTTCAGAGGAGCTTCATGACAACGACGGACCTACAAATGTAAAAGCGATCAGGTCAGTGTGGGGAACAATTATTAAGATATATTATACGTGCACTAGAATTTAGAAATGAAGAGATAAGCTGTTACATTATATGTTATACTAACTCTGATATATTTATGAAAGAAATCGGTTTCAACTTGAAACAAACGTTTACTTTAGTCACTCCTGTATCTATGTGGTTAATGACAGTAAAGAGTATTTTCAAAAAGTCTAGAAATATAATAAATAAATAAATAAATAAATAAATAAATAAAAAATAAATAAATAAACAAATAAAATAAATAAATAAATGAAATCGAAAGTTTCAAAATACTTTAAAAGCTTAATTCGTTTATAGGTCCTTAGAATAAAAGTTTTGTTTGTTATGCCATTTCACTTGTAGTGTCGTAAATGACGTATACATAATAAAATGATTTTGTCCAAGTTATATGGTGTGTATCTAAATTGATTTAGATAAGAAATTTGTATACTACTTTACCAGAGAAATCAAATACAACTTGTTTATTACTGCTATACATACAATGTACATAAGGGCAATGAGTCTGTATACACACATCGTATCTGAGTGTAGTATAACAACTTGGCAAGACATTACAAAAAAGATATATAGTCACTAAGTTCTAGATAGACGTACAATACGTACAATACAAGCTTATCAACAACTGCGAAACAAGTTATATACACTTATATCGATCACTCTTGTTGGATAGGAGCGCACGAGGGGTGTAACTGTGTGTGTGTGTGTGAGGGGGGGGGGGGGGGGGGGGGGTCTAAGTGAAAGGCGAATGAGTTACCACTATGCAAGTATTGCAAATAGGATTTGATTTCACTAGTCTATCCGTTCCCCGAGATTTTTCGGCATAGCCGTATAATATTCTTTTGGTCCGGATACCGGATATGACGCGACAGGTGGCGTTACTGGTCAAGATGAAGTATGTGATTGGTCAATGTAGCGGTAAATGCAAAATGCGGATATGCAGTTAAAAACGAAACAAAGTTAAGATTGAATGCAATAAGTGGATGTATCTTTTCAAATGACACATTAATAAAAGTATTTTCCTGATTCAAATGCAGTCTTATTATCACCAAAAATGATTCAAACTGATATAATTTTGTTATCCGTGCTGAAACGCATTAGTTCGTTAATTTTTTCACTAACAGTTTAACATTATAACTACCAGCATTAAAACTATGCCGTTTATCTTTTTTAAAGATATTTCTTGTGTTTAGATATGATATCATGATCGTTAGCAGAGACATATATATGTCTCTGTCGTTAGGGACAGGTCGCCTATATTTTGATTTAAACATATTTAATTTGCAAATACATGTATACAAATGGGATCAGACACAAGATTAAAACTTATAATCCGTCTTCTCACGTAAAACACAATTGATTAATTATAAATATAACCGCAAATTGTTAAGGCTTATATGATATTCTTACATCGGTTGGTAGATGTATGTTATTCTATAGACCTATACGTAATACGGCGTTATTTATATCTGACGAATTAGTGACACTTTGTCAAAACAAGCCTAATCGTTTTCAACAAAAGGTATAGCTTACAATTAGTCTACATTTGTTTACTTTTATATTGAGAATCGTTTCTGTTGAGTAACTATACACTGCAAACGTAAACATTTTTTGTATATCAGATATGTGTTTTAAACACTCTGGGACCATTTATTATATAAGTACAAATTGTAATAAACTCTCGATTGATATCATGGCGTCATCAGCGGGTTAAACGGAGTGTATCGACCATCAACAATCAAAACAATAGTCTGGTGTTTAGTCTAGCCTCGGGCATTTTTAAAAGGACTCTCACGTCACGGACCACCAAGACAATCAGCCTAGGCTTGTTTGGGCGTTGTCAAGGTGCAAAGCTATATACAAAGCCGAGAAGTTCCGGAACACTATAATGGATTTTACCTGACTGTAGGTACAGGTAGATGAAATCCGAGAGTTTAGATTGTATTGTGTTATAGAAATAGATCAATAAACCTAGGCCCGTCACGATGTCGGTTTCAGTTCACGGGATAGGACATTTCTGTGAAGTTGAGTAAATGGGTCATCTATTTAACTGAAGCCGGATACACAAAATTTGGAAATACCCCCATTTTTGTGTAGCTTTATAAAGTGGTCAAAAGGACCAGTCTCCCTCCGATGAGGAGGACCACTTTGGACGGGACCTGGTTGAAATGGTACACGCCGGGTACAACATATCTATATATGATAATACTAAAGAGGAACATGTTGAGGAGAGGCGAGAGGCAGCACATCATCACCACGTCGATGAAGAGGACGAAGAGGGTAAGAGGACAATGTACACTTTAATTGTGATATTTCTGTCGTCATGATAACTTTTTAAAAATGTGTTGTAATGTATATTATTAATCAAACTGATGTACTTTTTGGATTTTTGGACAACATAATTATACACACTGTATATATACATTGTAGTAATCGGCGTTTTAGTACTCAAACTGGATAACGGGTCAGGGAATCGCCTTTAAATTTTATTTACTCACTTTTTAAACTCAGAAAAACAACCGTGTGTTCGCTCGTGTTACCAGGTATTATCCACATGATCTGACAAGGAAATATTCATTCTTTATGAATGATGTTACAACAGTCTGACAAAGGGTGTCATAGGAGATGATACATCTCCTGTACATACATAACACCTTGTTATAGCGTGTGTCTGACGATACGGGAATATAATAGAGTTTGGGGTGGGGAGGTAGGGAAATATATAGAGGTGGGGAGGTAGGGACATATAGAGGTGGGGAGGTAGGGACATATAGTGGTGGGGAGGTAGGGACATATAGAGGTGGGAGGTAGGGACATATAAGGTGGGGAGTAGGGACATATAGAGGTGGGAGTAGGGTAGGGACATATGTGGGGGTGGATATAGTGGGATAGTATAGAGGGGGGAGGTAGGGACTAGAGGTGGGGGGAGGTAGGGACAATAGAGGTGGGGAGTAGGGAGGATATAGAGGTGGGGAGGGTAGGGACATATAGAGGGGATGGAGGAGGGGAGGGAGGCAAATAGAGGGGGGGTAGGGAAATAAGGTGGGAGGTGGACAATGAGGTGGGAGGTGGGACATATAGAGGTGGGGAGGTAGGGACATATAGAGGTGGGGAGGTAGGGACATATAGGGGGGGGGAGGTAGGGACATATAGAGGGTGGGGAGGTAGGGACATATAGAGGTGGGAGGTTAGGTAAATATAGAGGTGGGGAGGTAGGACATATAGAGGTGGGGAGGTAGGGACATATGGGAGGTAGGGACTATAGAGTGTATAGGGGGAGGTAGGGAATATAGAGGTGGGGGGTAGGGACATAGGTAGTGGGAGGTAGGGAAATATATAGAGGTGGGGAGGTAGGGACATATAGAGGTGGGGAGGTAGGGACATATAGAGGTGGGGAGGTAGGGACATATAGAGGTGGGGAGGTAGGGACATATAGAGGTGGGGAGGTAGGGACATATAGAGGTGGGGAGGTAGGGAAATATATAGAGGTGGGGAGGTAGGGACATATAGAGGTGGGGAGGTAGGGACATATAGAGGTGGGGAGGTAGGGACATATAGAGGTGGGGAGGTAGGGACATATAGAGGGGGGGACATATAGAGGTGGGGAGGTAGGGACATAGAGAGGTTTGGGAGGAGGGCCTAGAGGTGAGGGACATTAGAGGTGGGGAGGTAGGGAAATATATAGAGGTGGGAGTGGTAGGGAAATATAGAGGTGGGGAGGTAGGGACATATAGAGGTGGGGAGGTAGGGAAATATATAGAGGTGGGGAGGTGGGGAGGTAGGGAAATATATAGAGGTGGGGAGGTAGGGACATATAGAGGTGGGGAGGTAGGGACATATAGAGGTGGGAGGTAGGGAAATATATAGAGGTGGGGAGGTAGGGACATATAGAGGTGTGGAGGTAGGGACATATAGAGGTGGGGAGGTAGGGACATATAGAGGTGGGGAGGGTAGGGACATAGAGAGGTGGGGGAGGTAGGGACATATAGAGGTGGGGAGGTAGGGAAATATATAGAGGTGGGGAGGTAGGGAAATATATAGAGGTGGGGAGGTAGGGACATATAGAGGTGGGGAGGTAGGGACATATAGAGGTGGGGAGGTAGGGAAATATATAGAGGTGGGGAGGTAGGGACATATAGAGGTGGGGAGGTAGGGACATATAGAGGTGGGGAGGTAGGGACATAGAGAGGTGGGGGAGGTAGGGACATATAGAGGTGGGGAGGTAGGGAAATATATAGAGGTGGGGAGGTAGGGACATATAGAGGTGGGGAGGTAGGGAAATATATAGAGGTGGGGAGGTAGGGACATATATAGAGGTGGGGAGGTAGGGAAATATATAGAGGTGGGGAGGTAGGGACATATAGAGGTGGGGAGGTAGGGACATATAGAGGTGGGGAGGTAGGGAAATATATAGAGGTGGGGAGGTAGGGACATATAGAGGTGGGGAGGTAGGGACATATAGAGGTGGGGAGGTAGGGACATATAGAGCGGTTAGGATGGACGTCATTACAGACATGATGAATCTCTCATATGGGAATTAAATCAAAGTAGGGCATTAAACATTGTTTGTACATAAGAACACGTGTTTATACATTTAAGGACGCTATTGTCAGAAGATTGGACGGAAGTACATGTTATGGGACGGGATGGAATTGACTGAAGTGTGTTATAGGACGGGATTGACTGAAGTGTGTTATAGGACGGGATGGAATTGACTGAAGTGTGTTATAGGACGGGATGGAATTGACTGAAGTGTGTTATAGGACGGGATGGAATTGACTGAAGTGTGTTATAGGACGGGATGGAATTGACTGATGTATGATATAAGACGGGATGGAATTGACTGAAGTGTGTTATAGGACGGGATGGAATTGACTGAAGTGGGTTATAGGACGGGATGGAATTGACTGAAGTTTGTTATAGGACGGGATGGAATTGACTGAAGTGTGTTATAGGACGGGATGGAATTGACTGAAGTGTGTTATAGGACGGGATGGAATTGACTGAAGTGTGTTATAGGACGGGATGGAATTGACTGAAGTGTGTTATAGGACGGGATAGAATTGACTGATGTATGATATAAGACGGGATGGAATTGACTGAAGTGTGTTATAGGACGGGATGGAATTGACTGATGTATGATATAAGACGGGATGGAATTGACTGAAGTGTGTTATAGGACGGGATGGAATTGACTGAAGTTTGTTATAGGACGGGATGGAATTGACTGAAGTGTGTTATAGGACGGGATGGAATTGACTGAAGTGTGTTATAGGACGGGATGGAATTGACTGAAGTGTGTTATAGGACGGGGTGGAATTGACTGAAGCGTGTTATACATGTATATTAACCGCGTGCTTGGAATTCATGTCAAACTCCTGGACAAATTATCATCCTTTAACGAATCCCTCCAAAATCTTCAAGTAGTCCGTTCCTCTTACTCGCAGCATCATCTAAATCCGTCCGACTCTCTTGCTTTCACCTGGCTTCCCTTCTCGTTGCTCATGGCTCCCTCGGAAGTCCCTTGGAATCTGACCAATGACTGGTCTGGTTCCCTTCCAAGTCGACACGACTGGTTCTATCTATCTGAGGTCTCTACTGCTATGCTGGTGTACGATTAGGCAATGAAAACTCCAGCCACGTATCTAACCCTGAATTCTTATTAGCTGTATGTACACGACCTCTGTTCATTGACTAGCTGCCCGTGGCATTGTTTGTTGGAGAGACATATAAAGTTGACCATCTGATGACCAACGTTAGATATAGAGACCTACATTCTCGGTCTTTATCTGATTTACACCGGCAATAGACATGTAACCAACAAAGCCACACTCCAAACACCCACGGCAATAAATTGTAATAGGAAACGATTTAAGCACGAATTGAAGATTAGGGCTTCGTCATAAATTAGTGTTACAAACCGACCGGAGATTACTTCTCCGTACAGGTAGAAACACCGGAGTCAACCACGACCTTGTGTCAGGTGTACGGACGTTACCCGAAATAAAGTCATTACTATTTCATACAATTATTGATCTCAGTTCAGCGATTTGCTCCGTTAGTGAAAATCAGTCTTCCATTTTCTCACCCAGTCTGGTTAGGTACATATAGCGACAAAGTCAATACCAAAGGAAAATACACTAGTAATCACGAAACTCATCGGTTTTAATGTCCCAGGGCGAATTTCTACCAGCATACATTTGGGTAACACATATTGATCATATGTGTTGTAATTCAAATATCGATTTTAATTTCAGTTCATGTATGACTAATGAATTGTTTTCCCGACACATTTGACGCATTGATATACTAAGTATTATTATTTCACATGTATATTCCACAATTGTAGCTGATATCGGATGAGATAGTCTAGCAATTCAATACTTTTGAGCGTTTTGCGATATCCGAAGCAGATTTTGCATTTTATGATAGTACACTGTATATGTCCTTGCTATGTTTCAGTTGAGCCTGAGGCCGGACTATGCTGTTTGGGAGGATGTCTGACAGGAAGTTCTCTTTGTCTCCTCTTGGTCATCATATTTCCTGCCGGTAGGTGTCTCCACCTGTCGTCATACCCGTTCTCTCCCACATAATATCGTGATAACTACAGAATCATAAGTATTAGATGACCTATTACCGATCAATTTGGGGACAGAGTCTCAGAATTTGAATATTATTGGTTTAAAATTTTTTTTTTTAAACCAACACTAAATGAGTAACAACACACTCAATTAACACGGTCAGAATATTGTGTCTACACTAACTAAGTTATAGTATAAATACGGTATGGTTATTAAAACCATCAGGATATCGTGTCTACCCTAACTAAGTTATAGTATAAATACGGTATGGTTATTAAAACGATCAGGATAATGGCCGTTGATAACGATCTCATTATATTATTTAGTACAAATACGGTTTGAATATTTGATCTTACATTGACATATTAACGATCGCTGTTGGTGAATAATGAATATACCATGTAATGTCAATATAACAAACCAGCTTATTAGGAAGAGTTCTACCTTTTAATACCACAGCGCTAAAGTGTATAAGAAGGTTTATCATACTTAGGCACACAGTTAAAAACACTACAGCCGTTGATATGTATTCAGCGTGGATTTACTTTCATAAATATACCCACAGCTGTTTGAACTTCACAGATGACTACGTAATGGAAACAGCTGTCCATATGTATATCTATAAATGCTCTGACGTTTATAACGTTTTATCAACCATTCGACATCTATTTTTTTTCAACCCTTTCATATTGATCGGTGGTCTTTCGTACATTTAAATCCTTGAGGTTTTCCGTAACCATCTAAACTCCTTCTAAACAAGATATACCTTTCAAAAAGATAAACGGCATAGTTTTAACGCTGGTGGTTATCATGTAAAACTGCTGGTGAAATAAATTAACGAACTAATGCGTTTCAGCACGGAAAACAAAATTATATCAGTTTGAATCAGTTTTTGGTGATAATAAGACTGCATTTGAATCAGGAATATAATTTTATTATTGTGCCATTTGAAAAGATACATCCACTTATTCAGCTTGTATTCAATCATAACTTTGTTTCGTTTTTAACTACATATCTGCATTTTGCATTTACCGCTACATTGGCCAATTAAATCACATACTTCATCTTGACCAGTAACGCCGCCTGTCGCGTAATATTCGGGGCCAAAAGAATATTATACGGCTATGCCGAAAAACGATGTGTTATGTTCCCCAAAAGACCAGGTCCTGTTTCAACGGTTCCGAAACCTTCTACATGTAGCTGTGTACAGTGGACATCGATACACTAGACCACAGGGACTTGGGAATTTGTGACAGTCTGTATGTATACTATAACAAAATCTCAAATCCCTGGGCACTAGACGTATCATACTGACGGTCTACTATTGGGTAATTTACAGATACGATCATATTCATATTGTTTCCATACTACATAAACAATAGGTATTCGAGGACGTACATAATATATTGTTTCCATACTACATAAACAATAGGTATTCGAGGACGTACATAATATATTGTTTCCATACTACATAAACAATAGGTATTCGAGGACGTACATAATATATTGTTTCCATACTACATAAACAATAGGTATTCGAGGACGTACATACTATATTGTTTCCATACTACATAACCAATAGGTATTCGAGGACGTACATAATATATTGTTTCCATACTACATAACCAATAGGTATTCTAGGACGTACATAATATATTGTTTCCATACTACATAACCAATAGGTATTCGAGGACGCACATAATATGTTGTTTCCATACTACATAACCAATAGGTATTCGAGGACGTACATAATATATTGTTTCCATACTACATAACCAATAGGTATTCGAGGACGTACATAATATATTGTTTCCATACTACATAACCAATAGGTATTCGAGGACGTACATAATATATTGTTTCCATACTACATAACAAATAGGTATTCGAGGACGTACATAATATATTGTTTCCATACTACATAACCGATAGGTATTCGAGGACGTACATAATATATTGTTTCCATACTACATAACCAATAGGTATTCGAGGACGTACATAATATATTGTTTCCATACTACATAACCAATAGGTATTCGAGGACGTACATAATATATTGTTTCCATACTACATAAACAATAGGTATTCGAGGACGTACATAATATATTGTTTCCATACTACATAACCAATAGGTATTCGAGGACGTACATACTATATTGTTTCCATACTACATAACCAATAGGTATTCGAGGACGTACATAATATGTTGTTTCCATACTACATAATCAAAAGGTATTCGAGGACGTAGTACATATGTTACTTTCATTTTGGAATTATCATTTGAATACCTTTATAAAACACGCCAATGTAGCATGCGTCTGTTCAGGTCTCTCTAATATAATTGATCTCCTCGCGTTCATCACAATAGTCTGACAATTTAGTGATGCATCACTAGGCACGGCATATGTCGACACTATTGAACAATGTAGAGTTGTAGCGGTAGGTATCATTGATTTACTATAACACCAATATATATAGTGACGTGATTGCCGCGGTATGTTGGCCCTGTACCTCCGTCATACAACATCACGTGACAGTCTGGGGTACGTGTAGGCACATTTGGTGGACATGTAACATTGGCCTGTTATCATGACAACATCATATACATCTCGATAACAAAGCTACCCTTTTGGCATGTTGCTTTAAGTTATCATCAGTGATAAAGAACCATATATAATGTATTTGCCTATTGCTCTCCATTTATCTATCAGTTTCAAAATACCACATTGTCTTTTTATCGACCTGGTTTTAACACCCGTACCGGAAATAGAAACAGAAAGCAGAGAAGTAAAATGATCGACTTATTGATCATTGATCATTGATCCTTAAAGTTCTACTGTTGTTGTCCCATTACCTGGTATTAACCAGTGTTTTACGGGTCTGTCGTGTTTATTTAGGTGTTTATTTAGGTGTCCATGGACAAGTACAGTATAGTGGGCGGATGTCTGTCTGTTTTAGTGGGTATTCAATAATGAATAGCATAATGTATACATCAATCGTTCTATAAATCTTCAGATGATAAAGATAGGATTCAAATATATCTTTATTCCTGGTAACCTCTTCATAACATTACGAACAAATATATAATTCACGAGCAACAAATGCATCGATCAGTGAATATATAGATCAATGTAGCTCGCACGCTTGACAATCACTGATAAGGAATGAGAACGATCAGAGACTGTGGCTGTACAGTCGGTTAGTCTTTCCAATTATAAAGCAATACCATCAATCTAAAATTATTCCTTGGTGGTTCGACACAGTACAATAAATCTCCACTTGATTCCACTTGTTTATAACGGGACTTAGTCTACCATCGATTTTATCGGTTGATGAAGATACAATGTCACGTATTAGTCTTAGAAAATTCACTGTAAGAGAAATTGCCGTCACCATGTTTAGGTCCTGAATATGGATCCTGAGACGTACTGCAATACAGAGACAAATAAAACGAAATAAATAGCAGATGCAATATTCACATATTTTCACGAATTAAATGAAAACTTGTTTAATGTTTCAGGTATTCTGCTGTCAATATATGCCACTAATAACAACCAGTACGATGTCCTGGCCGCTGGTATAATTCTCGTGGCATTTCCCATAATCACCATTCCCGTAGTGATAGCAGTTTATCTCAACAGACGGCGCATCATGCGCATCAGGAAGCGGAAAGTCTCCGATGGCGAATGTAAACCGAGCTCAAGGAAATATTAATATAATTCCTTGAACATATCCGTAGATTTCGGAACCAAGAACAGTGACGAACTACGACCGAATTCTGGGTCCCAATGGGTTAGAAACAATAATATGATCTTCTCAAGGATCCACATCATTAAGTTCCGGTCATCCGATGAGATATTATACAAACGCGTGTATGTAATTGTTAAGATGTAAATATTTGTTATTTATTTGACTGCTCACATTATGTGCCAAATATGTTGTTATTGGTTAAGAATAGCGTGTTGATATATCATGCAGTGTGTCCTGTACTACAATTAGACACAAAGGTTTCAATTTTTATGCTGTTGTAAACACCACCACTACTTCTTAGTCCCTGACATATACGATTTAATTTTATTCATGACTAGATCTGAGATTTCACTGCACGGAATACAGTGAATTGATCGAAGGACATTAAATGGTACCACTTATATAGGTATAATACCATAGCTGGGTTCGACCCATATGTTATGACGGTTGTCGTCGGTGAAATAGAGGACGCTAACTCCTCCGGAACGCCTGCTCCCTATACGTTTTCATGGGACTTGGTGTATTTAGTTTATTGTTTTACGTTTGTTTTATCGATTTTGAGTTAGAATTACGGTTATATATCTATGCCTGTGTTCTCCTGTTATTGCAATAGAAATTCAAGGACACGTGCAGTCGATTTGAAATCGATATTTTAATGATCTTTGACACGTTTTGTATTGATAATAATACATTATAGGTTTGTAAGTATGTAACAGGTATGTGGTAGACAGGTGGTATGATTTTATATCAGCTACATTAAACCTAGATACAGAATACACCATCACTAGTATCAGTCGGATACAACGCCACCACACATAGTCAGCGGAATGGACTGGAGATGTCGGATTATATTGACCCGGTATAGCCATATCGATCGTGGACTGCTACCCGTAGTCAGGTACCTACTTCCAGCATGACAACCAATCATGGCTGATGGCAGTATCATTAGGAGAGTTTTGTCCGTTGTTATACAGCTATAATCTTGAGGATTATATATCGGTATTCTATAGGTTTTAGAGGATTATAATGGGTGTTCTCCTGAGTAACGGGCCCCTCCTTATCCCTAGGGTATTAGTATTGGATGCTGGTCCACTGTGTTTGTCAGTGGGTGCTTTTATAATGTAATAAGACAATCTGATGTATGTATGACAGGACAAGGTTTATAGATATTTTTAAAGATTAGACATCATTTTACAAAATATTGAAGCCTCTTAATGACTAGAACCTTTCTCTGAAGATCCATTTACAGTCATTTCTCTTCACTAATTGAAGTACCATTTTCATTGCTCGCCCTTTTTACGCAACACCCTCATAATTATTTTAACCATTCTACAGCATCCCATCTCATTCGCCCCCCCCCCCCCCCCCCCCCCCCCCGTCTTCCGGTAGCCCTTTACCTTTTAACACAATGTCAATTCTCTCATTCTCTCCTGTTTCGTCCTCTGACCCTCTGACATCTTGTCTACGCCACGCCTACCTGATTACGTTTTACGCCCACCCTCCCCCACTGTGTGTCCCTTTTACGACAAACACTTTTGGTTTGTCCCTTTTCACCAAACTCTCTCTGTCCACCCTTTTACAGCATTCCATATACATATATGTACTTTTTTTCAATTATACACAACTGAGTCACGTCCTTCTTTTACGCCACTTTACACAAGACTTCCCACGATGTGTCCTTAGTGGCCCCTTTTATGCCGCACCCAGGCCCTTTTTAACCCTTACGATCCATTGTCTGGGAATTTCCTTCGTTTTGTCAATGTTATAGGCAGACACGAGTAAGACTTCCCGTATTATATTTACAGTACTATTCCAGAAGACGAGATTAAAGTCATATGTTTTTAAGAGTTTGATATGTTTATGTTTTAATCGTAGATCAGCTGGTGTCTTTGCGAGCGCGATCAATTGTGTTCAAAACTGCGATGTAGGTGTAAACATACATGTTTTCGCGGAAATCTTATTTTAGCGATGTTCACGTTTAAAGTATCCCGCTAAATTGAAATTACACTAACTGTAATTGCTATATATGGTTGTCATTGGTAAGCAGAGTGATAATGCTAATTCACCATTACACTGACCTGCTGTTATTTTGTTATACGCTAAACTTTGAGTACGTCAAAATAAACCTGTTTACAGTATATCACGCTGGTATTGATTCTCAATAAGTTTGTGGCGAAGATTTGTGCCATGTCTGAGACGTATTCTTAATATTTTTGAATGATGCCAAAACAGATTAATCCTTACAGTGATTGTCGCATGTATGTTATTGACGCATTCACAGAAATCCAATGTTATATTTCATACTCACGAGTCAACCCACGACCGTGCTGTATTATATGTCCAGAGCTTGTTTTATTGATAAAGCATTATTATCTCGATGTATTCGAGTACATATTTTATGTATATTTACTGTCCTGTACAATACGAGAAAACAATACTCTTTTGTGATTAATTTTTAAAAGCTAACAGTGTAAATGCGCATGGTTTTGATTATGCAATATTCATATTTACCTATTTTTCTACAGCTCTGTCGATGTGTGTATCTATAGAAAATAAATGCTATATATTTTTGGGGAACGTAAACAGGATTTTACGACTGGTTTTGAAAAGAATGATGTTGTGTGCAGGTTACATTGGTTTTCTCTATACATTCTATTAGAACTGCACACCCATTTTGTTTTAAGAATGTTTTGTTTGACTCGTGTTCTACATACTTTTTATTGGTGTTACTGTAAAAGTTTGACCCCTGGAGGTAATACATGATGTATACTATATTAGGAAACCGGAAATCACAAAACATTTCTACCTCGAACCCAATTGCAAAATAAAAATGGAACTATTATCTGGTGAAAATCAAAGAATTAAAATAGAGTTCTTTTAATTACCAGACACTGGATTGTTAATAAAAAAACAAAAGACATTTTAACCAATACAAATTATCGGCACATGGACTTATAGATCTATAAAAGAATGTCTGCTAATTGCTATTTCTTACATGACGTCACACTTGTACCTGTCAATCTGGTTATATTTGCTGTCGTTTTTGTATGTGATATGTATAACCGGAATATTTTCCATTTGTTGAATTAAACCCTTAAAAACGTTTCTATGTGTTATCTATTTATTCTGATATCCCACTATTTCAGTGTAGTGTTTTCTGTCATTATTTACCAAGAGGTGTTCACTGTTAATTATAGTATATATTTAGCATAAAAAGTGTTGTACGAGGGTTGAATGATATGTTGTGAGCCTCGTATTGAAGAAGGTACTCAAGCATGTTCTTTTTTAAGTCCCACTATTCTCTGACTATATATGGCCGTGTACTCAAGGACTGGTCTCATTTGGTTAGTTTATATAGACGAGGTAACACTCTCAAGTAAACAAGACAAGTGGCTTTTGCAAAATGGACAAAATCGGTGAAAGAGCAGTTATCCAATATTTGCATAAAAAGAGTTAACACCGAAGAATATCCATAATGATATGGTAGCAACACAAGGGAAATGTGCCCCTTCATATGTTACAGTGAAAAGGTGGGTGGTGGAATTTAAGCGCGGCTGACAGAGACTTGAGGATGATCCCCGTCCTTGAAGGCCTTTCAATGTTTTGCAACCCCAGAAATGGTCAATAAAGTCCATGATATTGTTATGACTGAGAGTCGAATCACAGAAAGATATATAGAGTTGGCATTTCACAATAAAGAGTACATTCCACATCTGACCGGGGATCTTGCAATGAGAAAGCTTTCGACCCGATGGATACCAAGACTTCTGACAGTTGAACAGAAGCACACCAGGCGCACTTTATCGAGTACTAATCACAACTTTTTTGAGGAAGATCCTGCCAACTTTCTTCCAAGATTTGTGCCTATGGATGAAACGTTGGTCCATCATTTTACCCCAGAGGCCTAACAACAATCGAAACCACGGAAGCACCCTGTATTTCCCCCGCCAAAGAAGGCAAATACTGTTCCATCAGCTAGGAAGGTTATGGCCTCGGTTTTCTGCGATACAGATGGTTTTCTGGTGATAGATTATCTCCAAAAGGGACAAACAATCAATGACACATACTATACTTCACTTCTGAGGCAGCTACGGGAAAATATTAAACTTAGGGCGGAAAGCTCACTAAAGGTGTGTTATTCCATCAGGACAATACTCCTGTTCACAAGTCTGTCATTACCAAGACTGCCATTCACGATTGTGGCTTTAAATTGATTCAGCATCCGCCTTATTCACCTGGTCTCGCTCCATCAGACTTTCATCTATTTCCAAAACTGAAAACAGCTATGTCAGGCACCCACTTTCAGTCCGATGATGACGTCATGCACGCAGTGGATGACTTACTGAAAAGGAGTTTTATAAAGTGACATTGATGCCCTTATACTGAAGGGGATTGTGTTGAATAATGATATAATATGTCCGGCAAAATTCAAATCCTTCAATATGAGGCTTACAACATATCAATCAGCCCTCATGACTATAGCGATGTGACTAATACTCTTAACGATATTCCGATTCGTAAATTGATAAGTGGTATAATGTAAAGAAAGTCTGTCTTGAAGGCGAACGGTGAAATAGATATACCATTGGCATACTGATTGAGGAAGGTGTGTGTCTCTCTAGTATAGATATAAGGTGTTGGGACTGGGTTTATGACAGTGGTAGCCAGTACAGGTAACACAAATGAATAATAGCATATGATTATCAACTGAAAGGTAGTATCATGTACGTTTGATTAAATAACAACAGAAATAACAAAACTTAAAATACACAGCATGTGCTGGTATCAGTGCGTCGTCGAAAACCCCACTCTCAGAGATATTCCAACGACAGCACATAATTTCTCAAGTTTACGAGCAACTCATGCGACAAAGCATAGTCTCATAGGTTTCTGAGAGACTCAAATAACAGACGCATTACTTAATGAAAACATTAATTACATTTATCATTAGCTAATTCTGTTACGTATAGTTACTTCACTGAGAGAGATACATACAACATTACATTAATGGAATCTGTCATACCTTTATGTGTCCGTCAAGGACTGATATTATGTAATAAAATATATTAAGACGAAGGTGAGAATGTGATGTCACAGAATGTCATCCCGAAACCGAGACAAATCTGGAACACATACAGGTAATATACATCTGGAACACATACAGGTTTGGTTTGGTTTATTTTTTTAACGTCCTATTAACAGCCAGGGTCAGAGGAAAGCCGGAGTACCCGGAGAAAAACCACCGGCCTACGGTCAGTACCTGGCAACTGCCCCACGTAGGTTTCGAACTCGCAACCCATAGGTGGAGGGCTACACAGGCAAAATGTCTTCATGTCAATTTGACCTGAAAAAATGACCTGAAATTGACATGAAGCACTTTGCCTGTGTAGTGAGGAAGTGTCGGGACACCTTAACCACTCGGCCACCGCGGCCCCCACACATATACATTGTAATATACATTGTAGTCCTTTGTCGTACATAATTGCATCAACGTTTCATGAACAAAATGAACTATTTATTAACCAATTCTTCTTTTCGAATGAATTACTTCCCTTATGGGTTTATACGTCATACAGACAATTGGAAAATGAGTTAGTTTGTAATTATAACGTTATAATATGTTAAATGTTGCATAAAAGCGCCTGTCAATTTAGACGGTGAGTTTGATAATTTCAACAAGTGTGGGATTTATGGTGATACAATGCTACACAAGGAAGGGTGTTTTGTTGTTTGGAGTTTAGTTACCCCGAGTTGAATGTCCTCTACACTAATAACAGAAACACTTAACACATGTATCAGATTTCTGTTCCTGTTAGGGTCATTATCATATAGAACACAGACCCATTAGGTTTGTACGAAGCTTTACTGAGTAGCAATGTCATGCCCAGGAAATAAATAACACCCGGATACGTAGTTATTGTAATATCATCGTGGTCAGTGCGTTATCCCATTAAGTAACCACTTTATCCAAAAAAATAACATTCAAAAACAACATCCCATCCCCGAAAAAAATATATCAATACGCATTACCAAAAACAACCTCCCGTCCCCGAAAAAAGTATATCAATACGCATGACCAAAAACAACCACCTCTTAAAGTGCAGAGCAATATATGTCAGCATGAGAGATATAATTTAATAAATATCTTAATATTTAATAAACCAGTTTACTATGATAATTATGGTATACAAAACAATGGAATCGCCGACACACAAGTTGATAAAGGACAACATTAGATGGAGTTTCTAAACGGGAAACAAGAATTTCTGACCCGTAAAGACACAGTACGTCATGTCATTCGTTAGAAACACACTTTTTGATAAAGATAGACTTTTAATGGGAGCAGCTTTGAAGAGAAAACTTCATTCTCGATAAAGATCAATATAGTATTTGTATTACTGACATCACGACTGACACAGGACGTAATGGCACACAAGGAAACTACTAAATAACATATCACAACACCATGAACATGTCAATAATCTTCCGTGAAAACAGATCTTCATGGAATATAAATTACTTTACTGGTGAGCATTTGTGAGCAGCCGTGGAGTTACCTTGATACAAGTTCTCCGTTAGCAAAAATAAATCTACAACGGAATATATAGTTTGTTCACTGCATTAAAACGACAAATACATATTTAATTTCTTTAAAAATCTGCATTGGCGACGTCAACTCGTCTGTGACATTAAAACAAGAAGAAATAACCGAGATGACATAACCAACAAGACTGGAGACCTCTACGGCAACAGAGTAGACTTCACAATGGAGACCTCTACGGCAAGAGAGTAGACTTCACAATGGAGACCTCTACAGAAACAGAGAAGACTTCAAAATGGAGACCTCCACAGAAACAGAGTAGACTTCAAAATGGAGACCTCTACAGAAAGAGAGTAGACATCAAAATGGAGACCTCTACAGAAAGAGAGTAGACTTCAAAATGGAGACCTCCACAGAAACAGAGTAGACTTCAAAATGGAGACCTCTACAGAAAGAGAGTAGACATCAAAATGGAGACCTCTACAGAAAGAGAGTAGACTTCAAAATGGAGACCTCCACAGAAACAGAGTAGACTTCAAAATGGAGACCTCCACAGAAACAGAGTAGACATCAAAATGAAGACCTCTACAGAAAGAGAGTAGACTTCAAAATGGAGACCTCCACAGAAAGAGAGTAGACATCAAAATGGAGACCTCCACAGAAATAGAGTAGACTTCAAAATGGAGACCTTCACAGAAACAGAGTAGACTTCAAAAAACAAAACACGAAAATCCAGAATTGTAGTAATCCCCTTCAAAGGGTAAGCATGTCTATTCCTTTTTAAGGTTAGGTTATTGTGTTCCTAGTGAGAAAAATACTCCACTAAACCATTGTTAAATGGATTTCTTTACGTTTGGTAGATTTAGAAATGTAAAGAGCATTATGATATTGAAGGAAATGGCTGAAGATGAGGAATCCATACGTCTGAATGTGTAATAAGGAACCAGACAAGTACAGTTTTATATAACATCATCGTTATGAAGTCGAAATCGTAAGACTGCCGAGTATTTGTGAAATATTAGTTCAAAATAGAACACCAATACTCTTTTGAAATAATGGGTGATTGAGCATTGCTGCCGACCAAACACAAGGACAGTTCATATGACGTTTGACCGTTTCGGAGTATAACACATCTCACAGACGTGGATTCAGGTTACATTAATTAATCTGACAATGTGAATAAGTCAAATGTTTGTTATAACAAGTGAAAAGCAAACAAACAAACAATATTGACAATGAACATATATACCCATGTAATTCCTATTATTATACCACGTTGTAGGAGATGTGGCTACGAAGGAAGGGAGACTAATCGAATATTACATCGACTTGGTGAACAAAGGTTTTTATCTCGTTTAGTTTTGACAAATCACAGACCGATTGCAGACTTGTCGGACCATTTACACACTTGTCGGGCCAATCACACACTTGACTGGCCAATCACACACTTGACTGGCCAATCACACACTTGACTGGCCAATCACACACTTGACTGGCCAATCACACACTTGACTGGCCAATCACAAACTTGACTGGCCAATCACACACTTGACTGGCCAATCACACACTTGACTGGCCAATCACACACTTGACTGGCCAATCACAAACTTGACTGGCCAATCACACACTTGACTGGCCAATCACACACTTGACTGGCCAATCACACACTTGACTGGCCAATCACACACTTGACTGGCCAATCACACACTTGACTGGCCAATCACAAACTTGACTGGCCAATCACACACTTGACTGGCCAATCACACACTTGACTGGCCAATCACACACTTGTCGGGCCAATCACACACTTGACTGGCCAATCACACACTTGACTGGCCAATCACACACTTGACTGGCCAATCACAAACTTGACTGGCCAATCACAAACTTGTCTGGCCAAGTGATATCCATATAATTCAAAATCATACACAAACATAGCTATATGTCCACACCTTATCCCCACTGAGTGATAAATGTTGATACATTTATCACTTTCAATGGATATCATCAAAATATCATTACCACTTATACAGCTATCTATTCTACCGAGAATTAAGTACGTCTCCCGGACACCTTTCATACTCCCGACAGTATAAATCTATGAAACTGACCTCATTAATGCATTACCTAGGCATAATTAGAACACAGGTATGAGTGTATTATAACTGGATTGGTTGACACGACCTATGTCACTTTAAGCTACTCGCCAGTGACATTTGTACGAATGATGTCCGGTTGAGTAGCTTTCAGCAGTGATAGCGTACGTAGTAACTGACGACATTCCGGAGATGGTACAGAAATACTTCACAGACACCAGACAATATGTGTCTTTTTAATTTAATAAACTTAACACACATGGCTTATGAATTTTAGAACTTTAATGGCATTGTGACGTGGTTGACATTGTTGTCGTTATAAATGGTATGGTCATTCGGTCAGTACTTATGTTATGAAGATAAACAGGTGTATATTATATACTAATTAACAGGTGTATATTATATACTAATTATAATAACATACGGAATATCAATTTATTATATACTTATTGTTATGATATAATGATAAATTGTATTTATTTTATTTATTTTATGATATAAATGTAAGTTCTATGTAATATACTCAATTTAATAATTTATGTAAAACATTATTTGAAAAGAACTGTACTACGACATTTACTGATTATGGTGTATACTTATCTTAATATAACCAGGTTCTATATGATATCCATTACTATGTTCACGTATTATATGCAATGCAACCTCAGTACTGTACTATAAGAAACTCTTGTTTAACTTATGTCATTTTCCTCAATAATACGAGTTAGTGAAGGATTCAATAATGTAAAAATACAGACCGGGGGAAATTTAAACTGACAAAAAGTATTACTTTGTCAGAAGGAGAATACTTCCAAGAATACATGAGAAAATACTTTATCTAAGAAATCAACAATACTAATTACTTTCAGTGACATGTACAATAACTTGATTACACAACTGTAGTTAGTGACGGCGGTGTGCCGATCGATCACAGGTATATATAGTGCCGTTTCTCTGACAACAACAAGGCAATTTGAATAGGCAGCCTCGGTATGGAAACCCTGTACCTGTCAGACCGTACGACGTGGGGGTGTGTATGACGACGTGTGACGAATGTCTCACCGTACAAGTTATTACCAAAACATCACACTGCCCGACATTGTAGGTAGCTGTCAGGATATAATAAAGATCGGTTTAATTGTTAAGCTAGTCACCTAACACAGACAAGTATCCGATATATTATCATTTTTTACTTTGTTTTTGCTGTTTTATTTATTTCTATCTTTTCTTTTCTTCGTGATATTACATCTATGTATAACGTATTCTAACCATCAAAACTAGACTATAGTATGGAGTAAGCGACACATACATAGCTAAATGAAGGAGGGTCTTGACAATAATATAATTTTATAGAGAAGCAGGGTGTGTAAACAAAGCAGAAACTATAGGTACACCTGTTTGACTCTACACGAATAGTGATTTACTAATTGTGGTGGTGATATTGATATTGTTGACTCTATACGAATAGTGATTTACTGATTGTGGTGATAATGATGTTGTTGACTCCACACGAATAGTGATTTACTGATTGTGGTGGTGATATTGATGTTGTTGACTCTATACGAATAGTGATTTACTGATTGTGGTGATAATGATGTTGTTGACTCCACACGAATAGTGATTTACTGATTGTGGTGGTGATAATGATGTTGTTGACTCTATACGAATAGTGATTTACTGATTGTGGTGGTGATAATGATGTTGTTGACTCTATACGAATAGTGATTTGCTGATTGTGGTGGTGATAATGATGATGTTGACTCTACACGAATAGTGATTTACTGATTGTGGTGGTGGTAATGATGTTGTTGGCTCTACACGAATAGTGATTTACTGATTATGGTGGTGATAATGATGGTGTTGACTCTACACGAATAGTGATTTACTGATTGTGGTGATAATGATGTTGTTGACTCTATACGAATAGTGATTTACTGATTGTGGTGATAATGATGTTGTTGACTCTACACGAATAGTGATTTACTGATTGTGGTGATAATGATGGTGTTGACTCTATACGAATAGTGATTTACTGATTGTGGTGGTGATATTGATGTTGTTGACTCTACACGAATAGTTATTTACTGATTGTGGTGGTGGTAATGATGTTGTTGGCTCTACACGAATAGTGATTTACTGATTATGGTGGTGATAATGATGGTGTTGACTCTACACGAATAGTGATTTACTGATTGTGGTGATAATGTTGTTGTTGACTCTATACGAATAGTGATTTACTGATTGTGGTGGTGATAATGATGTTGTTGACTCTACACGAATAGTGATTTACTGATTGTGGTGATAATGATGGTGTTGACTCTATACGAATAGTGATTTACTGATTGTGGTGATAATGTTGTTGTTTCTACACGAATAGTGATTGACTGATTGTGGTGGTGATAATGATGGTGTTGTTGACTCTATACGAATAGTGATTTACTGATTGTGGTGGTAATGATGTTGTTGACTCTACACGAATAGTGATTTACTGATTGTGGTGGTGATAATGATGATGTTGACTCTACACGAATAGTGATTTACTGATTGTGGTGGTGATAATGATGGTGTTGACTCTACACGAATAGTGATTTACTGATTGTGGTGATGGTAATGATGTTGTTGACTCTACACGAATAGTGATTTACTGATTGTGGTGGTGATAATGATGTTGTCGACTCTACACGAATAGTGATTTACTGATTGTGGTGATAATGATGTTGTCGACTCTACACGAATAGTGATTTACTGATTGTGGTGATAATGATGTTGTCGACTCTACACGAATAGTGATTTACTGATTGTGGTGGTGATAATGATGATGTTGACTCTACACGAATAGTGATTTACTGATTGTGGTGATAATGATTTTGTTGACTCTATACGAATAGTGATTTACTGATTGTGGTGGTGATAATGATGATGTTGACTCTATACGAATAGTGATTTACTGATTGTGGTGATAATGAAGTTGTTTCTACACGAATAGTGATTTACTGATTGTGGTGGTGATAATGATGTTGTTTCTACACGAATAGTGATTTACAGATTGTGGTGATAATGATGTTGGTGACTCTACACGAATAGTGATTTACTGATTGTGGTGGTGATAATGATGTTGTTGGCTCTACACGAATAGTGATTTACTGATTGTGGTGGTGATAATGATGATGTTGACTATACAATAGTGATTTACTGATTGTGGTGATAATGATGTTTGTGTGTTGCCCATGTCAAGTTTCAGCAAATAAAGGAAAATATATCTATCATCAGAATAATGATAAATATCTTATATGTGTTACATGCTTGTCATAGATTAAGTGATCAATCTATGTTACTTGTTTTCAGGAGTCTGAGTGATCTAAACCTAACATTGTTACAGGGAGGCTAGGACAGGGGTGACCTGAACCTTACACTGTTACAGGGAGGTTAGGACAGGGGTGACCTGAACCTTACATTGTTACAGGGAGGCTAGGACTGGGGTGACCTGAACCTTACACTGTTACAGGGAGGCTAGGACTGGGGTGACCTGAACCTTACACTGTTACAGGGAGGTTAGGACAGGGGTGACCTGAACCTTACATTGTTACAGGGAGGCTAGGACAGGGTCGACCTGAACCTTACACTGTTACAGGGAGGACATGACTGGGGTGACCTGAACCTTACATTGTTACAGGGAGGCTAGGACAGGGGTGACCTGAACCTTACACTGTTACAGGGAGGACATGACTGGGGTGACCTGAACCTTACATTGTTACAGGGAGGCTAGGACTGGGGTGACATGAACCTTACACTGTTACAGGGAGGCTAGGACAGGGGTGACCTGAACCTTACACTGTTACAGGGAGGCTAGGACAGGGGTGACCTGAACCTTACACTGTTACAGGGAGGCTAGGACAGGGGTGACCTGAACCTTACACTGTTACAGGGAGGTTAGGACAGGGGTGACCTGAACCTTACATTGTTACAGGGAGGCTAGGACTGGGGTGACCTGAACCTTACATTGTTACAGGGAGGCTAGGACTGGGGTGACCTGAACCTTACACTGTTACAGGGAGGCTAGGACAGGGGTGACCTGAACCTTACACTGTTACAGGGAGGTTAGGACAGGGGTGACCTGAACCTTACACTGTTACAGGGAGGCTAGGACAGGGTCGACCTGAACCTTACACTGTTACAGGGAGGTTAGGACAGGGGTGACCTGAACCTTACACTGTTACAGGGAGGCTAGGACAGGGGTGACCTGAACATTACACTGTTACAGGGAGGTTAGGACTGGGGTGACCTGAACCTTACACTGTTATAGGGAGGCGTGAGGGTTGGAGCGAGGACAGGAAATCTAATTGGCAACGGGACGGAAACCAATACCATCCAAAGGACAGTATAAGAATAGGATATTGGTTTAAATGAAGACTGCTCTCACGTGGGCAGATACGAATATTTGTAGATATAAATGGTTCATCAGAAAGGACAAATATTTGCATTACTTACAGCCTGTATTAATTATTTGACGTGTAAGAAAAAAGAAGAAAAAGAGAAAATTAAAAAAAACATGTGATTAGCAATGTAACTATGTGGTGATTCACGCCCCTTTTTGTCTTTGCGACAATGTCAAAACTTGCATCGAAGTCAATGATTTAGTTACACAAATTATAATCTATTGAAATTAACACCATCAACATTTATAACTGTGAGAATAAATCCCTTACCTGTGACCTCTGAATCTCCGGTTACTGATGAACACCGTACGTAATATCTCCGTTAATCCAGTTACGGCAGTATCGCACGTTTGACAGCGTCCGCCATTGTTGGTATGATGACAGCTACATGGGACAAACGTCGTTTTGGACGTGATGGATGTTCCAAAGGCTGAGACCGAACTAAGACATCACCATGTCTCCTGCCTCAGGCAAGTTTACAAAATACAAAAACCGACACGCATATGTATATATAGGAACACCTTCCAAAACTTAGCGCTGCCTCAGGCCAACACATGCATTTCATCAGTGTGGAGAAACAGTTATATTATTGTCAAAGTGGGATCACTTGGCATATACTTTATGCAATTATGATAAATAAATACATTGTCATTGACAAGGTCCACATTCCTTTACATAATAAATTATTTCATGATATCATCATCATTAACCTTTCAAACAATAATTATTTACTTCGATTTGCTTTCTGATGTTCAGATATATATCTATATATTATTAAGCTGCATCAATTCCATCGGAAGAATTTCTTATTCAAGCAATACGTACAAGTAACATTATGAAAAAATCAATTCGGTACTACATAATTGTAATTCAAATGGTTAGTCGTTATAAACCAAACGGAATTTACCTACAGAAAAAAAACACTTTAATACTAGGTGTCCGGCCATGTATATCCTGTACCACACACGGTACCTACCGTGATGTCTCATGTTAAATTCATAATTCTATGCTGGTTAATAAAGCGATGAAATATACATATTACGTAATCAATGACAGACGAAATAAGGTTAACGTGATAATCAATGACAAACGAAATAAGGTTAACGTGATAATCAACGACAGACGAAATAAGGTTAACGTGGTAATCAACGACAGACGGAATAAGGTTAACGTGATAATCAATGACAGACGGAATAAGGTTAACGTGGTAATCAACGATAGACGAAATAAGGTTAACGTGGTAATCAACGACAGACGAAATAAGGTTAACGTGATAATCAATGACAGACGGAATAAGGTTAACGTGATAATCAATGACAGACGGAATAAGGTTAACGTGGTAATCAACGATAGACGAAATAAGGTTAACGTGGTAATCAACGACAGACGGAATAAGGTTAACGTGATAATCAACGACAGACGGAAATAAGGTTAACGTGATAATCAATGACAGACGAAATAAGGTTAACGTGATAATCAACGACAGACGGAATAAGGTTAACGTGATAATCAACGACAGACGAAATAAGGTTAACGTGATAATCAACGACAGACGAAATAAGGTTAACGTGGTAATCAACGATAGACGAAATAAGGTTAACGTGATAATCAACGACAGACGAAATAAGGTTAACGTGATAATCAACGACAGACGAAATAAGGTTAACGTGGTAATCAATGACAGACGGAATAAGGTTAACGTGATAATCAACGACAGACGGAATAAGGTTAACGTGATAATCAACGACAGACGAATAAGGTTAACGTGATAATCAATGACAGACGAAATAAGGTTAACGTGATAATCAACGACAGACGGAATAAGGTTAACGTGATAATCAACGACAGACGAAATAAGGTTAACGTGATAATCAACGACAGACGAAATAAGGTTAACGTGATAATTAACGACAGACGAATTTTTTAAATAAGGTTAACGTGATAATCAACGACAGACGAAATAAGGTTAACGTGATAATCAACGACAGACGAAATAAGGTTAACGTGATAATCAATGACAGACGAAATAAGGTAAACGTGGTAATCAACGACAGACGAAATAAGGTTAACGTGATAATCAATGACAGACGGAATAAGGTTAACGTGATAATGACAGACGGAATAAAGTTAACGTGATAATCAACGACAGACGAAATAAGGTTAACGTGATAATCAATGACAGACAAAATAAGGTTAACGTGGTAATCAACGACAGACGAAATAAGGTTAACGTGATAATCAACGACAGACGAAATAAGGTTAACGTGATAATCAATGACAGACGAAATAAGGTTAACGTGATAATGACAGACGGAATAAAGTTAACGTGATAATCAACGACAGACGAAATAAGGTTAACGTGATAATCAACGACAGACGAAATAAGGTTAACGTGATAATCAACGACAGACGAAATAAGGTTAACGTGATAATCAATGACAGACGGAATAAGGTTAACGTGGTAATCAACGACAGACGAAATAAGGTTAACGTGGTAATCAACGACAGACGAAATAAGGTTAACGTGATAATCAATGACAGACGAAATAAGGTTAACGTGATAATCAACGACAGACGAAATAAGGTTAACGTGATAATCAACGACAGACGGAATAAGGTTAACGTGATAATCAACGACAGACGAAATAAGGTTAACGTGATAATCAACGACAGACGGAATAAGGTTAACGTGATAATTAACGACAGACGGAATAAGGTTAACGTGATAATCAACGATAGACGGAATAGGGTTAACGTGATATAAGTAAATCACATGTCAGGTATAAAGGGAACTAAAAGACGAATGAGAAGTGATTTCTTTATTAAAAGCCTCTTGATAAGGACCTCTGATCACAAAATGTATGGGCTAACTAGACATAAATCTGACGTATATCTTTATACCATAACCAACAACGAGGCATTGAACGGTAAAGGAACTCTGACATGTAGAGAGGCGTACTCCCCATCATTGACAAGTTTGTCTCTAGTTTTATCTGTTTCATAGAACCGTCCCCTACGTTGAGGTGTAACATAGGAATCTCCATACTAGGCGGTGATAACCCTGGTTGTCTGTCATGTTTCTCTGTCACGTCCTCCAGGTAGGGGGTGATTATTTTACCCTCCCAGCCCCTCTCATTCCTCATTTATTTATGCAGGTCAAGTTGTTCATATATGACAAATAATGAAATGTAACAGTCATTGGATAGTTGTTGTGACGTCATTGAGTTGTTGCTGTGACGTCATCGTATTGTTGCTAGCATGTGCTATCTGTCATACTCTAGCCTGGGTTGACAGAGAAACCACACCTTAGAAAGTGACATAAAAATCTTGAACAGGTCAGATAAGGGACAAACCTGTGAAAATGTGAATGATTCTCTGTCGTGTGCTGGCAGCAATACGATGACGTCACGATAACAATACGATAACGTCACGTCGCCAATTCAATAATGTCATGTCGCCATTGTATTGCAGTGATGCACCATGCAGGGAAACAGAAAAATAATTATTCACATCCTTTGGAATGAGACTAATAGAATCTTTCACCCCTTTTGGGGCGAGATGGGGGATCTCAACCCGAGGAGGGAGATTGTTAAATTCCCAAACACGAAGCTTGCCAAGTGTTTGGGAACTTAACAATCTCCCCCCGAGGGTTGAGATCCCCCTATCTCACCCCAAAAGGGGGTGAATGATTATTTTTCTCTTACCCTGTTTTCCAATCGTAGTGTGAACCAAATCCAAACATATGTAAACAACAACACGTAGACGGCGGATGACTGTTGTGATAAGGCTGCAGCAGACGCTTTACACCTTATGATGTTGTTTCATAAAAAATATAATTCCAATAAGCTTGTCAAAAAGGACATCAAACACCGAGTTAACTCTGATAATTAAAACTTATTTTAATTTCTTTTGTGAATAATATTGATATTAACACTCAAACGTTCCGGGTCAGGTCATAGTGACGTCACCTTATCGAGAACAAAGAGCACGTGTAGCTTGTCTTTTCCCTAGGGTGAGATAGATAAGAAAATCTCACCCCTTTAAAACTGCGGATATCTCTGTCCAGGGTAAGAGGAAAGAATATCTCAATCGCTCGGGGTAAGATTTTTAGGCTGTACTACCAAATTTTGATATTGAAGAAAAAAAACATCGGAATGTCTGACTACATGTATTTGAACAACTGGACCGTAACCCCCCCCCCACGGGGTGGTGACATTCTTGTCCTACCCTCGGGGTGATATTCTTGTCCTACCCTCGGGGTGATATTCTTGTCCTACCCTCGGGATGATATTCTTGTCCTACCCTCGGGGTGTATTCTTGTCCTACCCTCGGGGTGATATTCTTGTCCTACCCTCGGGGCGATATTCTTGTCCTACCCTCGGCTGAGCATCGTGTTACATAACCAATAATATGGACGGAATTGTCTTTATCAAATCCTCAAGGTAAGATTCTATCAGTGAAAAGTCAGTAACCATCTCCGTACAAACAGTACACGAGATAAGTCCGTAAGGGTAATGTATTATCTACGGTAAGTGACAGATACAGTTTCTGTTGGTGTGATAATTGTTAGTGTGTGTTTATAACCAATTATTTCTCACGGACATTTTTAATACTTTGGTATAAAGACATCGAAACGTTGCTATTGGATATTTATTTATAGATCATTCATGTTAGTTTTCCGTATTTTTCAGTTTGAATACAGTACAAAATTCACATTATGTAATCCTTTTGTATGGACGATTACGTCCACGGAATAATTTCCTCGTTATGGGGAAACATTCTAGTAAACACATAGCCGTAAAACTGAAGTCACGGGGACTTTCCATAATAAGGGAACTTCCTCTTTTTTATAACTCGTTGGAGGAAAATGAAGAATACGGAAGAATATGGCAATTACATAAATATTAATATCATGTGAATAAAGTGGATATCAAATTATTTCCAGTAGATTGGATCGTGAAATTGTAGATAAGTTACTGATGTTAGGAACTTTATAATGAAATACGTAAATACATCATGTAGGTTATGTTACACGGTTTAGTTCTATTACACTAAGTAATGTTGGGTAGAGAGGACAGATTTTCTACATCAAGTATTAAGGGTTTATATTAGGGTATATTGACAAAACGTATCATTTGGTTTTTAAAAAATACATAGAATAACATATTACTATTATTATTACTGACATATACTTATTAATTGTTTGATTTAAATGTACCATAAACATGTAAACACACAAAAATTAAGTTAATATCACCATTAAGGTTTGCAAAGTAAAACAAAGCAGTGAAAAAGCAATACATTGTTTACAAACACAACGACAAAAATAGTCAAAACGGGTTAAAATATAAAACACTGATATCTACCGACTAATAGATTCACATAGAGATATTTTAACTTTTACCAAGTGACTGTCAGGTATAAGATATTTTGGGAAAGACAGTATGAATGTCTGAAACAGAAACAGAAGATGTCACGCTGAAGACAGAATATCCACAGTGAACAATGCTAGCTCTCAAAGCCGACACAGGCAGACAATTTGTGGACCGGAGAAAACCGGCAAATCCCTCTGAACAAAACTGTAACCTGCTGCTGCTGATTCTGATTAAATAACATTGTAAGCCTCCCAAGAGATTATCTTAAAGAACCATTAAACTTATGATATGTTGAAAAAACCTTTAGAATCTGTCTGAAAGTTATCTCATTAAGTTAATACCAAAATATTCCTTAGTCATAAGGACGCTTTCTAGTGGGCGTTAAATGCAGATTCATATTGCTAAAATTATCAAAGATTATTATGATATATCTATATAAACATGATAAAACAACCACGTTTATAGCCTCACTTCTTCACATCATTACCACACGCCTGTACAAAATACAATGACAACACACCATATTGGTTGAAGGTGTTGGCACATAGAAGACTTTCGTATTGAGGAAAAAGTCAATACATATCATACACCTTATATGGCAATGGCCTCTGCTATCTTATCCCAGAATACCACATTGCCTTGAGGGTCATCCGGGTACTCTATATATGACTTGGATTGAATGATGTCCATCACTTGCAGAGGAATGGCCCTTGCTGGTACAGGGCTATACATGACCAAGAACAGAACACTGGCACCTTCTCGGGAGTAAATGCTCTCCATCCGCGCCATGTTTAGTTCATACATACACCAGTACGACTCGACGAAGTTTTCACTCATGACTATGACAGTTTTACGGCTAGAGTGTATAGCGTTTGTGATGTTAGCAGCTATATCCATACCGGGAATGAAGTCACGTCCATGTACACACAATCTAAAATGACGGTTTGTCTCCAGGTTTTCAATAAAATCTCTATGGACGAATTGGGATTCCTCCTCTGCGTATGAAACGAATGCGTCATACTGGTAGTCATGGCTCTGATCATCTCTTATCCTGGCGTATCCTCTGTACCTGTTCTTTGTCAGGTAGTATAAATAGCGAAGTTTCCATCTGTATCTGAACAGAAGGCCACATACCAAGATTGCTAAGCAAAACACGATAGCAGAGAGTAAACCAGCGATCAGACCGATATAGCTGGTGCAGTCTTTCTCCAGCTGCTGAAGTACCGTATCCAGGTCTGAAAATGAGACACTGGTATGGTTATCGAAACTACATTTGTATGTGTGAAATCTTTTAAATACCTTCTTATTCAAGTTTACCCAGCGCATGAATGGAAGAGTTTGACAGGAGCACTGCAGTCGGTTATTGCTTAGGTTTATCGTCAGGTTCCCCGTCTTAGTAATGGTATCGATGTGTCGCCTGTTTTGATCAGAGAGCTCGGATAACTGGTTGTGAGACAAATCTAGATACTTCAGATTCGTCATGTGACTAATGTTCACATCCCATGACGTCATCAAGTTGAAACTCACATTCAAATACTGCATTTTGTCCAGAGTGTGGAATATTTTACCTGGCAACATATCGATTCGGTTCCTAGATATGTCCAGTTTAGTCATCAGGGTGTTGCTTTGGAATGTTTTGCCTTGTGTGTCAAGATTTATCATAAAACCTAACAAGTTTGTGCTAATTATTAACGTTTTAAGAGAAGTAAGATGTTGAAAAAAATCTACTGCCACATACGAACAGAAATTATTTGACAAATCCGCATATTCCAATTTGGTAAGATTGAATATAGGTCCTCTCCATTCAACAAACATGTTCTTTTGGGCAGAAAGATGTGTCAATTTGTTTTCAGCAAAATGTAGAGTGTAAATAACGTAACGATAAAGACAATTGGCAAACGAGATTTTTTCCAGATTTCGTGGTAGATTGACAATAAATGTCATTCCCTTTCCTGTGTTACCAAGGCGGTCTAAAGGCAGCATCCCCTCCTTGTCAATAGGTGACGTTGCGATTGCATTTTTCATAGGTCCCCTCCAATCACCGCAGCTACTGAAGCGGTTTGTGGTGTCACTCGGATCATGCGTAGTGAAGGAATTGGCTAGATCGAGTTCCCGGAGGCCACATAAGATGCCGAACTGAAGAACATATATACCCATAGTGAACAGGTTGTCCCTGATCGATATGTACCGTAAGGTAGGAGGGAAGTAATTAAAAGCATCTGATTGCAGCATGCTAAGTCTGTTACTTTCTACGTACAATTTCTCCAGTTTAGTTTTGTTAAGATGTCTAATATCGTCGACTAAAACGTAGGTTCCAACTCCGTACGTACAATGTACCTTAGAAATATCCAGAGTGCGAATGTCTGTGAACTGCAAATCAAATGTGATGTTTGATAATGCGTTGAAGGAAAGATAGACGTTGTGAGATAAATTGAGATATCTCAGTTGAGTAAGAACTCCGAGGGCACCTGTCTCTATGTGAGTTAGTTTACAATATGACACGTTCAAATACCGTATAACGCTAACTCCATCAAACATGCGTCGGGTCAGAGACTTTACCTTACAGTTACCTGTCAAACTGGAGAGGTCCAAAGTTGTTAGGTTTGACATTGTCTGATACCGGAGTGGGAAGTTAGCGCCATCTATTCCATCCAGCTGTAGGGTTGTTAAAGATTCTAGTTCACCTATAGACTGTGGATATCCATTGTCATATTTGTTGGCATTCCCTTTCAGATTCAAATACTGCAATTTTTTCAATGATTTAAATTGGCCAGGTTTGAAAATTGAGTCGTTATAACGTAGGTCGTTATAACTCAGATCCAGAGAGATTAAACGTCTTAGTTTATGTAAAGTGTCAGCTTTAAACGATCCAATTTTATTATTAGATAAGTCGAGAAACGTAACATTGTATCCAATCTCTGATGTTCCGGGAAATGTGCTGATGAGGTTATGGGAGAGACTAATCCACGTCACATCCGGTGAGAATATGGGAATGCTCGAGAGCCCTTCCCTGGAACAGTCTGCACCAAGGCCACCATCGTAACCTCCGGAAGTGACATCAGGTAAGACAAAACATCTACACTTGGGCTCAGATGTGCAATTATTGAAGGAGGAATAGCCGGATTGAATACCTGACAAAAGTCCCAGACTTGCTATTTGTAGTCCAGATAAGAGGAGTTTTACCCTGCAACACAATAAATGAAGACAGATGTTTAAATGCATCTATTTCATTAATTAAAAAAAAGATTAATGAAGCAATATTCGTTTATTTTCGTGTAAAACTCATATAGGAAAATACCACTGGAAATATTTCTACACCAGTCTTTTCATAGTCTTGGAGAACTCTTTGATTTTTCCTCAGTATACCGATTTTGAAAACAAGATGAATGAAGTATCATGCTGTGTTATGCCACGAAGTATTCCGTCTCTATATGAATTACAGTCCCAAAAAAGCGATGCATTTGTCAGAGTTAGCTGACACGTTTTGTCTGACTAATATAACATGTATTGTCAGGCCTGGTAGAAAAATGTCGTATATAGATAAACAACATAGGTCATTTCTACCTGTGTGTTTTGTGGACAAAGAAACGTCAAATATCACTTGTCAAACAGTACGAGGTCAGGTAGGCAGTCCGTGATTGCTCTGTCTTCGCCAGGATAATAGAAGGATTTAAGTGTGTGACATGTCCGTCTGTAACATCCTTGTTCTATGTCTGTTATTAGATGGCTTGAGTGATTTCACTTTAACTTCTCCTCTGTGTTCAAGCTATGCCATTATGGCCCATCTTTTCAATAACACGACTTTTCTTTTATGTCATTTTCATTAAATTGAAGCAGGGGCATATGGGTAATTTATAGATATTTTATTATTGTAAATGGTTCATGAAAAGTTCTGATTTTCCATGAGGGACATGTTCATGTAAGGATTTGGCAGTTTATTTAATTGTTCGGCCAAAATGTACGAACTCACATTTTCTATTGTTTTTTATGCAATCCTTGGAAATGGTAACGATAATTATGTGCTTGGTATACAAGATTTGTCCAAGCCTGTGGTTAATATACATGACATTTATTTAGTTAGATCATGTCATTTATAGACTTAGAGGTTTTCAAGCCTGTGGTTAATAAACATGCCATTTATCTTTTTAGAGGTTGTCCAAGTCTGTGGTAAATATACATTACATTTATCTACTTAGCGGTTGCCAAAGCCTGTGATCAATACACATGACATTTATCTACTTAGCGGTTGCCAAAGCCTGTGATCAATACACATGACATTTATCAACTTAGAGGTTGTCCAAGCCTGTGATTAATACACATGACATTTATCTACTTAGCGGTTGTCCAAAGCCTGTGATCAATACACATGACATTTATCTACTTAGAGGGTTGTCCAAGCATGTGGTCAATAAACATGACATTTACAATGTATCTACTTAGAAGTTGTCCAAGCCTGTGGTCAATATACATGACATTTATCTACTTACATAATGCCCAGGTCTGTACGTAATATACATGACATTTATGTACACCTGTGGTTAATATACCCGGGTGTATGACATTTATCTACTTACAGAATGTCCATGACTGTGACTTCTGGCGGTTATAAGACGTCAACACTGTTACTGGTAAGTTTAAATCATTACATCCGTGTGTGAATTCTATGACTATAAACCTTAAACACACAAGGAAGTATTTTTTGTTTGGTAATTATTGGAGGGAGGAAGTGTTCTCGCAAGTTTCGTGGTATTTGACTATGTACATAATATCTAAGTAGGAACAGCTTCTGCCTTTCTAATGAAAACTCCATTTACCCGTATTCCTTAAAGTCTACTCGACCATATTACATTTCCCTGCTACGATGTGTATCTACAATCAAAGTTAATGACAATTTTGAGACGTCATGAAGGTAAGACGTCACACGATAGTCTCAGAGTTGATCTACCTACTGTTTGAGAGCCGTGATAACAGAATTGAAATGTATCAAACTCGTTAAATGAACTGTCATGCGCCTCCATATTACATTGAAACTTTGAGAGGATTGGTGTCCTCATTTTGTTTATGGCGCCGGTTGCATATATTCCATTTTTCAATACTGTAGACATGGTTAATTTTGCGGGCTTTAATTAATTTCGCGATTTCAGTATTTAGCTATACGCATGGGGATTATTACCGCGATTTTTTCTTCTTTTTTAAAGCCTGTTCCATAAATGATTACATACATTACAAACTACGAATGTAATATTCATGGGAGAAATGTTCGCGATCGAATGGCGTTCACGTATTTAGGATAAATACATAGGTTATCCCTCGCGTAAATTCCCACGTTTACATTACGTAGGATATAGTACATGTATTTCAATCATATTACGCACAAAATTCAAGTTAATTATAATATTTTCATATACAGATGCGACTTACTTTTTTCATCTTCTATCCTACTTCCTTGTCTCAGTCTTTAGACGAGTCAAATGTTGAACATTTTGGGAGTGTGACGACTGGTTCCAAGTTGTAAGTATAATGTGACACCCTGCCGGATGTCTTCCAGTAAGGCAGCACTATAAAGTCGGCATCAGTTTTGCGCTATCATAAGGAGACAATCACAAACATACCCCAGTCTCCCAAAACACACACTCTATAAACATGTATCTAAACCCCAGCCTCCCAAAACACACACTCTACAAACATGTATCTAAACCCCAGTCTCCCAAAACACACACTTACATGTATCTAAACCCCAGCCTCCCAAAACACACACTTACATGTATCTAAACCCCAGCCTCCCAAAACACACACTTACATGTATCTAAACCCCAGCCTCCCAAAACACACACTTACATGTATCTAAACCCCAGCCTCCCAAAACACACACTCTACAAACATGTATCTAAACCCCAGCCTCCCAAAACACACACTTACATGTATCTAAACCCCAGCCCCCCAAAACACACACTCTACAAACATGTATCTAAACCCCAGCCTCCCAAAACACACACTCTACAAACATGTATCTAAACCCCAGCCTCCCAAAACACACATTTACATGTATCTAAACCCCAGCCTCCCAAAACACACACTCTACAAACATGTATCTAAACCCCAGCCTCCCAAAACACACACTTACATGTATCTAAACCCCAGCCTCCCAAAACACACACTCTACAAACATGTATCTAAACCCCAGCCTCCCAAAACACACATTTACATGTATCTAAACCCCAGCCTCCCAAAACACACACTCTACAAACATGTATCTAAACCCCAGCCTCCCAAAACACACACTCTACAAACATGTATCTAAACCCCAGCCTCCCAAAACACACACTCTACAAACATGTATCTAAACCCCAGCCTCCCAAAACACACACTCTACAAACATGTATCTAAACCCCAGCCTCCCAAAACACACACTCTACAAACATGTATCTAAACCCCAGCCCCCCAAAACACACACTTACATGTATCTAAACCCCAGCCTCCCAAAACACACACTTACATGTATCTAAACCCCAGCCTCCCAAAACACACACTTACATGTATCTAAACCCCAGCCTCCCAAAACACACACTTACATGTATCTAAACCCCAGCCTCCCAAAACACACACTTACATGTATCTAAACCCCAGCCCCCCAAAACACACACTTACATGTATCTAAACCCCAGCCCCCCAAAACACACACTTACATGTATCTAAACCCCAGCCTCCCAAAACACACACTTACATGTATCTAAACCCCAGCCCCCCAAAACACACACTTACATGTATCTAAACCCCAGCCTCCCAAAACACACACTTACATGTATCTAAACCCCAGCCCCCCAAAACACACACTTACATGTATCTAAACCCCAGCCCCCCAAAACACACACATGTATCTAAACCCCAGCCTCCCAAAACACACACTCTACAAACATGTATCTAAACCCCAGCCTCCCAAAACACACACTCTACAAACATGTATCTAAACCCCAGTCTCCCAAAACACACACTTACATGTATCTAAACCCCAGTCTCCCAAAACACACACTTACATGTATCTAAACCCCAGCCTCCCAAAACACACACTTACATGTATCTAAACCCCAGCCTCCCAAAACACACACTCTACAAACATGTATCTAAACCCCAGCCTCCCAAAACACACACTTACATGTATCTAAACCCCAGCCTCCCAAAACACACACTCTATAAACATGTATCTAAACCCCAGCCTCCCAAAACACACACTCTACAAACATGTATCTAAACCCCAGCCTCCCAAAACACACACTTACATGTATCTAAACCCCAGCCTCCCAAAACACACACTTACATGTATCTAAACCCCAGCCTCCCAAAACACACACTCTACAAACATGTATCTAAACCCCAGCCTCCCAAAACACACACTTACATGTATCTAAACCCCAGCCCCCCAAAACACACACTTACATGTATCTAAACCCCAGCCCCCCAAAACACACACTTACATGTATCTAAACCCCAGCCTCCCAAAACACACACTCTACAAACATGTATCTAAACCCCAGCCTCCCAAAACACACACTTACATGTATCTAAACCCCAGTCTCCCAAAACACACACTCTACAAACATGTATCTAAACCCCAGCCTCCCAAAACACACACTTACATGTATCTAAACCCCAGCCTCCCAAAACACACACTCTACAAACATGTATCTAAACCCCAGCCTCCCAAAACACACACTTACATGTATCTAAACCCCAGCCTCCCAAAACACACACTCTACAAACATGTATCTAAACCCCAGCCTCCCAAAACACACACTTACATGTATCTAAACCCCAGCCCCCCAAAACACACACTTACATGTATCTAAACCCCAGCCTCCCAAAACACACACTCTACAAACATGTATCTAAACCCCAGCCTCCCAAAACACACACTCTACAAACATGTATCTAAACCCCAGCCTCCCAAAACACACACTTACATGTATCTAAACCCCAGTCTCCCAAAACACACACTCTACAAACATGTATCTAAACCCCAGCCTCCCAAAACACACACTTACATGTATCTAAACCCCAGCCTCCCAAAACACACACTTACATGTATCTAAACCCCAGCCTCCCAAAACACACACTTACATGTATCTAAACCCCAGCCTCCCAAAACACACACTCTACAAACATGTATCTAAACCCCAGCCTCCCAAAACACACACTTACATGTATCTAAACCCCAGCCTCCCAAAACACACACTCTACAAACATGTATCTAAACCCCAGCCTCCCAAAACACACACTTACATGTATCTAAACCCCAGCCTCCCAAAACACACACTCTACAAACATGTATCTAAACCCCAGCCTCCCAAAACACACACTCTACAAACATGTATCTAAACCCCAGTCTCCCAAAACACACACTCTACAAACATGTATCTAAACCCCAGCCTCCCAAAACACACACTTACATGTATCTAAACCCCAGCCTCCCAAAACACACACTCTACAAACATGTATCTAAACCCCAGCCTCCCAAAACACACACTTACATGTATCTAAACCCCAGCCTCCCAAAACACACACAAACATGTATCTAAACCCCAGCCTCCCAAAACACACACTTACATGTATCTAAACCCCAGCCTCCCAAAACACACACTTACATGTATCTAAACCCCAGTCTCCCAAAACACACACTCTACAAACATGTATCTAAACCCCAGCCTCCCAAAACACACACTTACATGTATCTAAACCCCAGCCTCCCAAAACACACACTTACATGTATCTAAACCCCAGCCTCCCAAAACACACACTCTACAAACATGTATCTAAACCCCAGCCTCCCAAAACACACACTTACATGTATCTAAACCCCAGCCTCCCAAAACACACACAAACATGTATCTAAACCCCAGCCTCCCACAACACACACTTACATGTATCTAAACCCCAGCCTCCCAAAACACACACTTACATGTATCTAAACCCCAGTCTCCCAAAACACACACTTACATGTATCTAAACCCCAGCCTCCCAAAACACACACTTACATGTATCTAAACCCCAGCCTCCCAAAACACACACTTACATGTATCTAAACCCCAGCCCCCCAAAACACACACTTACATGTATCTAAACCCCAGCCTCCCAAAACACACACTTACATGTATCTAAACCCCAGCCTCCCAAAACACACACTCTACAAACATGTATCTAAACCCCAGCCTCCCAAAACACACACTTACATGTATCTAAACCCCAGTCTCCCAAAACACACACTTACATGTATCTAAACCCCAGCCTCCCAAAACACACACTCTACAAACATGTATCTAAACCCCAGCCCCCCAAAACACACACTTACATGTATCTAAACCCCAGCCCCCCAAAACACACACTTACATGTATCTAAACCCCAGCCTCCCAAAACACACACTTACATGTATCTAAACCCCAGCCCCCCAAAACACACACTTACATGTATCTAAACCCCAGCCTCCCAAAACACACACTTACATGTATCTAAACCCCAGCCTCCCAAAACACACACTTACATGTATCTAAACCCCAGCCTCCCAAAACACACACTTACATGTATCTAAACCCCAGCCTCCCAAAACACACACTTACATGTATCTCACACACTGGGGAACCATCCTTAAATGCCACAGCTGTTCATAAGACGTTAAACAATACAAACCAAACCAATCATTTTGTACATAAGGTTACAGACGTAAACCTTTATCAATGATTTTCGATTGCATGCCTACTGCTAATTTGATATCAATGGGATAAAATATGAAATTGTCTTGTAGAGGATTGCTTTATTTGGATATTTGCAAGATAAAAAAGAAGCGTAAAACAAAACATTTGTCACTTACGACCAGTAATGTGTGTATGATGTGTATCACATTCGTTATAACAATGACCTCTTTAATGGCCCATCGTTCTCCTCAACACTGCTTTAAACGATATGATACGAGTAACCGTGTAACCTTATTGTAATTGTCAATTAACTTTCTTCTGAGGTTGACGTTCCGGTTTCGCATATTAGCACCCGATACAACATTGTCATATCCGCCGTCGTTCGGTTCGCTCTGACCTAATTGACAGACGGTATACAAAGATACATATTAATTCTCAAAGAGGCAGGAAATTATCCTTTATTATATCTAAATGTCGATGTATCATTCGATAGCAGAAAAGTATCGTTTTTCTGAAACCAATGCGAAATGCGAACCGTTTCCATGGCAATGATTAACTGTGGGAGATGATGGCTGTAATAATCAATATATTTATAGGTGTGACCTTATTAGGTATCAGATGTGGCGCTTACTCTCAGGTGTAGCGAGCTGATTCAGAATGAGAATACTCGAAAAATGGTCCAGTTTTGGTATACGAAACATGTTTCAGAAAATTACAGTTGATATTGTTTTGGAAGTGTTGTTGATGTTGGATCTTGTCCAGAATGCTGAAGGTACGTACATAACATGTTAATCTATTTTATAACTCACTGATTACCAAGCTGTCGTGTCTGATACGTGTCAAGATCAACGACAGTTTTACGCGAACAGTTTCTGAGAGTTTTAGAAACGGATGCAAAAAGGGTAAATTGTTTAACAATACCATTGTCTTTTCTATATGCAAATTTGATGCGATAACAATGTGTTAACATCTAAATATCACCAGATGTAAGACCGCAAGATGAATATGGGAAGAAATATAATTTTGACTCCTCTGATGTTGGTAGCATTTCTTTCGCTTTGCATTCTGCTTTTTTACCGACAGAAATAAACCGTTATAGATGTGGACAACATCTTAACTCGAACTTTTTGTATTACTTAAGACATGAATGTAATTTCTCACCACCTTGATAATCATTATGAGTACATTTCATAATAGTAACGATTTCAAATCCCCAGTGTTATTTTTCGATTTCTATATATATAGTAACATCCCTGCTTCCCCTAACTGTGGTGCTGATGTATAACAGTTGATTCGATAGTCAAGAAATTGTTTCCATTATCACGATTAATATGACAGATTATCGACATGTGACGGTTAGCATTGGTTGATGAGGACCAAGGGAAGATTTATGTGGTCGACATGATAACCTCCATTACCTTGTGTGATAGACAGCCGTATTAGATACTTGTTAATATGACTATTGTCACTATTATGGTTATGACTATGTCACTAAATAAACCCGTATTACACCTAGATTTATATGACAGGTGACGGCGATGAAGCTTACTCTCCTAGAAGCCCCTGGTCTTTGTCCCGTTTTATCGATTTTGAATTAGAATTACACGTTGAAAGTCCTATTTTGCATGGCCTCTTTTATTTTCATTATATTTTATCATCCACAAGACTTGAGGTCAAAATAATGTTAAAATTATATACATAGATAGAATAATCTCATACTGATCAGCCGGTATTGTGTATTATGTATACGTTTCTGTTCCAGGTATTGGGTGTCCAAAAGGAGGACCCGATAGTAAGTATATACAATGTAAGTCATTTTCCTCTCGGTCCTACCGACCTCTGACTGCCTGTGTCACCCTACCGGATCTCAGCCTTTTCTGCGTCGCCTCCCTATTGAAGGTTTCTACGTGTCATCAGCGGCTTTAGTCATTTTAACTTTGATTTCATTATTTTTCTACCCTTTTTATACCTGCTAATTAGCTATGTTCATTTCTCTTATTACACACTCTACTTCCATTCTTCTAAGTGCGACATTCTGTTTGTTTTTAAAGCACTTATAATGATGTATTAGTCGATTGTCATAACTGAATACGTCTTAACCGATATAATAATTTACTGTAATTTTGTTAAATTCATCAATTTAGAAATAGTATTTAGTATGGGAATTATTCCTTAGTTTGAATAATAGTTTGGATAGGAAAGGAGATACACTGTATGTTGAATGAACAAAAAAAAAAAAAAAAAAAAACTGAATTATATTATTCAATAATCCACTAGTAACTTTTTTTTTTTACAATTATTTACAATTAATGAAATCCATATTTAGTCTGATTATCGCGCATGCGTAATATTATGCTGCTTTAACTATAAGAGCAACGTTTGATATCAAACCAATGGTTTGACATGAGACATGTATTTGTTTTGTATTTACAGCTATGGAGATCTGCAGGACGAGAAGTATTACCGCCTCCAGTATAATGTTGGACTTCTACCCAGCCAAGACCATCCCCGTGGACAAGTGTGACTGTACGATACTAATATACCAGGGTAACAAGTTGTCATTCAACCCCGTCTCCGCCCCGGACTACCTGGCGTGTGGTTCTGAGATACATATACAGCGCTACCTACCCCGGGGAGAGACTCGGATCATATCCTGTCGGGGCGCGACCAGCTTTCCAGGACTTGACGCTGGTAACACCCTGACCATCTCACTCAAACGTGTACACGAGCCGTACGACACCTCATACTGTTACCGCCTGGATATAGGTATGTCAAACACCTATTGTTACCGCCTTGATATAGGTATGTCAAACACCTATTGTTACCGCCTGGATATAGGTAAGTCAAACACCTGTTGTTACCGCCTTGATATAGGTATGTCAAACACCTATTGTTACCGCCTTGATATAGGTATGTCAAACACCTATTGTTACCGCCTTGATATAGGTATGTCAAACACCTATTGTTACCGCCTGGATATAGGTATGTCCGACACCTATTGTTATCGCCTGGTATAGGTATGTCAAACACCTATTGTTACCACCTTGATATAGGTATGTCAAACACCTATTGTTACCGCCTGGATATAGGTATGTCCGACACCTATTGTTATCGCCTGGTATAGGTATGTCAAACACCTATTGTTACCGCCTGGATATAGGTATGTCAAACACCTATTGTTACTGCCTGGATATAGGTATGTCAAACACCTATTGTTACTGCCTGGATATAGGTATGTCAAACACCTATTGTTACCGTCTAGATATAGGTTTGTCACACACCTATTGTTACCGCCTGGATATAGGTATGTCCAACACTCATTGTTACCGTCTAGATATAGGAACACCTATTGTTACCGTCTAGATATAGGATTGTCAAACACCTATTTTACCGCCTTGATATAGGTATGTCAAATAAGGCTATTGTTACCGCCTGGATATAGGTATGTCCAACACCTATTGTGAACCGTCGCGATAGGTTAGGTTATTTAATTAACACAGCCAGGGTCATTTAAGGATGTGCCGGTTTTTAGGTGGAGGAAAGCCGGAGTACCCGGAGAAAAACCACCGACCTACGGTCAGTACAAAGCAACTGCCCCGAACTCTCAACCCAGAGGTGGAGGGCTGTCTGGACACCTTGACCACTCGGCCACCGCGGCCCCTACCGTCGCGATATACCGTATATCGGGTTATTTTTACGATGGTCATTTTTCGAAAATCGTGAAAAATTACCGTTTGCATTTTTTAGGATTTTTTTTATTGATTTATTTGCGATTCTAATTATGATAGAGTCGCTAAATTCGCAGAAAGATTCATGTATGCGCAAAATGCCCGATATATGGTTGTTCAGTCTTAATCGAACATCTTCGCTAGCCAAGGCTTCTGATTACGTTACACTCCACGAACGTAACGTAATCAGAAGCCTTGGCTAGCGAAGATGGCAATCGAATTAACAATCATTTGTCCATGGCTTCATTACAACGTTCAGACGGTGGCTACTTAGTAACGAAAACCTAAACATATGATTTTAATCAGATTGGCTAGTCTGATTAATCTTTTAAGGGAACAAGTTTAGAAAATAAATAGAAATAGAAATGTGTTAATATATTGCATGTCTTTTTCCACAATATTAACGTACAATGACCCAATCATATTTTCCTTCAAGATATGCATCAGACATGCGTTTCTTTATCTGAACCACTTAAACAATTGAAGAAAAAATACTCCAATACACAATCATTTGAGTGAGACAATGTCTCGTTGATTATTACAGCAGGGAAAGCCGCATCCATGTCTTTAATCTGTGAAGATGCCAAAACTACCAGTACCGCTGGCATAACCACCAATCCAGTTACCATCACTACGGACGCCAATGTCAGTGCTGGGAACCATTCGTCTCAGGTAGAGATTCTCGCCACGATGTCATTGCCGTCATTAACAGGTATGAATATTCTAGCGGTCACTTACAGGTATGAATTATTCTAGCGGTCACTTACAGGTATGGATTGTTCTAGCGGTCACTTACAGGTATGAATTATTCTAGCGGTCACTTACAGGTATGAATTGTTCTAGCGGTCACTTACAGGTATGACTTGTTCAAGCGGTCACTTACAGGTATGAATTATTCTAGCGGTCACTTACAGGTATGAATTATTCTAGCGGTCACAAACAGGTATGAATTATTCTAGCGGTCACTTACAGGTATAAATTATTCTAGCGGTCACTTACAGGTATAAATTATTCTAGCGGTCACTACGGGTATGAATTATTCTAGCGGTCACTTACAGGTATGAATTATTCTAGCGGTCACTAACAGATATGAATTATTCTAGCGGTCACTTACAGGTATGAATTATTCTAGCGGTCACTTACAGGTATGAATTATTCTAGCGGTCACTTACAGGTATAAATTGTTCAAGCGGTCACTTACAGGTATGAATTGTTCTAGCGGTCACTACGGGTATGAATTACTCTAGCGGTCACTTACAGGTATGAATTATTCTAGCGGTCACTTACAGGTATAAATTGTTCCAGCGGACACTTACAGATATGAATTGTCCAGTGGTCACTTACAGATATGAATTGTTCCAGCGGTGACTTGCAGGTATGAATTATTCTAGCGGTCACTTACAGATATGAATTGTTCCAGCGGTCACTGACAGATATGAATTGTTCTAGTGGTCACTTACAGGTATGAATTATTCTAGCGGTCACTTACAGGTATGAATTGTTCAAGTGGTCACTTACAGGTATGAATTGTCCAGCGGTCACTTACAGGTATGAATTATTCTAGTGGTCACTGACATATACTAGTGATGGCATACATTTAATTTCATTAAAAGAAAAGTACACCATAGGAAAATAAAATCCCCACGCGTATCCTGTAGTTTGGAGGTAGACCACCCGTCCTGGTCATGTAAGTAATAATCCGTGTCAGTGGTCGTTGAGAGTGCATGTTTCTTGATTTCAAATTAAAAGTCGGGAGAATGAACTTACTCTGTGGTGAAATAAGATACATCTTCATATAGTATCTGCTGAATACACCAGTAGATCAGCTACAGTATACTTGGAACACCAGTAGATCAGCTACAGTATACTTGGAACACTAGTAGATCAGCTACAGTATACTTGGAACAGACTGATTTTGGCGTACACAAATTTTAGCTCCTAACCTAATCTAAACGGATTAGCAGCAGTTGTCACAAAAACATAAGAAAATTCAATTAGCGCAATTATGAATTAGCGGAGGCTTCCAACGCTTAAATCGCTAAAATAAGACTATCGCTGAAATATGTACGTTTACGGTATCCATCTTGGCCTCTCGTTTATTTCATAACAACTCGTTCGTATTGTCATTTATCATTCCCCGGAACTAAAGCTGTCAGAATGAATAATGGAAGGATTGCGAAACAGCTTTATCTATATTACAAGGTTAGGAAACGCAGATTTAGTCAAAACAAATTTTGGTATTCGGAATATATAACATTACAGTGTATATGTTTATGAAATGGTTCTCGAGTAGGCTCTAGAACTCCAGATTAAAATATATATATATATATATAAATATATAATAAAACGTTGTTCTTTTGTATTTCAGGCCCTGGAACTGTTGTCATGACAACCGTACTGTCAATTACGATAATCTATTCCACAATCATCACACTGTTGTATATTATGTTACGGAGGTGGGTGTTAACTTTGTCTCCATGTTGTTATATAACACATTTCACAGCTAGATTTCTGCCCTCACAATGCTGTACCACATTCCCAAGGCTAGAAGGTTCAGTCATCATGGTGTTTATACGATTAACAATATAATATCGAAGTGAAATGGTGTAAATAAATCGCTGTTAAAAATGAAAATCGACAAATCCAGGATAAAACCTTAAGCTACTATAGATTTACAAGTATAATGACAATAAGACAGGTTATTGTAAGGTAACCATACTTGACCTTATTAACACCTGTAAATTAACAAAATTCGGGAAAATGTCGAGTTCTCTAAATGAGAATCAGGGAAGTGATAACATAACTAAAAACATAATTGAGTACTCACAGAATTTCGAGTAATGTTAGTTGGTGAAGGCTACAATCAAATGAATCCCTTGGGTCGGCGTGTCTGTTGCTCGTTAATATACATGGCAGTTGTTTTCACTGCCATAGTTTTCATTTTGAAGAGGAAACACCACTTTGACTGTTATTGGCTTAGAGGACGCTTACACGTTCGGAACATAAAGTCCTATTCTTCTTTGAATTTTAATTACTTTTTTTGATGACATTACTCATTGTTATAAGGTGAAGAACTCTTGTGTTTATTAACTGATCATTATATCAAATTGGTACAGTCAGCGTTTTCTCTATCTTCACAATAAAATTAATATTATTAACATTATTTTAAAGAAAAAGACAACAACAAGACAAACCCTACAACGAAATTTACGAGGAGATTCCATCAAGGACACCTATTCAAAATAGGGACAGTCGTTCGATGCGCATATCCAGTGTTTCCGACGAGAGAGCTTTACCCGCCATTCCTCCATTGACTGTCCACCGTCAGTTTAGCGAGTACAACGCCACGTGCACCACACCGCCACCTAGCGCCAATAGTGTCAGCAAACAGACGCATTGGAACTGGACGTACCAGGACAAGATGTCTAATAAGGAACAGGATTACATCAACCAACCATTTTAGATATTACATAATTGATTTGATTAACCGGTCCTATCTAATTATCTCTTACAACAAAATAGGTACAAACGTATCAGGCCTAGGCTTCATTACAGTAATCTCCACTAAAATTAGAGAGAAAAATCTAGTAGATAGGAAGGGACTTCGATTAAATTATGTTATAAATTCCCATAAAAATTTAAAGTTAGGTGACATTGATAAGACAGGGACCTGGTTTATAGACAATTTAAAGTTAAGTGATATTTATGAGACTGGTGACTGGTGTATAGACAATTTAAAATTCTCGGATATTGATGAGACTGGGACCTGGTTTATAGAATATTTAACATCTAGTGATATTGATGAGACTGGGGACTGGTGTATAGACAATTTAAAGTTTAGGGATATTGATGAGACTTGGGTCTCGTGTATAGACAATTTAAAGGAATTGATGAGACTGGGGACTGGTGTATAGAATATTTAAAGTCTAGGGATATTGATGAGACTAGTGACTGGTGTAACCAGAGGCCTAGATAAAACACATTTTATTTAAACAAATGAGAATGATATTATAATCATAGGGTTGACCTAGATAAATCTAACTTCGGAGTGTCAAAACATCTTGATCATCAATTTTTTTTTATATATTCAGAAAAGGAATGTTCCTGTTTGAGCTACAATCGTTCGGGGGAAAAGATGAAAAAAAGCTAATTCGTAGAATTTATCCCCCCCCCCCCCTTTCGTGAGGGGGTAATCATTAGCTAATCAAGGGGCCATAACTCAGCCAAATAACGTCCGCGAAAAGTGGCGATCGAACTTTGACGAGCCATTTAATGTTGTTACCAAGTTTCAAGAAAATCCGATAATATTTTTTGCTGTTATTTCACGGAAACGTCAAAAAATGACATTTTTTGTTAATCAAGGGGCCATCACCCTGGCAAATAACGTCCGCGAAAATATGCGATCGAAGCGATCGAACTTTGCCGAGCCATTAAAATGTATCCCATACTAAGTATAGATTAATAGCAAATTATGTATGGAAAGAAATGTATTTTTTTTTTACGTTTTTTGTAAGATTACACATCCCATTAATGGAACCAGTACACTACATTAAAAAAAAATACAAAAAAAACAAAAAAATTTTTTTTAGAAGACATCACTATTATGTGTTAAGTTAACTACAAAGTATAGCGCGTGATGCATGTAAAATTACATAGGGATATTACACGACGCCAGACACCACATACGGAAAGTTGACGTCATCGCCAAGATATGGAATAATGAGTGTGCATACGGGTACATACTACTTTTGAGCTATTGTTATTGTGATGAAATATATATTTATACGCAAACATGAGCTAGTATCAATGTAATAAATGTGATATAAAAACAACTGTGATTTGTTATTGTTTATGTTTTCAGTACTAATTATATTTCACCACTGTTAGAATGGTACACTTAATGTCCTTGTATTATTGGAATACAAATTCTACCCTTGGTACACTTAATGTCCTTGTATTATTGGAATACAAATTCTACTGTTGGTACATTTAATACCCTGGTACTATTGGAATACAAATTCTACCTTGGTACACTTAATGTCCTTGTATTATTGGAATACAAATTCTACTGTTGGTACATTTAATACCCTGGTACTATTGGAATACAAATTCTACCTTGGTACACTTAATGCCCTGGTACTATTGGAATACAAATTCTACCTTGGTACACTTAATGCCCTGGTACTATTGGAATACAAATTCCACCTTTTGCCCTTGTACTATTGGAATATAAATTCTACTATTGGTACATTTAATGCTCTTGTACTATCGGAATACAAATTCTACTATACAGTGTTCACATATTGGAGCCGAGTGTCCTACATATTTAGGACATTTAGTTTTATTATGTCAGTATCCATAGTAAAAATCTGTGAATTAGCTGTTAGTTGAATCACCCGTGTCGATTAATACATTGTAAAATCTATATTTCGTGACTGATAATCTAGACCTAGTTTAGAACCACTTTTTCTGTTTCGAATGACCTCAAATATTCCGGTTTTAGTACGGTACTTAGGAAGACTTATCCGTCAATACACTTTCTAGTGCAAGATAATCAGTACCATCTAACATGAGCTCAATGTTATATTTATCGTCTTAAATGAGTGAAGGTAATCTATTAAGTCTTAAATGACTGCTATGTAATCTCTACTGTCTTAAATGAATGCAAATATGTACCGTCTTAACCATAGCGCAAGGTAACCTGTATCGTCTTCAATGAGGGCAAAGTAGTGTGTACTGTTTAAAATTTGCACTAAACAATCTGCTTCATCTGAAAATAAGCACAAAACAATCTCATTTGTATGGTCTGAAATAATGGACAAATCCTAATCTACTTGGTAATTGTGTGATGTGGATACCATAGCTTACCCAGGGGGACAGGAGGATGCCATAGCTTACCCAGGGGGACAGGAGGGGGACAGGAGGGGGACAGGAGGATGCCATAGCTTACCCAGGGGGACAGGAGGGGGGACAGGAGGGGGACAGGAGGGGGGACAGGAGGGGGACAGGAGGGGGGACAGGAGGGGGGACAGGAGGGGGACAGGAGGATGCCATAGCTTACCCAGGGGGACAGGAGGGGGACAGGAGGGGGACAGGAGGATGCCATAGCTTACCCAGGGGGACAGGAGGGGGACAGGAGGATGCCATAGCTTACCCAGGGGGACAGGAGGGGGACAGGAGGGGGACAGGAGGATGACGTTTTCTTATTAACTTCTTATAAAAGGAGAAGGAATGTTATTTACAGTACTTTTTTAATGAAGGGATTGGAAAGCTTTAGTAGCTCCTGAACAGTAAAACTATTTTATGACTAATATTCCACGGGACAACAGGAAATAGTTAATTTAATCTGAAATTTGTTATAGGACTATAAAATAATTGAAGGAGTTTGATTTACTTTGATATAAGTTATCATTACAAGAATACAAATGTAGATTATTAATGTGATCACATCTCTGTACAGATGAAGGTACCAGTAAGTGTTCTCAAAGTTTTATCCGACATCCTTGTGTTTGGTGTGGACCCAATGACAATGGAAAATAACAATATGTTGATCAAGCATAATTTTTTTTTATTCTTTTGCACTAACGTCACCATTCACTTGATAAGTCTTTAATCAGAACAATGGAACTTGCAGCAGAAGTGTAAGATAAAATTCTTACATCGTTATTTCAGTAACAACTAAATATCCTTATCTTATAATGTAGACAGACTAATCTTGAATAAGTTATGGTAACATGCTGTTATTTCCGTCTTGAAGGCGTCTTTGTCTTCTCCAGTGCCCGCTTATTTCTCATAGCTCTTTTGTATTTAGCATGGTATGCCTACAAGATAAAAAATTCTGGTACTGTAACTTGATACATTATACATTATTGTAAGTCTTTATTATCAAAACTGATACCAAAATATTACATGTAACCTCAGGATATACCCAAACAAAGGAAAAACATGAAATGCCAAATGGGGAAAATATCATGTGAGATTGGCATACAGAGTAATAAAGAGTTCTACAGAGGATACAAACATTGATCAGGCAAGAGAGAGAACATAGTCATACCGGCACTCAGCCGGACAACAGAATCAGCATTCAGTTCAGAGTAAATATAAGTGAGAAAATGCTTATTTGAGAGAACACAGTTTCACAAATTATCCCGAGTTGTAAACTGAAATAAATAAACGAAAGAAATCTGACAAATTCTGTATTCACTTATTCAACAGTGCTATACAAAAGAACTAAGTAGATATGTAGGTAAAGAGTGAGAATAAGTATATACGAGATGAAGATGTACTGACCTTGATAAGATCAGGTCTTCGTTCCTGCCAACGCTCACGGATTTTCTCTAAGTCTTCTTGTCTGCAAAAGCTTGCTATCCCCTCTGGTAAACAAAACATGTCAAGAAATTAAAAACTGCCTTGTATCAGTTACATTTCTTACAAATAACTGAAAACTTGAAAAAACTCCTATTCAAAAGTCTCCACTATCCACCATTATTAGTTTATTAGGTCGATTACACAAAGGTCAACAGCTATACGAGGCCTCACAAGTTACAAGTACCAACCTATGCCCCAACTCCCTGTCCTTCTCTCCTCTGTCCCTAGCTACCCACTGTCCTCTTCTATCATGCCCTCATTTCTCTATACCAACCCACTGTCCTCTTCTATCATGCCCTCATTTCTCTATACCAACCCATTGTCCTCTTCTATCATGCCCTCATTTCTCTATACCAACCCACTGCCCTCTTCTATCATGCCCTCATTTCTCTATGCCAACCCACAGCCCTTTTCTATCATGCCTTCATTTCTCTATTAAGGGGCCGTGGTGGCCGAGTGGTTAAGGTGTCCTGACACTTTAACACTAGCCCTCCACCTCTGGGTTGCTAGTTCGAAACCTACGTGGGGCAGTTGCCAGGTACTGACCGTAGGCTGGTGGTTTTTCCTCCACCTCATTTCTCTATACCAACCCACTGCCCTTTTCTATCATGCCCTCATTTCTCTATACCAACCCACTGCCCTTTTCTATCATGCCCTCATTCACTGTCCCCAACCACTGTCCTCTTCTATCATGCCCTCATTCACTGTCCCCAACCACTATCTTCTTCTACAATGCCCTCATCCCCTGTCCCTACCAAGTGTCCTCTTCTATCATGCCCTCATCCCTCTGTCCCTATCCACTGCCCTCTTCTCTCATGCCCTCATCTCCCTGCACTTTCACCCAGTCAATGGTCCCCAAACACTCTACTCGGTCTCCTGCCTTGTATACATCTGGAATGGCCCTCAGCAATTTGGAAAAGCTACAGATATTTTATTATTGTATGACTTGCCATGTTTTCTTATCGATAGCATAAACCTCACAATGGTATAGATATAATCATTGGAAAATATATTTTCTTTAATCATATGATATGATTTTACTAAACATTATTATTTTCACTGATGGACTTTTTCGGCATAGCCGTATAATTTTCTTTTGGCCCCGGATATGATGCGAAAGGTGGCGTTACTGGTCAAGATGAAGTATGTGATTGGTCAATGTAGCGGTAGATGCAAAATGCAGTTAAAAACGAAACAAAGTTAAGATTGAATGCAAGCTGCATAAGTGGATGTATCTATTCAAATGACACATTAATAAATCATATTCCTGATTCAAATGCAGTCTTATTATCACCAAAAATGATTCAAACTGATATACATTGTAATTTTGTTATCCGTGCTGAAACTGCACATTAATTTGTTCGTTAATGTATTTCACCTGATTATAACCACCACCAACTATGCCGTTTATCTTTTTTAAAGATATTTCTTGTTCTGAATGATACTGAGTACCAACCTTTAATCCTCTCATCATCTTCTGTGAAGAAAAATGAATCTTTGCTCTTTGCAGCAAAAACAGGTTTTTCCTCTTCTTTCCTGCAATTATGAAAAAAAGAAACCCATTACAAACAGATACACATACACATGAAAAAGTACATCAAACAGATACCAGCTGGTGTCATGAACATCATATTTTATGTTGAATGTCGCATACCTGGTATATTTTTCCGAGATAATCAAGAAATAAAATTCCAAAATTGAATTAAACAGTACAAGATAAGTGACCACTCTAAATAGACTTTTGCTATTCTTACTTTGAATCCTGCCCTCCTTCAGCATCTCTTTCCTCGTCACTATCATTGCCAAGGTCATCGTCATCACTACTGTTTCGTAAATTGAAACCCTGCCACTTGGGAGTGGGGACGGTAGTTTCCTCTGAAAAGTAAAATGTTTACAAAGAAGACTTAGAAGACTTGGACAAAACAAAATTTCTTTATTATATTCAGCGAGACACATTTTACAGACCTTTCAAAACATTGATCCAACAAGGCAAGTAAAGTAAAACATGATCCAACAAGGTAAGTAAAGTAAAACATGATCCAACAAGGTAAGTAAAGTAAAACATGATCCAACAAGGTAAGTAAAGTAAAACATGATCCAACAAGGTAAGTAAAGTAAAACATGATCCAACAAGGTAAGTAAAGTAAAACATGATCCAACAAGGTAAGTAAAGTAAAACATGATCCAACAAGGTAAGTAAAGTAAAACATGATCCAACAAGGTAAGTAAAGTAAAACATGATCCAACAAGGTAAGTAAAGTAAAACATGATCCAACAAGGTAAGTAAAGTAAAACATGATCCAACAAGGTAAGTAAAGTAGCCTTAACTATCAAACTAACGGGGATGGAATGAAAAAATATCACTTTAATTGTATGTAAAATTGTATTTCTAGGGGAGCAGGCCAATGATTTACACTGTTGCAGCCTGTATATGCTTCCAGCATCCAGTGAGGCCGAATTTGTTCCCATCTGAAAACAAATCAGGATTGTGAGACGGTCAAACCGCGAAGAAACCTTTGCGATTTGACACAATCTCATATACAGTGAAACCTGACATTACCGACACTGTATGGGTCTGAGCTATTGGGTTGGATATGACAGTGAGTGTGTCGGTTAAGACGGTGTCGGCAATGACCGTGGAGTAATTGTTGCCATTCTGGTGTATATGGTCGGATGTAACAGGATGTCGGTAAAGTCAATGGTTGGTAAAGTCAGGTTTCATTGTATTTCACAACCTCAGTGTGAAATTGCCTGAGAAAGGAAGATTTAAAGATGAAAGCCCTTATGCTCTACTAAGTGTTTCTAAAGTTGTAATATATATATATGTAACCCTGGTAAAATACTAGCCGCAATATACCGCTCGGCTAGAGAGATCTTCTCTTTAGCTCGATCGGTAGAGCGTAAGACTAGTAAGCCAGAGGTCCCGGGTTCGATCCCTAGCGGAGGCAGTGATTTAAATTTAATTTATCATGCGCTCTGTTACATTGGCACCCATGTAGGGACTCGGGAATGATACTCATCGCTGCTTGCGAAAGCATCGCTGTTACCCCTGGAAACTCGAGGACGAGTTCTTTCCTGGAGGGGGAGTATGTAACCCTGGTAAAATACTAGCCGCAATATACCGCTTGGCTAGAGAGATCTTCTCTTTAGCTCGATCGGTAGAGCGTAAGACTAGTAAGCCAGAGGTCCCGGGTTCGATCCCTAGCGGAGGCAGTGATTTAAATTTAATTTATCAGACGCTCTGTTACATATATATATATACATGTATATAAACTCTCCTACCAATAGTACATGTAGTTGCATACTGTATAAAATCATAGATAACGGGAAAACAAGATCATTGAGTCTGTAGACTACCTAAAATAACAAGATCATCGAGTCTGTAGACCACCTGAAATAACTTACCTTGCATTTCTTCCACTTCTTCATTGTCCTCCGATTTCCTGCCAAATGCAGCCAACAGTGAGAAAGCACCTGGTCCAGTATTACTGTCATTGTCATCAGGTTTCTTGAAGGCGTCTTCTAAGGCGGAGGTGACTTCATAAAACTTCTCACTGCTGACCACAGGCAAGGCCTCAGCTTTCTCCATTTCCTCGTCATCAGCTTTCTGTTTCTTTGACTTTTTCTTTTTCCTATTTCAGAAGTAATGAATGTATTGTCAAAGACATAATACACATTGCATAGCAAAACATTTTGCACACCAATATTATCAATGTAATGCAGATATCAATGTTGGATACCCATGATTGATTGCACAAAGCTACACTACACTTAAGTGTAGTATAGCGTAGTGCAGTCAACAGTCGGCATCCTTCAATGACAGATATTAGGATTACGAAAAACAGCTGTTCAATACTGGTACTAATTTAGAACTACATGGTTAGATTTTCACAGTGACAGCACAGTTAAAGTAAGTGTCATACATTCTTGTACCAATTAAAAAAGCATGAAAATATAACTCCTATTGTGATAATTCACAATAGGATTATATGAATATATAGACTTAGTCTATGATATGCCGTGAACGGCAAGGTGAGTCTACGGTCAAACTGACACAGAGTGAAACACGTCCGTATGGTAACAGCTTGGCTTTGTAGACTGGCGAGTGCCGCGACGCACCGCTGCACATCGCTTTTGGGGCAAGTTGACATGAGCCAACTGTGTCCTGCCAACTCGTTACATACATTCACAACACTACCATAAGAAAACAAATCTACGTATAATGATGATCAAGTCGAAATGTCAATGAGGCTAGTATTATAATTATACTCTTTACAGTCCACCAACACGGAAATGGTCATTAGGGCCAATAACTGGTATCAAGTGGAAATAGCCATAAAACGAAAACAACATCAAACAAACAATATAATATTTAGAATCTCTTGGACAGGAACACTCAGGTATATAGTCCAAAATTACACGTGTGTTTAATCATATCTTAAGGTACAGACCCAATGCTTTCAGATAGTTCAAAATTTTGCTTATGTTAACAGTTTTTAATCAATTTAAATTGAAATAGACAAAACAGGATTGAAACATTGAAGAAAACAGGATTGAAACATTGAGGAAAACAGGATTCAAACATTGCAGAAAACAAAGAAGTATAACTCTTGTTGAATAGACATGCTGCTCAAGGAATCCCACAAAATTCAACAAACAAGTTAAGAAAGGAGATTCACTGATCATTGTATATGAAAAATGGCTGTTTGACAACTCCAAAGAGATAAATTCTAACCAAAGTTTAGATGTTCAAATCCAAAACACTTATTTTAGGACATAATTTTTTCGAGATTTTTTTTTATTAAGTTAATGCTGTAACCATATAATCATGGCTAGGTCAAACTGGACACCAAACATTCCAATGATGATATTCTAATACAGAATACTTACCTGTCTTTCTTCTGGTCTGGAGTAGGCTGGATTTCAAAGTTCTTGTGGTCTTCTCTACTAGGGTCGTACTGCAGGGCTGATATGTCCCTGAAACATCACAGACTAGAAATCAAACTTCAGGTTCTTCTTCAAATGCATGCTACTATATTAGTAGTTCCGTCCTCACTTCAGTCCTCACATTATTATTATACCTTTAAGGATGGTTGGTTTTGGTATTTTACTATTTTTAAACATCCTATCAACAGTTATGGTCATTTAAGGACAGCTCTTCAAAGGAACCCTTACTTGTTGTGATATCTGTATAAGTAAAAGGAACCCTTGTTGTGATAAGCCTCTGTATAAGTAAAAGGAACCCTTACTTGTTGTGATAAGACACTGTATAAGTAAAGTGTTTTAACATGTAAATAAAACTACAGAATCTAAAGATTGTTGCTCCGTCCTTTTATTTCTTGAGTTTACCTGCCTATATGGAGCTCTATGTACCTTATTCTACTGATCTACAACAACCAGGACACTGACTTCCCTGACCTTTATTTGAGAACTTGTTTTAAAGTAAAGCCCCTGTCACACTTGACCGGATTGGTGTACCGGACATCAACGGATAGAAATTTTTGTTATCCGGTGGTATACGGCGGCAAAGTTGTCAGTCCGGTAGAAAAATCCAAACTGACGACGTACTTCCACCGAATATGGAATGGATAAAACGTACCAATAACGAACATGTAACGTACGGCTACCGTACTACCAACCGGGTGTCTCCGAATGAGTAACGAACAACAAATGAACATGAACCGGTGAATCAGGACGTGTACAGGATGCATTCCGGACAAACCGAACACCTAACGGACATAAACGCGCACATGCAGAAAAAAACAAGATATATGCATTTCTCCGGCGATCAGTTGTCAAAAAGTTACAGTGCTGACTGCCTCGCCAAAATGCCTCGCGGTAGAAAAATAAAAAAAAAACGTTCCTGCAAAAGCGCAAGACACAGAAGAAGTGTCTGTCGATGCTGTTGATGCTGTTGCACAGGAAACCGAAACTGAAACTGAAACAGAGCATGATAAAGGTGGTGATGATATTCCAGTTGAAGCTTCCAAGAACCTTTTTATATGCCTGCAATAATTAATCAGTTTCTGTTGGTAGTCAGTTCCTCCCCCTGTAGGTATCCTGTAGGTATTCTGTATTCATCCGTTCTGTGCGTGTTATCCGTTTTCAATCCGTTTGTCTATTCGTCGTGTCCGGTGTTAATCCTGCAAGCATCCTGTGTTTGTCCGTTATGTGTCCGTTATGTGTTCGTTATGTGTCCGCTGAAGGTCCGGTGGCCCGATACGGTAAAGAGTGACAGGGGCTTAAAGTTTGTTGATGAATGCAGACTGATAATTCCCCTACTATTTTTTAATTGAAATGTATCTTCTCTTACTGTTAACATAAACAACAAATACAACAATGATGCTCAGTAACTAACTTACTTAAATAGTTTCTTCATCTTGTCTTTTTTGTCAGTTACCATGGTGACTGGGACACCCACCACTTCCTGTAATACCTTCAGATTTCTGATTTTCTCGTCTTCCACATCCTCTACATCACCTTCTGACAACAAAATCACAAATATACAACTAAACATTTACTACACATATATCAGACAAAATATTTTAAGCCTGGCTGACTTTCCAGGATGATAGTAATTATATGTGATCAATGGTGCTTACAACTGAAGCATATCGAAGTGAATAACACCAAATTCTAGTAAAACATTACAAAATACAGTGTATGCTGTTAAGTAATATTCTCTACTGTATATATACTTGTTACTTTTGACTTGATTCTATGACACTACCTCCATCATCCTTCTCTTCATCACTCTCTGCAAATCTCTGGTCAAGTTTGAACCGGCTGTCACTAGAAAATTTCATTTGCAGCTTCATCAACTACAAAACATTAGAGACAGATCATTTAATTTCATTATCAATGAAACAGGTAATCAGTTGGAGAACATCATTGTATCATATAGTTCAAACTATCAGTGTAGAGGTATGTGTCAGGCCAAGATCAGTTTGGAGCGATCAATAGTGTGTGAATGAGTTTTGGATGTGGTCACTGTGTGAATGAGTTTTGGATGAGGTCAGTGTGTGAATGAGTTTTGGATGAGGTCAGTGTGTGAATGAGTTTTGAATGAGGTCAGTGTATGAGTGAGTTTTGGATGAGGTCAGTGTGTGAATGAGTTCTGGATGAGGTCAGTGTGTGAATGAGTTTTGGATGAGGTCAGTGTGTGAATGAGTTTTGAATGAGGTCAGTGTATGAGTGAGTTTTGGATGAGCTCAGTGTGTGTGAGTGAGTTAAGGATGAGGTCAGTGTGTGAGTGAGTTTAGGATGAGGTCAGTGTGTGAGTGAGTTTAGGATGAGGTCAGTGTGTGAGTAAGTTTTGGATGAGGTCAGTGTGTGTGAGTGAGTTAAGGATGAGGTCAGTGTGTGAATGAGTTTTGGATGAGGTCAGTGAGTGAGTGAGTTTTGGATGAGCTCAGTGTGTGAGTGAGTTAAGGATGAGGTCAGTGTGTGAGTGAGTTTAGGATGAGGTCAGTGTGTGAGTGAGTTTTGGATGAGCTCAGTGTGTGTGAGTGAGTTAAGGATGAGGTCAGTGTGTGAGTGAGTTTAGGATGAGGTCAGTGTGTGAGTAAGTTTTGGATGAGCTCAGTGTGTGAGTGAGTTTTGGATGAGGTCAGTGAGTGAGTGAGTTTTGGATGAGCTCAGTGTGTGAGTGAGTTAAGGATGAGGTCAGTGTGTGAGTGAGTTTAGGATGAGGTCAGTGTGTGAGTGAGTTTTGGATGAGGTCAGTGTGTGTGAATGAGTTTTGGATGAGGTCAGTGTGTGAATGAGTTTTGGATGAGGTCAGTGTGTGTGAGTGAGTTTTGGATGAGGTCACTGTGTGAATAAGTTTTGGATGAGGTCAGTGTGTGTGAGTAAGTTTTGGATGAGGTCAGTGTGTGAGTAAGTTTTGGATGAGGTCAGTGTGTGAGTAAGTTTTGGATGAGATCAGTGTGTGTGAGTGAGTTTAGGATGAGGTCAGTGTGTGAGTGAGTTTTGGATGAGGTCAGTGTGTGTGTGAGTGAGTTTAGGATGAGGTCAGTGTGTGAGTGAGTTTTGGATGAGGTCAGTGTGTGAGTGAGTTTAGGATGAGCTCAGTGTGTGAGTGAGTTTAGGATGAGGTCAGTGTGTGAGTGAGTTTTGGATGAGGTCAGTGAGTGAGTGAGTTTTGGATGAGGTCAGTGTGTGAGTGAGTTTTGGATGAGGTCAGTGTGTGAGTGAGTTTTGGATGAGGTCAGTGTGTGAGTAAGTTTTGGATGAGCTCAGTGTGTGAGTGAGTTTAGGTTGAGCTCAGTGTGTGAATGAGTTTAGGATGAGGTCAGTGTGTGAGTGAGTTTTGGATGAGGTCAGTGTGTGTGAGTAAGTTTTGGATGAGGTCAGTGTGTGAGTGAGTTTTGGATGAGGTCAGTGTGTGAGTGAGTTTTGGATGAGGTCAGTGTGTGAATGAGTTCTGGATGAGGTCAGTGAGTGAGTGAGTTTTGGATGAGGTCAGTGTGTGAGTGAGTTTTGGATGAGCTCAGTGTGTGAGTGAGTTTAGGTTGAGCTCAGTGTGTGAGTGAGTTTTGGATGAGGTCAGTGTGTGAATGAGTTCTGGATGAGGTCAGTCAGTGAGTGAGTTTTGGATGAGGTCAGTGTATGTGTGAGTTTTGGTTGGTCTCAGTGTGTGAATGAGTTTAGGATGAGGTCAGTGTGTGAATGAGTTTTGGATGAGGTCAGTGTGTGAGTAAGTTTTGGATGAGGTCAGTGTGTGAGTAAGTTTTGGATGAGGTCAGTGTGTGAGTAAGTTTTGGATGAGGTCACTGTGCGAGTGAGTTTTGGATGAGGTCAGTGTGTGAAAGAGTTTTGGATGAGGTCAGTGTGTGAATGAGTTCTGGATGAGGTCAGTGTGTGAGTAAGTTTTGGATGAGGTCAGTGTGTGAGTGAGTTTAGGATGAGCTCAGTGTGTGAGTAAGTTTTGGATGAGGTCAGTGTGTGAGTGAGTTTTGGATGAGGTCAGTGTGTGAATGAGTTTAGGATGAGGTCAGTGTGTGAATGAGTTTTGGATGAGGTCAGTGTGTGTGAGTAAGTTTTGGATGAGGTCAGTGTGTGAGTGAGTTTTGGATGAGGTCAGTGTGTGAGTGAGTTTTGGATGAGGTCAGTGTGTGAATGAGTTCTGGATGAGGTCAGTGAGTGAGTGAGTTTTGGATGAGGTCAGTGTGTGAGTGAGTTTTGGTTGGTCTCAGTGTGTGAGTGAGTTAAGGATGAACTCAGTGTGTGAGTGAGTTTTGGATGAGGTCAGTGTGTGAGTAAGTTTTGGATGAGGTCAGTGTGTGAGTAAGTTTTGGATGAGGTCAGTGTGTGAGTGAGTTTTGGATGAGGTCAGTGTGTGAATGAGTTTTGGATGAGGTCAGTGTGTGAATGAGTTTTGGATGAGGTCAGTGTGTGTGAGTAAGTTTTGGATGAGGTCAGTGTGTGTGAGTAAGTTTTGGATGAGGTCAGTGTGTGAGTAAGTTTTGGATGAGGTCAGTGTGTGAGTGAGTTTTGGATGAGGTCAGTGTGTGAATGAGTTCTGGATGAGGTCAGTGTGTGAGTAAGTTTTGGATGAACTCAGTGTGTGAGTGAGTTTTGGATGAGGTCAGTGAGTGAATGAGTTTTGGATGAGGTCAGTGTGTGAGTAAGTTTTGGATGAGGTCAGTGTGTGAGTAAGTTCTGGATGAGGTCAGTGTGTGAGAGAAAGTTTAGGATGAGGTCAGTGTGTGTGAGTAAGTTTTGGATGAGGTCAGTGTGTGAGTGAGTTTTGGATGAGGTCAGTGTGTGAATGAGTTTTGAATGAGGTCAGTGTGTGAGTGAGTTTAGGATGAGGTCAGTGTGTGAGTGAGTTAAGGATGAACTCGGTGTGTGAGTAAGTTTTGGATGAACTCAGTGTGTGAATGAGTTGTGGATGAGGTCAGTGTGTGAGTAAGTTTTGGATGAGGTCAGTGTGTGAGTAAGTTTTGGATGAGGTCAGTGTGTGAGTGAGTTTTGGATGAGGTCAGTGTGTGAATGAGTTTTGGATGAGGTCAGTGTGTGAATGAGTTTTGGATGAGGTCAGTGTGTGTGAGTAAGTTTTGGATGAGGTCAGTGTGTGTGAGTAAGTTTTGGATGAGGTCAGTGTGTGAGTAAGTTTTGGATGAGGTCAGTGTGTGAGTGAGTTTTGGATGAGGTCAGTGTGTGAATGAGTTCTGGATGAGGTCAGTGTGTGAGTAAGTTTTGGATGAACTCAGTGTGTGAGTGAGTTTTGGATGAGGTCAGTGAGTGAATGAGTTTTGGATGAGGTCAGTGTGTGAGTGAGTTTAGGATGAACTCAGTGTGTGATGAGTTTAGGATGAGGTCAGTGTGTGAGTAAGTTTAGGATGAGGTAAGTGAGTGAGTGAGTTTTGGATGAGGTCAGTGTGTGTGTAAGTTTTGGATGAGGTCAGTGTGTGAATGAGTTCTGGATGAGGTCAGTGTGTGTGTAAGTTTTGGTTGAGGTCAGTGTGTGGGAGAAAGTTTAGGATGAGGTCAGTGTGTGTGTAAGTTTTGGATGAGGTCAGTGTGTGAATGAGTTCTGGATGAGGTCAGTGTGTGTGTAAGTTTTGGATGAGGTCAGTGTGTGAGTGAGTTTAGGATGAGGTCAGTGTGTGAGTGAGTTCTGGATGAGGTCAGTGAGTGAGTGAGTTTTGGATGAGGTCAGTGTGTGTAAGTTTTGGATGAGGTCAGTGTGTGTGAGTGAGTTTTGGATGAGGTCAGTGTGTGAGTGAGTTAAGGATGAGGTCAGTGTATGAGTAAGTTTTGGATGAGGTCAGTGTATGTATGAGTTTAGGATGAGGTCAGTGTGTGAGTGAGTTTAGGATGAAGTCAGTGTGTGAGTGAGTTTTGAATGAGGTCAGTGTGTGAGTGAGTTTTGGTTGGTCTCAGTGTGTGAGTGAGTTAAGGATGAGGTCAGTGTGTGAGTGAGTTTTGGATGAGGTCAGTGTATGTGTGAGTTTAGGATGAGGTCAGTGTGTGAATGAGTTTTGGATGAGGTCAGTGTGTGAATGAGTTTAGGATGAGGTCAGTGTGTGAATGAGTTTTGGATGAGGTCAGTGTGTGAATGAGTTTTGGATGAGGTCAGTGTGTGAGTGAGTTTTGGATGAGGTCAGTGTGTGAGTGAGTTTAGGATGAGGTCAGTGTGTGAATGAGTTTTGGATGAGGTCAGTGTGTGAGTGAGTTTAGGATGAGGTCAGTGTGTGAGTGAGTTTAGGATGAGGTCAGTGTGTGAATGAGTTTTGGATGAGGTCAGTGTGTGAGTGAGTTAAGGATGAGGTCAGTGTATGAGTAAGTTTTGGATGAGGTCAGTGTATGTGTGAGCTTAGGATGAGGTCAGTGTGTGAATGAGTTTTGGATGAGGTCAGTGTGTGAATGAGTTTAGGATGAGGTCAGTGTGTGAATGAGTTTTGGATGAGGTCAGTGTGTGAATGAGTTTTGGATGAGGTCAGTGTGTGTGTAAGTTTGGATGAGGTCTGTGTGTGAATGAGTTCTGGATGAGGTCAGTGTGTGTGTATGAGTTCTGGATGAGGTCAGTGTGTGAATGAGTTCTGGATGAGGTCAGTGTGTGTGTAAGTTTTGGATGAGGTCAGTGTGTGAGTGAGTTTAGGATGAGGTCAGTGTGTGAGTGAGTTCTGGATGAGGTCAGTGAGTGAGTGAGTTTAGGATGAGGTCAGTGTGTGAGTGAGTTTTGGATGAGGTCAGTGTGTGAATGAGTTCTGGATGAGGTCAGTGAGTGAGTGAGTTTTGGATGAGGTCAGTGTGTGAGTGAGTTTAGGATGAGGTCAGTGTGTGAGTGAGTTTTGGTTGGTCTCAGTGTGTGAGTGAGTTAAGGATGAGGTCAGTGTATGTGTGAGTTTAGGATGAGGTCAGTGTGTGAATGAGTTTTGGATGAGGTCAGTGTGTGAATGAGTTTAGGATGAGGTCAGTGTGTGAATGAGTTTTGGATGAGGTCAGTGTGTGAATGAGTTTTGGATGAGGTCAGTGTGTGAGTAAGTTTTGGATGAGGTCAGTGTGTGAGTGAGTTTTGGATGAGGTCAGTGTGTGAATGAGTTTTGGATGAGGTCAGTGTGTGAGTAAGTTAAGGATGAGGTCAGTGTGTGAGTGAAATTTGGATGAGGTCAGTGTGTGTGTAAGTTTGGATGAGGTCTGTGTGTGAGTGAGTTTGGATGAGGTCAGTGTGTGAGTGAGTTCTGGATGAGGTCAGTGTGTGAGTGAGTTCTGGATGAGGTCAGTGTGTGAGTGAGTTTTGGATGAGGTCAGTGTGTGAGTGAGTTTAGGATGAGGTCAGTGTGTGAGTGAGTTCTGATGGGGGGGTGAGTTTAGGATGAGGTCAGTGTGTGAGTGAGTTTAGGATGAGGTCAGTGTGTGAGTGAGTTTAGGATGAGGTCAGTGTGTGAGTGAGTTCTGGATGAGGTCAGTGTGTGAGTGAGTTTGGATGAGGTCAGTGTGTGAGTGAGTTTAGGATGAGGTCAGTGTGTGAGTGAGTTTGGATGAGGTCAGTGTGTGAGTGAGTTTAGGATGAGGTCAGTGTGTGAGTGAGTTTAGGATGAGGTCAGTGTGTGAGTGAGTTTTGGATGAGGTCAGTGTGTGAGTGAGTTTTGGATGAGGTCAGTGTGTGAGTGAGTTTTGGATGAGGTCAGTGAGTGAGTGAGTTTTGGATGAGGTCAGTGAGTGAGTGAGTTTTGGATGAGGTCAGTGTGTGAATGAGTTTTGGATGAGGTCACTGTGTGAGTGAGTTAAGGATGAGGTCAGTGTATGAGTAAGTTTTGGATGAGGTCAGTGTATGTGTGAGTTTAGGATGAGGTCAGTGTGTGTGAGTGAGTTAAGGATGAGGTCAGTGTGTGAGTGAGTTTTGGATGAGGTCAGTGTGTGAGTGAGTTTAGGATGAGGTCAGTGTGTGAGTGAGTTTTGGATGAGGTCAGTGTGTGAGTGAGTTTTGGATGAGGTCAGTGTGTCAGTGAGTTTTGGATGAGGTCAGTGTGTCAGTGAGTTTTGGATGAGGTCAGTGTGTGAGTGAGTTTAGGATGAGGTCAGTGAGTGAGTGAGTTTTGGATGAGGTCAGTGTGTGAATGAGTTTTGGATGAGGTCAGTGAGTGAGTGAGTTTTGGATGAGGTCAGTGAGTGAGTGAGTTTTGGATGAGGTCAGTGTGTGAATGAGTTTTGGATGAGGTCACTGTGTGAGTGAGTTAAGGATGAGGTCAGTGTATGAGTAAGTTTTGGATGAGGTCAGTGTGTGAATGAGTTTTGGATGAGGTCAGTGTGTGAGTGAGTTAAGGATGAGGTCAGTGTGTGAGTGAGTTTTGGATGAGGTCAGTGTGTGAGTGAGTTTAGGATGAGGTCAGTGTGTGAGTGAGTTTTGGATGAGGTCAGTGTGTGAGTGAGTTTTGGATGAGGTCAGTGTGTCAGTGAGTTTTGGATGAGGTCAGTGTGTCAGTGAGTTTTGGATGAGGTCAGTGTGTGAGTGAGTTTAGGATGAGGTCAGTGTGTGAGTGAGTTTTGGATGAGGTCAGTGTGTGTGAGTGAGTTTTGGATGAGGTCAGTGTGTGAGTGAGTTTTGGATGAGGTCAGTGTGTGAGTGAGTTCATGATGAGGTCAGTGTGTGAGTGAATTTTGGATGAGGTCAGTGTGTGAGTGAGTTTTGGTTGGTCTAAGTGTGTGAGTGAGTTAAGGATGAACTCAGTGTGTGAGTGAGTTTAGGATGAGGTCAGTGTGTGAGTGAGTTTTGGTTGGTCTAAGTGTGTGAGTGAGTTTAGGATGAGGACAGTGTGTGAGTGAGTTTAGGATGAGGTCAGTGTGTGAGTGAGTTTTGGATGAGGTCAGTGTGTGAGTGAGTTTAGGATGAGGACAGTGTGTGAGTGAGTTTATGATGAGGTCAGTGTGTGAGTGAGTTTTGGATGAGGTCAGTGTGTGTGTAAGTTTTGGATGAGGTCAGTGTGTCAATGAGTTTTGGATGAGGTCAGTGTGTGTGTAAGTTTTGGATGAGTACAGTGTGTGAGTGAGTTTAGGATGAGGTCAGTGTGTGAGTAAGTTTAGGATGAGGTCAGTGTGTGAGTGAATTTTGGATGAGGTCAGTGTGTGAGTGAGTTTAGGATGAGGTCAGTGTGTGAGTGAGTTTTGGATGAGGTCAGTGTGTGAGTGAGTTTAGGATGAGGTCAGTGTGTGAGTGAGTTTAGGATGAGGTCAGTGTGTGAGTGAGTTTAGGATGAGGTCAGTGTGTGAGTGAGTTTTGGATGAGGTCAGTGTGTGAGTGAGTTTTGGATGAGGTCAGTGTAGTGAGTGAGTTTTGGATGAGGTCAGTGTGTGAGTGAGTTTAGGATGAGGTCAGTGTGTGAGTGAGTTTAGGATGAGGTCAGTGTGTGAGTGAGTTTTGGATGAGGTCAGTGTGTGAGTGAGTTTTGGATGAGGTCAGTGTGTGAGTGAGTTTAGGATGAGCTCAGTGTGTGAGTGAGTTTAGGATGAGGTCAGTGTGTGAATGAGTTTTGGATGAGGTCAGTGTGTGAGTGAGTTTTGGATGAGGTCAGTGTGTGAGTGAAGTTTTGGATGAGGTCAGTGTGTGAGTGAGTTTTGGATGAGGTCAGTGTGTGAGTGAGTTTAGGATGAGGTCAGTGTATGAGAGTGAGTTCAGGATGAGGTCAGTGTGTGAGTGAGTTTTGGATGAGGTCAGTGTGTGAGTGAATTTTGGATGAGGTCAGTGTGTGTGAGTGAGTTTAGGATGAGGTCAGTGTATAAGAGTGAGTTTAGGATGAGGTCAGTGTGTGAGTGAGTTCTGGATGAGGTCAGTGTGAGTAAGTTTTGGATGAGGTCAGTGTGTGAGTGAGTTTTGGATGAGGTCAGTGTGTGTGTAAGTTTTGGATGAGGTCAGTGTGTGTGTAAGTTTTGGATGAGGTCAGTGTGTGAATGAGTTCTGGATGAGGTCAGTGTGTGAGTGAGTTTTGGATGAGGTCAGTGTGTGAGTGAAGTTTGGATGAGGTCAGTGTGTGAGTGAGTTTTGGATGAGGTCAGTGTGTGTGTAAGTTTTAGATGAGGTCAGTGTGTGAGTGAGTTTTGGATGAGGTCAGTGTGTGTGTAAGTTTTGGATGAGGTCAGTGTGTGAGTGAGTTTTGGATGAGGTCAGTGTATGGGTGAGTTTTGGATGAGGTCAGTGTGTGGGTGAGTTTTGGATGAGGTCAGTGTGTGAGTGGGTTTAGGATGAGGTCAGTGTATGGGTGAGTTTTGGATGAGGTCAGTGTGTGAGTGAGTTTAGGATGAGCTCAGTGTTTGAACAGTGATGGATGAAGGCAGTTTGAGAGTGTTTAATACCTAGCTAAATTCAGAGTGTCTGGGGTGCATAGTTGAGCTGAGTGTAGGAGTGTCTGATTGCTTTACTGAGCTTTGTGATGGAATGTCTAGCAAAGCCTGGCATGAAAGCGTCTGGCTCTGTGTCGGAATAACTAGTAAAGCCTGGCATGAAAGTGTCCGATTGCCTAGCTGAGCTATGTGTTGGAATGTCTAGCAAAACTTGACATGGAAGTGTACGACTGCACTGCTGAGCTGAAGATGTGAGTGTTAATTGACTGAATTCACAACACTGTCTGTATAACAAGCTTTAGTGTTAACGGCCAAGTAACACAGTTAGTCTCACCTGAGATCCAGCTTCTCCTTCAAACTGGGGTTTGTTTTCAAAGGCCTCTTCATCATCGTCACCACCATCACTCGAAGACTCATCAAAGAGAGATTTTTTCTCTTTCTTCTCTTTCTTATCTGCTGTGACAGTTCCCTGCGAAAAGTATAACAATATTTTATATCACTATAATAAGCTAGTGAAACATGTCCTGTTTTATTTTTTCATATATTTTAAATTTGAATAAACATTGTGCAAAGTATCAGTAATATTTCTCTAAACCTCTGACAATGCTATAAGTTTCTGGTATCATAGTGTTACACTACAATCAACTACAATATAACGATTTTGTCACAAGTTAGCATAAGCTACTTTTTTTCAAATGGGATGAAAAATGATGCCCAGTATATCTATATTATCTTTTACCCCAGATTTGATTTCTTCATCCTTTTCTTCTGCACTCCCCTCCTCCTCTTCACTGCTATCATCTTCACTTTCATCTCCATCATCACTCTCCTGTAAGTCCCATGCTTTCTTGTCAGACTTTTGAGTAGCTGATGTGTTAGCTGTAGACTTCCGAGCAGCAGCATCATCGCTATCCGAGTCAAACACTATCCTGTTGGATCTCTTTGTGTTGTCCTATTTAACATTTAATTAACAATGAGTTAATATTGAAACATTTAAGATTATAAAGCTATTCTACTATTAAATTGTCTTAAATATTTGTTTTATGTAAAAAGTTTCCAAAAAAATAAAATCATTTGATAAACCAGTATTGTACTTATTTTGAATTAAAAAACTAGAACTGTCGCCAAGATGGCTGACTAATACCCCCGCAATCTGCACGAGTCAATGGTGAATTGGAACTGTTAATTAGAGGCTAACTAAGATAACACAGTAATATAGTGACCAGTTGCCATAACAACCATAATTTTGAGAAAAAGAAAGTGGCATGCACATCTACACATGGTCCTCTATATTTGTGTGAAGTTTCATTGAAATTGGCCCTTCGGTTTAGGAGGAGTTGTCCGGACAAGCATAAAGTTATGGCTCTTATCGGAAAACCTGTTTATAGTGACCAGTTGCCAAAGCAACCATAATTTCGAAAATAAAAAGAAAGTGGCATGCACATCTATGTATGGTCCTCTATATTTGTGTGAAGTTTCATTGAAATCGGCCCTTCGGTTTAGGAGGAGTTGTCCGGACAAACTTAAAGTTATGGTTCTTATCAGAAAACCTGTTTATAGTGACCAGTTGGCATAGCAACCATAATTTTGAGAAAAAGAAAGTGGCATGCACATCTACACATGATCATTAATATTTGTGTGAAGTTTCATCGGAATTGGCCCTTCGGTTTAGGAGGAGCTGTCCGGACAAAATGCGTCTACAGACAGACGGACGGACAACCTGATTCCAGTATACCCCGGGCCCCCTAACTTCGTTGCGGGGGTATAAAAATCAATTACTTTACACAATATTTCATGATGTCATGCATGGGAAATCTTTTAACAAAACAATCTGACAAAGTCCCACAATGTATGTAGGTCAAAGGTCAAAATGAAGGTCAGACTGACCTACTTTAAAAGATGACACTGCGTCACCTAGGGGAACTGATACCTCAAGTAAGAATTTCCAAAGACAAGTAGTGCAGGAGTTCTATAGTGGGGACTAATCCTAGTACAGTTATAATAAAACTGACTTATCACATAAATGACCTGTTCCATGGTGTCATATACTGCTATGTCATAAATATAGTCTAATTACACTATTGTGACATCAATAAATGATGTATAATTGTCACAGTGATGAAACTTTCTGTCAGGGTCAACATTTTTTTTTTTAAGCGAAATGAATTTGAGTGTTTTCCTTATTATCTCATCAATATGCATTATATAAGTAACCTGGTAAATGATCAATATAATCTGATACATATGTCAATGTTACTCATTAAACTTGTTTTATAAATTGCATATTACATTGAAATTAATGTAAGGTCCTCTATATATTGAACAGTAGTTCCCCTCAATAATAGATGATTACTTAACATTAATTTAATTCTCTAGGAAAATCAAAAAAAAAGTTTTCTCATGCTGTATTTAAATCATTTTTCTGTCACAATTTGCCAGATACAATCAGAGAGGTTATGGTTCATATAGCAAGAGGAATGATATTCACTGAACTATAATCAACTGTATTCTGTTTAGATAGAGAGCACAACAATTGTAACTTACCACTACCGACAGCGCCTGTTTGATGATAGACTTCCGATTGTTGTATTCCTCCTGTTTAAGTCGAAGTGCCTCCTTCTTCTTCCTATTGGCCTCTTTAGATAGCATTTCCTGGTCCACCTTATCTTTTGTTTTTCCTTTATTTTCCTTTTTGTCTACAGTAGATTTCTCAGTTCTCTCTTGCGGATCTATCTTATCCTTTTTTGTGTTCTTCCCTGCCTCCTTACTGACGTCTTTCATCACACTTATTTCTTTGCTGACCTCTGTATTTTCCTCTATAGCTTTGTTTACCTCAGTATTTTCATCCTCACTGCTGGTGCTTTCATCACTGCTTTCCTTTCCACTGTCCTCTTCATCGCCTTCCTCGCCACTGTTCTGATCACTGCTTTCATCACCACTCTTCTCTTCACTGCCACTATCCTCTTCATCGCTTTCCTCCTCCTCCTCACTGTTTCCACTATCCTTATCATCACATTGCATATCTTCAATACTACTATCACTTTCATCATCATCGTCACTATCACCTGTTGTATCATTATTGTTGTCATCGTCACTACTATCCTCAGAGTCCGACTCTTTAGAATTCTCAAGTTCAGGGCTTGGTACTTTCTTTTCCTTTATCTCACCATCCTTATTTTTCATACCTTTATCTGCAGCAAAATTGTTTGTCACTTTGTGGTTCTTCAATATTTTCTTAGCTACCTTTTCAAAATCATTGGAATCATCACTGTCATCTAACTCATAATCATGCTGTTCCATCCAGCTAGCTTGCCCGAAAGCCTCCCCATCCACCAGTCCCCCACCATATTCACTGATACTATTCTTGAAGGAGGTTTGGAGAGACACAGGAGTTTCTAGTGATCCGTATCCCATCACAGTTCCACCACCTCTCTGCTTCTTAGCCGAGGTGATGATGATGTCTGTATCAGCTGATGAAACAGACTCTTCATCAGAATCCTGCTGTATTTCTTTCTCTTTTTCTGATGGCGTTTTCAACATTGAATTTTGGAAGAGCGTTCTCTTGACTCCTGTCATAGCCTCGCTGTGTGGTTGATTTGGTACTGATGCTGAGGTAATTGCTGGTGAAGCAGAGTCCACTTTCTGTTGACAATCTGAAGATGGATTGTCGTACAAACGCCTAGTTCCACCAAATGCTTGCAGTTTAGGTTTACTTCTGTTGTTAACATCACTGCGGTCTGTCTTTTTGTTTGAAAATTTGTTGAGGGAATCATTTGAAAAGTCTTCCTTTGAATTTAATGTAGAGTTAGATTGATTAAGAAGTTGATCTACTTTTGCCCGTGCTTTTGATTTTTTTGAATTGCTAGTATGTGCATCAGGCACAAATTCTGTGGGCACTGTATTCTGTGAGGAATTGGTAGAAGGGATAGTGGACGGTACAGAAGTCTGTTTAGACTCCTGGGTAAGCGTTTTTTTCGAAGGACTCGAAGATTTAGAATTTGTTAATGCTTTATCTTCCCTGTTTCCTGGTCCTTTACCCACCTGTTTCACTATAGGAGTACACTTTGTTTCGTCCAACATTGCTATTTTCCCTGTATTGCCAACTTTGCCCTTCACACTGGGATCCTTTCTTGTATCGACTGTTACTTTCTGCTGTGATTGGGTAAAGGGACTGGGAAATGGAGTGCTTGTTTTAAAAGTTTCAACACCATCATCACTTGAATCATTTTCCTCACTGAAGTAGGTTTTCTTTTGAGAGACTTTGAGGAACTTTTCTGGAACCACCTCAAAGTCAGTCTTTTCAGGTCTACTTCCACTTTTGGTGAATGATTCATAGTAGTCTGCCAGTAATTTCATATCTGCATCAGAATTTCGCTTCTTTTTCTTTTGCTTCCATGTCGGGAATTCCCCTTTCCTGCGTTTGATCATCTCCGAGTCCTTAGTATCTATAGACCAGGTCAGATTTTGTATACCTGTATCTGAGACTTCCATGTTATCTTCTTTCATCCTCTTAGAATTGTGGCAAAACTTTGAAGGGTCAACTTTCATGATGTGCCACTGTTAAGGATTATGATTTATCAATCATTAAACTTCACACTGGTATTAACAAAACTTTTCTGGCACAAAGGAATGAATGCAATGACTGATTTTGCATCTTATCAATACACTGCATTGAAATGTTCAATTTAAGAGTGGAAAATTATGCAATTTTCTGCTATGAACTTATTCAGGAAGTTTTAATTTTGTGAATCATTTTGGAACACTGATAGTTGTTTCACTTCTCAAACTTTGATTGTATGATGGAATGGCTGCGATTAGAATTATTCAAAAATTTTGATGCATTCTCAAAATTATTGAAATTATAAACTTTATAAAAGTTGTAACTACACAGTATTGCAAAATGTTTTGCAATATCACAATCCATTTTAGAAAAATTTACTAGGGAAAAGTCAATTTTCTGAAGAATTAAGTTCCTTTATCCTAAACATATTTTTCAATGTCTCAAGCTATATCCATTACATTACCTCTCTCTTCAACAAGACATACTACTTTAGATATTTGTGACTTGTACACATCACTTATCAATGGATCATGTGTTTGTCTTTTAAAGGATATCTTCCTCTTGTCTCGTCTGCGAATGTTGATGATGGGTAACACTCTGCCATACTTTCCAACCACCCAATTCTACAATTAAATGAAAAAACGTCTACATTTTGCATTTTCTTAACATTGTACATCATTCTACTGTCATCTAGATCTAAAGTTGGTAAAACCTAGAATTTTCATTCTAATTTAGATCCATCAGTAACGAATGATATACTGTAACAATAAATGAAGTAATAGACTTAGTAAGTATCAAATAATTATAATAAGTCCTTATAACAAATAAGTGTGAATAACATCAGTTGTCTAATGTAAATCACTCAGATTTCACCAATACTTTATTTCGCAAACTTTCCTCTTTAGACATATTCACAAGTACACGAATGCTGATCTAGAAATGACTTTAAATTTACAAATTATTAGCCATTAGAGTCATGGACTTTGCACGACTCCAGTATTACTAACCGATAGCTTGTTTACCATCCAAAGGTGTTATTTTTGTACAAATAACTGCAAAGGATTTGAGTTTGCGTTTGACACTCCTCTGGTATAATGAGAAAATAAATCTCAGGCAAAATTAATTGATTTGCAGTATCTAAATAACACTTACCTGGAAACTGATTAACTTGAAAATTTATATTATAATCTTTACACCATCATTTCCTTTATGGCAAACAGATTACTAATGCCTTTTCATACCAATTTTCTCAATATCTAGACTCTTTGGACAAAACATGCAATTTAAAACAAGAGGCCCATGGGGCCTTAACGGTCACCTGAGATTTGAAATATTTCAGTTTATTTAATTGACCCTTTTTGCCCCCCCCCCCCCCCCCCTATCAGCCCCTAGGGGTCAGTCAGGGCCAACATATGCATATTATCAAACTTTCATTCCATGCTGAAAATGTTAACCAGAATGAATTCCAATAGAAATCAAAACAAATCAGTCAAAAATGTGATTTCCCTATATAAACTATAGTAACACAATGGTGACAATGGTTACAAAATTAGAATGAATTCCAATAGAAATAAAACAAATAAAAGTAAAAAATGTTATTTCCCTATATAAACTTTAGTAAAGTTTAGCCCCACCCCAGGGGCAAACTTGAGACCCCAGGGTCCTGAAATTCACAATTTTGGTAAAGAACCTTCAAACCCAGCCATCTATGAAGTGTATTTGATTCCAGCATATCTGAGAGTAAAAAAGAAGATTTTTGAAGTTTTAGTCTATTTGGCCCTTTTTAGCCCCGCCCATCAGCCCCTGGGGTCAGTCAGGGCCAACATGTGCATGCCATCAAACTGTCATCCCATGCTGACAATGTTTACAAAATTTGAATGAATTCCAATAGAACTAAAATAAATTAATGTCAAAAATGTGATTTCCCTATATAAACTATAGTAAAGTTTAGCCCCACCCCAGGGGCAAACGTGAAACCCCCGGGTCATGAAATTCACAATTTTGGTAAAGCACCTTAAGACCCTTCCATCTATGAAGAGTGTTTGATTCCAGCATATCTGAGAGTAGAGAAGAAGATTTTTGAAGTTTTAGTCAATTTGGTCCTTTTTAGCCCCGCCCATCAGCCCCTGGGGGTCAGTCAGGGCCAACATGTGCATGCCATCAAACTGTCATCCCATGCTGACAATGTTTACAAAATTAGAATGAATTCCAATAGAAATAAAATAAATTAAAGTCAAAAACGCAATTTCCCTATATAAACTATAGTAAAGTTTACCCCCTCCCCAAGGGCAAACTTGAGACCCCAGGGTCATGAAATTCACAATTTTGGTAAAGCACCTTAAGACCCTTCCATCTATGAACAGTGTTTGATTCTACCATATCTGAGAGTAGAGAAGAAGATTTTTGAAGTTTTAGTCAATTTGACCTTTTTTTGGCCCCGCCCCTCAGGCCCCTGGGGGGTGGGGACCATATAATTTACAATTTTGGTTGACCTTTAGCCATAGAAGCTTCCTGCCAAATTTCATAGAATTTGGTTTGTGGGTTTTGGAGAAGAAGTTGAAAATGTGAATTGTTTACGGACGGACGACGGACGACGCACGACGCACGACGGACGACGCACGACGACGGACAAAAGGGGATTAGAATAGGTCACTTGAGACTTTGTCTCAGGTGACCTAAAAAAAGTGATTATTTAAAAATAATAGGTTGAAAAAATGCAACAGTTCTTGGTAAGTGTTTACAGAGAGCGCATATTTTAGTTCAGAACCTTTATATAATTACCTACAAGTGAGAATTTTATTTTTTGGGAGCATTTTTTACTTCTGATGGAAAAAACACTTTTTTTCAATAAAACTATTTTGTCACAGATGACATCATATTTCCTTTCTTGCAGCGATAGATTATGATAAATATTAGACTGGAAGAATAAAAATATTACCTTACCATAAAAATAAAAATAATGCTACTGTTTTTACCTTACCATAAAAATAAAAATAATGCTACTGTCATTTTTCTTTTTATCACATAAAGAGGAGTTATATAATTATATCCCCTTTAGTTCTGTCATTTTCTTGGTGTCACAGACCAACATGGCTCCTGACTACATTAGAATATTCAGTACTCAAAGGAAGAAAACTCTTACAAACTGTACTCAAACGTAAGTGTGACGTTCGATTGGAAATCATTTTCTCGGAGGTAGCGGTTTTTTCAGTATTTCATATCACATCACTGGTGTGATCAAGTCTATTTAATACTACCAAATACTCTAGGTCTTGAAGTCACAAGTTCCTGGAACACACCAACTGACCTGATCTTCTGCACCAACTGGTGTGCCAGGCACAGCTCCTTTCATGTGAAAGTTCTCGACACCAGTTACTCCATCCAGAGGGTCCTGGAACACCACTTTCTTGTTTTTGGTTTTAGCTGCCTTCTCAAAGTTATTCTCCCTTTCTTCCTTCAATCTTACAAGTCAACACAAAGGTCAAGTACAGCTCACTTGTATATGCTGGGTTTAACATTATGAAATCATTATGGAGATGAAATGACATAACAAAAGTGAGTTACCATCTACTACTACAGTAACATCATGATCACTTGCAGTACATAATTTTGGAAACATCATTATACTGAGATGAAGCTCAAATATCTAATATTATACATCACTGTTATTTTCATTTTATCTGGACAGTCTACTAAATTTGTCTTTACAAAGACATTTTACACACTGACTTTTACTAAGACATTTTACACACTGACCTTTACTAAGACATTTTACACACTGACCTTTACCAAGACATTTTACACACTGACCTTTACCAAGACATTTTACACACTGACCTTTACTAAGACATTTTACACACTGACCTTTACTAAGACATTTTACACACTGACCTTTACTAAGACATTTTACACACTGACCTTTACTAAGACATTTTACACACTGACCTTTACTAAGACATTTTACACACTGACCTTTACTAAGACATTTTACACACTGACCTTTACTAAGACATTTTACACACTGACCTTAAACTTTACTAAGACATTTTACACACTGACCTTTACTAAGACATTTTACACACTGACCTTTGCATGAAGTCTGCTTTTGCATGTTGTATTTTCAGTTCACTGCCCTTCCATCTACTTCTGTTCAATACTGAGAAACCTATAAAATATCAATCCTTTTAACACTGAAATACCACTAAAACAGGAGTACATTTGTATGCCCCACCAAATTAGTATCATTCTCTCATAAATTCTACAGGTACATGTACATAAGTATAAGAGACCTTAACCTGGAAATCCTGTTACATAAGAATGTACATAACACAAACGGATCCAAGACACTTTCTTTTTCAAAATTCTGAAGGAAATTAACAATTAAATGAAGGAACTACTAGGCATAGGGCTGATTTGAGATGGGATGTATACAGCCATATTATGAGCCCCTGTCAGTGACTGTCTTTCTACCTCAAAAAATTGCAGGAGAATAAGTGATTTATAAACAAAACTAGTAGTGGCACCTAAAGCTACGAATAAAGTATAGTTGGGGACTACTTTACTGACTAATTTATTATAAAGTATAGTTGGGGACTAGTTTACTGACTAATTTATAATAAAGTATAGTTGGGGACTAGTTTACTGACTAATTTATAATAAAGTATAGTTGGGGACTGGTTTACTGACTAATTTATTATAAAGTATAGTTGGGGACTAGTTTACTGACTAATTTATTATAAAGTATAGTTGGGGACTAGTTTACTGACGAATTTATAACAAAGTATAGTTGGGGGCTAGTTTACTGACTAACTTATAATAAAGTATGGATGGGGACTAGTTTACTGACTAATTTATAATAAAGTATAGTTGGGGACTAGTTTACCGACTAATTTATAAAAAAAAAATTACTGACTAATTTATGATAAAGTATAGTTGGGGACTAGTTTACTGACTAATTTATAATAAAGTATAGTTGGGGACTAGTTTACTGACTAATTTATAATAAAGTATAGTTGGGGACTAGTTTACTGACTAATTTATAATAAAGTATAGTTGGGGGCTAGTTTACTGACTAACTTATAATAAAGTATAGATGGGGACTAGTTTACTGACTAATTTATAATAAAGTATAGTTGGGGACTAGTTTACCGACTAATTTATAAAAAAAAAATTACTGACTAATTTATGATAAAGTATAGTTGGGGACTAGTTTACTGACTAATTTATAATAAAGTATAGTTGGGGACTAGTTTACTGACTAATTTATAATAAAGTATAGTTGGGGACTAGTTTACTAACTAATTTATTATAAAGTATAGTTGGGGACTAGTTTACTGACTAATTTATAATAAAGTATAGTTGGGGACTAGTTTACTGACTAATTTATAATAAAGTATAGTTGGGGACTAGTTTACTGACTAATTTATTATAAAGTATAGTTGGGGACTAGTTTACTGACTAATTTATTATAAAGTATAGTTGGGGACTAGTTTACTGACGAATTTATAATAAAGTATAGTTGGGGACTAGTTTACTGACTAATTTATAATAAAGTATAGTTGGGGGCTAGTTTACTGACTAACTTATAATAAAGTATAGATGGGGACTAGTTTACTGACTAATTTATAATAAAGTATAGTTGGGGACTAGTTTACCGACTAATTTATAAAAAAAAAATTACTGACTAATTTATGATAAAGTATAGTTTGGGACTAGTTTACTGACTAATTTATAATAAAGTATAGTTGGGGACTAGTTTACTGACTAATTTATAATAAAGTATAGTTGGGGACTAGTTTACTGACTAATTTATAATAAAGTATAGTTGGGGACTAGTTTACTGAATAATTTATTATAAAGTATAGTTGGGGACTAGTTTACTGACTAATTTATAATAAAGTATAGTTGGGGACTAGTTTACTGACTAATTTATAATAAAGTATAGTTGGGGACTAGTTTACTGACTAATTTATAATAAAGTATAGTTGGGGACTAGTTTACTGAATAATTTATTATAAAGTATAGTTGGGGACTAGTTTACTGACTAATTTATTATAAAGTATAGGTGGGGACTAGTTTACTGACTAATTTATAATAAAGTATAGTTGGGGACTAGTTTACTGACTAATTTATAATAAAGTATAGTTGGGGGCTAGTTTACTGACTAACTTATAATAAAGTATAGATGGGGACTAGTTTACTGACTAATTTATAATAAAGTATAGTTGGGGACTAGTTTACCGACTAATTTATAAAAAAAAAATTACTGACTAATTTATGATAAAGTATAGTTGGGGACTAGTTTACTGACTAATTTATAATAAAGTATAGTTGGGGACTAGTTTACTGACTAATTTATAATAAAGTATAGTTGGGGACTAGTTTACTGACTAATTTATAATAAAGTATAGTTGGGGACTAGTTTACTGAATAATTTATTATAAAGTATAGTTGGGGACTAGTTTACTGACTAATTTATTATAAAGTATAGGTGGGGACTAGTTTACTGACTAATTTATAATAAAGTATAGTTGGGGACTAGTTTACTGACTAATTTATAATAAAGTATAGTTGGGGGCTAGTTTACTGACTAACTTATAATAAAGTATAGATGGGGACTAGTTTACTGACTAATTTATAATAAAGTATAGTTGGGGACTAGTTTACCGACTAATTTATAAAAAAGTATAGTTGGGGACTAGTTTACTGACTAATTTATAATAAAGTATAGTTGGGGACTAGTTTACTGACTAATTTATAATAAAGTATAGTTGGGGACTAGTTTACTGACTAATTTATAATAAAGTATAGTTGGGGACTAGTTTACTGACTAATTTATAATCAAAATGACTTGGTAACACTACATGGTACCTCCTGATCCACCACCTACTCTCACAATCACTTGGAATTAAGGCCAAGGATACTTGCTGGTACACCAGGATGAAACTATCTTACATTTTTTCAAATTCTCTTCTGTAATATTGACATCAAGGTAGGCAAATGTTTTTTCTGGAACCCCTGAAAAAGAATCCTCATATTACAGACAATGTATACTGAAAGCAGTGACAGAGTAGAGCATACTAAATGTCAAAATGCAAATAAGTTGTTATAGCAAAGTTAAAACTGACCCTGTTTGCAAAAGAAATGGTCGAAATTGATCTGAAATCTTGGACAAACCCTAGAAAAGGATCCACAGGACCACACAACATGTATATCCTACAAAATACAGTTGTAAACTTAATCAAAATCTCTGAACTCTCATCATGACATACTGATTTAAAGTGCAAAGGCCTAAAAACAAAATGAAAAGAAAGTGTTTCCGCTTACATGTAAATTAAAAAAAAAAAAATGGTAGGTAGGTGGGGGAAATCTTTTTTTATTTTTGAAAAAGATTTTACTAAGGTTATACAGACAAGGAGACTTGACTTTAATAGTCATTCCTTGAAAATTGCCATAAAAACTTCTGGGTATGAATTAGAACAAAAATATAGGGTTGGTAGCTATATTTAAGGTTAATGGAAACACAAGTATTTATTTTTTAGGCCTAATAAAGCAAAATGTTTAATCTGCAATGTATTCCAAACCATGTAAACCATACATTTACAGGTGATCATGATGAGGAAGTCAGATATATAATTCATTGTAATCAATGAAAAGAGGAACAGACATTATCCAAAAAATAGTGTAGAAAACATATTTCTGAATTTTTCTTCATAAGTCTAAATGACCCTAGCTGTTGAATGGGCAACACATACAGCAAATAACATCCCCTGACAGGTATGTCTATCGATTAAGATGATTTAAAATTAATGGTTAATATATACGTACCTATTAGTACTTTAGATTATGTTCTTGTACATCACTATAAATAGCTGTGTTTGAGTTAATATTCAATATATCTTCTACAAGTAAGCTGAAAATATGGGTCGGATTCCAGTGCATCCTTGTGATTAATTAGATGTTTTCAACCTGATACAAATGTAAACAAGTAATTGTAAATTAAATGCCATCTCTATATGTAGCCTACTCAAATCATGCAAAAGGGTTACATGGCAAGAAACGGGAGCATTCACAACAAATATTTAGCCAGTGACTTTTAATCAGCTAACTATATATATGTCTGCTTTCTGATAACTCTAAACATGTAATTCAATAAATAATATCTCTATTCAGGTGTTTAGCCAAACAGCACACACTTACCATCACTGTTTTTCTTGGTTTTTATTTCAATATTATCAACATCGCCGAATTTGGAAAATCTGTCACGAAGTTCTGACTCCGCTATATTATTATAAAGCCCACCAACAAATAATCTTTTCGTTGATGAATCCATATCATCAGAAGTTGTCGTGAGGATTACTAGCCTAGATTAGATTAGTGGTTGTTTTTCTCACTGATGCGTGATTATGGAGCATTTAGGTAGGTAACTCTCCATTACAACTGGGTTTGCATAAATAAAATATCAATATTCTATTCGAAACCATCCCCTGTAACACCATTAATCAATCAAAATGTGTGCTTCTTTCGACATCAGCATCCCACGTGGAATAAAAAGGTCAGAAAATAAACAACTCAGTGTAGATTTAAAGCTTAATAATGGTCTTCCTTTTACCTTTATAAGAACGCTTACTTGACCCTGAATTCAGGGATATATCGTTATTTAATAATAAAACTAATTTTTAAAATATACTTAGTTTTTATAACAGTAATAACAAACAATATCTAATTTTTCATATGAATAAAAGTTTAATATATGTACATAAAAGGAAGTGTTCAAATTTAAAGGTTATAAAAATATTTTGTTCATTTCTAAAAATAATGAACGATCCTTTGGAATACAAACAACATGGCGGGAACTGACACAGATGGGTTATCCGTGGATTTAGCAGCTGTTTCACAGAATATAAAAGAGTGATTATTATTATACACTCGTACGGGACGTATCCTGTTATAGGTTACATCCTTACGACCCTCAGTTCTCTCTGTTCCACACTATATTTCCAATTACCGCAAAAATTTGTGGGGTCACACCGATACCTGTGTGTTGTGATAATATATGAGACCGAATTTCCTCTGGCCCCCACACATGGTGTCAGGGCCCGGCCAGAGTAAACTGGGGCTACACCTGTATCAGAGTGCATGTTTTACAAACAAATACAAAGTCGTATAAGATAAGACTGGACATGTCCCTGGGCAAGGACTTATATTAGATATGCGTGGTTCCCTCAGTAGCTATGCTCAGGCATTTTTATTTTTTATCAATATACTTGCAACCTGTATGTTTATGCATGAAGCATCTCTTAGGCATGTCAATAAAAAAAACAGAATGAAGATGTGTGGATTTTTGGATTTTTAATGATTTTTTTTAATTTCGGAAATTTGGTAATTCTTGTCAGCTTTGTCAACCATTTTTCAAAAAATGTGTCAGTATGAAAAAAAAATAATTTCAAAGTGATTTCGGCAATATTTACATAAACCACAATATAAAACTATATGTATTTTATCATATGAAAGCAAATTTGGCGTCTAAAACATAAACAATTTTTTTATCTCTGCGCAAAGATGCCACAATTTTTAAAAAAACAAGCAAATTATCTCCCTTTGCAATTATCTACAATTTTGCTTTCTTCGCCAATGAAAATACACACACCTGTCTAAAACATGCAAACTAGAAAAATAAGAAGTAACATTTAAATATCTGTATGAAAAGCATCAAATTATAACCAGGGCCTGTGTCTGTGACCGTATCTTTGACATTGTTAGAATTAAGACGACTGTCAAATATATTGAAATCACATGAAAATGTATTCTTAACAACACTTGGAAATAATCATTGAGATTTTTAGGAACATGCCAAGTCTATATCAGTCCCGATTTTACTTTCACTAGTTTCAATTTCACAGTAACAAACTTGCACAATATTAGTCACAATCACGTCGGAACGATCGCTTACGTAACTTGTTGTGACTTACGATACTCAACTAGCTATATATAGATAAATAAGTTAGTGGATTATATATGCTATATAGATAAATTCTTTCATGAAAATGTTTCATTTGGTGCAGTACCATTACTATCTTTTAAATTAATAACTTAATTAAGTTGTACATTGACAAAATTAAAGTGTTATGCATTTTCAAATGCTAAAATCAAACCTGCATGAAAGTGAAAGTAGATAATGTCAACATGGTCTGTGGCTTACCATAGTCGTAACGGACCCCATCTTATTTTTTACATATGGTCATTTCGAACAAAAAGCGGAATAATCATACATATTTTATGGTATGTATGTATAGATAGAACATGTGTTAAACTAAATAAGAGTATTTTTGACATGTAATCGGCGTTTAAAGAAAAATACACGGATTTACAGATTTCAATTTTGGACCTCATCTTACCGCCATTAATTTTGTCTAAGATTTTTCTCATTAACATAGCCTCAATATCATATCTGCATCATCGGTCAATCGAATGTTTGAAAGGTATACGCTTTCATGTGCTAATTTTACGCTATAAAAAGGCGCTTGAGAATGACGTTTTAGGTATAAGGTAAGGTGACAAAAAAAAGTTACCTCCCCTTTGCCTGAGCATAGCTACCCTCAGTGCCAAAATGACAACAAATTAAATAAATGTTCATGCAGATTTAAAAGACTTATATTTACCAGCGAGCTCCCTCTGTGGTAATGAAAGAATTAGAGTAGGAAATTCCGATATGGACTACGAATTAACTGTTTTCGACATTGGTTTATAGGCTAGCTCACTATAATTATTAATGAGGCATTGTATATATAAATACATGTAATTATAAATGACTACATGTTTTATACTGACATTAAAATAACCAGTACAGTACTGTGAAAGATATGTTATTTGTGGTCCATTTTGGCGCTTTATCACACTATGTCCATTTCAGAATTTCCAACTCCATTTAATATTTTGGCACATTTCGTTCATTACCGTATCGGGCTAGCTAGCTAAGACTATTAGATCGAATTGTTAATGTCAAAACCTATCTCTTTGTGTTTGTATTTGGTATACTCAATTGATAATTATGCACCCTTCTAAGTTCTACTTCTACCGAATGATTAAATTTAGCAGTAATATATATATAATGTATACAATGCTGCCGTCGGCAAATTTTACCTTTGATGGAAGTACCAGTGATAAAAAACGGATGCCATTGGCATATCAATAACTTGTATATGTACAATGTAGCGGAAGTAGACTGGGCTGATCATCGTTGACCAAGTAGCTTAATTGGTAGAGCATCCTGCTGATGTTTGGAGGTCCAGGGTTCGAACTTTGCTCTGGCTGTGCAGTTTTTCCAATCTTATATTTAATTATATATATATGATTTGAGGGTGCGATGATTAACCAAAGAACACCTCAAACAGACCCCAATGTTATATTATATAGATGTTAACATGTGTATTACAACCGTTTTCACATACAAGAGGCCCAGAGGGCCTGTATCGCTCACCTGGATTTCATGATATATATATGAAACAAGAATGATGATTAAGTATATTTGTCACTAGTATTGCTATGTCAATATATCATATGCATTTTATATGGGTAATGAGGTTTTTATGCCAAAAAATGACTTTTGGCGCAACCCCTTAGGGATGCTACCACACAAATGTGAGTGATATCCATTGCTTAGTTTCAGAAAAGAAGTTGTTTAAACCCATTGACCCCTTTTGACCCCGCCCTCTGCACCCAGGGGGTCAGTTCCTTCCTTTATAAAATTTTGAATCCTTACCCAAAAGAATGCTACCAAAAGAAGTTGTTCATATCAATTTAGCCAAATTGACCCCTCTTGGCCCCGCCACTCAGGCCCCCTTGGGGTCAGCCTCACCATTTGTACAATTTTGAATCCCCAACCAATAGTGATAATACCAGGCAAATATGAGCAATATCCATTGCTCAGTTTCAGAGAAGAAGTCGTTTATATCAATATAGCCCAATTGAACACATTTGGCTCCGCCCCTCAGGCCCTTGGGGGGTCAGCCCCATCATTTGTACAATTTTGAATCCCCACCCCATAGTGATGCTACCAGGCAAATATGACGGACGACGGACACGACGGTATGGCATAAGCTCACCTTGGTCCTTCGGACCAGGTGAGCTAATAAATATTTTATTTTTATTATTTTCTTGACTTGCAATCGTATAGTGGATGTTAACCACTCGTGAAGGGACATAACTCCAAGTATACATTGCAGATTAACACTTCAGTGCCGACTTGTATTCTGTGTATAATAAGTGAAACAAATAAATAATGTGGATTTCATTAACGTTTATTCAGTTGTAAGATTTAAAACACCCAAATACAAATACAAAAGGGTGGTTTTTGCTTCTAGGAAAGCTGATATATGGACTGGTATGTGCTATTATCAATACTTATAATTAATCTGGATGGTATGTGACAGGCCTCCCGTATATGGTCTGTGAGGTAGTCACCAGCTACTACAAAGAGACCTGCCTAAAAATGACCCAGCTGACTTTTCACATGGTGATTAATGTAATAAAAAAAACCAAACAAACCTTCAACGATGTCTTTGATTTTGATCCCGAAGACACACAGAAGACCCTATATTGCATTCCATGGGGATTTAGTCAGATGCCAAATGTACAGTATATAGGGAGAGGGAAAATGCAATGACCAGGCTATCACACTTTGGGCAAATGTGTACTGTAATAGGAAGGAGTAATGAAAAATATCCTGCCTGTGCGAAGTCTTGAACTTGTAACGGTGAACCACTCCCCCTATGAGTGGACATGGTACGCTAGGCTATTAAAAGGGAAATTTCTGCTAGCCTAGTTAGTAAGGTAACCTATAATTTCCACTTTACACTCCTTCCTTCATAAATTCTTTTGCCCCTGAGGACAATTATAACCCAGGTTCTTTGCTCAAAGTAAGCCTTTCAATACAATCTCTGAGTGGACATCCTACCACTAGGCTAGCCTAAGGTGACCAGCTTACTCTCAATATTTTATGATTAAAGACATATAACATATACTAGATTGAATAATGTATACTGATATTGTTATAAACATGTTCATGTAAGTAAAAAAGGAAATAACTTCATATTTTAGATTTTCTGACAATGAAGTGGATCAAGCACTGGAGACATCAATTGGGGCCATTTCAAACTCCATATCAAAGAAATTGGGTATTCCTCCAAAGTTAGCTCATGAACTCGACCAATTGGAAATTGATGTGGCTAAACTTTCTGAAAATGTTGCAAGGAAGAAGGCTCACTTAAAACAACTGAAGAGCTGGATTAGGTAGGCCATTGATTATGATATACAAGAAGGCTCCTTGTATGATTATGTGATTGTATGTATCATGTTCATAGTGAATATTCCCAATTTCAGTCTGATGAACTTTTAGTATACTGGAGGCCACTGATCGGGTATACGTACCAATGCAACCTAGCACTTGAGAGGTTGATGAATATCTGCATTGTCTTAATGGTGTGTTTTTGCAAGTAAAAAACAATGTGCTTTATATTAATTTCATGACTTTGTGAATATGCCTGATGAACTTCTAGATCTAGCTACATATAAAGGTACTACTGTATTTTTAAACATAAATAATTAGATGTTATCATTCCAGTATATAGTTTTAACATTGAGTTTATCTACTTAAGGAATTGGTGAATTATTCAGAATATGACTATATTGAAGAGAAAGAAAGCAATGTAATTACTGTTAATTATATAAACAACATCACACACAATGGTAGGAAGGCAGGATAGCTTTACCCGTTGTTGTTTTCTGAATTGTTCACACATTTTGTCCACAAAATTGTTGTTTTATCAACAAACACCAGACCTATATAAAAATGTCAATGAATCATCAGAATGATTAAGGCCACATTTTTAGGGATACTTTTCACAATTACAGGAGTACAGCGATGTATACTGATTAATATATATTTAATGTGTTATCAGAGATGACAGAGATAAAGATGAGCCAACCTCAGCTGCAGAACTCCACCAAAACATCCAAAATCTGGAAGACATGGTAAGATATGTATAACAAATTTTACACCTCTGGTATAAGTGGTACAAGCATATAGGTTATATTACAAAGACTTTTCCCAGTTTGCTATCTGCTTCTCCAAAAATCATTTTTTTTATTACCATTAACTTAAATTTAGCTTTCTGGTTTGAAGGAAGATTAATGCAAATCAAGTTAAAAAGCAATGAACATTTCTAAAAAAAATTCTGCTTCCTTTATTTGGCCAAATCCCTCTTCCCCTTGTGAGAATAGAATCTCTCCTGACCAAACTTGATCAAAATCCATCAGGCATTAAGAAGACATTTTTTAAATAGTTTATCTTTGATATCCCATTTGGCCATACCTCTAACCATTGTGGAGCCAGATCCATTGCTTATACATGCTAGAATTTGTTCCTTTTGAACCAAGGATGTTTAAGACCAAATTTAACTTGGACCAAAACCTTTCATTCTTACATAAGTATGATTTCAAAGAATTCGCTAAATTTCCCTTGTTGCCCCCTCCCCTCAGGCCCCAAGGGGGATCAGACCAACTGCTAATACAAAATTGGTTCCCCTTTACCCAAATTTAAAGATGCTTCAGATCAAATCTGGTCACAAATTTAAACCACTGGGTCGCTCAAAACAATTAGGTACTAATTTTAGGGGAAAATTGATGGATGGTGGATTCTGTGACATGACATGTACATAAGCTTACTAGTCCTTAGGACCAGGTGAGTTAATGTGATAGTGAGCTTACTAGTCCTTAGGACCAGGTGAGTTAATGTGATAGTGAGCTTACTAGTCCTTAGGACCAGGTGAGTTAATGTTATAGTGAGCTTACTAGTCCTTAGGACCAGGTGAGTAATGTGATAGTGGGCTTACTAGTCCTTAGGACCAGGTGAGTTATAGTTATAGTGAGCTTACTAGTCCTTAGGACCAGGTGAGTTAATGTTAAAGTGAGCTTACTAGTCCTTAGGACCAGGTGAGTTAATGTGATAGTGAGCTTACTAGTCCTTAGGACCAGGTGAGTTAATGTTATAGTGAGCTTACTAGTCCTTATGACCAGGTGAGTAATGTGATAGTGAGCTTACTAGTCCTTATGACCAGGTGAGTAATGTGATAGTGAGCTTACTAGTCTAGTGACTCAAGGAACTTACCACCTGTCAAATTGGAATAACCAAACATTGTCCCTGTAGTAACATTTGAAACTACCAGAAACATTATGGAATCTTTGATTGTACAGCAATTAGAGAGGTCAATTTGATTACAGATGTCAGTTACCAGTCTTGACATCAAATATTTTTTGTCTGTCAAAATAGTACTGTAGATATGTGATAGAAAATCTAAAATATGGATTATCATTTCTGATCTTGTCATGTTAATGAATTCTGGTGACAAAATCAGGTTATAATTATGATTCTATCTTGTAATCAGCTGAAACACCTGGTACAATGACAAGAATCTGAACAGTGGATTGGTACAATGTATATGCATGACATTCATACAGACTTAGACTTACTATCTTAGACTTTTTTTAAATTGATCTGAGCTAAAAACTTATCTCTGTACATATTTTGCTGAATGGCTGAGGTCATATCAATTCAGTAGGTTATTCCATATTCTAGTTAAATATCACTCCAATAATTTTTTTTCAGATATTAAGAATGCAGAAGATAACTGGTGTCTGTTTTACAGATCTTCAAGAGGAGACTCTGAAGAATGGTAAGATTTATAGACAAAAGATATAGACCAAATTAAACCAAATTAGTTGAGGAGGCGGGCAGGGGGAATTTGTTGAATACATGTACAAAATGTACTAGCTTACTTTGTCGATGGGATCCAGTGTTTCTATACGTGTATCATGAACTCAACAGATTTAATGACTGTGGATTTGTTGGGTGGGGATACCTGTGGATTTGTTGGGTGGAGATACCTGTAGATTTGTTGGGTGGGGATACCTGTAGATTTGTTGGGTGGGATACCTGTGGATTTGTTGGGTGGGGATACCTGTGGATTTGTTGGGTGGGGATACCTGTAGATTTGTTGGGTGGGTGTGGGAATACCTGTGGATTTTTTGGGGAGATACATGTACCTATAGATTTGTTGGGTGGGTGTGAGGATACCTGTGGATTTGTTGGGTGGGTGTGGGGATACCTGTGGATTTGTTGGGTGGGTGTGGGGATACCTTTGCATTTGTTGGGTGAGGATACCTGTGGATTTGTTGGGTGGGTGTGGGGATACCTGTGGATTTGTTTGGGTGGGTGTGGGGATACCTGTGGATTTGTTGGATGGGTGTGGGGATACCTTTGGATTTTTTGGGTGGGTGTGGGGATACCTGTGGATTTGTTGGGTGGGTGTGGGGATACCTGTGGATTTGTTGGGTGGGTGTGGGGATACCTTTGCATTTGTTGGGTTGAGGATACCTGTGGATTTGTTGGGTGGGTGTGGGGATACCTGTGGATTTGTTGGGTGGGTGTGGGGATACCTGTGGATTTGTTGGGTTGAGGATACCTGTGGATTTGTTGGGTGTAGATACCTATATGGATTTGTTGGGTGGGGATATACAAATGTGTTCCCTCCATCTTATAGATACAGTTTCTGGAGCATACCTCAAAACTGTTCTAGATAACTAGAAATCTTAATGAATGCTTAGTTCTACCATTGGTATACATCGTAGTAGAATTGAATTCAAACTTTAGCTTTTCATTCATATATATTAATATGGTGCCCTATACCAGTAGTGTATTTTGCTTTGGTGGAATTTTGATCACAAAATACCGCTGACAGGAAGGCGGGAAACTGAGCATGTCCCATTTTCAACAGTGATGTTAACAACTATGGCCTGTTCCTATCTGTACCTTAATACTGTAACAACATCAAGGTCAACATCTGGTGAGATTTGGCGGTCTTTGGTGAAAGTAAATATAAAAAGCCAAAGCTTACGTAACTGTTTTACAATCGTTTGCTGATCCGGTAGTGGGTTATATTATATCTGTGTGAGTTCACACTGTTAATCATGGACAAGTCCATGCCAATATCCTGAGTTCAAGTTAAGGTCATGTTTGTGGCATTATTTAATTTTTTTGATGTGTTTTTATTTTTAACCAACTTTTAACATTTCAGAAGAGAAGTTTACACAGAAACATTTTGACATCAGGGGAGAATGCAATGGTCTGGAGTTTGGACTGGAGTTTGATACAGAGGAATCAGTGATGGTGAGAACGTTTTTCTTTACCTGGTAATAAGTCTCAGTGATTCTTGTAAAGGGTCTAAACACAGGATTGAGTTTTAGTCTCCTACAATCTACTTTCAGTGAGAATTTTTGTTTTGAGGTATTTTGAGGTGACATATGCACTAATTTATATAGGTTAAAAAATGCCAAAGACTTTGTGTTCTTATTTTCAGGAGTAAACTTCCAATTTTGGGAATTTGGTTTAAATATGAAATAATTTCAATTGGGAATGGAGTCCATTAACGGCCCTAAAAAGTCCCTCGAAAAAGCCCTGATAAGTGACTGGATGAAGCAATGGTTTCTGCTTCTGTATTTGCACACTTTTGTCTTTGAACATCAGTCTTGCCATCATTGTTGAGTCCTAGAAGGTTGAGACAGCTGTATGATGTTCCTAACATCAATAACAAGACCTAGAAGAACGAAATAGTTGTATGATGTCCTGATCATCACTGACAAGTCCTAGAAGGATTACACAGCTGTTTGATGCAGTTTTTATATTCGCTATTTGACATAAACTGCATATAATTATTATTGAAAAAATTCAAATTTAAGATGAAATTCACTTGTAGCTCTTAAGTGTCATAATTCTATAATCCACTACCTTGACAAGGTTTGTTCTACTTGAATTCTGTCTAAGGGATACGTACCTTACATTAGCTGTTTCAATGATGTTGATCTCTGACTCAAACATGATATAAATTGATCAGACACAAATATATTTTTGTTCTATTTGTCTGTGGGTTGTTGTGTTTTAGTGTACTGTCCACTTAAGGTTTGAGGTGCTGTGACAGCAGTGTGAGGATCAGTTCATATACAAATACCCGACACTGTACTCTCTTGCGATGTGGACATGTTAAGTTAAGCTGGTATTTCTGTGGTTCTTATCTTGCATTTTCAAGCGAAAAGAATGTATAAAGAAAAGAAAACTATTGATATTCATTTCTCTTTTTAGGAGGATGAACATTCGGAAGTTGAAATAAAAGAATTTGTTGCGAATGTTCCACAAGATGTTTGTTCAGAGCTGGAAAAGCCGCTGGAACGGTTAGTATTATCTGCCTGTGGATGAAACACAGTATGCAGAAATATACGAGTAGGTTGTACTACTTGTATTTATTTAAGCATTGAACTGTTACCAAATGGTAGTATACAGTCGATATGAATACAATTTGGGTGACAGATAAATAGAATGTCGCCCTAACGGGCGACATGAAATATTTATCTGTCACCCAAATTGTATTCATATCGACTGTATACTACCATTTGGTAACAGTTCAATGCTTATATTTACATTCATAAAGATTTTTTATTTACTGTACGTTATGACGCTTTTAAATTTGCCGCTTACTCTATCACTGACGTCATCAAGTTTAAATACTGGAACAGCCGAAATTTCCAGAAGGAATAATATAGTCCCTGATGACGTTATTAATAGCAAACACATAAGATGGTTTTTGCACAATTTGGCTTTATTCTTTATTTCAAATACGTTTGTAGGTATCGTCGAATTGTTCACAATTGCATGATTTCTGATTGTTTAAAATCGAAACTGTTTTTCTGCGCAATGATATACAGTTAACATTTAGAAGTGATGCGGCGTTGAACGGGCATTCAGCAATGGACAGACTCGATTCCTCAAAAACACTTATGTTTCTATCGACTGGATTTACGTTATTTTAAGAAGAATATCAGCTCTTGAATTCTAAATGAAAGTCGTCTTCACAGTAGGGGAAAACGATTCCAAGGATATTTCGTTCGAAACAGATTCCAGTCTAACCGGTCACATCAGTGTCGCTAACTTAGCAGACGATTTTCAACTTCACAGGGGCTCGATTTTGTAAGGTAGGCCTTTGACATCAGTGAATAACCACAATACTAAAAACCAGTAGGCCTACACATCCACAACCGGAAACCATGTTGATACTCCCGATGATTATACAAGATTTTTTTTATAAATACAATGTACTTAACTTTCAATGTTGACGTGTCTTGCATTTCTGAAAATTCGGAACGAGCCCCTGTGAGTGTGACGACATTGACTATTTGATCATATTTCGTATAGATCAAGAATGGCACTTAAAGTAATATCGTGTTGACTACATTTTTCTAATTATAAAATTATACTCTCATAACTTGTGACGTTGCTTTATTTTTCGTTGTGGCTTCTGCTAGAATTCCAAAGCTCTCTAGGCCGAAAGTAAACTGGCGGCCATCGTTCAACCTACAACACTTGGAGCTGTATTCCTACACTGACCGAATCACTGTAAATTGTAGTATACAGTCTCATGAATACAATTTGGTTTACTAGCGACATATAGACAAATGCAACACAGAATGTAAATATATAAGTGATATGCATATTTATTTAATATTATAGAAGATACTACTGTTTATCACATAACTGGCCTGTTCTACCTGTAATATAGCCATGTCATAAATATCATCAGACAAATGTAATAACACTATTTATTATTCACAATAACATATAATATCCCACAATTGTCTCTATGCAGAAAAATGTACTGTCCAACAGAATCTTACACTCTCATGGATAAGTCATATGGAATTTATCAAACTCGCTAATAATTTGATATGCCACTTGCAATTGTTTAAAGGCTTGTGGCATATTAAAATATAAAATTTATGAAATAAATTCCATATGACATAGCCACTTTCCATATGACATATCCACCTTTCCATATGACATTGTCAACTTTCCATATGACATATCCACCTTTCCATATGACATTGTCAACTTTCAATATGACATATCCACCTTTCCATATGACATTTTCAACTTTCCATATGACATAGACACCTTTCCATATGACATTGTCAGCTTTCCATATGACAGACACCTTTCCATATGACATTGTCAACTTTCCATATGACATTGTCAACTTTCAATATGACATAGCCACCTTTCCATATGATATAGCCACCTTTCCATATGACATTTTCAACTTTCCATATGACATAGTCAACTATCCATATGACATTGTCACCTTTCCATTTGACATTGTCACCTTTCCCCGATATAGCCACTTTTCCATATGACATTGCCATTTTCCCATAACCACTCGTGTAGGATCCTCTATTTATAGGTTGAGTTAGAGAAATTTTGAGCATGGAGCAAAAGAAGTGTTTTGTACACTTTCTTGGATTGGCAGTGTCAGAAATAAGAATGGATCAAGTTAATGCATTGTAGGATATACAGTTTTACAGATGTGTAGTGTTGAATTGGTACCAGGAAAGCATGAAAATGAAATAACTGGTAATATCCTGCTATAGAATGGTTGTAAAATTAGCTGTTGTACTCTACATTAAGTGAAGTATTCAGTCACCTAGCTCAGTCAAACTGCAAAAATAACCAATATTTCTAATGTTTACATTCATTTTAAAAATGAATTTAATGGAATTCAATTTGTATTGTGTTACATTCATACTTGGATTTTTCTTTTTTCAAAAAGGGTTGTAAATGAGCAGACCATTGGAGGATTTTTTCGATTGATTATGCCATACTCAAAATGGGAATCTCATCGGCAGAAATTACTGAACCATTTTGCTGAAAAGTATCCTGATTTTGTGACAGTATATACAACAGAGACGAATCGAGTCCTTGTGATATCACATCCGAAGTACAAACATAGGTATGTATAACATTGACACCTTGTAATCTCATTGGTTGGTTATAATTAGATATGTAGTTAGTTACATAGATGTACCGGATTACTGCCTACCTAACTCCATCTATCTCTAGATTTTGTTTCACCGATTATAGTCGGTGTTCTGTCAGCATATCAGTATAAGACATTATTCAAAATTGAAAAAAAAAGAAAGAAAAAACGAAAAATTAGAGGACTTTATGTAAGATATGCAGACATCATTTTTAGCCCACCATCATCAGATGGTGGGCTATTCAAATCGCCCTGCGTCCGTGGTCCGTCGTCCGTCCCTCCGTCCGTCCGGCTGTCCGTCCCTCCGTCCGTAAACAATTCTTGTTATCGGTATTTCTGAGAAAGTACTGAAGGGATCTTTCTCAAATTTCATATGTAGGTTCCCCTTGGTGCCTAGTTATGCATATTGCGTTTTGAGACTAATCGGAAAACAACATGGCCGACAGGCAGCCATCTTGGATTTTGACAATTGAAGTTTGTTATCGCTATTTCTGAGAAAGTACTGAAGGGATCTTTCTCAAATTTCATATGAAGGTTCCTCTTGGTGCCTAGTTATGCATATTGCGTTTTGAGACCAATCGGATAACAACATGGCCGACAGGCAGCCATCTTGGATTTTGACAATTGAAGTTTGTTATCGCTATTTCTGAGAAAGTACTGAAGGGATCTTTCTCAAATTTCACATGCAGGTTCCCCTTGGTGCCTAGTTATGCATATTGCGATTTGAGACCAATCGGATAACAACATGGCCGACAGGCAGCCATCTTGGATTTTGACAATTGAAGTTTGTTATCGCTATTTCTGAGAAAGTACTGAAGAGATCTTTCTCAAATTTCATATGTAGGTTCCCCTTGGTGCCTAGTTATGCATATTGCGATTTGAGACTAATCGGAAAACAACATGGCCGACATGCAGCCATCTTGGATTTTGACAATTGAAGTTTGTTATCGCTATTTCTGAGAAAGTACTGAAGAGATCTTTCTCAAATTTCATATGTAGGTTTCCCTTGGTGCCTGGTTATGCATATTGCGATTTGAGACCAATCTGAAAACAAATGGCCGACAGGCAGCCATCTTGGATTTTGACAATTGAAGTTTGTTATCACTATTTCTGAGAAAGTACTGAATGGATCTTTCTGAAATTTCATATGTAAGTTTCCCTTGGTGCCTAGTTATGCATATTGCGATTTGAGACCAATCTGAAAACAACATGGCCGACAGGCAGCCATCTTGGATTTTGACAATTGAAGTTTGTTATCACTATTTCTGAGAAAGTATTTAAGGGATCTTTCTCAAATTTCATATGTAAGTTTCCCTTGGTGCCTAGTTATGCATATTGCATTTTGAGACCAATCTGAAAATAACATGACCGACAGGCAGCCGTCTTGGATTTTGACAGTTGAAGTTTGTTATCGCTATTTCTGAGAAAGTACTGAAGGGATCTTTCTCAAATTTCATATGGAGGTTCCCCTTGGTGCCTCTTTATGTTTATTGCATTTTGAGATCAATTGGAAAACAATATGGCCGACAGACCGCCATCTTGGATTTTGACAATTGAAGTTTGTTATCTCTATTTCTCAAAGTACTGAATGGATCTTGCTCAAATCTCATAAGTAGGTTCCCCCTGGTCCCTTGTATTGCATTTTTGGACCAGTCTGTCCTCAAAACAACCTGGCAAACAAACAGCCATTATCGTTAAATCTCAAATTTCTTATATAGCTAGGATTCCCTTGTTTGAAAAGTACTGGAGGGATGTCTCAATTTGCACAGATTAGTAAAATGAAGGGAAAAGTAGAGAAAAGATCAATCTGACATGGAACTTATGAAGATCATTCAATGGTGGGCGCCAAGATCCCTCTGGGATCTCTTGTTGTGTTTTAATACAGAATTTTATGGGTGAGGCAGAGGCAGCTTGATATTATTATAGTATAGATATTATCAATGGGGGGTTGGAGACCAAATGTCCCTGTAAGGAATTCAGTTCTATAGTGGCGGTAGGGATCCTAGGGTCAATACCTTCAGTAATGGTATTCAAGCGCTCATCAGCAGAGTAAATGAAAATAAAGATGATGAGCAGAAACACCACAGAATCCGGTCCAAAATGTAATGTTTGATTTACATCCAACATGCCAAAATATGTCTGCAATATTGTGATCGATAGTGTGTTCTTTCTATAAAGGTACATGTATAATATAATATTGATGTAGAATCTTGTTCTTGATGATATAACTCAGCTGGGTTTGCTGAGAAAGAGAATATAAATCTGTTCTATGTTTGACATCTGACAGTCCTGTTCTGATGATTAGCTGGGAGTTCAATACAAAGTCTTTGGACAGAATAGTGCCGAGGATCCGACTGGGTGTGGAGGGAACGGAGCAATGTAAGTTAGTCACACAGGAATAAGTGTAGCATATTGTTTAACAAAAAGTATGATTGAAGAATAAATATGTACTGGGTATGTGTTTAAACTGCAATTGATTGTACTTCTCCAAATATTAATAGTCCGGAGAGACATCCTCTGCATCTGTTCATTGGGGTTTGGGGGAAGAGAGTGGGGGGCATAAGATAATCCTGAAAAATCCATTACATGTACATAGTATGTAGTTTTATAGGTGTGCAAACTTAATTGTTGTGAACTTTTCATTGTTTCCATCCAAACTTAGATGTACATATGTCGGAGAATTCATAGTCAGGGTAATTTAGGACAAGAGGAGTGTGAAGTAATTTTGAATCTCCTGTCTATAAATATTTCACATTTAATCTTTTTAATTTTTTTTTCATCTTGTTAAAAATTCAGGAAATTGACTAAATTACATCCTGTTATATTCTGACTTGTAACCATTTCCTGGTCCTAGGTTCTATCTGCTTTATAATATGACCTCGTTAGATGATCTTACACTACATGTTAAAAAATTATCAATAATTTTGTTTGTGTTATTTAAGCTGTAACAGATTATACATTTATCTGATGTTACTTGCAGTAATCGACTTGGACAAGACAAAAGCTCTGGAAAATGCCCCAGAAAATTTTGAACTTTTGATTGAAGAGCTTGGAATAGAGCGAGCAGTGGAAGTGATGATCAATTTAATTCGAATGCAAACGGCAGAGACAAGCTTCAGGAAAAAGAAAACCAGCTAGTGTCTTGTGATATTAAGTGACAAGATGTGAATTGGTGACTACAGGTCATGTTATGGAATAAATGGGTGTCATGTGGAGTAATCGGCTCAAAAATTAAAGGAGAGAAAACTTTGCTTGAGTGGGTTACATACTCAGAGTGATTCAGACTTTTAATAGTTATGCAATACTTTACATCTTAGGTGTAAAACAAGATTGTTAAAATATTCTGATGTGAATCAATAAAGTTAATTATCAGGAATCAATGGAGTGAATGGTCTATCACTTAACTGCTGTCTAAACGTCCTACATCACTTACCTGTCCGTCTTTACCTTCCCTGTACCTGTCTGTAATTACGTCATCACTTACCTGTCTATCTTTACCTTCCCTGTACCTGTCTGTAATTACGTCATCACTTACCTGTCTGTTTTACCTTCCCTGTACCTGTCTGTGATTACGTCATCACTTACCTGTCTATCTTTACCTTCCTTGTACCTGTCTATAAATACGTCATCACTTACCTGTCCGTCTTTACCTTCCCTGTACCTGTCTATAATTACGTCATCACTTACCTGTCTGTCTTTACCTTCCCTGTACCTGTCTATAATTACGTCATCACTTACCTGACTATCTTTACCTTCCCTGTACCTGTCTGTAATTACGTCATCACTTACCTGTCTGTTTTACCTTCCCTGTACCTGTCTGTAATTACGACATCACTTACCTGTCCGTCTTTACCTTCCCTGTACCTGTCTATAATTACGTCATCACTTACCTGTCTGTTTTACCTTCCCTGTACCAGTCTGTAATTACGTCATCACTTACATGTCTATCTTTACCTTCCCTGTACCTGTCTATAATTACGTCATCACTTACCTGTCCGTCTTTACCTTCCCTGTACCTGTCTATAATTACGTCATCACTTACCTGTCTGTCTTTACCTTCCCTGTACCTGTCTATAATTACGTCATCACTTACCTGACTATCTTTACCTTCCCTGTACCTGTCTGTAATTACGTCATCACTTACCTGTCTGTTTTACCTTCCCTGTACCTGTCTGTAATTACGTCATCACTTACCTGTCTATCTTTACTTCCCTGTACCAGTCTTTAATTACGTCATCACTTACCTGTCCGTCTTTACCTTCCCTGTACCTGTATGTAATTACGTCATCACTTACCTGTCTATCTTTACCTTCCTTGTACCTGTCTATAATTACGTCATCACTTACCTGTCTATCTTTACCTTCCCTGTATCTGTCTATAATTACGTCATCATTTACCTGTCTATCTTTACTTCCCTGTACCAGTCTTTAATTACGTCATCACTTACCTGTCTATCTTTACCTTCCCTGTATCTGTCTATAATTACGTCATCACTTACCTGTCTGTCTTTACCTTCCCTGTACCTGTCTGTAATACGTCATCACTTACCTGTCTATCTTTACCTTGTACCTGTCTATAATTACGTCATCACTTACCTGTCTATCTTTACCTTCCCTGTATCTGTCTATAATTACGTCATCATTTACCTGTCTATCTAAACCTTCCTTGTACCTGTCTATAATTACGTAATCACTTACCTGTCTATCTTTACCTTCCCTGTACCTGTCTGTAATTACGTCATCACTTACCTGTCTATCTTTACCTTCCCTGTACCTGTCTGTAATTACGTCATCACTTACCTGTCTATCTTTACCTTCCCTGTACCTGTCTGTAATTACGTCATCACTTACCTGTCTGTCTTTACCTTCCCTGTACCTGTCTGTAATTACGTCATCACTTACCTGTCTATCTTTACCTTGTACCTGTCTATAATTACGTCATCACTTACCTGTCTATCTTTACCTTCCCTGTATCTGTCTATAATTACGTCATCATTTACCTGTCTATCTAAACCTTCCTTGTACCTGTCTATAATTACGTAATCACTTACCTGTCTATCTTTACCTTCCCTGTACCTGTCTGTAATTACTTCATACATCACTTACCTGTCTGTTTTACCTTCCCTGTACCTGTCTATAATTACGTCATCACTTACCTGTCTATCTTTACCTTCATTGTACCCGTCTGTAATTACGTCATCACTTACCTGTCTATCTTTACCTTCCCTGTACCAGTCTATAATTTCGTCATCACTTACCTGTCTATCTTTACATTCTCTGTACCTGTCTATAATTACGTCATCACTTACCTGTCTATCTTTACCTTCCCTGTACCTGTCTGTAATTAAGTCATCACTTATCTGTCTGTCTTTACCTTCCCTGTACCTGTCTATAATTCCATCATCACTTACCTGTCCGTAATTACGTCATTACTTACCTGTCTGTCTTTTCCTTCCCTGTACCTGTCTATAATTACGTCATCACTTACCTGTCTATCTTTACCTTCCTTGTACCTGTCTATAATTACGTCATCACTTACCTGTCTATCTTTACCTTCCTTGTACCTGTCTATAATTACGTCATCACTTACCTGGCTGTCTTTACCTTCCCTGTATATGTCTATGATTACGTCCTACATCACTAATTACATGTCTCTATCTTTACCGTTCTTGTATCCTTCCGTAATCACATAACATTGTGATATTATACACACACTTTCTTTATGTTTAAGCTATTGGTTAGCTTTAAGCTACAATGTGCCTTGCTACTTTCATTATTAGGATAAATTGTACCAATATCATTCTTTTTGTGGGTAATACACAAAGTATACTAGAAGCAACAAGACAGTAAAATTGACCGAATTTGACTTGGATGTAGTTCATTCAAAATTTTTACAGAACAAGTGTCAGCAAAATATTTTCCTTTTTATCTCACCTGCTCAAATGGCAGGTGATCTGATGCCGTAGTGCAGTGTCCATTGTCAGCTTTTTCACTTCAAACCACACGTCTTCACAATAATTAAGAAGACCAGGGACCCGATATAGGACTGGGGTGAGTTGCTACCAAATTTGTTCAAATGAATTACCTTGACCTTCATTCAAAGTCATGGGTCAAATGTGCTGAAAAATTCCACGACTCTATCTCAAAGACCAAAATGACAAGATGCCTGAAATTGGGCATATACATGTAGCATGCTGGCATGAATTCTAAATCTTTGTATAAAAGAATTACTTTGACTGTCATTCAAGATTACGGAAGTCAAATATGCTTAAATCTTTGAATGGCTTCTTTTAACTCTTTACCACTAACATATCAGTTGAATGACCTTGATCTATATTCATGGTCAGATGGGTCAAATGTATTTGACATCTTTAAACCACGTCTTCTCAATAACCAAGAAAACCATTAGACATGTTATTGGGCCAGTAGTATGCTGGAATGAAGGGCATCAAAATTCAATTAAATTGATAAACCTAGCCTGCACTTATATTTAAAGGAAGTGGTACTAGCAATCAGCTTAGCATCTGCCAAAATGACCTAGATTAACTTCAAAGTTGCATTAGAAGAAGATGATCGATACAGGCCCATTGAGCCTTTGTTTAAAACACCATACCAGATTGAGTTTCTTCCCAGGATCATTCGACATTACCGTGACATCCTTCATAAACAAGGACTGATTTTTTTTCCGTACATTCATAAATTACGGTGGCCTTCATTCAGACTTCAGAAATGCCTGTGTTCTGACTTACATAAACTTAATGTGAGGCCTTGGGAAAGCCTTAGATGTTATTGTTCAGAATAAATTCTGTGATGCAGCCTGATTGTGTGCTGATTCAATAGTCTGCTTTATACAGAAGCAATTAAAAAGTATGTGGTGTTCTGGAGGCGCCTTTGACAGTAAAGATCAAAATTAATGTAAATGTGTCTCATTTTGAAATGAAACTGGACTATGATAGCCATAAGGCAAATTAATGATCGCGAACACGAAAATGATTCATTTTGAGATCACGACAGCGATAAAATTATCTTGAAGCATATTGCGTTGCACATAAATCTTGATAAAGATAGCGAACCGCAATATGGAAATTGCATCGAAAGTGAACTCAGAGGTTTAGTCTAATATGTTTTATCCAACATGGACAGCACATATTTTTGGTCATGTATGGCAAGCGTTTGGGTTTTTACCTATTAAATACAGATATCTGTATTCAAAATAAAGATATCATTATTAATATAAAAATTAAAGATATCTTTAATTCAAATAGAGATATCTTTAATTTAAATAGAGATATCTTTAATTGAATTAGAGATATCTGTATTTGAATTAGAGATATCTCTATTTAAAATACAGATATCTCTAATTAAACACGAAATAGAGATATCTCTAATTCAAATACAGATATCTCTAATTCAATTAAAGATATCTTTATTTCAATTAGATATATGTGCATTTCATTGTAAATAAAGAAATCTGTATTTAAAATAAAGATATCTTTAATTCAAATACAGATATCTCTAATTCAAATACAGATATCTCTAATTCAATTAAAGATATCTCTATTTCAAATACAGATATCTCTAATTGTTGTAGAAATACAGATACCTTTATTTTAAATACAGATATCTCTATTTGAATTAAAGATATCTTTATTTGACATGAAATGGAGATATCTGTATTTAACCATCAAATAGGAAAAACAACTGGTCCCTTGATTCTCCCTTTTGCGCGTGACGGAAGTAAAGCAGTAGTGACGCAAAATGGCGGGAAATGCAGACTGTGTGCTGCTTTCAATGGTACTGCATATAGCCGCAACAGATCGCTCTATTTCCCGTAGAACAGTTGCCATGTTCTGTTCTTTAGAAAACCCCTCCAAGTAACAAGTTTATCGGTTTAGACCTACATCTCTCATGCATGCATATGGGATCCAGATAGTCCAATTTAATTACAAGCGTTTCGTTAACACTGATCAGGATTAGGGAGTAATCATTATTTTCTTTGTGTTTCAATATTAATCTTCGCACTGAGCAAACACGTGTAAATACAGATATCTTTAATTCAAATAGAGATATCTGTATTTGAAATAGAGATATCTGTATTGCAAAGTAATTGCAGATATCTCTAATTCAATTAAAGATATCTCTATTTAAAATAGAGATATCTTTAATTGAATTAGAGATATCTGTATTTGAATTAGAGATATCTATTTAAAATGAAGACATCTCTATTTAAACAAAATTAAAGATATCTCTAAAATAGGGATATCTTTAATTCAAATAGAGATATCTCTATTTTAAATAAAGATATCTTTAATTGGACAAGAATTCAAGATATCTCTATTTAAAATAAAGATATCTCAATTACAATTAAAGATATCTGTAATTCAAATAGAGATATCTGAATTTGAAATAGAGATATCTGTAATTTAAAAGAAAATATCTCTATTTTCAGTAGAAATAGAGATATCTGTATTTAAATTAGACATATCTTTATTTAAATTACAGATATCTCTAATTGAATAGAGATATCTTCATTTTAAATAGAGATATCTTTAATTAAATAGAGATATCTTCATTTCAATAGGTAAAAACCCAAACGGCTTGCCATAGTCATGAACTGTTTCATAATCATGTTAATGGCATTAAGGTATCTTAAGCCAGAAAATATGCTGAACCCGATACATCTACCAGAGACCATATAACTATATGATAGGTCTCTGCATGTACTGACAAGTAAAATCTATGCACTTCATTTTATCATTGAAGCACAGGGGCTTGGCACGATTTTCCAAATGATGGTCCATATATATATGTATATAGTGCCAAGCCCCTGTGCATTGAAGGGAACTATTCAGTTCATCAAATGTTAGACACATTTAGGCATATGGTATGGCTTGACTGAAACGAACAAAGTTACAGGTACTTGTGGACATGATTAGGATGTTTTAATCAAAATATTACATTATAGACGAGTAAATTATTGTATTACAATCGCATGTTTAATTTGTAAAAAAAAATATCGTTTCTTGGCCTTATAAATTTTACAAATTAAGCATGCGATTGTAATACAATAATTTACTCGTCAATAATGTAATATTTTGATTAAAAACATCGTAATCATGTCCACAATTACCTGTCAACAAAGTAGGACGTCCAAAGTCTCGAAGCGACGATCATTAAATATATAAGTGACGTCATAGAAAATGGCCAAACTGGTCTGTCAAGTGTGAGCAGAGTAAATATTCATCCGTCCCTTTAAATAATATTTGGAATATGTTTTCGTATATCAATTCACTTTAACATCATACAGTTATAGGCCGTCAGTGTGGCTACACGTGTAATAAACAATTTAAATAATCCCGCTTTATTTTTGGGAAAGTGGTTTCTAATTTAAGAGCTACATGTATACCGGAAGTAAACAACACGTGGTCGATGTTTTTTAAGCTGATAAGAGACCCGGCATCGTACTCGATACGTCGAGTCATCTCGGACATAAAACTAGCTTCACGGGTATAAATAGCACTTTCACAGGTGCTCATAATTTATAACCAGGAAAATAACAACAGTTGTTCTCTTGTGAAGTTTTTATGAGAAGCTGAGGTACGTCAAAACAGGTTACTGAGCGAGTGATTTCTTCATATTGGCCGCAGATACGCAGTATTTGTCCGATATCGTAAGCAAGGACACACATATTCAATTTTCAAGGTAGTGTTCCAGATCGCTAGTGGAGACATTAGAAGTTCGCAATTGCTTGCAGGCCATATTCAGTAAGCATGTACACGTATCTCTCGGCTGTCGGTAGCTTAGACAAATGCACTGTTAGGCTAGTGTTACATGAAAAATAGAGTCAGTAGTAGGTAGTTTGTTAGATATATATATAATGTCAGCCATGATATTGGACGCTGGTTGAAAGGCCCTGTCACTAGGCTGTCATGTCTGTTCAAAATGATCGATGACCTTAATCTATACATAAGTTCCTTCAACGCAAGAGGGGTCGGGATCGAATGGCTTAAACTTAAAGTAAATGCAACAAATGTTAACAGATTTTCTTCAAACTTGATAAAAAGGTTACATGTCTATTTAAGGGTTAAGTTCGATTGCCACTTTTGCTGGATGTAATTTGGCACAAATATTATCTGATTATCTTCAAATTTAATTACAGAGTTATTGTCCCTTGCTTGATGAAAAAAAATGTTAATTGCTGTTAGATAACTCTCTCAAATATTTTCTGAAAGTTTTCAAACTTCGGAAAAGGATTCAGTGTATTGAGGGTTCAGCCAAATGAGAAGAGAAGTCTAGTTTACTTTATCTTGTAATACATGATTGATAAAACATCTAACCTCTGTATAATGCTCTACTTCTTTTTCTAGTTTCAAGCAATACATCTTGGCTCAATAGAAATTATCATTCTGTCAAGCTATAATTACATATTTACTGCTCACCTCAAAAATGTTTCCCTACAATATGTCAGGAAAGCGGGGGATATAAATTCCACGAATTTACTTGTTTTATCATTTACAGGTGTTAATCTATTATATCTGTGTTTGTTGACAATCAGAAGAACACATCATGGAGAATGTTTTGATGCCGAGGGATGCTGGTAGATTGATAGCAGAGACGAGTAAAGATGTCACCATCAATGATGAAGGCGTACAGAAACTGGCTAAACTGGTGAGATAGACAGAGTTTAGGAAAGGAAAAACAAACTTTGAGTGTTGTAGAAAGACACTTTATTTTTGTTGATGGTAATGATATTTAAAACCTTTTACATGTTTATAATATGGAAGATCAATTTGAGGGAAAATGAGTTAATTCAGATTTTATTTCTTAGTTCACATACACATCTTTTGATGTTTATTTCAATTAATGATTATCAATATGGAAGTATATTTTCCCATTGTTTGATTTGTTTTTAAAATCTGCCCCACCATTGATTGTTAAGTGATTAGGTTACTGCATTCTAAATCATTATTTTACATTGTTCTCATGTATAATGTGTCTATTGGTAGATTTATTGTAATACTATACAGAATGCTTGTTTGTTTTGAAGTACATTTTGTATTGAGTATTTGAAGGTGATGTGTACTGTTGTTTCATCCTTAGATGTATGAATGTGTAAAGACAAAGAAATATACTATTGCAAACTGGAAAAGTGACCACGAATTGAATCCTAGTAAGATGACCAAAGCAGAAGTGGACTGGTGAGTAATGCTGAATTCTTCAGAGAAACGGAGCCAAATTATCAGACGGATGTGTTGTTTTTTTTTGCTGAAATGCATGTGTGCAAGATATCCCATTGTATGCATTGGAACTTTAAAATTTGTGTTATGTTTTTACAGGGTATTTGTGGCAGACACATTAAATTTCTCATTCTGGTCGATGAATGACAATGAGAAGTTCAAGGTCACATACAAGGGCACAGAGTACACTGGTTACTGGTCCTGGGTGGCAGCTCTCAACCGTGCTCTAGATGTAAGTACAATTGTAATTAATGTAGGCCAGTGTTGACAAGTAATGGTTGTAGCTCTAAATCGTGATTTACGTTGGATATGTATATCAGTATAATTGTATTATGCATAAAGTTGTCCAGTGTTTATTTTAAAGGCAGATAATTTTCATTGATTTTCTTATTTCAATACTTAACACTATAGTCATTAAGTATCAGCTTAATACCAAAATTTTATCCTGATATGATCACAACTGTTACATTCTGTGTGCTCTCGAAGTAAGCAACAACATTTTGAACACAATGATGCCGTGTTTAAATTATTGGACAGTGCATTGGATGAGGCATTCATATTTCAACAAAACAACACTGCTTTGATTCATTGATTAGACTTTAAGATATAAGGGGTTACCTGCTTGGACTGTTGTTTGTTTTCTCCAGGTTTTCCAGTTTCCATCATAGTTGATACCCCTTCATGCTTCCTCCATCCAGGCCAATAAAAGTGTTGTAATTTGTTGTGTAAATTGTTGTAGAATAAAATGTATGTAACACTAACTCTTGGCCTGTTTTACAGAATGGCATTCCACTGACAGACCCTAGCTACTATGCCAGTGTCAGTAAGGAAGAATTGTGTAACATATTCAAGTCAGACACTGATTGTGATGTCCCACTTTTAGAGGAACGGTTACAGGTCCTTCAGGAAGCAGGCAAAGTCCTGCTAAAGGTGTGTTAATCATCCAAATATATACCAGATATGTTATCGTTTTATGAATAGGGAAAAAGAGTTATTTCATTCAGCAATTAACTTCTGAAGGGTTCTTACTTGTACACTTTGCCGACACAGTATCAATTTGATAATTTGATTGGTGTGAGCTTCAAGTAACTATTTGTATAATGGATTTTGATATTAACGAGAAAAAGTAATAAAGGTGTGTATACATGTACCAGGCACTGTACATGTATATGTATATGATTTTCATGAATACCTGTACAATTGTGTATATTCTTCCATTTTTCCTGCACCTGCTTCATCAGTGATGGCAATAAATGACTTATGTACCTATCTGCCTTGTATACATTGACACAATGTGTCATAGTTCCTTATTCTTGACCATTTGACTGTACCAGTAAGACCATTGTGATACTAGTACATTCCAAAACCATTTCACCTATGACGTCAATCAAGTTAAAATTGTTTAAAGACTCCGTTTTGCCTGCCCCAGAAGTTGTAAGTGCATTGGTATAATAGGTTGTTAATTCTCAGAGGTCTGTTGAATGGTTCCATCCTATACTAGTACTAGTGTCACACACTAAATATAGGCCACTGACTTCTATATTATAACCTTTGACCTCAATCAAGGAAATTAGACCCAAAATTTTGAAATAGAAAGTTGATCACCTTGAATTAATATTTGTATTTGTACATTGTAGAAATATGATGGGAGTTTTGTAAACTGTATAGAAAAATGTGGAAAGAGTGCTCAAACCTTATTGAAGCTGGTAGTTACAGACTTCCAGTCATACAGGGACGAGACAGAGTACAATGGCAAGCAAGGTGAGACTGTATGTGGTAGCAATGTTATAGCATTTCCTGGGTATGTCAGATATCAGGATGTTATCAGAAGGGCTAGAGGTGATAATTATAATAACGTCATCATCAGGATTTGTATTGAATTCTTATCTATCTCTCTAAAGCTAGTAACAAAACACCTATTTATACATAGACATGTTACATAGTATAAAAATGTACGTACATATATGATCAATCGGAAAATCAAATATCCTTACAGCTACTGTTATTAAAAAAAAAATGCAACAGATGGTTTTTTTTTTTCATCTTGATGTACATGTATTTGGTGTTGTCTTAAAATGTGTTTTTTTCCCCCTTTTATAGTTGCATTTTACAAGAGAGCACAGATTCTTATTGCTGATATTTGGGCCTGTTTTGAGGGAAAAAATTATGGAGAGTTCCACGATATAGACACCATGACCATGTTTGCAGATTACAGGTACAGTAAAATCTGTCTATAAATATACACTTTACATTAACACAGTACAATGATATCTTATTTATACACTTTATTTATTTTACAACAATTGTGAAAGAAGTTATATCAACTTATATTGATCACACTTGTTAGTCTGTTTGGGGTATTTGTGGGAGAAAAACCCCAGAGTACCCAAGGAAAAAAACAGGTGGTGGGGCAGGTGCCCCCTACCTTTTCGAATCCTGGCCACCTAGATGAAAGGCAAGACGTGTGCTATCGCTGTGGCATCCAACCACCCCACACATATTTCAGGTCCCTGTGTATATCTTGTTTATTGATATTTGATAATATTCAAGTGTTATAGCCTTCAGTGTATAATGCTTAATTTGTGCATCAGCATGATTGGGGTGAAAATAGTCATCACACGACAAATACAGATAAGTTTTGATGAGATGGCTGATCTGTGATATCATATTCATTCTACATTCGTTTATACTGTATCAACAGGATTCCTCAAGCATTGGCCTATTTTGATGCTATGTTGTATTCTAAAGAGCTGACAGAATATATGAAAGCAGGTCAGTATTTACCAGTAACAGACTAAATATTTCTGTATTCCCACTAACAGGAACATCAACCCCTATTTGTACACCCTCCACTTTTTTTTTGAGGAAAAGAAGATGTGTGGGCTATTTGGAGCACATAAAAACTTCCTTATCTTGCTGATCTGTCGATGTAATTTTCAGTCTTTTAACCAAATACTTTAGATTGTTTTTGCTACATAAAGCTAAGAAAATGAAAAAAGTAACTTTTTGCTACATAAAGCTAAGAAAATGAAAAAAGTAACTTTTTCTGCCCAGATTTGACACAGAAACTTGTCCTTGTACATGGTTTTATTAAATCGTCCCTTTAGAGTTTTTGTAAGTAACATTATGCTTATTAGATCGAATATGCTGTATATGTTACAGAGAAAATACAGAAGATAATTCAAACCACAATTACCTCTACTAAACGCAGATAACTAATGCAATGATAATGCTTTGACCACAAATGTGGTGAAATATGTTAGGTATTTAATATACACATGGTTAATTGTCAACCTTTCGCCAGATGTTATAGAATTCTTTTTTCATTCATCATAAGTAGCTAGTGTATGCTGTTATATTGTCCAGCAGAATATAAAGCAAACACCAGGTACAGTGATTCTGACCCCATGGCCTAGAACTGTATGTTTATATACTAGAATTCTATATAAACTTTCAGACAAAATGATGAAGACCGGTGACCGATACGAGATGGAGATCAGAGGCTGTAGTATATGGGCCACTGAGGTAAGAACTGGTTTATCTCACTAATTACCTGGTAAATCGTGATTATAAAAATGATCATACCTGTAGATATTATATAATAATTACATATAAAATGATATCAGTAAAGTTGAGGTCCATTATTAATCTAGATATGGAATCTGGGCCACCAATCAAATAAAATGTAGGTTAATTTATAACAATATGGTGAAGTTATCATATCATGATGTGTATTAAGGTCTGCTTAATTGAATTTATTGTAGGAACCAGTTACTTAGATTTAAAAAATTCCTAGACTTTATTCCTTTATCCTTACAGCTAGTATGTGAGGAAGCTAAGAAGTTGTTACAGGCAGATGCGGAGACGAAAGATGGCCACATTAACTCTATTATTATTGATCATTATCTGTGGGACTACAGGCGGGACCACGCTGATGACCCCAAAATGGCCGACATTCCATTCCACAAAATACGCTGCATATATTACTGACCATGTTATATATATGACAGTCGACCTTCTGTGAGATGAAGGTCAAGGGAAGCGATGACCTAGCTTCTATAATATAAAGGTCACTAGATACCCTACATGGGTTAGTAGGTGCTTTAAGTATACGGTTTATGTATCCCATGTATTGTTATATGCCCATGTCAATGTTCTCATTCTCACCATGTTTTGTCGTAACTCATATTTACTAAAATGAGTTTATCTTTTGAGTTGATCACCATAAATTCATCGTCATTCTCTTCTCTTAGTATAGTAATAACTTTCTCGGTCGATAAGTGTGTCCGTTACACAAATCTTGTGTACACAAGGTTCTCATGAACCCCTCTAAACTGACTTCATATTCTCACCATTGTATCATGATCAGGCTAGGGTTTGGTGGTCATTGGTCAAGATCAAAGTAAGGTTTTACAAGTGCTTGACCTCTTCTGAAATAGATTCTGTACAAGATATCTCAGGAACTCCAACAAGGTTAAAGGGTCAAAGGTCAAACTTAAAAAGTATTTGGCAGATCTATATACACCTATATAACCACATGCACCATTTACTGACAAGCTAGAGGTATATGTTCTTACCATATTTTATACACTGACTCGGAGGTTGCATATTACTACTACTTTCTAGAACCGAGAATTGTTCCTATTACATGTATTTTGTCTCCATTTCAGATGCAAAATATAAACTTTATAACATTTTTTCTTCTGATTCTTACAGAAGTCTTTTCCAGGTCTAAACTTTTTCACTGGCTCCATGCAGTACTGCCAAACTTTCAGGATCTCAGACTTTAACTAGAATTGATTCACAGGATTGATTGTTATCTATAATTGCATGAACAGTGTAACTTTTATTTTCTTGAAATGTTAAATGTATAATTTTATAATTCCATTCTACATTGTATATTTTTTTAGGTACTTTGTATATCTAGGATTACATACAGTTGTTTTAATGTAAATTTGTACTGTAATTGTTCGGTAATTCAATCCAAGGAGTGGGAACAATACAGTAAAGTCGAAAACATATCAACAAAGCTCGATAAATTTGTTTCAAATTAGTGCAAATCAGCAGGTTAAAACATTTCACACAGCTACAGAGAATTTACAGGTCTATTGAATTGGAACATATCGGCCACATAGTTATAACTCCTTGGGTTGTACAGATCTGTATTGGTGCTGATATATTGAGTATATCCATGGACCTCAGAGGATGTAATTAGAATGTTTTTCCACCATCTGTAAGTGATTTTATTGTTATATTTTTGTTTTATAATAAATACATCAAACTAGAACATTGTCTATCTTAATTACATTCAATGAATCACAATAAAATGTTCTGTACTTTTGTGCAAGTAACTTTCTAAATTTTTGATACTGTTGACTTATTTATCAATACATTCAACATCTACAAAATTTATAGTACATGTATACATGTATATAACTGTTTTCTTCTGCATAAGCCCATAGACAAATAACCTTTTTCTTCATTTTTGCAGACTCATCAATTTAAATAATTATAACAATAAAGTTTATTTATTGAGGATAAAATATAGGTTTAGCCAAATAGTTATCTGCCATATAGGCCTCTAGAATAGTAAAGCTAAAAGTATACACAAATAAGCCCTCCCCCAAACTTTAAATCATTACCTAACTTTAGGGAAGGGAGCTTATTTGAGGATGGTATATGTTAAATAATTCCTGCACAGTGAAACCTGTTTCAAGAGACCACCCACGTGCACAGAGTCTTAAATTAGCCACTTGTTGGACCAATAAATCCGCTGGAAATAATCTTGACCAAAAACATCTGGAATTTTGATACAGTATTTCAATTCTACTACAGACATGCCCGTATCTGCGGCTACATTGAAGGTTTTGGTTTTGTAGTGTTAACCCTCCAATCAACAGCTCTTATCATTTAAGGATGGCCCATTAAGGCCAGATATACAATGGGTCAGACATGGTTCGATTCGTAAATAAGGTTTTGTTAAAACAGGTTATCAAACAATAACTTTTCAAAGATTCTCTGTGTTTGTGTTTATAGATATAAAACTTTGTCAAGCTTAACTTCACAATCCCCTATGGGTTTATCTTCATTCAAATCTGCTCAGTTACATCAACAGTTGATAAGGTATGTAATAAACATTAGCAATAGAATGTTAACCAACCCTGCATGCACCGTTATAGATCAATGGACAATAGATAGAAAAGCAAATGTTTTTTTATCAGATACCGAGCAGATTCACTGCCAATTCATGGTGGGTTTTCACTTTGTCTATCCTTTATTTTTGTCTACCATACTCATATTGACACTGTAAGTGGTCGATTATGCCTCTTCTCATATGTGGCTTTGATCCCCAGTCTGCCAATCTTCAAACATCAGGTAGCGCATGCATTTATGATATATATTTTCCTCAGCCCATTAATATATAGAAAGTAGAGCATCGCATTAGAGATTCCCTGAAATCAGTGGGTAGTGATTCCTGGTTTTAATTGCAATTATGAAGAACTACCGTACTGATTCTCGCATCATATCATTAAGGTATGCATTCTATCATTTAACATATTTTTGTAGTTTTGGCATGATTTAAATGTTACAAAAACATATTGAGGTTTAAAACAACGAGTAACATATGTGCATTTTTAAAATTTTATTTTCATTTAAAACACTTCCTGTATAAAACACTGGATTTTCCAACAAAAATGTGTTGAAAATGTCAGATACAAAATACTACATAATTACAGTACAGATGTCCTGATTAAAATTTCACCGGATTAAAAGTAAATTTACCATTATTTTTATACTGCAAACAGTATATGTATGAAGTGGCATTGAATTGATAAAAAATTCATTGAAATAGAACATTAACATTTTGAATTCTAAATGAAGACATTTCTATACTATGACATGTACAGTCACTACAAACCCCCCCCCCCCCCCCCCCCCCAACAAAAAAAAAAATTTATTGTGTCAGTGTTGACAAAATGACAGACTATATCAATAATCACAATTTTATCACCGTTTTGTATGAGAAGGTAATGTGAACCATCTATGTATATATCTGGCTAGTCATTACATGTCTGATTGAACACTGTTGATATATAGTCAGGATTTCTGATTTTATCCTAGCTTTTATATGTAAATAGTGAAAAAAATAAAAGTTCACATCAGGATGATTACAGGAAAGTATTTACGGGTAAGTTGATATGCCATTTATATAATAAATATCACAAGGTAAGATTCGGTACATCAAAAAGTATGCATGCATAGCTATGTTGCAGTGTGTATATAATTCTCACAGGTCTGTATGTATAAGGTTGTCATGTACAAAAATTCAGACAATCACTAAAAATGACATAAAAAATAACAATTGTCAAACAAATCTTGTATATAATTCATAAAAATTCCTATTGAAAGAACTAAATATGGCTAGTTTAAATATTAAAACACTGACAGGTCAGTCAGTGTAACAAGTCACCGGGTGAGTACATGATAAACCGGTATATATACATGTAAACCCTAATACATTCTCTGTTGACGGAACAAAATATCTTTATTGAAGTAAGAAAATAAATTACCCTGGTACATAAATGGCGAATGGGACCCTTTTATATAGGTAGACACGTACAAACACTTACGGCCACTGGGACCCTCTTATGTAGGTAGACATGTAAAAACACTTACGGCCACTGGGGCCCTCTTATGTAGGTAGACACGTACAAACACTTATGGCAACTAGGACCCTCTTATATAGGTAGACACGTACAAACACTTACAGCCACTGGGACCCTCTTATGTAGGTAGACATGTAAAAACACTTACGGCCACTGGGACCCTCTTATGTAGGTAGACATGTACAAACACTTACGGCCACTGGGACCCTCTTATGTAGGTAGACATGTAAAAACACTTACGGCCACTGGGGCCCTCTTATGTAGGTAGACACGTACAAACACTTATGGCAACTAGGACCCTCTTATGTAGGTAGACACGTACAAACACTTACAGCCACTGGGACCCTCTTATGTAGGTAGACATGTAAAAACACTTACGGCCACTGGGACCCTCTTATGTAGGTAGACATGTACAAACACTTACGGCCACTGGGACCCTCTTATGTAGGTAGACATGTAAAAACACTTACGGCCACTGGGAACCTCTTATGTAGGTAGACATGTACAAACACTTAAGCCACTGGGAACCTCTTATGTAGGTAGACACGTACAAACACTTACAGCCACTGGGAACCTCTTATGTAGGTAGACATGCAAAAACACTTACGGCCACTGGGAACCTCTTATGTAGGTAGACATGTAAAAACACTTACGGCCACTGGGATCCTCTTATGTAGGTAGACATGTAAAAACACTTACGGCCACTGGGAACCTCTTATGTAGGTAGACACGTACAAACACTTACAGCCACTGGGATCCTCTTATGTAGGTAGACATGTAAAAACACTTACGGCCACTGGGACCCTCGTATGTAGGTAGACACGTACAAACACTTATGGCAACTAGGACCCTCTTATATAGGTAGACACGTACAAACACTTACAGCCACTGGGACCCTCTTATGTAGGTAGACATGTAAAAACACTTACGGCCACTGGGACCCTCTTATGTAGGTAGACATGTACAAACACTTACGGCCACTGGGACCCTCTTATGTAGGTAGACATGTAAAAACACTTACGGCCACTGGGGCCCTCTTATGTAGGTAGACACGTACAAACACTTATGGCAACTAGGACCCTCTTATATAGGTAGACACGTACAAACACTTACAGCCACTGGGACCCTCTTATGTAGGTAGACATGTAAAAACACTTACGGCCACTGGGACCCTCTTATGTAGGTAGACATGTACAAACACTTACGGCCACTGGGACCCTCTTATGTAGGTAGACATGTAAAAACACTTACGGCCACTGGGACCCTTTTATATAGGTAGACATGTACAAACACTTACGACCACTGGGACCCTCTTATGTAGGTAGACACGTACAAACACTTACGGCCACTGGGACCCTCGTATGTAGGTAGACACGTACAAACACTTACGACCACTGGGACCCTCTTATGTAGGTAGACACGTACAAACACTTACGGCCACTGGGACCCTCGTATGTAGGTAGACACGTACAAACACTTACGGCCACTGGGAACCTCTTATGTAGGTAGACACGTACAAACACTTACGGCCACTGGGATCCTCTAATGTAGGTAGACACGTACAAACACTTACGGCCACTGGGAACCTCTTATGTAGGTAGACATGTACAAACACTTACAGCCACTGGGACCCTCGTATGTAGGTAGACACATACAAACACTTACGGCCACTGGGAACCTCTTATGTAGGTAGACATGTACAAACTCTTACGGCCACTGGGACCCTCTTATGTAGGTAGACATGTACAAAACACTTACAGCCACTGGGACCCTCGTATGTAGGTAGACACGTACAAACTCTTACAGCCACTGGGACCCTCGTATGTAGGTAGACACATACAAACACTTACGACCACTGGGACCCTCTTATGTAGGTAGACACGTACAAACACTTACGGCCACTGGGACCCTCTTATGTAGGTAGACACGTACAAACACTTACAGCCACTGGGACCCTCGTATGTAGGTAGACACGTACAAACTCTTACAGCCACTGGGAACCTCGTATGTAGGTAGACACATACAAAACACTTATGGCCACTGGGACCCTCTTATGTAGGTAGACACGTACAAACACTCACTTGGCTTTTATTTACATCTGGTAACATGTCTTGATTTGACATCCAGACCGATTGGATGGTTAGTCATGTATTGCAGGTTATAATATTATAATGTTGATGGTAGCCCCAAAACAACAGTTAAAATGATTTAATGATGAAAATTTTCATGGTCAAGATTACCGAAACATTTTCAATGAACCGTTAATTGTATAGACTGTTTTGGACCTTGGTATCATTACTGTCTTCCAGGGCTGAGCTCTATTATACTGGAATTCAGCAGCCATTTTAGGTAGCAATTATTCTAACAACACACATCCTTTGGTTTATATTCTGATCCACCAAAGTTATTTCCCTTTGTTACATTCCATCAGCCAATGGAAGCTGGGATTGGTTTGGGTTTTGATCGTATGTTTTATCACTGTAAATATTTAAAGCCACAAATCACTTTAGATACAGATAAAAATACCTACATAATTCTCCTTTGTGGGTAAACCTTTCCCACTGGAAAGAATATGATTAGATAGTCCCTTGTATTTTTATCACTATGGCTACTTGCAGCTAGTCTTGGTATAGTGGAGCATAGCCTGGTTATATTAGGAGAAGTATGAGGACCAGAAATATGTATCAATAATATTGATTAGATTCTCAACAACAAAAACAACAAAAAAAAAAAAAAAAAAACACACCCCCAGAAAAAAATAATTAAATGAAGCATGAAAATAACAAGACCACCACAATGGAATGACTTAGTAATGATCTTTAAATAATAACATACAAATCTTGTTAAAATATTAGACTAGATCTAACTGGGGTAAAACTGTCAAAACGATAAAGGTTAGAAATATCACGGACTTACATAAAGTCAAAGTCTGTGGTAATATGTTACATACTGGCTAAGAGATGGCACAGGTACATTTATCATAGCCAAGGTATCTTACTCTATGACAAAATACATGTATGTGAATTCACAGGGTGTAACTTGCAAACTCTGTAATGGGATTTGAAGAATTTCATTACCGTAATTAAACTTAAAAATCTTCAGCATTCATCTCAAAAATACTACATTTATCATGTATGAGCTCTAATTAATCATCCACCAAACACTTCTAAAAATACAATCTTGTCACTCCCTACTCTGAGAAATCATATCAATTTTAGTATATGTATACAAAAACATAACAAACAAATATCTTTTGGTATCAGCTAAGTCCCTTTAAAAGGGGTGGAAAGAGCATGGCATAGCCTTTATGGTATAACATTACACTTTGAAAGCTATAAAATCTTTCAGACATTTGGGAAGAGGCAGCTGGGCGGATAACTTTTCCAGTGTACACTTCTTCTGGACATTGGACAAGGCTTCTCTTACTGAGATTCTACAACAGTTCATTAAAGGCAAGGGCTGGGTTAAAATTTCTTCAATCACAGCTTTATCTGTATCCGGAATCTCCACACCTTGAACTACTTGGTATTTCCACTGAACCAGCCTTTTCATGTCGGAGTATTTCATCTCATAACCACAGTTCTGCAGAAGTTTGATGTTGTTGCTGTCACCATTTTGCCAGAGAGAATGTACAACAGAATTGACATAATGGTCCTCATAGTAGACATGGCCATTGGTTTTCTTCACCTCACAGCCCGCTTTCAGTAAGATGGAGATGGTGTCGCGTTGGTCATACAGAATGGCCTGGTCCAAAGGTGTCATCAACTCCTCATTCTGTGTATTGATGTCACAGCCAGCTAATATGGTAAAACCAAGGTAAGAATGAAAACATAGGTCAACAGTCCTACCACCAACAGCAATGTATAATGAACCAACAATTTTTGAGTATCAATGATATGGGAGGATTGATAGGGTATCATAGATATTGTGACAATTCAAATGTTTATTGTGAAAATAACTTGTCACTTGTCATCGAGCTCTTGAAAGCCTTTCTGAGCATAGCATGGAATGAAAGTCATTTGTATTTGGGGTTAATTTAATTAATGTAACATAACCAATGTTACCTTAAAAGGACAAAGGCTGCAATTTATGTTTGAACACTTGCAATTGATCATTTGCTTTAAACAAAATAATCATATATTCCCACAACACACCCTCTTTACTGATGAACGCACTGTTAATCCCAAAATATAAAATATATCACGTGGAAATGAATATGAGGATGCCGGATGCCAGTACAATATTTTTACCTTGGATGAGGACCTGTGTGATATGAGGATGCCAGTACAATATTTACTTTGGATGAGGACCTGTGTGATATGAGGATGCCAGTACAATATTTACCTTGGACGAGGACCTGTGTGATATGAGGATGCCAGTACAATATTTACTTTGGATGAGGACCTGTGTGATATGAGGATGCCAGTACAATATTTACCTTGGACAAGGACCTGTGTGATATGAGGATGCCAGTACAATATTTACCTTGGACGAGGACCTGTGTGATATGAGGATGCCAGTACAATATTTACTTTGGATGAGGACCTGTGTGATATGAGGATGCCAGTACAATATTTACCTTGGACGAGGACCTGTGTGATATGAGGATGCCAGTACAATATTTACCTTGGACGAGGACCTGTGTGATATGAGGATGCCAGTACAATATTTACCTTGGACGAGGACCTGTGTGATATGAGGATGCCAGTACAATATTTACCTTGGACGAGGACCTGTGCGATATGAGGATGCCAGTACAATATTTACCTTGGACGAGGACCTGTGCGATATGAGGATGCCAGTACAATATTTACCTTGGACGAGGACCTGTGCGATATGAGGATGCCAGTACAATATTTACCTTGGACGAGGACCTGTGTGATATGAGGATGCCAGTACAATATTTACCTTGGACGAGGACCTGTGTGATATGAGGATGCCAGTACAATATTTACCTTGGACGAGGACCTGTGTGATATGAGGATGCCAGTACAATATTTACCTTGGACGAGGACCTGTGCGATATGAGGATGCCAGTACAATATTTACCTTGGACGAGGACCTGTGTGATATGAGGATACCAGTACAATATTTACCTTGGACGAGGACCTGTGCGATGTGAGGATGCTAGTACAATATTTACCTTGGACGAGGACCTGTGTGATATGAGGATGCCAGTACAATATTTACCTTGGACGAGGACCTGTGCGATGTGAGGATGCCAGTACAATATTTACCTTGGACGAGGACCTGTCTGATATGAGGATACCAGTACAATATTTACCTTGGACGAGGACCTGTGCGATATGAGGATGCCAGTACAATATTTACCTTGGACGAGGACCTGTGTGATATGAGGATGCCAGTACAATATTTACCTTGGACGAGGACCTGTGTGATATGAGGATGCCAGTACAATATTTACCTTGGACGAGGACCTGTGTGATATGAGGATGCCAGTACAATATTTACCTTGGACGAGGACCTGTGTGATATGAGGATGCCAGTACAATATTTACCTTGGACGAGGACCTGTGTGATATGAGGATGCCAGTACAATATTTACCTTGGACGAGGACCTGTGTGATATGAGGATGCCAGTACAATATTTACCTTGGACGAGGACCTGTGCGATGTGAGGATGTGAGTAGGTAGCAGCATTAAACAGTGGGGTATTTTTCGCACAGTCTCTACTATCTATATCAGCTCCAGACTCCAGCAGCTTACTTACTATCACTGAAACCAACAGATGTGTTTATTTTTGATAAATAGAATTTTTTTGATCCTCTGCTCATAACCATTTAGGTTTACATTAATGCAAAATATTCTGACATTTAAAGATATAATAATTTTTTTACACGCTTATGTATTTGACCTTTGGGTATTGTGTTGATATATTTATTACCGTCTCTGCCCTTCCTGCTGGCCATGTGTAGTGGTGTTTCATCATAGCGGTTCCTGCCATGGATGTCAAACCCACTATCTATCAGTAATAGTACCACTTCATCTGATGCCTGAAACAACAGAGTCAATAAAATTATCACAAAATCTGGCAATAAGTCCATACCCGGTATCTACCCCATCCACCCATAACCGGTGTCTAACCCATCCAACCATACCCGGTGTCTACCCCATCCAACCATACCCGGCGTCTACCCCATCCAACCATACCCGGTATCTACCCCATCCAACCATACCCGGTATCTACCCCATCCAACCATACCCGGTAGTCCTACCCCCATCCAACCATAACCCGGTAGTCTACGCCCATTCCAACCTAACCCGGTAGTCTAACCCCATCCAACCATAACCCGGTAGTCTACCCATCCAACCATAACCCGGTAATCTACCCAATCCAACCATAACCCGGTGATCTACCCCATCCAACCATACCCGGTGTCTACCCATCCAACCATACCGGCGTTCTACCACCCCATCCAACCATACCCGGTGTCTACCCCCCCAGCCAACCATACCCGGGGTTCTCCCCATCCAACCATGTACCCGGTGTCTACCCCATCCAACCATACCCGGTGTCTACCCCATCCAACCATACCCGGTCCTACCCATCCAACCATACCCGTACCCTAAACCGTGTCTACCCCATCCAACCATACCCGGTGTCTACCCCATCCAACCATACCCGGTATCTACCCCATCCAACCCATACCCGGTATCTACCCCATCCAACCATACCCGTATTACCCCATCCACCATACCCGGTTCTACCCCATCCAACCATACCCGGTGTCTACCCCATCCAACCATACCCGGTATCTACCCCATCCCACCATACCCGGCGTCTACCCCATCCAACCATACCCGGCGTCTACCCCATCCAACCATACCCCGGCGTCTACCCCATCCAACCATACCCGGTGTCTTCCCCATCCAACCATACCCGGTATCTACCCCATCCAACCATACCCGGTGTCTACCCCATCCAACCATACCCGGTATCTACCCCATCCAACCATACCCGGTATCTACCCCATCCAACCATACCCGGTATCTACCCCATCCAACCATACCCGGTATCTACCCCATCCAACCATACCCGGCGTCTACCCCATCCAACCATACCCGGTATCTACCCCATCCAACCCTACCCGGTATCTACCCCATCCAACCCTACCCGGTATCTACCCCATCCAACCCTACCCGGTATCTACCCCATCCCACCATACCCGGTGTCTACCCCATCCAACCCTACCCGGTATCTACCCCATCCAACCCTACCCGGTATCTACCCCATCCAACCCTACCCGGTATCTACCCCATCCAACCATACCCGGTGTCTACCCCATCCAACCATACCCGGTGTCTACCCCATCCAACCATACCCGGTGTCTACCCCATCCAACCATACCCGGTATCTACCCCATCCAACCATACCCGGTGTCTACCCCATCCAACCATACCCGGTGTCTACCCCATCCAACCATACCCGGTGTCTACCCCATCCAACCATACCCGGTGTCTACCCCATCCAACCATACCCGGTGTCTACCCCATCCAACCATACCCGGTGTCTACCCCATCCAACCATACCCGGTGTCTACCCCATCCAACCATACCCGGTGTCTACCCCATCCAACCATACCCGGTGTCTACCCCATCCAACCATACCCGGTGTCTACCCCATCCAACCATACCCGGTGTCTACCCCATCCAACCATACCCGGTATCTACCCCATCCAACCATACCCGGTGTCTACCCCATCCAACCATACCCGGTATCTACCCCATCCAAGTCTATAGTTGTTCAGTAAGAATGCTTGAAATGTTATTTTAACATCCTGCATGGCTGCAATACGCCCATCCCTTAATTAAGTTGAGTTACTGTGTTGGCCCCTGGGTTTATAATAGGATAATTATAATATATATAAATACATACTCAGTACAATGTATATTAGTAACTGACATGACAATCAAAATTTACATACAATTTGTATTAATTCACAATCATGTTGATCATTAACTAACTCTTGAGATTTTTGTCAGCATATATTCTACATCAATTTCACTGACTACAATCATAAACCTTCACACTGACCCTTTCCTTAAGCAAATATACTAGAACTACACACACTATCAATAATTGAGTTTAAAAATGGCTCTATATTTTGTAAATTATAACACACAATGATAATACATTTGTAAAAGATGCAGGACATCTGTGGAACTAGTCTTGAAGAACATATGTATCAAAGGTTTGATAAATTATAATACATTTTTTATAAAAAACTTACTGTCAAAACTGCCTGGTGGAGAGGAGGATTTTCTTTAAATAGGTCAGGTAAACAAGAATGAATATGTGACTTGTATGACTTTGGGAAGAATTTTCTTATGATGTATTTCACTTTCTGTAAACTCCCTGTAAACAGAAGTAACAATGAATGTATTATTCTGTTTACATTAATACAAGTCATCTAAAAATGGAAAAACACATGCATTCAAACGAAATAAAAACAATATTATCACTCACCTGGATATTTAAGTGATTAAATATACACATGTTATTTGAATCCCCACCACCAAGGTACATGTATGCTACTAGTCAAATTTAAGTGACAGCCATTGCTTAAGTTCCAGAGAAGTAATTTCTAGCCATATAGCAAAATTGCCCCTTTTCTATCCCACCCTTCAGCCCTCTCGGGGGTCAGTCTGGCAATTTCTACAATTCTGAAGCTCCACCATGTAGGGATGCTTCCAGTCCAATTAGTGGTAAAGAAGAAGTTGTTTGAAGATTCAAGAAATTGTTTACATACAAATGGACGACATTGTTGGTATAAGCTCATGTTAGTATAGTAGACAAGTTTAAATTTTCAACCCAGTCAATTAAACATGTGCAATATATTATATTGGATGCCAAGTCCCTGTGGTAATTTCAACTTAAATGTACATTTTGATCTTGTAATCAATTATTGGATAATTTATGTAAATTGTATTGGCCTTTGTAATATGAATGGAGAGTGAAAATGTCAAAATACATGTCTTACTATCTGTATGAGAGCATTACAGATTCATCCAGGTTTAATTTGGTAGAACAAAATTACAGGTAGCATAAAGAGATATTATATGTCAGTAGCATATACCATATATGTGTCAATTAAATGCATTCTCGCCCCCATTGGCTGTCAGCTATACTGACAAAGTGAAACAAAGGGAAGTAACTCTGATAAATCAGAACGAACAAATGCACACTTTGAAAGCATTGATAACAATTCTACAATATATTGAAAACCGCAACATTATCCAACTGGTTAGAATTTATACAGTCATCACTTTACAGTTCCAGCACCATGCAAAGCTTGTACCTTCCATGATGGCAGATAGGAGGCATTGCCATCTCTCATGAGTAGAAACCTCAGGTTCCATTTCCAATGTGCTCCTATGACGAAACCTTCCTGAAAAAAGGTACATGTAAAATCAGTCAGTAAATTTACTTCACAAAAAATAAACTAATAGGCATTTCTAGCAGAACACCATTTTTCTTATCGTATAGAGAGATGACTTGAAAAATAAATTCCCTAATCATGATACATATTGTCAACAATGTATACATATATTATGTATATGATCTCGTCTACAGGCAGAGAGCAAAGCACCAAAGTATTATCAAGATTGTCTGCATTGAAGCTGATCATGATCCATCAATTTGTGGCAGAGATGAGGCTCTTATACCCTCTCATCAGGGTAAGATCATTTGCCAAATAACATTAATGGCAAGACTTTTTTGACAACTAATAAAATGAAAATCTCCCCTGGGAACAATATCTCCCTATCCTTTACTCCTAAGGGAAGATTCTTTTAATATTTCAGCACATTTCAGTCCTGAGCATGTGCACCTGGACATATTAATCTAAGAGCCAAAGAAGCATGTTCCATCAGCTGTACATGTGTGACAGAGATTGTAGCAACAAATTATCACTGTACAAGCTGAAAGTCATTTATGTTTTCTTCAGATTTTGCTGAATTTCAACTGAGACTTTCAATACCTGTACAGTGGGATTTTGTTGGGGTGCCAAGTAAAAGAACATGGAAAAACACATGTTCCTGCTAAGCAATAGGAATGAATTCGAAACTGAGGTAACTTGCAATTGCATGGAACCAAGTCACCAGTGGCATACCACAAGGCAGTGTACTAGGGCCTTCGTTGTTTGTTCTGTACATCAATGACCTGCCAGATGTTGTCGATGCCAACGTCCTACTGTTTGCCGACGATGCAAAATTGTATAAAGACCACATGTACAATGTAAATGGAGATCTTCAGCGAGACAACTTACAAGAATGGTTGGATCCCTGGCTGCTAAAATTCCACCCGGATAAATGCAAAACAATGAATTTAGGAAAGAAAAATAGTTCAAACAATTTACATTTATATCAGGATGTTGATGGTCTGAGAACCACAGTAACTTTATCAGAGGAAACAGAAGAGAAAGACCTTGGAATAATTGTCGATAATAAATTAACTTTAAAAATCATCTACAAGCAGCTGTGAACAAATTGAACTGAATACTTGGAGCCATCATGCAGAAGATCATACACACTTGTATTTATAAAAAAAATTGTTCTACTTACTGTATAAGGATTTAGTTCGACCCCATTTGGAATATGGATCGAGCATGCATATTTAAACCATACAAACAACAGGACATTGTTCTACTTGTAGCTTTGTGCTACCAGAGACATATATATGTATATATGTCTCATGAGACATATATATGTATATATGTCTCATGGTGCTACCTCACATTCTTTTAGAAAAAAAAATTCTTGCATAGATTTATTTTTTAAAAAATCTATTAATATTTCCTGTTTTTTTTTCGTTTAAATTTAAGATTGACTACCTGGCATATAGATCCTGTGATCAGTTAATTATATATACAACTAGACTAACGGTTGGCGGGCATATCTTTATCATTACATAACCGACCCCAATAACCCTGTAAAATATGGGCGGGTCATGTTACGTTACTTCATAGAAACCATTGTAGTCAAATTCCTTCGGAAATATCTCCAGTGGAATCTTATCGACGGAACTTCGTGATACATTAATCTACCACTTTTCTAAGTTCAACTTTCAAAACAGCACAAAACTCGCGTATTAGGTAAAAATAACAGTTGTGTTACCTCCTAGTTTCTCTTCTGCTTTCCCTTGCGTCAATATATCTATTTATAGACTTATGATAAACTAATACTGTAGGCAGACCACTCTATCCGGAATACGGAGTTGTAGAATAAGCGAAGACAAACTTGCCATAATCTATGGATGATAAGCTATGTGAAAATACGTTCTAATAAATTTCTATTAATTTTGTATTTCATATATCATCTTTTATTTTTGACACAAAGTATCTTTCAGTGCAGATATTCATTTTGACTATTAGCGAGTCAAACAGATTTGTGATACAGATTTCCAGATGAAGTGTTTTTGTGATACAGATTGCATTGGCAAGCTAGGAAATCCATTTGACATTTTACATTTGCGACTTTATTGTTGCGATCCACATTTCCCCTCAGTACGAGGTTTGTATGTCGGGTTACTGTTATGGAAACTAGGTTTTACTCCTTTAATCTATTAATTTATCCAAGTCACTATGTTCACGACAAGGCGATGATAGCTATGTAAATTTAGGTAGTGTCGATGAGAGTGTAAAACGCTTTTCCGCTACAAACGAGCACTACTGTACAGTAGTTATAGGCTACCGCTCAGTGTTACCGTACTGAGTAGAGCTTAGGACAGGCTTGGGTGCAATCCTATCGGGGGTGTTTACAGAAGTACTATATCTATCCGAATATTTCTGATATTGTAGTGGCCTTTTAAAAATGTTATATGCGTCGGAGAATCGCCCTAGCCTTACATCATTAATTAAATTAAATTAGGCCTAACTGTTTTTTTTTTATTTAATCATGATTAAATACAAAAAAAATTTTACTTTACTATTATAGTACTTGAAGATACAAGCTTTGAATCAATCCGCTTATAGAGAATCATTTTGAGTGCCCAAATACTATAAATGCTGTATATATATCAGAGACATATATAGACATATATGTCTCTGATTTACAATGGGCACTCGTCATATGTATCAAAATTGTGTTCAGGACCGGCTCAAGATCTGGACTCGCTTGAAAAAATACTGCTAATGATGAAAAAATTGAGAATATGTTAACAGGAAAAAGTTATTGAGAATTCTATGTATCTGTTAATGTTTACTGAATATGTACAGTTCTATGAAAATTTTGTTCCATATATGTGTATTAAAGCATTTTAATGAAAACTTACGTTTACGTCTAAAAATAAGTTGACTGTATATATTAATATGAAAAAGAGAAAAAATCAAAAATGCTACATTCGTGTAGCAGGCTGGGTTTTAATTGTAAATACTGTACATAGTTGAATGATCGCCTTCTAGCTTCAGGCTAGGGGAATTTCCCTTTAGCTCAGTAGGTAGAGTGGCAGACCAGTAAGCCGAGGGTCGCGGGTTCAATCCCGACTGGCTGCACACTACTACTCCTTGAACTTTTACACTGGTGCCGCAGACCACTCCAAGTGAAAGCAAGAGGCTTCCTTGGAGATGGAACCTAGGTTGGTGTGTTTGGGGGCGAACACGTTTAAAGGAGGGAGTAGTGTAGCAGGCCGGGTTTTAATTGTAAATACTGTACGTATACATGTACATAGTTGAATGGTCGCCTTCTAGCTTCGGGCAAGGGGTAATTTCCCTTTAGCTCAGTCGGTAGAGCGGCGGACCAGTAAGCCGATGGTCGCGGGTTCGATCCCGGCTGGCTGCACACTACTACTCCTTGAACTTTTACATTTGTACTGCTACAAATGGTAGCAAATTGACTTCCAAAATTTGGACAGACATCAACTCAAAACTCAAACTTTCAAACTTTATTTCATTTCTCTTCACAAAATTAGATGTATATCAACTGAATATTTGCAACTGAAATTTGATTATAATGTGTATGATGGACAGTGATGTTTCTATCTTCAGAGTAAAGATGACATGAAGCCTGTTGTGGTTCCAGTTCTAGTTCTCATTATCACCCTCTTGCCACAGAACGCTGCTGATAGCACAACCAGTAGGTTCTAACTTACTTTTTTTCAATTTTCACCTTATACTTCTTAATGATCAAACTAGTCGGTCTTCATTTGGAGTTCTGTTTACCCCGGTTTACATCAGTTATAGATTGACTCTGGTTTATACATGTATCAGTTTAAGCTATTTTAATTCTTCTTTACTTTAGAAACATAACATACACAAACTTACATACACCTGACAACCTCGGAAAGTCCAAAACAACACAAGGAACATTTACATCTGGCAGTCAGACAAAAACTATGACAACATGCACACACTTTGATATACCAACTTCAACAAGAATAGAATACAGAAGGTACAGTCTATCAATCAACCAACCGTGTACATGTATACATATATATGTTATTGTATTGATGAATCAGGTGTGATATTGATTGAGTTAATTGTAACTGTACATCCTACACACATATATATCGAGGCTCTTATATATGTTATGAGTGGCTTTGTTATATGGAATTTATTTTAAAATTTCAATAATTTGATGTGACAAGATCGAGTCCTAAATCAAGTGACATATCAAATTATTTAATTATTAATATCAAATTCCATATGATATAATCACGAGTACAAGATTATGTTGATCATAAATATATATACATTTGTATACCCAATGTTTATGAGAACATTATTGTTTATTATATTGTTCTGTCCTTGGCTTTCAAGTATAGTGTAAGGTAGGATATTTTACTGCAGGGATCACCACAATTTCAAAATGATGGGTGGAGGGAAATTTTTTGACAATTTTTTCTGAACATGTACTTTTGTGGATGTCATGCAGCCTCACGGTGCGATGTTTCGAGAAACAACATTAATTATGACATTAAGAATAGAGATTTAATTATGTTGTTTGATTTAGTTCTAAATAAATATGCATTTTAATCATTTGCTCACTCTATGCCATATATATCGTGTAAATTAAACTACTAAATGTGTTCACTGGTTTTGATTTTCAGTTAAACTCGATGAAGGTTACTGTAGAAATTCTCTGTCACCGTCGGTCAACCCCGAGAAGCTAAAGCCAGGCAATACAATCAAACTTGTGTGGAATAGTCCTTCAATCGAAAGATGTTCGGCATATTTCAGAGTAGGTTTTGGTCAACAACATTGCATCCAAATAAAACTGCTGATTGATATCACTTAATCAAATTTTTACATGATTATCTGTTATTTCCTATTTCATATTGGTAAGGATTTATTTTGATTGATATGTCATGACGTGATAGTTGTTGTAAAAGCTAGTGTAAGGCTTGTGTTTGCACTGTTTAATAATGTACCAACTAAATGGCTTGACATTATGACATATAAAAGTAGTGGTGATTTTACATATATTTAAATATATAAACAATCATATCTATTATCTATATAAGATAAACATTTAATTGTTGACCTGTTGAATTAAAAAAAAAAAAAACTAACATTTATCTTATATTTAAATATATAAACAATCATATCTATTATCTATATAAGATAAACATTTAATTGTTGACCTGTTGAATTAAAAAAAAAAACAACTAACATTTATCTCTTGGCTTCTGTATCAGAATTGTCTAACAATCTACCTTCAATACATGTAGTTCTATCAGTTTAAAGCATATACATTTTTGTTGACCTGTATATTGACTGATGTTGTTCCATGTTTCGTTGTATTTAGGGTGTGGGGGAGGACATCAAGGACTTGTACAAGGTGTGTGTGAGACCTCTGTCATACACAGTAAAGGACTGTGATGTGGAGTTAACTTATTCCCAGGGAGTCAGCATTGCAAAGGTACATGTCGATACACTCTCAAACAATGTGTTGTAACACTAGAAAATCTATTACAACAATGTAGTACCACATGAAGAAAAAATATCGCATTATTACGAGTTGTGTTATCTTACTACCGGTATTAATATTACAAGTCATACATTGTTGTTATCATGACTGAAGCCTACATCATCTCGTTATTAAGAGTTGCAATATGCCATTATTATGAGTTCAGTTATTTCGTTATTACCACTTATATGATCTCGTTATTAAAAGATAGATTGTGACTTATTATAAAGACATAATAGATTACAGGTAACTCGTAATAACAAGATAACGAAACTCATAATTACAAGATTTTTTTTTTCACATGGTACTAACTGGCTTTTGTAGTACCAAAAACTCAATGGGTCAATATTGCAATGGAACATGTATCTTCAGGATCAGATACAATGTGTTTTAACAAACTTTAAGGTTCATCAGTATTGCAAAGAAATGTATTGCAATGAAGAAATTTAGGAGTCTTGTTTGAATACATGTAAATGACCTGGACTCATTTTCAAGGTCACATATATGCATACCTTGATAAGGTCTGGAAACTGTAAATAAGACTTTTTCTATTGTCTAAAATATGATGTACATGTAGAATTCAATTAGGTCTATCTAATCAATGTCCAAAAACAAGGGACAGGGTGCCACTCAAAAAAGCTATTTCCTCAACAAGGTAATCTGGACAGCTAAAGAAAATATTTGCCCTGTGTGTAGTTAATATATGGAACAACCTGGTAGAGGAAGTAATATCGGCTTCAACAGTTAATTCTTTCAAAAATAGACTAGACGGGCATTGGACGGATTAATAACTTTTATATAATTATACATCAGAACTCTTGTAGAAATGGAACTGTGCTCACAATTAAGGAATGTTGTATTCATATATGTACTGGTAATAAACTTAACTTAATCCATACATTATATTTCAGTCCTACCAGTACTCCCTCTACCTGATATACAGAATGTAGAGATGTCTGATCTATCTAATCTATATATTGTATATTTCAGTCCTACACATGTTACAGTACTCCCTCTACATGGTGTACAGAAGCGGGATCTAACCTTCTTATCCGAATCAAATCCTCCTCCAGTTTATTGGATAAGATCATCCCAGATGTTTTAAAACCATCAGTGACAGCGTCCATGACTCTGGAGTTGTACACTGAGGAGGTGTATACTGTAGGTGGTATGTACTTTCATTGTTATCTAAGAATCGTACTTAGTGAGGGGGAACAACTCTAAGTTACTACTTGCAAGATGTCATATATATGCCACCTATAGTGTCAGTTCTTTGGTTGACGGTTTTGTACTTAAATACATTTAAAGTAATTTGTAAACATGCATTAATTTGTTGTTATTTGGTATTGATTTGGATATGAAGTAAAAGTAGAGGGGCATAGACAGCTGTTCATCAGTAAAATGTTTTACAATTGATTTATTTGTTATTGTTCCCCAATTTGGTGTAGTTTAGGTCAATTTGTCTTTATGAATAATTAAACTTTAACATCGAAACCTCAATACATAAGTACATCTCGCATCATAGAACACCAGATTAACAAGATTAAAGTTGTGTTTAAATTTGTGTTAATTGTTTTGACAGCCTATACTAAGCTGGGGATGATCATTGGAGCAGCAGGAGGTGGTATAGTCGGTGTGGTCTTTATAGTCATATTTGTGGTGTGTATTGTCCAGCACGTGAGAAGTAAACGGAAACAACGTGATGAAACTCACAACAGACGTCAATGTCACGATTTACCCCTCTCACAGAGAAGTGACCAAAGAGCCAACGATAATCTGATCTCCCCATCCTCAATACCGAGCTCAGTTGATGTTAACATAGATGGAAATAAATATAAGCTAGGTAAGTTAGTAGAATGGTTAAGTGAGATTGAAAATTATAATCGTATTATTGTATTTATCCTCAAAGAAGCCCCCTACCCTTGTGTAAAAGAAGTGTTATGTAGTATAAAAGTTCTGGGAGGGCTTATTTGTGAACTACTTTTAGCTTACTATTATAAAACTGATGATTCTACATAACTCAAGGGGCTTATTTGTGGGCAGGGGATTATTTACATATAGATACAGTATGTTGGTTAAGCATATTAGAGTGAGATTTCGTTTTTTTTCTGTTTTGTTTGTATCTATTAGGTTTAGTTTATCATCAATAATTAGTTTATATATCAAGTTGATCATGTTTCTTTTTATTTCCTAGCAGATCCGGCTGACCTTCCTCCCCCATCTTATGATGAAGTTATGGCCCTAGAGACAGAAGAATCAAGGCCAACAACATAACCATGGCAACATCGCAAGAGCTTCACATCACCATGGCAACATCGCAAGAGCTTCACGTCACCATGGCAACATCACAAGATGGATTTCACATCACCATTGCAACATCACAAGATGGATTTCATATCACCATGATTCACTTTACCCTGGAATCATAATATGGTACATAGCCATTATTTCACAAAGTGAACCTCTTCCGGAATTTTTGAATAAGCCCTCTATTTATTGGTTTTTATTCAGCTGGTTGACTTTGAATTTGACAGTTGTTTGTGTGTAATCGATGAAAATATTTCAGGAATTTCCAGTTCATTTATTTGCCGAACTTAGCACTAGATTTTAAAGAGCTGACAGGACAAACCAGCTGATATGAGTGATTAAATCAATCCCTACCTTGAGCATGTGGTCAATGAAATTTCAATGCAAGGGTGAGATTCTTTAATCTTAAACTGAGGCTCGACTGAGGGAAGAATATTCAAGATTCTTACTCAGAGGGTTGAAATCATTTGCAACAAGGTTGGAAATGATTATTTTTCTCCCACCTATTTCCTTCAAGTTTCCCTACAACTTCAATAGTGATTTCCCTCCTTATTATCTTTTTATACAAGCAGCATTAGTTATAGTGTCAGCAGTATTAGTTTATCGCAGTAAGGCATTAATTCAAATATGTAAGAAATGCTTGTCAAATATGCAAGCTTTTTCAAAACTTTATTATGATGCCATCCTTGTACTCACTTGCAGTTCATGATCAGAAGGTCACTGTAATCTGTCATACCCTCTAGGGGTTGAGAGAGAAATCTTTAAAAGCAAACATTAAAGACAAGCAAGTGAATGGTGGGAGAAGTGGAATGGCCTAGCGGTTTCCCTAAAGTATGCTTGTTTTTACACTTTGATTAGGGTATGTGGTTGTTCCTTAACTATCAGTTTTATCTGCCCTGGTTCTAGTGTAAGCTGTGGCAAAAGACACACTGTGATAGCTCTTTATAATAAACTTTAACATTCCTTATCCCAGTAGCCTACCAGAAACATGACGGACAAACTGTAAACTTTATAAAGATTTATTTTAGTATCTGACACCTGTTAACTTGATAGATCAGTATCTGATACCTGTTAACTTGATACATCAGTATCTGATACCTGTTAACTTGATACATCAGTATCTGATATCTGTTATTAAACTTGATAGATCAGTATCTGGCACCTGTTAACTTGATAGATCAGTATCTGATACCTGTTAACTTGATACATCAGTATCCAGTTAGTTTATTGACTGGCTTGGTGAAAATGCATATACCAGTTTATTAGAAAGGCTGAAATCATGAAAAAAAGAGTTTATAAAACTGCTGTTGATATTTTATACTTATAAAGGCATTATTGTATATTATAACATTTATAGTGTGTAATATTTCAGGGTATTAGATACCATCACTTAAGCATTGATGTCTTCTTTTTTTTAGTTTCATCAGGGTATGAAACAAATTTTGTTTGCAAACTGTATGAATCCGCATAGCGCATACCCCTATGAAACTAAAAAATAATTGACATCAACGCTTATAATTAATTTTTGAAAATAATTTTCTTATTTCAAACACGTTTTATGTACAATTTTACTGATTTTATGTGGTATTCTTTTTCTCAAATCAATACGCAACGTCAATTGCCGTATTGTGACGTCACATTTTTCGCGCCATTCTCAGAATTTTTTTCATAGTGGTATGAAAAAAAATCTCAACTAATTAGAAAGCCGCATTCTGCGTACAAACAGTGGAAAATTATTTATATTTTGATGCAAGATACATTCAGTTAAAACATCGAAGCCTTTTATACATGCAATATATTTTCATAAGGTTATTGAAATAAAAATGATTGCTAAATTATATTTTACATATTTAACATATTTTTATTGATTTCCTCACAAGACTTAACACATGACAGTCATGTGATCCTAGTTTATGCATGTTGATATTTTGATGTTTCTTGTGGTTACCGGTATACTTGTCAATTGATCAGGATGATTTATTTAATTTTCATGTGATCTTTATTTGAGTGCCATGTGGTGTTCATTTGAGTGTTGTGCGATTTGTGTCATGTTGTCTTTATTTGGTGTCATGTGACTTGTGCCACATGGCCTTCATTTGAGTGTTGTGCGATTTGTGTCATGTGGTCTTAATTTGGTGCCATGTGACTTAAATCATATGGCCTTCATTTGAGTGTTGTGCGATTTGTGTCATGTGGTCTTTATTTTGGTGTCATGTGACTTGTATCACTTGATTTTCATTTGAGTGTCATGTGATCTATATATTGTGTGGTCTTTAGTTTCACATGATCTTTATTTGAAACATTCGCATTGTGTTTTGTAAACAGGTTGTGAGGATTCAAGCTGGGAGAGTTTGATAGCATTACATGATTATTGAGGCCTTGTATAGTGAGAACAGATCTGACCATTTCACATGATTGTATATAAATGTAATTGTTTATAAAACTAAAGCATCATTAAATGTGAACAGAAAGACAATTGAAAGGTAATTATATATATATGCTGCACAGCATTTTCTTTATGCTCCTTTCTAAGTTCAGTACAAAATTAAATTTTTCATTCAATAATAGTTTTTTTATAATATTCATCTTTATCTTATCGATACTGTGTGTATTAATTTTTTGACTGTAATTTTTTCTTAGTGCCAGTTTGGGTTGTTATGTAATTAATTAACCTGTTGTATCAAATTTTATGGTTTATTGTGAGAAAGGTTGATCACCTACACTGCTGAATCTTGATGAACAAAGATCACATGATTTACTATAAATATTTGGGGAAAAAACAAATGTACAAAACATATACATGTACCCGATTATCAAGAAATTGATGTCATAACATGACAATAGGTTTACAATTCTAGATTGTTATACCTTAAATCGTATGTGTAACTGTTTGATTTTAATTTTTAGGTCTATAAAAAAGTGACCTGTAATGTGATGTTGACGTCTCAAAAAACCCTGATTTGATTCAGTTTTAACAAAATTTTGCGAGAATCTTCCTATCGTCTGCATGAAGATACACTAAATATGTGAATGATATGGTCTCTACCCCCAGGGCTTTGAAAGGTTTTGCCATTAGGAGTGAAGTTGGCTGTAATTTAAAAAAAAATTGTTTTCCTTAGACCCAGATATGCTGGATTAAATACTCGTCATGGATGAAAAGGTCGTAAATTGCTTAGCAGACAATAGAAATTGTAAATTCCCTTTTGGATAGGTGGTGAAGTTGTAGTGTACATTTGTATATGGGGAAAATGATGCTCTCATCTTTTTTTTTTATTGCAATTGGAAATGTTACAAACTTGTTTGGAATAAGCTATATAGATAAGATTTGGTAAAATGAACATTTTGATTTGGCATGACCCATCACCAGAGTCTGAGAGGCAGGGTCAATATGGGTCAGAAGTCTTCTTCAGACCCAGATATGTATACTAGATATTAGATGTTTAGAGCTGTAAGTGTGCGTTTCTCATGTTGTTGACAAATTTGTAGTTGCTGTACATATACATGTACTTGATAAACACAAGCTACAATTACATTACTTTACTAATATGATATTTCCATGTCAGGTCATAACAGCAATTTTTAGTATATCAGAACTCCGGTGACTGTTACGGGCCATAGGTCTCTTATTTAATGGAGGGAAGAGAATGATACATACTTTTCTAGTCACTTAGTGGTGAGTTCCACTTCAGACAGCATCGATCAGTACATTTCGTGTTGGACGTAGTTATTACTTTATAAACATACTAAAGTTGTCCTGTTTATTTAGCAAAGTAAGTTCCACTTCAGACAGCATCGAGCAGTACATTTCGTATTGGACGTAGTTATTATTTTATAAAAATACTAAGGTTGTCCTGTATAACAAAGGTGATACAGTCAAGCAACTTTTGTTAAGTATGATCCAACACTAATATAAAATCTTATCACGTATTGGCCTGTTATCCAGTGAACTTGCCGTGTAATACTTTTGTGTCACTATTGTAATACATCCTGGATCATTTTTCATTGCCCGCACCAGTCAGAAATCGATGGTGACATCATGATATGCCATTGCATCATGAATTGTACACGGCAAAACAAAATTGCTGCCTCTGTTCGATTCTGCCCTCCACATTTTGACTTTAAAACCTCTCAAAATGTAAATTTTCTTCGTTATATATGATAAAAAGTATTGTAATTTTTTTTATATAAGCATTTTATGAAACTCATCTCAAAGTTTCAATTTTGCTGAGATTTTTTTGCCAAAAAATTAAAAACATCAAAGACTCGGGTAATAAAATCTCATATGAAATAAACACTCATTTAAGATCCAATATTTTATATGTATATATATATCAACACGTAATATCGAGGCATTGCATTCAATGTATAAACCTGCTGTTCTGTATAGTGGTCATGAGTAGTTGAATTTCCTCTGGTTTTAGGGGCCGTGGTGGCCAAGTGGTTAAGGTGTACCGACACTTTAACACTAGCCCTCCACCACTGGGTTGTGAGTTCGAAACCTACGTGGGGCAGTTGCCAGGTACTGACCATAGGCCGGTGGTTTTTCTCCGGGTACTCCGGCTTTCCTCCACCTCCAAAACCTGACATGTCCTTAAATGACCCTGGCTGTAAATAGGACGTTAAACAAAAACAAACCAAAATCTGGTTTAAACACCAGATAAATGTATAGACCTTATCCATTTTGATTGATGTCCAGTCCAGATATATCTGGCTATCCAAATGTCTGACTCCACGTGTTAGGGTAAGAGGAAACTTGGAATAATCTTTTTATATGTTAACGCTACATCTCAAATCAAATGATACATGTAAATCCTTATTGTATAAATCACGGTGATAACATTAAAAAGTGTTACTGTATCAGGAACAAGTCCAACCATTCACTTGAGAAAAGATTAATCCCATCCACAACATTCAGTATGCTAATATGCGTTTTTTCCAGCTTCCCTGTTACTGTCTTGGCTTTCGTTGTAGTAACACATCCCAACCTTTTTAGTGTAATTTTGATTTGCTTTTTCCTTAAGGAGTGTATATAGTTAATGTGCTTCATATTCTCTTAACTTTACATTTTATAATTTTTCTGAAAAATACAAATTTGTTTTTTCTCTTCATACTAAAACGCAAAAATAACTACGTTTACAGTATTTTGTTTTTTAGCTTGATTATTTTTGAGTTGGAATTATTATTTTGCTTCTATAGTGCTCTCTTCCTGCTTATTATTGCCCCATACAACATTTACATGTTTATCACGCTTACCATATTTAATAATCTCTCTGATAAGTCATGGAAAACTAAAATACACATTTTATTTCAGCAACGATTTATATCTAAATATATAATCACAATATTTTTCTTGAAATACGTTTCTACAGTATGTCTTAGTATATGTGGCAGTTTGAAACGAATGCAATCGGTTCATACATGTACATGCAGTTTTAGATAAACGGCCTGTCAAATATGTTGGACAGTTTTATCCAATCTGATGCTTTTGACCGTTGGCAGCTCAATTATTCAACTTGTCTAATCAAGAGACATTCACTATGACTGGTTTTATGTCTAGCATCAACAAAGCTACATGTATGTTCCGATATTGAGGACATTTTTTTTTCGCGAGTTAAACCCAATTTTCTTGACATACTAATGCAATGAGCAAAAAATCTACATTTGGTATCTTAAAGTGTAATTCGCTGATATATGCCGTACGTGCCTAGCTACCGTGTCAGTTTGTTTCTCAGGAAGCTGAGAAACGGCCGGTCAATGCTGTCGTGGTTGTGTTCTTGAGCAAGACACTTTGCCATAATTGATCAAGATGGCATGTGACGGCCTCCTGTATGTTCACTGAGGTAGTCGCCAACTACTACAAGGAGACTCCGCCTCAAAATGACCCTGGCTGTTCGTGGGGTGATAAAACCAGCAAACAAACAAATCAATGGGACAAATCACAAGTGTGTATTAAGGCGAGAAGACAGCAGCTTCCAAACACAATAGACCTCCTGTTTTTACTTACTTGGTTCAATAACATTCCTTGCATCTTGCCTTGCTTCTTGAAGCTATGTGTATAAATTCATGAGTATAAAATAGCCCCACTAAATACTACAGGTTATGAAATGTCAGTCATTGAGAAAACAATCATGGAATACGTATCGGGCATATAACCTATGTATCAATACATTCAAATGGTTCATTTTAATTTTGATGAATATAGCTTGTTGGCCACAAAGATTTGAGTTATAATTGCAGGTATCAATCATGATTCATTTTGAGTATCTATTGCTTAGAGAGAGGTCAGTGTGAGGCCCACTAGTTTCGGAAACACCCGGTAGATTCCGTACCATATATCTAGTGAACTTCTCATTTTAGATATCTGACACTGAATAGCGTGATGACGAAAACTAAAGATGGGGTAAATTTTATCCTGATATTTTAACACTATAGAATTGTTATAAAACCATATATTTTTGGAGATTGACATTTTGTGATGTATATAGTTTAGGTTATCAGGTTATATATCATCTGGTAGACATCAGGATTTAAATGGTTGTACATATTCATATTGACATGTCATTCCCAGGCACACATAGGTTATCCAGAGATCCTACCGTTTATACTAAGGACCCTATTTTGGTGAGATGTTGAGAGTTCTGGTATTTATACTAAGGACCCTATTTTGGTGAGATGTTGAGAGTTCTGGTATTCTTCTTGTCCACTAGAACCAGAGGGTACTCACCTACTGTGCATTGTATTATATACCATGTTTTAATTGTTATTTATACGCATGTTTGATCAATACAAAATAAACAAATTGGTAACAAATGGTGTGTTTTTCCTCTTTTTTTTTCATGCCAAGGTGTGGCATACGGTATCCGTCCGTTGTTGTCCGTCAAAATAAACAAATTGCTACATGTCACAAAGTACTGAATTGATTTGAACTAAATTTGGTCAAAAATATTCTTAAGGGGGGGGGGGGGGGGGGGGGGGGGGAGATTTTGCATAAATGGTGACTCTGTCCTCAAGGACCAGAGGTGTGGGGCCCAATAGGGGAAATAGGGGTAAGTCATTTAAATTGCTACTAGTCATAAAAAAAACTTAATTGATTTTAACAACATTTGGTCAGAAACATCATTAGGGGAAGGGGAAACACCCATTCAACCAGCATTTTATCATGTAAACTATCCCTGTTACTGTTCAAAGAATTAGAACGCTTACTTGCTAAGCCGCATCAGAAAAGTTGTGCCAGTCTTCTCTAAAGAGACACAGGTTGTGAAGAGGCGACAACTTCATGACCGCAGTTTACTCAGGGATACAGTTGAATATATTTTCGAAAAGTCAGAAGGGATTATCATACTATATATCCCAGATGATTAGTGTGATAACGATTGTCAGTTGGCAGGATACAGCATATGTGATTCTAATGATGACTGATCAATATAAAAAAGTTCCAAATTTTACACTAATATCCTAAGGGGTAAAATGTTATTGTAAATAAAGTGGTTTCTATGTAAAAGTTAAGATCAAGTTTGTTTTTATTTGCTTGAAAATTGTGCTATAACCTTATGAAACATTATTTTCCAAGTATGATACTGTATACCACATGGGCCTTCATATATTTTCGAGAGAGGAATATTTTCGCGAAGATTATTTAGGATAGCGAGGTTATTTTGCAGTACAGTGATGTAAAACTGTATTGATATTGAGACGGGAGTCCGAGATTAGAAAATATAAACTTTTGTTTTACGCTTTGCTCGGAAAGTTCACGTAATAAGAGAACACATAAAACGAGCAAAGGAAATTCAAGAATGATCTTAAGATTTCTGACATCATTGGAGTCCTCCAAAACCTACACATTTAAACTGGTATAGAGAAGAAAAGAAGGCATATTTGTACTTTGACCGAGTTTATGGGTGGGTAACTGGTCCTTCGTCATGATTATATATAATTCAGGGTTTAAATAGGTACCTCCTTCACAGTTACCTCACATAACACAGATAAATAATACCTTAGTGGGTCATAGTAACACGTTATAGGTCACAGTAACACGTTTCGACTAGACTAGTCGTATACTGCTCTTGTCATAAACAGCGGTGATAAAAGGATGATAGGAAACTGATATACTCCACAGTAACACTATACAATAAGGACACAGGTGTCAATCACCATATACCCAGGTAATATACTCCACAGTAACACTATACAATAAGGACACAGGTGTCAATCACCATATACCCAGGTAATATACTCCATAGTAACGCTATACAATAAGGACAGGTGTCAATCACCATATACCCAGGTAATATACTCCATAGTAACACTATACAATAATGACACAGGTGTCAATCACCATATACCCAGGTAATATACTCCATAGTAACACTATACAATAACGACACAGGTGTCAATCACCATATACCCAGGTAATATACTCCATAGTAACGCTATACAATAAGGACAGGTGTCAATCACCATATACCCAGGTAATATACTCCACAGTAACACTATACAATAAGGACAGGTGTCAATCACCATATACCCAGGTAATATACTCCACAGTAACACTATACAATAAGGACAGGTGTCAATCACCATATACCCAGGTAATATACTCCACAGTAACACTATACAATAAGGACAGGTGTCAATCACCATATACCCAGGTAATATACTCCACAGTAACACTATACAATAAGGATACAGGTGTCAATCACCATATACCCAGGTAATATACTCCACAGTAACACTATACAATAAGGACAGGTGTCAATCACCATATACCCAGGTACCATACTCCACAGTAACACTATACAATAAGGATACAGGTGTCAATCACCATATACCCAGGTAATATACTCCACAGTAACACTATACAATAAGGACAGTTGTCAATCACCATATACCCAGGTAATATACTCCACAGTAACACTATACAATAAGGACAGGTGTCAATCACCATATACCCAGGTAATATACTCCATAGTAACACTATACAATAAGGACACAGGTGTCAATCACAATATACCCCGGTAATATACTCCACAGTAACACTATACAATAAGGACACAGGTGTCAATCACAATATACCCAGGCAATATACTCCACAGTAACACTATACAATAAGGACAGGTGTCAATCACCATACCGAGGTAATATACTCCACAGTAACACTATACAATAAGACACAGTTGTCAATCACCATATACCCAGGTAATATACTCCATAGTAATGCTATACAATAAGGACAGGTGTCAATCACCGTATACCCAGGTAATATACTCCACAGTAACGCTATACAATAAGGACAGTTGTCAATCACCATATACCCAGGTAATATACTCCACAGTAACACTATACAATAAGGACAGTTGTCAATCACCATATACCCAGGTAATATACTCCACAGTAACACTATACAATAAGGACACAGTTGGCAATCACCGTATACCCAGGTAATATACTCCACAGTAACACTATACAATAACGACACAGGTGTCAATCACCATATACCCAGGTAATATACTCCATAGTAACGCTATACAATAAGGACAGGTGTCAATCACCGTATACCCAGGTAATATACTCCATAGTAACGCTATACAATAAAGACAGGTGTCAATCACCATATACCCAGGTAATATACTCCACAGTAACACTATACAATAAGGACAGGTGTCAATCACCATATACCCAGGTAATATACTCCACAGTAACACTATACAATAAGGACACAGGTGTCAATCACCATATACCCAGGTAATATACTCCACAGTAACACTATACAATAAGGACAGTTGTCAATCACCATATACCCAGGTAATATACTCCACAGTAACACTATACAATAAGGACACAGGTGTCAATCACCATATACCCAGGTAATATACTCCACAGTAACGCTATACAATAAGGACAGGTGTCAATCACCATATACCCAGGTAATATACTCCACAGTAACGCTATACAATAAGGACAGTTGTCAATCACCATATACCCAGGTAATATACTCCACAGTAACACTATACAATAAGGACAGGTGTCAATCACCATATACCCAGGTAATATACTCCATAATAACGCTATACAATAAGGACACAGTTGTCAATCACCATATACCCAGGTAATATACTCCACAGTAACACTATACAATAAGGACACAGGTGTCAATCACCATATACCCAGGTAATATACTCCACAGTAACGCTATACAATAAGGACAGGTGTCAATCACCATATACCCAGGTAATATACTCCACAGTAACACTATACAATAAGGACACAGGTGTCAATCACCATATACCCAGGTAATATACTCCACAGTAACACTATACAATAAGGACAGGTGTCAATCACCATATACCCAGGTAATATACTCCACAGTAACACTATACAATAAGGACACAGTTGTCAATCACCATATACCCAGGTAATATACTCCACAGTAACACTATACAATAAGGACAGTTGTCAATCACCATATACCCAGGTAATATACTCCACAGTAACACTATACAATAAGGACAGGTGTCAATCACCATATACCCAGGTAATATACTCCACAGTAACACTATACAATAAGGACAAGGTGTCAATCACCGTATACCCAGGTAATATACTCCACAGTAACACTATACAATAAGGACAGGTGTCAATCACCATATACCCAGGTAATATACTCCACAGTAACACTATACAATAAGGACACAGGTGTCAATCACCATATACCCAGGTAATATACTCCACAGTAACACTATACAATAAGGACACAGTTGTCAATCACCATATACCCAGGTAATATACTCCACAGTAACACTATACAATAAGGACACAGGTGTCAATCACCATATACCCAGGTAATATACTCCACAGTAACACTATACAATAAGGACAGGTGTCAATCACCATATACCCAGGTAATATACTCCACAGTAACACTATACAATAAGGACACAGGTGTCAATCACCATATACCCAGGTAATATACTCCACAGTAACACTATACAATAAGGACAGGTGTCAATCACCATATACCCAGGTAATATACTCCACAGTAACACTATACAATAAGGACAGGTGTCAATCACCATATACCCAGGTAATATACTCCACAGTAACACTATACAATAAGGACAGTTGTCAATCACCATATACCCAGGTAATATACTCCACAGTAACACTATACAATAAGGACAGGTGTCAATCACCATATACCCAGGTAATATACTCCACAGTAACACTATACAATAAGGACAGGTGTCAATCACCATATACCCAGGTAATATACTCCACAGTAACACTATACAATAAGGACAGGTGTCAATCACCATATACCCAGGTAATATACTCCACAGTAACACTATACAATAAGGACAGTTGTCAATCACCATATACCCAGGTAATATACTCCACAGTAACACTATACAATAAGGACACAGGTGTCAATCACCATATACCCAGGTAATATACTCCACAGTAACACTATACAATTACGACACAGGTGTCAATCACCATATACCCAGGTAATATACTCCACAGTAACACTATACAATAAGGACAGTTGTCAATCACCATATACCCAGGTAATATACTCCACAGTAACACTATACAATAAGGACAGGTGTCAATCACCATATACCCAGGTAATATACTTCACTATAACGTTATACAATAAGGACAGGTATTGTTTATCACACATTCTGTGACGTTTAAGCTAACTGATAGATTATCAGGGGTTGTGTTTATTTAGACTAAATGATAACATTCGGTCACTTTTATGTAAAGTTGGGTGACCGATGGCACACTTAATGTAAGTTTATGTGGTGTTTCTTCCGCACTGTCTTCCAGAGACGATACATTGTGTATATGTTGTGCTGGTCAGTCCATTATAATTTCGTGTTTTTATAGCTGATATTGATCATTTGTAGATTTAGGTACACGTGAGCTTTAACGATGGATCATTGGTCAGTGATGCTTATTGCTGTTCTCGCTGGGACTGTAACGGCCTCCACTAACACCTGTATGTATATTTGATAAAGAGGAACATGCTCGATTGGTAGATTTATAACATTTGTTATAATATATTTGACACATATGGTATGTGTTATGTACATTATTGTTTATGTTCAAATTAAGTACATCAGTTTTGCCGACCGAATTATTGTCATCTGCTATAACATATTTGCCACATGTGGTGTTTTGCACATTATTGTATATTTTCAAAGTATCCAGTGTACAACTTTTATTTTTGTCTAAATTATTTTCATTTGTGTAAATATATTTCCCATGATTACATACAATATATTTGCCACATTTAGTACTTTGTGAATCTTCTGGGTATACTGTTTACCTTTTGCCTGCTTCTTGGTGCTATACACATGTGTATGACAGCGTAAGACTTCAACTTTACTTATATTTGATTTTTTGTTGTTGTTGTTACAGTTCAATTCAGATACAACTGTGGATTCCTGGTTCATACCCTGCTTAAGAATGAGGTAGCTTTGGTGAGATTTAGTGGCCTCAGACTTCCGGAATCACACTGTAGCATTGGGTTCCGGGGGAGTCATAACGAGACCACTGTATGTGTGGTCAGCCAACCTCCTTTCACCCTGAGTTTGACAGGACCGACACTCATCCTGTCACAGGGAAGTGACCACGTCCACAGAAAGGCGAGTAGCATGCAACAATTCTACTTTATATACATCCGTCAAATTTCGACTGACGTGGTGTAGAATACCGACTGTGTTGGTCCGCCTGTACGCCTGTCCGTCGTAAATTGGTTAAAGTTTTTGACAAGTTTAAAAAAAAAAATTGTTCCTGTCTAAGACGGAAATTTTCGGAAGCGAGAGTATGGTGTTACTTTTCCATTGGCGACTGCGGCGGCGTTTTCGTCAACATTTCACTTCAAAGTTTTGTTTTTAGATCGGCTGGTCAGAAAATTTAGGACCAGCGTTAATCAAACGAGATCTAAATAGATGTCGACACGTAGTTAGATCTCGAGACACTCTTCATAGTTAGATCTCGACACATTCACCATAGTTAGATCTCGACACACAAACCATAGTTAGATCTCGACACACTCGTCATAGTTATAAGATCTCGACACATTCGTTATATGAGATTTCGACACACTCACCATACTTAGATCTCGACACGCTCACCATAGTTAGATCTTGACACACTCACCATAGTTAGATCTCGATACACTCACCATAGTTAGATCTCGACACACTCACCATAGTTAGATCTCGACACACTCACCATAGTTAGATCTTGACACACTCACTATAGTTAGATCTCGACACACTCACCATAGTTAGATCTCGACATACTCACGATAGTTAGATCTCAACACACTCACCATAGTTAGATCTCGACACACTCACCATACTTAGATCTCGACATACTCACCATAGTTAGATCTCGACACACTCACCATAGTTAGATCTCGACACACTCACCATACTTAGATCTCGACATACTCACCATAGTTAGATCTCGACACACTCGTCATAGTTAGATCTCGGCACACTCGTCATAGGTAGATCTCGACACACTCACCATAGTTAGATCTCGGCACACTAGTCATAGTTAGATCTTGACACACTCGTCATAGGTAGATCTCGACATACTCACCATAGTTAGATCTCGACACACTCGTCATAATTAGATCTCGGCACACTCGTCATAGTTAGATCTCGACATACTCACCATAGTTAGATCTCGACATACTCACCATAGTTAGATCTCGACACACTCGTCATAGTTAGATCTCGACGAACTCACCATAGTTAGATCTCGACACACTCGTCATAGTTAGATCTCGACACACTCACCATAGTTAGATCTCGACACACTCACCATAGTTAGATCTCGACATACTCACCATAGTTAGATCTCGACACACTCATCATAGTTAGATCTCGACATACTCGTCATAGTTAGATCTCGACATATTCACCATAGTTAGATCTCGACACACTCATCATAGTTAGATCTCGACACACTCGTCATAGTTAGATCTCGACACACTCACCATAGTTAGATCTCGACACACTCACCATAGTTAGATCTCGACACACTCATCATAGTTATATCTCGACACACTCATCATAGTTAGATCTCGACACACCCGTCATAGTTAGATCTCGACACACTCACCATAGTTAGATCTCGACACACTCGTCATAGTTAGATCTCGACACACTCACCATAGTTAGATGTCGACACACTCGTCATAGTTAGATCTCGACGAACTCACCATAATTAGATCTCGACACACTCACCATAGTTAGATCTCGACACACTCTTCATAGTTAGATCTCGACACACTCGTCATAGTTAGATCTCGACGCACTCACCGTAGTTAGATCTCGACACACTCACCATGGTTAGATCTCGACACATTCACCATAGTTAGATCTCGACACACTCACCATAGTTAGATCTGGACACACTTACCCTAGTTAGATCTCGACACACTCGTCATAGTTAGATCTTGACATACTCGTCATAGGTAGATCTCGACATACTCACCATAGTTAGATCTCGACATACTCACCATAGTTAGATCTCGACACACTCGTCATAGTTAGATCTCGACGAACTCACCATAGTTAGATCTCGACACACTCGTCATAGTTAGATCTCGACACACTCACCATAGTTAGATCTCGACACACTCACCATAGTTAGATCTCGACATACTCACCATAGTTAGATCTCGACACACTCATCATAGTTAGATCTCGACATACTCGTCATAGTTAGATCTCGACATATTCACCATAGTTAGATCTCGACACACTCATCATAGTTAGATCTCGACACACTCGTCATAGTTAGATCTCGACACACTCACCATAGTTAGATCTCGACACACTCACCATAGTTAGATATCGACACACTCATCATAGTTATATCTCGACACACTCATCATAGTTAGATCTCGACACACCCGTCATAGTTAGATCTCGACACACTCACCATAGTTAGATCTCGACACACTCGTCATAGTTAGATCTCGACACACTCACCATAGTTAGATGTCGACACACTCGTCATAGTTAGATCTCGACGAACTCACCATAATTAGATCTCGACACACTCACCATAGTTAGATCTCGACACACTCTTCATAGTTAGATCTCGACACACTCGTCATAGTTAGATCTCGACGCACTCACCGTAGTTAGATCTCGACACACTCACCATGGTTAGATCTCGACACATTCACCATAGTTAGATCTCGACACACTCACCATAGTTAGATCTGGACACACTTACCCTAGTTAGATCTCGACACACTCGTCATAGTTAGATCTTGACATACTCGTCATAGATATATCTCGACACACTCACCATAGTTAGATCTCGACACACTCGTCATAGTTAGATTTCGACACATTCACCATTTTAAGATCTCAATACACTCAACATAGTAAGATCTCGATACACTCACCATACAATGTAGTTAGATCTCGACACACTCGTCATAGTTAGATCTCAACACACTTGTCATAGTTAGATCTCGACACACTCGTCATAGTTAGATCTCGACATACTCACCATAGTTAGATCTCGAGACACTCGTCATAGTTAGATCTCGACACACTCACCATAGTTAGATCTCGACACATTCACCATAGTTAGATCTCGACACACTCACCATAGTTAGATCTTGACACACTCGTCATAGTTAGATCTCGACACACTCACCATAGTTAGATCTCGACACATTCACCATAGTTGGATCTCGACACACTCGTCATAGTTAGATCTCGACACACTCGTCATAGTTAGATCTCGACACATTCACCATAGTTAGATCTGTACACACTCAACATAGTACGATCTCGACACACTCACCATAGTTAGATCTTGACACACTCTTCATAGTTAGATCTTGACACACTCGTCATAGTTAGATCTCGACACACTCACCATAGTTAGATCTCGACACACTCGTCATAGTTAGATCTCGACACACTCGTCATAGTTAGATCTCGACACATTCACTATAGTTAGATCTTGACACACTCAACATAGTAAGATCTCGAAACACTCACCATAGTTAGATCTTGACACACTCACCATAGTTAGATCTCGACACACTCATCATGGTTAGATCTCGACACACCCGTCATAGTTAGATCTCGACACACTCACCATAGTTAGATCTCGAGACACTCGTCATAGTTAGATCTCGACACACTCACCATAGTTAGATCTCGACACATTCACCATAGTTAGATCTCGACACACTCACCATAGTTAGATCTTGACACACTCGATATAGTTAGATCTCGACACACTCACCATAGTTAGATCTCGACACATTCACCATAGTTGGATCTCGACACACTCGTCATAGTTAGATCTCGACACACTCGTCATAGTTAGATCTCGACACATTCACCATTGTTAGATCTGTACACACTCAACATAGTACGATCTCGACACACTCACCATAGTTAGATCTTGACACACTCTTCATAGTTAGATCTTGACACACTCACCATAGTTAGATCTCGACACACTCATCATGGTTAGATCTCGACACACCCGTCATAGTTAGATCTCGACACACTCACCATAGTTAGATCTCGACACACTCGTCAGAGTTAGATCGCGACACACTCACCATAGTTAGATCTCGACACACTCTTCATAGTTAGATCTTGACACACTTTTCATAGCTAGATCTCGACACATTCACCATAGTTAGATCTCGACACACTCGTCATAGTTAGATCTCGACACACTCGTCATAGTTAGATCTCGACACATTCACCATAGTTAGATCTCGACACATTCACCATAGTTAGATCTCGACACACTCTTCATAGTTAGATCTTGACACACTCGTCATAGTTAGATCTCGACACACTCATCATAGTTAGATCTCGACGCACTCAGCATAATTAGATCTCGACACACTCACCATAGTTAGATGTCGACACACTCACCATAGTTAGATCTCGACACACTCGTCATAGTTAGATCTCGACACACTCATCATAGTTAGATCTCGACCCACTCACCATAGTTAGATCTCGACACACTCGTCATAGTTAGATCGCGACACACTCACCATAGTTAGATCTCGACACACTCTTCATAGTTAGATCTCGACACATTCACCATAGTTAGATCTCGACACACTCGTCATAGTTAGATCTCGACAAACTCACCATAGTTAGATCTTGACACACTCTTCATAGTTAGATCTTGACACACTTTTCATAGCTAGATCTCGACACATTCACCATAGTTAGATCTCGACACACTCGTCATAGTTAGATCTCGACACACTCGTCATAGTTAGATCTCGACACATTCACCATAGTTAGATCTCGACACATTCACCATAGTTAGATCTCGACATAATCTTCATAGTTTGGTCTCGACACACTCACCATAGTTATATCTCGACACAGTCGTCATAGTTAGATCTCGACACACTCGTCATAGTTAGATCTCGACACACTCCTCATAGTTAGATCTCGACACACTCATCATAGTTAGATCTCGACACACTCATCATAGTTAGATGTCGACACACTCGTCATAGTTAGATCTCGACGAACTCACCATAATTAGATCTCGACACACTCACCATAGTTAGATCTCGACACACTCTTCATAGTTAGATCTCGACACACTCATCATAGTTAGATCTCGACCCACTCACCATAGTCAGATCTCGACACACTCACCATAATTAGATCTCGACGCACTTACCATAGTTAGATCTCGACACACTCACCATAGTTAGATCTCGAAACACTCACCATAGTTAGATCTCGACACACTCACCATAGGTAGATATCGACACACTCACCATAGTTAGATCTTGACACACTCATCATAGTTAGATCTCAACACACTCACCATAGTTAGATCTCGACACACTCGTCATAGTTAGATCTCGACATACTCTTCATAGTTAGATCTCGACACATTCGGCATAGTTAGATCTCGACACACTCACCATAGTTAGATCTCGACACACTCATCTTAGTTAGATCTCGACACATTCGGCATAGTTAGATCTCGACACACTCACCATAGTTAGATCTCGACACACTCACCTTAGTTAGATCTCGACACACTCATCATAGTTAGATCTCGACACACTCACCATAGGTAGATATCGACACACTCACCATAGTTAGATCTCGACACACTCGTCATAGTTAGATCTCGACACACTCACCATAGTTAGATCTCGACATACTCTTCATAGTTAGATCTCGACACACTCACCATAGTTAGATCTCGACACACTCGTCATAGTTATAATATCTCGACATATTCACCATAGTTAGATCTGGACATACTCTTCATAGTTAGATCTCGACACACTCTTCATAGTTAGATCTCGACACACTCTTCATAGTTAGATCCCGACACAATCGTCATAGTTATAAGATCTCGACACATTCGGCATAGTTAGATCTCGACACACTCATCATAGTTAGATCTCGACACACTCACCATAGTTAGATCTCGACACACTCACCTTAGTTAGATCTCGACACACTCGTCATAGTTAGATCTCGACACACTCTTCATAGTTAGATCTCGACACATTCGTCATAGTTATAAGATCTTGACACATTCGTCATAGTTAGATCTCGACACACTCGTCATAGTTAGATCTCGACACACTCACCATAGTCAGATCTCGACTCACTCGTCATAGTTTGATCTCCACACACTCACCATATGTAGATCTCGACACACTCACCATAGTTAGATCTCGATACACTCGTCATAGTTAGATCTCGACACACTCACCATAGTTAGATCTCGACACACTCGTCATAGTTAGATCTCGGCACATTCACCATGGTTAGATCTCGACACACTCACCATAGTTAGATCTCGACACACTTACCCTAGTTAGATCTCGACACACTTACCCTAGTTAGATCTCGACACACTCACCATAGTTAGATCTCGCACACTCACCTTAGTTAGATCTCGACACACTCATCATAGTAAGATCTCGACACACTCACCATAGGTAGATATCGACACACTCACCATAGTTAGATCTCGACACACTCGTCATAGTTAGATCTCGACACACTCACCATAGTTAGATCTCGACATACTCTTCATAGTTAGATCTCGACACACTCACCATAGTTAGATCTCGACACACTCGTCATAGTTATAATATCTCGACATATTCACCATAGTTAGATCTCGACATACTCTTCATAGTTAGATCTCGACACACTCACCATAGTTAGATCTCGACACACTCTTCATAGTTAGATCTCGACACACTCACCATAGTTAGATCTCGACATACTCTTCATAGTTAGATCTCGACACACTCACCATAGTTAGATCTCGACACACTCGTCATAGTTATAATATCTCGACATATTCACCATAGTTAGATCTCGACATACTCTTCATAGTTAGATCTCGACACACTCTTCATAGTTAGATCTCGACACACTCTTCATAGTTAGATCTCGACACACTCACCATAGTTATATCTCGACACACTCGTCATAGTTAGATCTCGACACACTCGTCATAGTTAGATCTCGACACACTCGTCATAGTTAGATCTCGACACACTCATCATAGTTAGATCTCGACACACTCATCATAGTTAGATCTCGACGCACTCAGCATAATTAGATCTCGACACACTCACCATAGTTAGATGTCGACACACTCACCATAGTTAGATCTCGACACACTCGTCATAGTTAGATCTCGACACACTCATCATAGTTAGATCTCGACCCACTCACCATAGTCAGATCTCGACACACTCATCATAATTAGATCTCGACGCACTTACCATAGTTAGATCTCGACACACTCACCATAGTTAGATCTCGAAACACTCACCATAGTTAGATTTCGACACACTCACCATAGGTAGATCTCGACACACTCACCATAGTTAGATCTTGACACACTCATCATAGTTAGATCTCAACACACTCACCATAGTTAGATCTCGACACACTCGTCATAGTTAGATCTCGACATACTCTTCATAGTTAGATCTCGACACATTCGGCATAGTTAGATCTCGACACACTCACCATAGTTAGATCTCGACACACTCATCTTAGTTAGATCTCGACACATTCGGCATAGTTAGATCTCGACACACTCACCATAGTTAGATCTCGACACACTCACCTTAGTTAGATCTCGACACACTCATCATAGTTAGATCTCGACACACTCACCATAGGTAGATATCGACACACTCACCATAGTTAGATCTCGACATACTCTTCATAGTTAGATCTCGACACACTCACCATAGTTAGATCTCGATACACTCGTCATAGTTATAATATCTCGACATATTCAGCATAGTTAGATCTCGACATACTCTTCATAGTTAGATCTCGACACACTCTTCATAGTTAGATCTCGACACACTCTTCATAGTTAGATCTCGACACAATCGTCATAGATATAAGATCTCGACACATTCGGCATAGTTAGATCTCGACACACTCATCATAGTTAGATCTCGACACACTCACCATAGTTAGATCTCGACACACTCACCTTAGTTAGATCTCGACACATTCGTCATAGTTATAAGATCTCGACACATTCGTCATAGTTAGATCTCGACACACTCGTCATAGTTAGATCTCGACACACTCACCATAGTCAGATCTCGACTCACTCGTCATAGTTAGATCTCCACACACTCACCATATGTAGATCTCGACACACTCACCATAGTTAGATCTCGATACACTCGTCATAGTTAGATCTCGACACACTCACCATAGTTAGATCTCGACACACTCGTCATAGTTAGATCTCGGCACATTCACCATGGTTAGATCTCGACACACTCACCATAGTTAGATCTCGACACACTTACCCTAGTTAGATCTCGACACACTTACCCTAGTTAGATCTCGACACACTCACCATAGTTAGATCTCGCACACTCACCTTAGTTAGATCTCGACGCACTCATCATAGTAAGATCTCGACACACTCACCATAGGTAGATATCGACACACTCACCATAGTTAGATCTCGACACACTCGTCATAGTTAGATCTCGACACACTCACCATAGTTAAATCTCGACATACTCTTCATAGTTAGATCTCGACACACTCACCATAGTTAGATCTCGACACACTCACCATAGTTAGATCTCGACAAACTCACCACAGTTAGATCTCGACACATTCACCATAGTTAGATCTCGACACACTCTTCATAGTTAGATCTCGACACACTCTTCATAGTTAGATCTCGACACAATCGTCATAGTTATAAGATCTTGACACATTCGGCATAGTTAGATCTCGACACACTCATCATAGTTAGATCTCGACACACTCACAATAGTTAGATCTCGACACACTCACCTTAGTTAGATCTCGACACACTCGTCATAGTTAGATCTCGACACACTCTTCATAGTTAGATCTCGACACATTCGTCATAGTTATAAGATCTCGACACATTCGTCATAGTTAGATCTCGACACACTCGTCATAGTTAGATCTCGACACACTCACCATAGTTAGATCTCGACACACTCACCATAGTTAGATCTCGACACACTCACCTTAGTTAGATCTCGACACACTCGTCATAGTTAGATCTCGACACACTCTTCATAGTTAGATCTCGACACACTCACCATAGTTATAAGATCTCGACACACTCGTCATAGTTAGATCTCGACACACTCACCATAGTCAGATCTCGACTCACCCGTCATAGTTAGATCTCCACACACTCACCATATGTAGATCTCGACACACTCACCATAGTTAGATCTCGATACACTCGTCATAGTTAGATCTCGGCACACTCACCATAGTTAAATCTCGACACACTTACCCTAGTTAGATCTCGACACACTTGCCCTAGTTAGATCTCGACACACTCACCATAGTTAGATCTCGACACACTCACCATAGTTAGTTCTCGACACACTCACCATAGTTAGATCTTGAAACACTCTTCATAGTTAGATCTCGACACACTCACCATAGTTATAAGATCTCGACACACTCACCATAGTTAGATCTCGACACACTCTTCATAGTTAGATCTCGACACACTCACCATAGTTATAAGATCTCGACACATTCACCATAGTTAGATCTCGACACACTCACCACAGTTAGATCTCGACACATTCACCACAGTTACATCTCGACACATTCACCATAGTTAGATCTCGACAAATTCACCATAGTTAGATCTCGACACACTCACCATAGCTAGATCTCGACACACTCATCATAGTTAGATCTCGACACACTCACCATAGTTAGATATCGACACACTTACCCTAGTTAGATCTCGACACACTCACCATAGTTATAAGATCTCGACACATTCGTCATAGTTAGATCTCGACACATTCGTCATAGTTAGTTCTCGACACACTCGTCATAGTTAGATCTCGACACACTCACCATAGTTAGATCTCGACACACTCACCATAGTTAGATCTCGACACACTCACCATAGTTAGATCTCGACACACTCGTCATAGTTAGATCTCGACACACTCACCTTAGTTAAATCTCGACACACTCGTCATGGTTAGATCTCGACACACTCTTCATAGTTAGATCTCGACACATTCGTCATAGTTATAAGATCTCGACACATTCGTCATAGTTAGATCTTGACACACTCGTCATAGTTAGATCTCGACACACTCACCATAGTTAGATCTCGACACACTCACCATAGTTAGATCTCGACACACTCACCATAGTTAGATCTCGACACACTCACCATAGTTATAAGATCTCGACACACTCACCATAGTTAGATCTCGACACATTCACCTTAGTTAGATCTCGACACACTCGTCATAGTTAGATCTCGACACACTCTTCATAATTAGATCTCGACACATTCGTCATAGTTAGATCTCGACACACTCACCATAGTCAGATCTCGACTCACTCGTCATAGTTAGATCTCCACACACTCACCATATGTAGATCTCGACACACTCACCATAGTTAGATCTCGATACACTCGTCATAGTTAGATCTCGACACACTCACCATAGTTAGATCTCGATACACTCGTCATAGTTAGATCTCGACACACTCACCATAGTTAGATCTCGACACACTCGTCATAGTTAGATCTCGGCACATTCACCATGGTTGGATCTCGACACACTCACCATAGTTAGATCTCGACACACTTACCCTAGTTAGATATCGACACACTTACCCTAGTTAGATCTCGACACACTCACCATAGTTAGATCTCGACACACTCACCATAGTTAGTTCTCGACACACTCACCATAGTTAGATCTTGAAACACTCTTCATAGTTAGATCTCGACATACTCACCATGGTTACAAGATCTCGACACACTCACCATAGTTAGATCTCGACACACTCATCATAGTTAGATCTCGACACACTTACCCTAGTTCTTGACACCCTTGCCCTAGTTAGATCTCGACACACTCACCATTTCCAAAATATATGGTTTGATGTTCTAGTGACTCTGGTAAAAAGGGTGCTGGGAAACTTGACTTTAAAATTTTGCAATAACTCAGTTTCTCAGAAAGTAGCGGTGTTATCATAACCAAACCTGTCATATCGCTATATTTTTTATGGCGAACATATCAATCATGTAGATAACTTGAATTTTATTTATTCATTAATTTGTGTTTTTAGCTCACCTGATCCGAAGGACCAACGTGAGCTTATGCCATACCATGGCGTTCTACGTCCGTCGTCCGTCCGTCCGTCGTCCGTCCGTGAACAATTGATTTGTTAACCGCTGATTGGAATTAAACAAAATAACAGTGAAAGCATCTTTAGGTGGTTGACATCCAAAAGTGTATTAGTGCTTGGGTTGACTTCACAGGAACCTAAGAGTCGGGGCCAAAAAGGGTCAGTCTGGCTATATTGATATAACCGACTTCTTCTCTGAAACTAAGCAATGGATATCGCTCATATTTGACTGGTAGCATCTCTTTTGGGGGTAGGGATTTTAAATTGTACAAATCGCGGTACTGACCTCTCAGGAGCCTGAGGGGTGGGGCAAATGTACAAATGGTGGGGCTGAACCCTGAAACTAAGCAATGGATATCAAAATTGGTGGGGTTTGAGGTACATGTACATTTCATAGATGACAGTTAATGAGGTACATTTAATGATGTTTAGATTTTGATTACCTTTACTTCCATTAGGATTTTCACATTTACCATTAACAACGAGGATGACGTAGCTGAATAATACTGTATTGTTAACCCGAGTTCTACCAGCCTTTGATGCATTATATATGACGTCAAATTTAAACATCAGCGCATGGTTTAACCAAATCATTTAAACTATGAATTCATGTTGCTACACAATGGTATAGAATGTCATAAAAACTGTGTGTTTCAGACCTACAGCTCCTTGTCAATCGTCTCTCCTTCGCGTTACTGTACGTCAGGTGGACGGTACCTGAACATCGCATTAGATAACGGCAACAGCGGGTCATCCACGTCACGCGACCGAGGATACTTTGCATTAAAGGTTACTGCGAATTACCCCTCGCCTTCTAGGCCTAGTGGTGAGTAACCCTCTTCTCTTAGTGTGGCGAGTTACTATTAAGAGTCATCCCTCTTCTCTTAGTGTGGCGAATTACTATTAAGAGTCATCCCCGTTCTCTTAGTGTGGCGAGTTACTATTAAGAGTCATCCCCCTTTTCTTAATGTGGCGAGTTAATATTAAGAGTCATCCCCCTTCTCTTAGTTTGGTGAGTTACTATTAAGAGTCATTCCTCTTCTCTTAGTTTGGTGAGTTACTATTAAGAGTCATTCCTCTTCTCCTAGTTTGGTGAGTTACTATTAAGAGTCATCTCTCGTCTCCTAGTGTGGCGAGTTACTATTAAGAGTCATTCCTCTTCTCTTAGTGTGGCGAGTTACTATTAAGAGTCATTCCTCTTCTCTTAGTGTGGCGAGTTACTATTAAGAGTCATCCCCCTTTTCTTAATGTGGCGAGTTAATATTAAGAGTCATCCCCCTTCTCTTAGTTTGGTGAGTTACTATTAAGAGTCATTCCTCTTCTCTTAGTTTGGTGAGTTACTATTAAGAGTCATCTCTCGTCTCCTAGTGTGGCGAGTTACTATTAAGAGTCATTCCTCTTCTCTTAGTGTGGCGAGTTACTATTAAGAGTCATTCCTCTTCTCTTAGGTGTGGCGAGTTACTATTAAGAGGCAATCCCCTTTTCTTAAGTGGCGAAGTTAATATGTAAGAGTCATCCCCCTTCTCTTAGTTTGGTGAGTTACTATGAAGAGTCATTCCTGCTTCATCTTAGTTGGTGAGTTACTAGTAAGAGTCATTCCTCTTCGGCCTAGTTGGGTGAGTTTACTAATTGAAGAGTCATCTCTCGTCTCCTAGTGTGGCGAGTTACTATTAAGAGTCATTCCTCTTCTCCTAGTTTGGTGAGTTACTATTAAGAGTCATTCCTCTTCTCCTAGTTTGGTGAGTTACTATTAAGAGTCATCTCTCGTCTCCTAGTGTGGCGAGTTACTATTAAGAGTCATTCCTCTTCTCCTAGATGTGCGAGTTACTAATTAGAAGTCATTCCTCTTCTCTTAGTGTTGGCTAGTTACTAATTAAGGAGTCATCCCCTTCTCTTATGTGGCGAGTTACTTTACTATTAAGAAGTCATCCTCGTCTCCTAGTGGTGATCGCTATATACTAGTAGTACTCATTCGTCTCCTAGTCGTGAGTTACTATATAGAGTAGTCCCCTCGTCTCCTTTGTAAAGTTGTTATACAGTACCCATCCTCGTCTCCTAGCGGTGAGTTACTACATACAGTACCCAACCTCGTCTCCTAGCGGTGAGTTACTACATACAGTACCCATCCTCGTCTCCTAGCGGTGAGTTACTCCATACAGTACCCATCCTCGTCTCCTAGCGGTGAGTTACTACATACAGTACCCATCCTCGTCTCCTAGCGGTGAGTTACTACATACAGTACCCATCCTCGTCTCCTAGCGGTGAGTTACTACATACAGTACCCATTCCTCGTCTCCTAGCGGTGAGTTACTACATACAGTACCCATCCTCGTCTCCTAGCGGTGAGTTACTACATACAGTACCCATCCTCGTCTCCTAGCGGTGAGTTACTACATACAGTACCCATCCTCGTCTCTTAGCGGTGTGTTACTACATACAGTACCCATCCTCGTCTCCTAGCGGTGAGTTACTACATACAGTACCCATCCTCGTCTCCTAGCGGTGAGTTACTACATACAGTACCCATCCTCGTCTCCTAGCGGTGAGTTACTACATACAGTACCCATCCTCGTCTCCTAGCGGTGAGTTACTACATACAGTACCCATCCTCGTCTCCTAGCGGTGAGTTACTACATACAGTACCCATCCTCGTCTCCTAGCGGTGAGTTACTACATACAGTACCCATCCTCGTCTCCTAGCGGTGAGTTACTACATACAGTACCCATCCTCGTCTCCTAGCGGTGAGTTACTACATACAGTACCCATCCTCGTCTCCTAGCGGTGAGTTACTACATACAGTACCCATCCTCGTCTCCTAGCGGTGAGTTACTACATACAGTACCCATCCTCGTCTCCTAGCGGTGAGTTACTACATACAGTACCCATCCTCGTCTCCTAGCGGTGAGTTACTACATACAGTACCCATCCTTGTCTCCTAGCGGTGAGTTACTACATACAGTACCCATCCTCGTCTCCTAGCGGTGAGTTACTATATACAGTACCCATCCTCGTCTCCTAGCGGTGAGTTACTACATACAGTACCCATCCTCGTCTCCTAGCGGTGAGTTACTACATACAGTACCCATCCTCGTCTCCTAGCGGTGAGTTACTACATACAGTACCCATCCTCGTCTCCTAGCGGTGAGTTACTACATACAGTACCCATCCTCGTCTCCTAGCGGTTAGTTACTACATACAGTACCCATCCTCGTCTCCTAGCGGTGAGTTACTACATACAGTACCCATCCTCGTCTCCTAGCGGTGAGTTACTACATACAGTACCCATCCTCGTCTCCTAGCGGTGAGTTACTACATACAGTACCCATCCTCGTCTCCTAGCGGTGAGTTACTACATACAGTACCCATCCTCGTCTCCTAGCGTGCGTTACTACATACAGTACCCATCCTCGTCTCCTAGCGGTGAGTTACTACATACAGTACCCATCCTTGTCTCCTAGCGGTGAGTTACTACATACAGTACCCATCTTCGTCTCCTAGCGATGAGTTACTACATACAGTACCCAACCTCGTCTCCTAGCGGTGAGTTACTACATACAGTACCCATCCTTGTCTCCTAGCGGTGAGTTACTACATACAGTACCCATCCTCGTCTCCTAGCGGTGAGTTACTATATACAGTACCCATCCTTGTCTCCTAGCGGTGAGTTACTACACACAGTACCCATCCTTGTATCCTAGTGGTGAGTTACTACATACAGTACCCATCCTCTTCTCCTAGCGGTGAGTTACTACATACAGTACCCATCCTCTTCTCCTAGCGGTGAGTTACTACATACAGTACCCATCCTCGTCTCCTAGCGGTGAGTTACTACATACAGTACCCATCCTCGTCTCCTAGCGGTGAGTTACTACATACAGTACCCATCCTCTTCTCCTAGCGGTGAGTTACTACATACAGTACCCATCTTCGTCTCCTAGCGATGAGTTACTACATACAGTACCCATCCTCGTCTCCTAGCGGTGAGTTACTACATACAGTACCCATCCTCGTCTCCTAGCGGTGAGTTACTACATACAGTACCCATCCTCGTCTCCTAGCGGTGAGTTACTACATACAGTACCCATCCTCGTCTCCTAGCGGTGAGTTACTACATACAGTACCCATCCTCGTCTCCTAGCGGTGAGTTACTACATACAGTACCCAGTCCTCGTCTCCTAGCGGTTAGTTACTACATACAGTACCCATCCTCGTCTCCTAGCGGTGAGTTACTACATACAGTACCCATCCTCGTCTCCTAGCGGTGAGTTACTACATACAGTACCCATCCTCGTCTCCTAGCGGTGAGTTACTACATACAGTACCCATCCTCGTCTCCTAGCGGTGAGTTACTACATACAGTACCCATCCTCGTCTCCTAGCGGTGAGTTACTACATACAGTACCCATCCTCGTCTCCTAGCGGTGAGTTACTACATACAGTACCCATCCTCGTCTCCTAGCGGTGAGTTACTACATACAGTACCCATCCTCGTCTCCTAGCGGTGAGTTACTACATACAGTACCCATCCTCGTCTCCTAGCGGTGAGTTACTACATACAGTACCCATCCTTGTCTCCTAGCGGTGAGTTACTACATACAGTACCCATCCTCGTCTCCTAGCGGTGAGTTACTACATACAGTACCCATCCTCGTCTCCTAGCGGTGAGTTACTACATACAGTACCCATCCTCGTCTCCTAGCGGTGAGTTACTACATACAGTACCCATCCTCGTCTCCTAGCGGTGAGTTACTACATACAGTACCCATCCTCGTCTCCTAGCGGTGAGTTACTACATACAGTACCCATCCTCGTCTCCTAGCGGTGAGTTACTACATACAGTACCCATCCTCGTCTCCTAGCGGTGAGTTACTACATACAGTACCCATCCTCGTCTCCTAGCGGTGAGTTACTACATACAGTACCCATCCTCGTCTCCTAGCGGTGAGTTACTACATACAGTACCCATCCTCGTCTCCTAGCGGTGAGTTACTCCATACAGTACCCATCCTCGTCTCCTAGCGGTGAGTTACTACATACAGTACCCATCCTCGTCTCCTAGCGGTGAGTTACTACATACAGTACCCATCCTTGTCTCCTAGCGGTGAGTTACTACATACAGTACCCATCCTCGTCTCCTAGCGGTGAGTTACTACATACAGTACCCAACCTCGTCTCCTAGCGGTGAGTTACTACATACAGTACCCAACCTCGTCTCCTAGCGGTGAGTTACTACATACAGTACCCATCCTCGTCTCCTAGCGGTGAGTTACTATATACAGTACCCATCCTTGTCTCCTAGCGGTGAGTTACTACACACAGTACCCATCCTCGTATCCTAGTGGTGAGTTACTACATACAGTACCCATCCTCTTCTCCTAGCGGTGAGTTACTACATACAGTACCCATCCTCGTCTCCTAGCGGTGAGTTACTACATACAGTACCCATCCTCGTTTCCTAGCGGTGAGTTACTACATACAGTACCCATCTCTCGTCTCCTAGTGTGGCGAGTTACTATTAAGAGTCATTCCTCTTCCCTAGTTTGGTGAGTTACTATTAAGAGTCATCCCTCTTCTCCTAGTGTGGCGAGTTACTATTAAGAGTCACCCCTCTTCTCTTAGTGTGGCGAGTTACTATTAAGAGTCACCCCCCTTCTCTTAGTGTGGCGAGTTACTATTAAGAGTCATCCCTCTTCTCTTAGTGTGGCGAGTTACTATTTAGAGTCATCCCTCTTCTCTTAGTGTGGCGAGTTACTATTAAGAGTCATCTCTCGTCTCCTAGTGGTGATCGCTATATACTAGTAGTACTCATTCGTCTCCTAGTCGTGAGTTACTATATAGAGTAGTCCCCTCGTCTCCTTTGTAAAGTTGTTATACAGTACCCATCCTCGTCTCCTAGCGGTGAGTTACTACATACAGTACCCAACCTCGTCTCCTAGCGGTGAGTTACTACATACAGTACCCATCCTCGTCTCCTAGCGGTGAGTTACTACATACAGTACCCATCCTCGTCTCCTAGCGGTGAGTTACTACATACAGTACCCATCCTCGTCTCCTAGCGGTGAGTTACTACATACAGTACCCATCCTCGTCTCCTAGCGGTGAGTTACTACATACAGTACCCATCCTCGTCTCCTAGCGGTGAGTTACTACATACAGTACCCATCCTCGTCTCCTAGCGGTGAGTTACTACATACAGTACCCATCCTCGTCTCCTAGCGGTGAGTTACTACATACAGTACCCATCCTCGTCTCCTAGCGGTGAGTTACTACATACAGTACCCATCCTCGTCTCCTAGCGGTGAGTTACTACATACAGTACCCATCCTCGTCTCCTAGCGGTGAGTTACTACATACAGTACCCATCCTCGTCTCCTAGCGGTGAGTTACTACATACAGTACCCATCCTCGTCTCCTAGCGGTGAGTTACTACATACAGTACCCATCCTCGTCTCCTAGCGGTGAGTTACTACATACAGTACCCATCCTCGTCTCCTAGCGGTGAGTTACTACATACAGTACCCATCCTTGTCTCCTAGCGGTGAGTTACTACATACAGTACCCATCCTCGTCTCCTAGCGGTGAGTTACTACATACAGTACCCAACCTCGTCTCCTAGCGGTGAGTTACTACATACAGTACCCATCCTTGTCTCCTAGTGGTGAGTTACTACATACAGTACCCATCCTTGTCTCCTAGCGGTGAGTTACTAGATACAGTACCCATCCTCGTCTCCTAGCGGTGAGTTACTACATACAATACCCATCCTCGTCTCCTAGCGGTGAGTTACTACATACAGTACCCATCCTCGTCTCCTAGCGGTGAGTTACTACATACAGTACCCATCCTCGTCTCCTAGCGGTGAGTTACTACATACAGTACCCATCCTCGTCTCCTAGCGGTGAGTTACTACATACAGTACCCATCCTTGTCTCCTAGCTAATTTTGAGGAATTTACTGCCTCCTTCAAAATAACCAAGCTGCAAATTATTTTTGATATTGTGCATAAAACCTGTTTAGTTAGAGGCACGCGCAAGTGGTTTAAAATGGACGAGTGTGACATATTTCACTTCACAACGGTCGAATATGTTAAACATAATTTTCAAACCATTCCTAAATAGCTTAGTCCGTGTAATGATATTTGTTTTGTTAGTAGCAAATTGAGATAACGGGTTGTCCTGTTCCAACGTTCAAGTCTTCAATGTGTTCAAACCACAAGCAATTCCGTCTGTATTAGTAGCTATATTTAGTCAACCGAGATTTACAAATTAAAGTCCTTGGCTGCTTTCATGTTAGTGACGACTGAATGTGTAAAATATTTTACAACTTTGTACGTTGAGATGTGGATTTTGTTACTATAGTTGCTTCAAGTTTCATTATCATTCTTTAACTTGAAAAAAAAAACCCATAAGAAAGTACATTGTATTACAAAATTCAGGAAGGTTCCTTAACTTTTCCCCCTTAAATTCTGTAATTGCTTTCCTATAGAAATTTCAAAGTTAGGTAATTACGTACATACATATACTTTTTAAGTACCGAAAGTTAAAAAAAACGCTGATGAAACCGGGATAAGATATCGATAATGATTAGTATCACCTAATGAGTCTGGACATTATCTCCCAACATTGGATTATGTCAGATATGTACCGCTACTGAGATTAACATTAAAACCTCATTAGTGTGATATTGACAGGTAGACAAGTGTCACCATCAATAGCAGAGGCGTGTTTGATCTATTTTTGTATACTCCAGATGGCCTGCCAGTCGTCGTTATTGTCGCACCAGTTGCTGGGAGCGTGGTTTTCATCGCTATGGTGATCATCTTTTTTGTAATGTACCGTAGAAGAATGAGAGTCAATTAAATCTCAGGGACGTAGCTTGTTAATTTGGATCCTCCATCAGGTATGTGTAGCTCGGCCAAAGCATCTTTTACCATTCTATATGAAATAGTTTTTGATATTTTATTGACCAGTGACAATGATAGAGAAACAATGTGGCTATTAATTACTATTTAATTACAAGTGTTGTGGTTAGTACAATCAAAGAGTACTTAAGGGATAGGGAAAAGTGGCCTTTATTTAAAGGTTCCTATTCAATGAAATCTGTTACACTGGGTACAATAACACGTGACCGTTATCGACAGGTTTCTGTCGTGTAGAACCGGTCTTTATGACAGGTTCGACTGTCCTTCGGCTTTATTAAACCAGGTTTCAATACACCTTAGCAGATCTGTATGCTATTTCAGTACTCACTAATGTTGAACTGTATTGTATGTTGTAGATAACAGTATTCCAAGCACCCTCGGAATAAACAGGCGGGATTATTATATCGGTTACTACAGCTTAATGACAGTATATACACGAAAGCAGTATTAAATATTGCCACGTAGTTACTTTTTAATTATGTATGACATATAATTATTAGCCTGTGTATAGATACGTGTGTTTATGTGAGTGAACGAGTGTCTTTATTTATTGTCGTGTTCATGTGCACGTGCCGCTCTCCAGGTGAGGCGATCTATATTTAGCCGTCACACCTGGCTATAGCGTGTGTGTGGGTCGGAATGTCTTGTCACGAGAGAGAGATGTCAATCTATGTAGTCGAGATGTCTTGTGTTCTTTAACGTAATAGTGTGAAGTCGAGTCGTAACATGCGTAATAGTGTGAGGTCAAGTCGTCACAGAGTTTTCTTTGTAAATCGTTTGCCTTTTCAGCAGACTGAGCCTGTTCGTTGTGATGAATGGACGTGGTTTTGACACTCTGTTTTATCATAGCTCATGTCTTATCCTATTGCGCCCATGCTTATGACATTGTACTCGTTCATGTTTTACTGAATACACATTATTTTAAGTAACACACAGGCCTTTGAGTCGTTATTCCGATATACAACTATTCGTCCCGTGAAACATAGCCACTGGCCGAGTCCAATTCAATATGTTGACAACAGCATTTGTCACAATATGTATACTGAACTACCACCCTCGTTTGTACTCGTTAGTCCTGTCTGTACTTCCGCCGTGACACCAATAAACATCAATATTATATTATGTGTTTACTGGTACCAGGACCGCCGTGACACCAATAAACATCAATATTATATTATGTGTTTACTGGTACCCGGATCCGCCGTGACACCAATAAACATCAATATTATATTATGTATTTACTGGTACCCGGATCCGCCGTGACACCAATAAACATCAATATTATATTATGTGTTTACTGGTACCCGGATCAGCCGTGACACCAATAAACATCAATATTATATTATGTGTTTACTGGTACCCGCATCAGCCGTGACACCAATAAACATCAATATTATATTATGTGTTTACTGGTACCCGCATCAGCCGTGACACCAATAAACATCAATATTATATTATGTGTTTACTGGTACCCGGATCATTCGTGACACCAATAAACATCAATATTATATTATGTGTTTACTGGTACCCGGATCCGCCGTGACACCAATAAACATCAATATTATATTATGTGTTTACTGGTACCCGGATCCGCCGTGACACCAATAAACATCAATATTATATTATGTGTTTACTGGTACCCGGATCAGCCGTGACACCAATAAACATCAATATTATATTATGTGTTTACTGGTACCCGGATCAGCCGTGACACCAATAAACATCAATATTATATTATGTGTTTACTGGTACCCGGATCCGCCGTGACACCAATAAACATCAATATCATATTATGTGTTTACTGGTACCCGGATCCGCCGTGACACCAATAAACATCAATATCATATTATGTGTTTACTGGTACCCGGATCCGCCGTGACACCAATAAACATCAATATTATATTATGTGTTTACTTGTACCCGGATCCGCCGTGACACCAATAAACATCAATATTATATTGTGTGTTTACTGGTACCCGGATCCGCCGTGACACCAATAAACATCAATATTATACATGTATTATGTGTTTACTGGTACCCGGACTTCAGCATCCTGCTCAACTATTGTGTATGTGTGTATTCCTTTCCGTTTTCTGCCCAATCATCATCTTTTATTATCATGCGTTTACATACCATATCATCAATTTCAAATGTGTTCAGGTTAGCTGGCGACGAGCTGAAAACAAACCCTGACTATGAATCTAACGATGGCGATCCACGGGTACTCGCCACGTCTGTCAACAAACGCAATAGTTTAATATCATATAGTGAGTGTATTGACAGACATGGCGAGTACCTGTGGCTGGTCCCAGATCATTAATATATGCGACATTTCTAATCTCTGCACTGCGACATCTACATATAACTGTATGTCTTTGGCGTCATTTAATTGTCATTTGATAATATAACACCGCTGTTATGGTTAACAATTGGTTGCGATGTCCATGATCTCTACGATTTGAGTTAACGTCGTGAGCAGGGGGGGTTGGCGGGTAGAGTGACTAGTGACCATGGTGATCTGTACTGTATGTATAACTACCGTCAGTACCGTGACTATAGTGACCATGGTGATCTGTCTATATAACTACCGTCAGTACCGTGACTAGTGACCATGGTGATCTGTCTATATAACTACCGTCAGTACCGTGACTAGTGACCATGGTGATCTGTCTAGATAACTACCGTCAGTACCGTGACTAGTGACCATGGTGATCTGTATGTATAACTACCGTCAGTACCGTAACTAGTGACCATGGTGATCTGTCTATATAACTACCGTCAGTACCGTGACTAGTGACCATGGTGATCTGTCTATATAACTACCGTCAGTACCGTGACTATAGTGACCATGGTGATCTGTCTGTATAACTACCGTCAGTACCGTGACTAGTGACCATGGTGATCTGTATATATAACTACCGTCAGTACCGTGACTAGTGACCATGGTGATCTGTCTAGTATAACTACCGTCAGTACCGTGACTAGTGACCATGGTGATCTGTATGTATAACTACCGTCAGTACCGTGACTAGTGACCATGGTGATCTGTCTATATAACTACCGTCAGTACCGTGACTAGTGACCATGGTGATCTGTATATATAACTACCGTCAGTACCGTGACTAGTGACCATGGTGATCTGTATGTATAACTACCGTCAGTACCGTGACTAGTGACCATGGTGATCTGTCTATATAACTACCGTCAGTACCGTGACTAGTGACCATGGTGATCTGTCTATATAACTACCGTCAGTACCGTGACTAGTGACCATGGTGATCTGTCTATATAACTACCGTCAGTACCGTGACTAGTGACCATGGTGATCTGTATGTATAACTACCGTCAGTACCGTGACTAGTGACCATGGTGATCTGTATGTATAACTACCGTCAGTACCGTGACTAGTGACCATGGTGATCTGTCTATATAACTACCGTCAGTACCGTGACTAGTGACCATGGTGATCTGTCTATATAACTACCGTCAGTACCGTGACTAGTGACCATGGTGATCTGTATGTATAACTACCGTCAGTACCGTGACTAGTGACCATGGTGATCTGTATGTATAACTACCGTCAGTACCGTGACTAGTGACCATGGTGATCTGTACTGTATGTATAACTACCGTCAGTACCGTGACTAGTGACCATGGTGATCTGTATATATAACTACCGTCAGTACCGTGACTAGTGACCATGGTGATCTGTATGTATAACTACCGTCAGTACCGTGACTAGTGACCATGGTGATCTGTCTATATAACTACCGTCAGTACCGTGACTAGTGACCATGGTGATCTGTATATATAACTACCGTCAGTACCGTGACTAGTGACCATGGTGATCTGTATGTATAACTACCGTCAGTACCGTGACTAGTGACCATGGTGATCTGTATGTATAACTACCGTCAGTACCGTGACTAGTGACCATGGTGATCTGTATGTATAACTACCGTCAGTACCGTGACTAGTGACCATGGTGATCTGTATGTATAACTACCGTCAGTACCGTGACTAGTGACCATGGTGATCTGTCTATATAACTACCGTCAGTACCGTGACTAGTGACCATGGTGATCTGTATGTATAACTACCGTCAGTACCGTGACTAGTGACCATGGTGATCTGTATGTATAACTACCGTCAGTACCGTGACTAGTGACCATGGTGATCTGTCTATATAACTACCGTCAGTACCGTGACTAGTGACCATGGTGATCTGTATGTATAACTACCGTCAGTACCGTGACTAGTGACCATGGTGATCTGTCTGTATAACTACCGTCAGTACCGTGACTAGTGACCATGGTGATCTGTATGTAAAGAATGAAGTGTAGTGAGGGGCGATAACTCATTAGAGTTATCGTTCCTTACGGAACGTAATGATAATACGAGCTAATTCGCATATTTTGCCGGATATAATAGCGATTTGAGGACAGAAAAATTGACAAATACAATTCGGTTGATACTTTGAGCCATTGTAAAACTCGGCTCGATCTAGGTCTGGGTGTATCTGGTATCCCTGTGGAAAATCGTTTTTGTGAGATATTTTGGGTCAAACATGCCAAAATCGACATTTTGACCGAGAGGTTCTGTTTAAATCGCCCTCAAAATTCAGAAAAAAAATCCACAGATATATACAACGGTCATACTAAGAGATAAATGTTTCCTGAAGAAAACAGTCTGTTTAGTTTTTCGATATCTTTAGCAGAACGGACACAATATTGTTTTGAAAATGGCCTATTTTTTCGACCTTCTCAGTATTTTTCCACTCGACTGGGGTAATTTCCTATAAATAGGCTGCCTGTTTTGATGACGCAAGGCCAGGTGTTTCCTTTCCGTTTAGCGCGGTTGAACAGATGGACCGGAACGGCATACAGTTATAAGCATTAAAATCATTACAGATCAACTGGTTTTATATTTGCGCGAGTCATCTTGATGATGTCTTTTAAAGCCTGCATTAACATCAACAGGTCCGTAAAAATTGCCGTATGAAGTTCATACGGAATTGAAATTATAAACGCACTTGGTTTGGTCGTCTTGTCCGCATAAATAAAGGAAAACTATAGAATAACGCCATCCTGAACTCATCGGGTATTATCACTGAAATGATTCCCCGATGAGTTCCGGATGGAATAACACCGGGGACTTCACGCCGCTTACTCGTTCAACTCCAGGCTTTAGCTGCATTCTAAGTGAGTTGTATTACATTTTCCCGTCAGGACCAGGACTTTTTAATATCATGTTATATTAAAAGTGACATTGGAGGTTACAGTTGTTCTATTATGACCATAATTAATGCTTTCCAGGATCAGTATTCATCGTCAACCCAGACCAGCGTTCAATTCTTTTCGATAACAAATCTAAACTCGTACGGAGTCGTAGGCTTCCAGTAGGCCTAGTGTAAATGTTACTTGCTTATTAACGTTTTTGAGACAGGTGACGTTTAAATATGTAATATTTAATTTCTTAACTGTTTGTTTGTTTGATGAAATTACTGTGTCGTTAGTTGATGTTTTGATGTCTTGATCAGCTGATATTTGTTTATGTTGAGGAGCAACGACGTTTCGAGAATCATATCTCGTACATATTAGCTTACGATGACACGAACTTTCAAGGAACTACTGTGCATTTACTTAAGTACACACTAGCAGTATATTGAACAATTCTTTTTCAGTAATAGAATTTTTTTTTTCAAATTTTTAATGAAATATTTATATTCTAAGTAATGCTTTAAATTTTTAAATTAAAGTCTCTGACCTGCCCTTTATAATTAAGTTTATTGGGATGGTCCCTAGGACAGTGTCAAATTATATCATCTTTTGCATTATTAAATAAATGAAAAAAGTTTTCAAATATATTTAAACCCTTCACTTTTATGCACCAAAGAAAACTGTTATGCACCAAAGAAAACAATATGCAAGAAAGCAGTTCTGATAAATTTAAGCTAAAATATTGTCAATTATTATGTTGCATTAAGTAAAATTATGTTGCTTTGGGCAGAGACTTGTATATATATATATATATATATATATGTTATATGTCTCTGCTTTGGGTGTGTAGGAAGATGTCATGTATTTTTTTATCTTTTGAAATTAAATTAATTTCAACTTATTACAAAATAGGTATGAGATGGAAAATTATTTGCCAAGATCAAAGAGCTACCAGGTTTTAGCTATCACAATTAAATTTTACAAAATAGTTGACTTTGGAATTTATTGAATTAGTAAATTTTCAGATATCTATAAGTTGCTTTATTATCAATTCCACATCAACATATTTCAGCTCTTTGCTTACATGTGCCAAAGAAAACCAAGTGCGAGAAACCTGTTCTGACAAATTTTACTAAAATTATGTCAATTGTTATATCACATTGAGTTAATTAACTAATTTATCTTTTGAATTTTTAATCTGTTTCAACTTATTACAAAGGGTATTATGGAAAACTACTTGTCAAAATTAAAGAATTACCAATATTTTATTATCACTATTTTTACAAAATAGTTTTTCTCCAAAATTTCATCTGCACACAGGTTGCAATAAGTAAATTTTGAAATGTCATATTTCAACCTTTCGCTTACATATACCAAAGAAAACAATGTGCAAGAAACCAATTCTGACAAATTTATACTTAAGTTTTTTGAACTATTATGTATTTATTGTGTTGCACAATGTTAGGGAACCATATGTAGTTTTTTTTTATATCTTTTGAATTTAAACTTTACTTGTATAAAGGTATTATAGAATATTATTCAAACAATGACCATAATTTTACTGATAACCATTCTACAAAATAGTCTTCTTCATAATGTCATCACCACACAGGTAAAATACTGTAATACAGGGACAAGTGAACATGTAAACAGTTTATATGTCTTTTTTTTTTTTAGGCCAACACCACCATATGCATAATTATTTATTATTGAGGGGCCGCGGTGGCCGAGTGGTTAAGATATGTCATAACACTATCACTAGCCCTCCACCTCTGGGTTGCTAGTTCGAAACCTACATGGGGAAGTTAACTGGTACTGATCATAGGCCGGTAATGTTTCTCCTGGTACTCCGGCTTTCCTCCACCTCTTAACCTGGCATGTCCTTAAATGACCTTGGTTGTTAATAGGATGTTAAACCAAGTACACCGAGTTGATTAATATTATATTTATAGAAGAAGTATAGAAAAGTTTGAACAGTTGTCCTGCAGAAGAAAAGGGAAGCTGACGATCAGGCCGGCATGTGCTGTTGTAGTTGTGTCTTTGGGCAAGACCACTTTACCCTTATTGATCTGGATGATTTTTGCCTCAAATGATGCATGACATTTTTAAAACTTAGAATACTGCAAGTGTATTTGTTCCTGAGCTGAACTTAGTTTGGTTTGTTTGCTGGTTTTATCACCACACATATGGTTTAGTCATGCAAGATCATTTTGAGACTTGGTCTCCTTGTAGTAGTTGGTGACTACCTCATTGAACAACACACTAGAACCCTAGAACTAGAGGTATTAATGCTAAAGGAAAGGAATTTATTTGTATTTATCTGTCTTTCATGGTCAAATAGAGTTATCGCCCCTCACTACACTTCATTCTTTCTGTGACACTCCTTTAGGTGTCACCCCACTAGTAAGGTACTCTCGGTACAGTGACTATTTATATATATTTTGACCATGTAACCTGAGTTTGTTTTCTTCTGGCTCTGAAATCATGTCATGTGTAGGCCAGACATGCTGTGAGGACAAGAGGAAACTCGGGCTAGTAGTCATGGTGATCTCCCTCTAGAACCATCATTATCATTAACAAATATATCATTACAAAATTTTTATTACCAAAATAAAGAAAAATGGTATTATCCAGATCGTATAAGCGTTATTTCGTATTTCCCAAACGGATATACTGATCGACAACATTCTGTTTCCAGAAAGTGAAATATGGTATAATAATCTCTAGGATACCACATTTAAAATATATTCTGGAATACCTTGTAGGTACACTGAGTAACTTGTAAAGCAACTCCGATAATAACAACAATAAAGGGTAAAATTTACGATGTTTTTAGTTATAACACTTTTCACAGATCACGATATTTTTAGAAACATTTTAATTATACAGGTGTGTGGTGTGCAAAAAACCCTCTTTGTTTGAAGGTCGCTAATAGGAAAATATAATTACAAGTCATTGATGGTTCTTTAATCTGGTGACTGGATAATCCACATACGTACTTCAATCATAGAGTCTCTCCTCCATCTGGCTATTTCTCCTTTACTTCTTCTTACAGATGTAGGCATAGTTGTAGTCGCTGTTTATGAGACATACACGACTCTTGATCTCTAAACCCGGGATACGAAGGAGAAATGCCTCCTTGTTCTCCCAGCCCACGCCATTACCAGAACCACAGTTACACGAGCTGCTCGGAACACACCACCAGGTACTCAGCGTCAGGGCATGTGCCGCCTGTATGTTTCCGACATTATTAAGCGGGTCTCGACTCACCTTTGGATCAACAATGATGATGGTTCCATTTTTCTTGAGCACACTCATAACCTGTTTCATTGCGATTTCTGGGTCCTGAAGGTCATGGAGGACGTCAAACATCAAGATCACATCAAATTTCCCGGCCCACGATTTTGGTAACTCATTGATATTTTGTTTGCTGAAATCAAGGTTACCGACTTGGCCAGATGCCTTATTTGCCTCCTCTATCGCCTTAACGGAAATGTCGCATCCATGAACTACAGACGATGTGAGTTGTTGGGCAAGCGGAATGGTAAGGTCTCCCGTACCACATCCCATATCAAGGACGTTTGTACATTTCTCTGAAACCATAAAATAAAAAAATATATAAAAAAGTCAGTAGGTTTGAAAAGAAAAGAAAAAGTCATTTCCAAATAATGCTGTAGCCACAAGCCTTGTCTTTCCAATCTCATGATATGTGTCTGTACTTATCGTATCACATATTCATGTAGACATGATATAGTAGGGAACGATTGATGTTCAATAAAAGTATAAAATCGGTAGGAAACTCGCTACGCTTATCATACATGTCATCGGTTAGCCAACTTATCATACAGATTATCGGTTAGCCAACTTATCATACAGATTATCGGTTAGCCAACTTATCATACAGATTATCGGTTAGCTAACTTATCATGCAGGTCATCGGTTAGCCAACTTATCATACAGATTATCGGTTAGCCAACTTATGGTAATCGGTTAGCCAACTTATCATACAGGTCATCGGTTAGCCAACTTATCATACAGGTCATCGGTTAGCTAACTTATCATACAGGTCATCGGTTAGCCAACTTATCATACAGATCATCGGTTAGCCAACTTATCATACAGATCATCGGTTAGCCAACTTATCATACAGGTCATCGGTTAGCCAACTTATCATACAGATCATCGGTTAGCCAACTTATCATACAGATGATTCGTAAGCCAACTTGTATTTGCTGTTGAAGTAAAGAGTGTACAAGAACACGGATGATATTTGCACCTTTGATAAAAATGAGATAAAGCAGAGCTAAACAAATGAATTAAACTATATTTCTATTTCACAATCCTAAAACATTATCACTGTTGTTCGCATTCCTAGGAGACGGAAGACATTGAAGACAACAGAATGGCGTTTCTTTGATTGAAATTTGAACGGGTATGATAAAAAAGAAATAGGTAGAGGAGACATTTATAACAAAATGAATGTTGAGATATCCACACTTTCGAGATTTCCACATTTATGACTTTATAATAACTATATACCATGGCATAGATAATTTAAAAAAACATTAATGACAATTCAATCAGATTTGTTCAGCCAATAACACAGATACCGTTAAAACGTTTAGAAAATTAAAACGACACAAGTTTTTATCCAAATCACTCTTATGTTATTCGGAGAGACTTGGCATACCAAAATAAACCTGGGTACTTCATTGTTTTATTTAATCTTTTGTGTTATACAGACCTGAGTGAGCATATATTTGTGCGCAGAGTTCCTTGGCTATCGGGACGTTGTAGAGTGTTCGCAGAGACCTCACATAGTTCATAACGAAAGGGGCATCATCGTGGGAGTAACCTGTAACAAATCCTAGTACAATCTTCACACTTACTGATTACACAAGAACTTCTGAGATGACACTTATATCAGATATACTTAAGGATTATGTTGAATGTACTTTTTAGCTCACATGGCACGAAGGATGTGGTATGGTGTCTGAGGCGGCGTCCGTCGTCCGTCCATCCGTCCGTCAACTTTAAACTACTTCTAGAAAACTATAAGCAAATGAGAACTGATATTTGGCCAGAAGGTTCAGGAATAGTACATTTAAGTTTCCTTCTATGAATGACCTCGACCCTGACCTTTGGGTCACAGGGGTCAAATATGTTAAAACTTCTAGACGTTTCTTTTGATGTTCAAGAAGTCCCAGAGGCCTAATAGTTTGTCATTAGGTACCTAGCACAGGGTGGTATACATTTTCCTTGTATAAATGACCTTGAGCTTTTTTCATGGTCACAGGGGCCAAATACGTTAAAATATTTGCGAAACTCCTTATGTTTTTCGAAAGTTCTTAAACACCCTGGTCACTCATCTTTGACAAGTAGATTCCTGCTATGGAGTGCTATAATATATTCCCACACCTATGACCTTGACCTGTTTTCAAAGTAAAAGAGGTCAGATATGTTAAATAAACAATTATCTTCTTTTCAACTTTTGAGTAACCCTCAACAGAGTCGAGTCTTGTACTTTATAACAAGGGGGTATTATCATGAGAGTAGTCCACAACAGAGTCGAGTCTTGTACTTTATAACAAGGGGGTATAATCATGAGAGTAGTCCACAACAGAGTAGTCATGTACTTTATAACAAGGGGGTATTATCGTGAGAGTAGTCCACAACAGAGTAGTCATGTACTTTATAACAAGGGGGTATTATCGTGAGAGTAGTCCACAACAGAATACAGTCTTGTACTTTATAACAAGGGGGTATTATCGTGAGAGTAGTCCACAACAGAGTAGTCATGTACTTTATAACAAGGGGGTATTATCGTGAGAGTAGTCCACAACAGAGTAGTCATGTACTTTATAACAAGGGGGTATTATCGTGAGAGTAGTCCACAACAGAGTCGAGTCTTGTACTTTATAACAAGGGGGTATTATCGTGAGAGTAGTCCACAACAGAGTAGTCATGTACTTTATAACTATAACAATGGGGGTATTATCGTGAGAGTAGTCCACAACAGAGTAGTCATGTATTTTATAACTATAACAATGGGGGTATTATCGTGAGAGTAGTCCACAACAGAGTCGAGTCTTGTACTTTATAACAAGGGGGTATAATCATGAGAGTAGTCCACAACAGAGTAGTCATGTACTTTATAACTATAACAATGGGGGTATTATCGTGAGAGTAGTCCACAACAGAGTAGTCATGTATTTTATAACTATAACAATGGGGGTATTATCGTGAGAGTATATTGCAAGAAGTCGTAGAACACTTTTTAAATTTTATTTAAAAATACACTTTCTATACCCTTTCCGTACACTGTCTATACATTGTATCTACACTGTCTATAACCTGTCTATACCCTATCTATATACTGTCTATACACTGTCTATACACTGTCTATACCCTGTCTATACACTGTCTATACATTGTATCTACACTGTCTATACCCTGTCTATACCCTATCTATACACTGTCTATACACTGTCTATACATTGTATCTACACTGTCTATACCCTGTCTATACCCTATCTATACACTGTCTATACACTGTCTATACATTGTATCTACACTGTCTATACCCTGTCTATACACTGTCTATACCCTGTCTATACACTGTCTATACATTGTATCTACACTGTCTATACCCTGTCTATACCCTATCTATACACTGTCTATACACTGTCTATACACTGTCTATACCCTGTCTATACCCTGTCTATACACTGTCTATATACTGTCTATACACTGTCTATACCCTGTCTATACACTGTCTATACCCTGTCTATACCCTGTCTATACACTGTCTATACACTGTCTATACCCTGTCTATACCCTGTCTATACACTGTCTATATACTGTCTATACACTGTCTATACCCTGTCTATACACTGTCTATACCCTGTCTATACCCTGTCTATACACTGTCTATACACTGTCTATACCCTGTCTATACCCTGTCTATACACTGTCTATACCCTGTCTATACACTGTCTATACCCTGTCTATACACTGTCTATACACTGTCTATACACTGTCTATACACTTTCTATACCCTTTCCGTACACTGTCTATACATTGTATCTACACTGTCTATACCCTGTCTATACCCTATCTATACACTGTCTATACACTGTCTATACATTGTATCTACACTGTCTATACCCTGTCTATACACTGTCTATACCCTGTCTATACACTGTCTATACATTGTATCTACACTGTCTATACCCTGTCTATACCCTATCTATACACTGTCTATACACTGTCTATACACTGTCTATACCCTGTCTATACCCTGTCTATACACTGTCTATATACTGTCTATACCCTGTCTATACCCTGTCTATACACTGTCTATACCCTGTCTATACCCTGTCTATACACTGTCTATACACTGTCTATACCCTGTCTATACCCTGTCTATACACTGTCTATATACTGTCTATACACTGTCTATACCCTGTCTATACACTGTCTATACCCTGTCTATACCCTGTCTATACACTGTCTATACACTGTCTATACACTGTCTATACCCTGTCTATACCCTATCTATACCCTGTCTATATACTGTCTATACACTGTCTATACCCTGTCTACACACTGTCTACACCCTGTCTATACACTGTCTATACACTGTCTACACACTGTCTACACACTGTCTATACACTGTCTATACCCTGTCTATACACTGTCTATACTCTGTCTATACCCTGTCTATACACTGTCTATACACTGTCTATACCCTGTCTATATACTGTCTATACACTGTCTATACCCTGTCTATACCCTGTCTATACACTGTCTATACATTGTCTATACACTGTCTATACACTGTCTATACCCTGTCTATACCCTGTCTATACCCCGTCTTTACCCTGTCTATACCCTGTCTATACACTGTCTATACCCTGTCTATACACTGTCTATACACTGTCTATACCCTGTCTATACACTGTCTATACCCTGTCTATACACTGTCTATACCCTGTCTATACACTGTCTATACACTGTCTATACACTGTCTATACACTGTTTATACCCTGTCTATACCCTGTCTATAAACTGTCTATACCCTGTCTATATACTGTCTATACCCTGTCTATACCCTGTCTATACCCTGTCTATACACTGTTTATACACTGTTTATACACTGTCTATACCCTGTCTATACACTATCTATACCTTGTTTATACACTGTCTATACCCCGTCTATACCCTGTCTATACCCTGTCTATACACTGTCTATACCCTGTCTATACCCTGTCTATACACTGTCTATACACTGTCTATACACTGTCTATACCCTGTCTATACACTGTCTATACCCTGTCTATACCCTGTCTATATACTATCTATACCCTGTCTATACCCTGTCTATATACTGTCTATATCCTGTCTATACCCTGTCTATACCCTGTCTATACACTGTCTGTACACTGTCTACACACTGTCCAGACACTGTCTATACACTGTCTATATACTGTCTATACACTGTCTATACAGTGTCTATACAGTCTATACCCTGTCTATACACTGTCTATACCCTGTCTATACACTGTCTATATACTGTCTACACACTGTCTATACACTGTCCATACACTGTCTATACACTATCTATACACTGTCTATACACTGTCAATACACTGTCTATACACTGTCTATACCCTGTCCGTACACTGTCCATACACTGTCCATACCCTGTCTATACACTGTCTATACATTGTCCATACCCTGTCTATACACTGTCTATACATTGTCTATACCCTGTCTATACCCCGTCTATACCCTGTCTATACCCTGTCTATACACTGTCTATACACTGTCTATACCCTGTCTATACACTGTCTATACCCTGTCTATACACTGTCTATACCCTGTCTATACACTGTCTATACACTGTCTATACCCTGTCTATACCCTGTCTATACACTGTCTATACACTGTCTATACCCTGTCTATACACTGTCTATACATTGTCTATACACTGTCTATACACTGTCTATACCCTGTCTATACCCTGTCTATACCCCGTCTTTACCCTGTCTATACCCTGTCTATACACTGTCTATACCCTGTCTATACACTGTCTATACACTGTCTATACCCTGTCTATACACTGTCTATACCCTGTCTATACACTGTCTATACCCTGTCTATACACTGTCTATACACTGTCTATACACTGTTTATACCCTGTCTATACCCTGTCTATAAACTGTCTATACCCTGTCTATATACTGTCTATACCCTGTCTATACCCTGTCTATACCCTGTCTATACACTGTTTATACACTGTTTATACACTGTCTATACCCTGTCTATACACTATCTATACCTTGTTTATACACTGTCTATACCCCGTCTATACCCTGTCTATACCCTGTCTATACACTGTCTATACCCTGTCTATACCCTGTCTATACACTGTCTATACACTGTCTATACACTGTCTATACCCTGTCTATACACTGTCTATACCCTGTCTATACCCTGTCTATATACTATCTATACCCTGTCTATACCCTGTCTATATACTGTCTATATCCTGTCTATACCCTGTCTATACCCTGTCTATACACTGTCTGTACACTGTCTACACACTGTCTACACACTGTCTATACACTGTCTATATACTGTCTATACACTGTCTATACAGTGTCTATACAGTCTATACCCTGTCTATACACTGTCTATACCCTGTCTATACACTGTCTATATACTGTCTACACACTGTCTATACACTGTCCATACACTGTCTATACACTATCTATACACTGTCTATACACTGTCAATACACTGTCTATACACTGTCTATACCCTGTCCGTACACTGTCCATACACTGTCCATACCCTGTCTATACACTGTCTATACATTGTCCATACCCTGTCTATACACTGTCTATACATTGTCTATACCCTGTCTATACCCTGTCTATACCCTGTCTATACCCTGTCTATACACTGTCTATACACTGTCTATACCCTGTCTATACACTGTCTATACCCTGTCTATACACTGTCTATACCCTGTCTATACACTGTCTATACACTGTCTATACCCTGTCTATACCCTGTCTATACACTGTCTATACACTGTCCATACACTGTCTATACACCTTCTATACACTGTCAATACACTGTCTATACACTGTCCATACCCTGTCTGTACACTGTCCATACCCTGTCTATACACTGTCTATACATTGTCCATACCATGTCTATACCCTGTCTATACACTGTCTATACCCTGTCTATACCCTGTCTATACCCTGTCTATACCCTGTCTATACACTGTCTATATACTGTCTACACACTGTCTACACACTGTCTATACCCTGTCTATACCCTGTCTATACCCTGTCTATACACTGTCTATACCCTGTCTATACCCTGTCTATACACTGTCTATACCCTGTCTATACCCTGTCTATACCCTGTCTATACACTGTCTATACATTGTCTATACACTGTCTATACCCTGTCTATACCCTGTCTATACACTGTCTATACACTGTCTATACACTGTCTATACCCTGTCTATACCCTGTCTATACCCTGTCTATACACTGTCTATACCCTGTCTATACACTGTCTATACACTGTCTATACCCTGTCTATACACTGTCTATACACTATCTATACCCTGTCTATACCCTGTCTATACACTGTCTATACACTGTATATACACTGTCTATACACTGTCTATACCCTGTCTATACACTGTCTATACACTGTCTATACACTGTCTATACACTGTCTATACACTGTCTATACCCTGTCTATACACTGTATATACTCTGTATATACACTGTCTAAACACTGTCTATACCCTGTCTACACACTGTCTATACACTGTCTACACCCTGTCTATACACTGTCTATGACCTGTCTATACACTGTCTATACCCTGTCTATACACTGTCTATACACTGTCTTTACACTGTCTATACACTGTCTATACCCTGTCTATACCCTGTCTACACACTGTCTATACACTGTCTATACACTGTCTATACACTGTCTATACACTGTCTATACCCTGTCTATACCCTGTCTACACACTGTCTATACACTGTCTACACCCTGTCTATACACTGTCTATACCCTGTCTATACCCTGTCTATACACTGTCTATACCCTGTCTATACTCTGTCTATACCCTGTCTATACCCTGTCTATACACTGTCTATACATTGTCTATACACTGTCTATACCCTGTCTATACCCTGTCTATACATTGTCTATACCCTGTCTATACACTGTCTATATCCTGTCTATACCCTGTCTATACCCTGTCTATACCCTGTCTATACCCTGTCTATACACTGTCTATACCCTGTCTATACACTGTCTATACACTGTCTATACCCTGTCTATACACTGTCTATACACTATCTATACCCTGTCTATACCCTGTCTATACACTGTCTATACACTGTCTATACACTGTATATACACTGTCTATACACTGTCTATACCCTGTCTATACACTGTCTATACACTGTCTATACACTGTCTATACACTGTCTATACCCTGTCTATACACTGTATATACTCTGTATATACACTGTCTAAACACTGTCTATACCCTGTCTACACACTGTCTATACACTGTCTACACCCTGTCTATACACTGTCTATACCCTGTCTATACACTGTCTATACCCTGTCTATACACTGTCTATACACTGTCTTTACACTGTCTATACCCTGTCTATACCCTGTCTATACCCTGTCTACACACTGTCTATACACTGTCTATACACTGTCTATACACTGTCTATACACTGTCTATACCCTGTCTATACCCTGTCTACACACTGTCTATACACTGTCTATACCCTGTCTATACACTGTCTATACCCTGTCTATACCCTGTCTATACACTGTCTATACCCTGTCTATACTCTGTCTATACCCTGTCTATACCCTGTCTATACACTGTCTATACATTGTCTATACACTGTCTATACCCTGTCTATACCCTGTCTATACATTGTCTATACCCTGTCTATACACTGTCTATACCCTGTCTATACCCTGTCTATACATTGTCTATACCCTGTCTATACACTGTCTATACCCTGTCTATACCCTGTCTATACCCTGTCTATACATTGTCTATACCCTGTCTATACCCTGTCTATACCCTGTCTATACCCTGTCTATACACTGTCTATACACTGTCTAAACACTGTCTATACACTGTCTATACACTGTCTATACACTGTCCGTACACTGTCTATATACTGTCTCACCATCACATCCCAATATATCGACATTTTTGTTTCTCAATCCTATTTTCCCATTATGTACCGAAAACTTTCAATCTTTTTTCGCACTTTTGACAAATACCGATATTCTGACATACTCGTGGATATAATTGTGTTATATTCAATGGAAAACCATTCAATATCCTTCATTCATTTGCCTTTTTTCCTCATCAAAACATTATTTTTATTACTGTTGTATATATCTGGTGTTATGCTGATCTACCTACCAGGGCGGCCATTCTCTCCAAAACAATTTTCAAGGGTCGGTGCCACCATTTCGAAAGGTCGGATATATTTTAATTCGCGATCGAGAAATGCCTCTTTGAAGATTTTCCAATCCGGAACTAAGACCTTGCCATCTCTCAATGTCACAACCTCAGACGAGACGTAGGAATTTACCAACTCTTTAAGGTATCTGTTAAAATAAAAGAGTTATATTGATAATGTGGTGGACACACTCGCCATCGTAAACACATGTAACAGTAGAGGGAAAATGCAACGACCAGACCGGGATTCGAACCCGGGACCTTCGAACTCTAGACTCAGTCCAGTCACACTACATTAGATCTTCAGTGTGAGACGTCTCTCGCCATCGTAAACAAAATATTCAATGTATCACTTACACAACATCGTAAACAAAATATTCATTGTATCACGTACGCAACATCGTAAACAAAATATTCAATGTATCACGTAACCTCAACATCATAAACAACATATTCAATGTATCACTTACAGACTACATTACAAACAACATATTCAATTTATCAGGTAGACACAACATCATAAACGAAATATTTAATTTATCAGGTAGACACAACATCATTTTTGCTATCACACGATGAAGTTTTGATCAATCAGGCTTCCGTATTCCGATAAGCAACGTTTTACTGCAGGTTCGGCTTATTGTTCAACCGAGAATCGTGAAACTTCGAATTTTAGTAATATTGATAAGGGTTGTAGTCGTATTGTGATACTGTACAGGAAATTAACGGTATGTGTATTTTGAAGAACTCAAAGCAGTTTTTGGTCTATCTTGATCATTTATCAGGTACACACAAGTCGTCCAAGAGAGGAGTGCGGTTTGCTACCAAAGACTTTTAGGTATCATTTTCCAGTCTAAAAACTCCTCGATACAAATATCTATAATGGATTACAATTATATGAAAACTTATTAAAACTGATCAATCGATAAACTTGAAAACGATAGAACATCCTCGAGAAAGTCAGAGTAAATACTGCTCCACCATTAGGTTATATCGTACATACAGTGAGTATCAGTGCTGTCATTATATTGTATAGTGTGGTATTGTGGAGAAGGATTTACTAACTTGTGATAACTCGCACCTAATCCAATTGTAACATTTATGACAATAGAATATGTTTGAATCAGTGATACCTCGAATTAAAACATGAAACATATCTCATTGTTATACGGTATATATTTAGAGCAACAAAAGCAGAAAGCGAAAGAAAACAAAGCAATACCCCCCCCCCCCCCCCCCCCCCCCCCCCCCCCCCCGCCATAAATAAAAATAAATAGATAAAACATAAAAGCTACTACTGGAGTATTTTGGCTTGTGAACCAACCCAGAGTAAATCCACAACACAAACACAAGACCCATTTCCGGAATTGTTTATTTCTAGCAGAGACAACTGGGAAATATCTGGAGTCAAATAAGAAGCAGGTATTGGATAAGATTGGCAAAGAAATAAATGATAAAAGATTAATATATCGGTTATATAACGAAAACGTAATTCTAACTCAAAATCGATACAACGAGGAGAAGATATGAACATGGAGACATTAAAGTACAAAGACAATAACATAAACACATTCATCATGTTGTCACTTGTCTATTAAGGAACAAACAATTAAAAAAAAAAAAAAAATGAAAATCGATATTATGCTTACTGTTCCTTCAAATGTGATTCCCTGGCCAATGTCCCGATGTCGCACGGTCGGCCAAGTGCTTGCATGGTCTCAAAGAGGTTCACGCGTTTACCGAGGCGAACGCCCGATTGCAGTACGGGGTTAGCTAAGACTCGACTCAAACACTTCTTGTACTTAGCTGGATTCATTTTGACGTTGCAGGTCAGTTTCCAGATCTATAAAAATCGAACAGCGACATTTGATAATATTTAGAGTGGTTGCATATATCAAACAGTAACGGTGTTCAATGTTATGATGTAGACTATAATTATAATTGGCAACAGTGTTCAATGGTATGTTGTATACTACTATTATAATTGGTAACAGTGTTCAATGTTATGTTGTATACTATTATTATAATTGTCAACAGCATTCAAAGTTATGTTGTAGACTACTATTATAATTGGTCACGGTGTTCAAAGTTATGTTGTGAACTACTATTATAATTGGCAACAGTGTTCAATGTTATGTTGTATACTACTATCATAATTGGCAACAGTGTTCAATGTTATGTTGTATACTACTATTATAATTGGTAACAGTGTTCAGTGTTATGTTGTATACTACTATCATAATTGGCAACAGTGTTCAATGTTATGTTGTATACTACTATCATAATTGGCAACAGTGTTCAATGTTATGTTGTATACTACTATTATAATTGGTAACAGTGTTCAGTGTTATGCCGAAGACAACGATTATAATTGGTAACGGTGTTGATTATTTTGCTGTAGACTAAAATAATCAGAAACGTTCTTCAATGTTATATGGTTGACTACAATTAAAATTGGTAACATCGATCAATGTTACATTGGAAACAACAGATACATGTATAATAGAAAGATTGTGTGATTTTATGCTCGAAAATTCTACAATAGTTGCGATAACAATTCAGTGATATGAAATGTAAAATGTTGTCAGTAGATACTAGGATTTTGTCCTGGCTTGATTCGTACCTATTTAATTTGTTGTCAACTGTGCAATTCCTAGCATGTTTGTGAATGTTAAAGATTTTACGACAGTATAGGTAATGTGTAAATGAATTTCAAACGAAACCTTCTACATACATACTTCACGATGTGTTCAATGGTAAGCGATATTATCATCACATACTAAAGTTGTTAGCAATGGTTTATATATATATATATTTAAAATGATTAACGCTGTTTTCAGTTTTACATTTATCGAAGGTTAAACTCAATATATACGTTCTGCAGTCTTATAAATAAATAAGTTTCCCACCTCTACACATCAGAAACCTAACCATATACTTACAGGGTTCTATCTGGTTCTATCTGTCTGTTCTATAGGTTCTTCTCTCGTTTGTCCTATCAAATATCTGGAACTGCCCCCCCCCCCCCCCCCCCCCCCCCCTCCCCAGTATTATAATTACTATATACTGAGTATTGAAACAAAGTCCTGTATGTCTTTGGGTTCCTTTTCGTGTTATACACCGAGTAACAGTTCTTCAGCCATGTTGAAAGTTCTAAATCATGCTTCCATACTGAGTATTGACACCAAGTCTTGTATGAGAAAGGTACTTTCTGACATTTCCTTATATCGACTACTTCTTTTTTTCGAATCTAATGTTCGTCTTAGATTGAACACTGTACCTAATCCTATAATTACCGAATGCTCTATACTTACCTAATGTGGACTATACGTTCAGGTTTACGATATTCAATACTATTATTTTTATTACATACTTACCTGATGCTATCTTCTGTCCTTCTATGAGTTTCGTGTACCAGGGATGTTACACAGGTATATATACCAGGTTTTCCTCATTGTCACCGGAAAATATCATGTTGGAATTACAATATTTTCCGTCAACAGGAAATCAGGTCATCGGAGTACAAGTACAATAACATAGCCTATAACCATTTGCAACTACACAATTATGTGATTGTTTCCATTGTTCTAAATGTGTATTAAAGTGTAATTATGACTAACTTCCGAGATAGAAGAAAAAATGAAAGAAATCTTTCTGTCATTGAGTGCAGGTTGTCGTCCTCAAGATATGTCAATGAGTACCATTGCAACTGCAGCTTTATGACTCTTATCGTTCTCTTACAACTGTTATCGTTCTCTTACAACTGTTATCCTTCTCTTACAACTGTTATCCTTCTCTTACAACTGTTATCGTTCTCTTACAACTGTTATCGTTCTCTTACAACTGTTATCCTCCTCTTACAACTGTTATCGTTCTCTTACAACTGTTATCGGTCTCTTACAACTGTTATCGTTCTCTTACAACTGTTATCCTTCTCTTACAACTGTTATCCTTCTCTTACAACTGTTATCCTTCTCTTACAACTGTTAACCTTCTCTTACAACTGTTATCCTTCTCTTACAACTGTTATCCTTCTCTTACAACTGTTAACCTTCTCTTACAACTGTTATCGTTCTCTTACAACTGTTATCCTTCTCTTACAATTGTTATCCTCCTCTTACAACTGTTATCGGTCTCTTACAACTGTTATCCTTCTCTTACAACTGTTATCCGTCTCTTACAATTGTTATCCTCCTCTTACAACTGTTAACATTCTCTTACAACTGTTAATCTTCTCTTACAACTGTTATCGTTCTCTTACAACTGTTAACATTCTCTTACAACTGTTATCATTCTCTTACAACTGTTATCGTTCTCTTACAACTGTTATCGTTCTCTTACAACTGTTATCCTTCTCTTACAACTGTTAACCTTCTCTTACAACTGTTATCGTTCTCTTACAACTGTTATCATTCTCTTACAACTGTTATCCTCCCCTTACAACTGTTAACCTTCTCTTACAATTGTTATCCTTCTCTTACAACTGTTATCCTTCTCTTACAATTGTTATCATTCTCTTACAACTGTTAACCTTCTCCTACAACTATTATCGTTCTCTTACAACTGTTATCCTTCTCTTACAACTGTTAACCTTCTCTTACAATTGTTATCGGTCTCCTACACTGTTAACCTTCTCTTACAATTGTTATCGGTCTCCTTCAACTGTTATCCTTCAAGCTTTAGATAGGGAGGTGCAATAGTCTCGTTATCAAATGACGTTTATAGTGTTCAATATTGAAATTCAAAAGAACGTCCAATATATAGGTATTCTGAAACATGTGACTATTGAAATAAATGAAAACATGACCGGCATGTTATGACACACGGCGGGGACTCATGGCCATTACTCGTGTTTACCACTTGCTATACCAAAGGGTTGTATAAAACAGAGAAGATATCAGTACACTGCAATCAAATTTAGAGTTATAAATTAGAAGACTGAATTGTCTCTCCCCCCCCCCCCCCCCCCCCCCCCCCAAAAAAAAACCCACACCCCACAATAGGTATATAGAATCTATAAATACCTCAGTTAAGTATCAGTACAATACATCTCGGATTAAGCCTTTGTAAAATTGGTGACTATAAACTTACATTAAGCCTGACAGTCCCGTGGGAACGAAGTGGTTATGTGAAGTGAAATGGCCTGATTTTTGGATTAACACGTCTCTATGGTTTCAGGTCACGTAATTCAATAATAGAAATGTCGGTATTCTCTATTGTCCTCTACCACTATCGATATTTCTCATGGACAACGGAAAGAATCGGTATCTTGAAAAAAGATATTTGGTGTTCGATATTAGCATCAGGGAATATTATGACTTTTCAAAACTTTAAATGATTGTACAAAAGATACACAAATATCACCTCGAAATATAGTGATATTGTTTATAATGAATATCACCTCCAATATAGTGGTATCGTTTATAGTGAATATCACCTCCAATATAGTGATATTGTTTATAGTGAATATCACCTCCAATATAGTGATATCGTTTATAGTGAATATCACCTCCAATATAGTGATATCGTTTATAGTGAATATCACCTCCAATATAGTGATATCGTTTATAGTGAATATCACCTCCAATATAGTGGTATCGTTTATAGTGAATATCACCTCCAATATAGTGGTATCGTTTATAGTGAATATCACCTCGAAATATAGTGATATTGTTTATAGTGAATATCACCTTCAATATAGTGATATTGTTTATAGTGAATATCACCTTCAATATAGTGATATTGTTTATAGTGAATATCACCTTCAATATAGTGATATTGTTTATAGTGAATATCACCTCCAATATAGTGATATTGTTTATAGTGAATATCACCTTCAATATAGTGATATTGTTTATAGTGAATATCACCTTCAATATAGTGATATTGTTTATAGTGAATATCACCTTTAATATAGTGATATTGTTTAGTGATATTGTTTATAGTGAATATCAACACCAAATATAGTGATATTGCTTAAAGTGATAATGTCTTGTCTTTTAGGACTCATCTGTGATGTTAGGTGTGGAACCGAGAAGGAAAGTTGGGTGAATCTATATATAAACGTATATTCAATCAATTATCATCAGTGTCCATATGACTGTTATAGTTATACAGAGAGCGTAGTTTATCTATGGTATTGACGGGGTATATAAAACAAGGTTAGGTCAGGATATTTTTCTTTTATGTATGAAATGTACAACAATAATCAAAATATTCACTAATGATATGTCTTTTTACATTGTTGTTGGTGTACTGTAGCTGTTGTCGTTTATTGTTGTAGTTGTTGTTGTAGTAGTTGTTTGTAGCTTTTGTTGTTGTTAATTCTTTGAACCACTAACAACTATAACAGTAAATATGGCCGTAAACGCCGGTTATATAGGTAAAGTAAGCTTCTTCACATTTCATTATTATTTTTGGCTATGTCACGAGATTCGTGTTTATTTTCGGTCTTTGGCTATGTCACAAGATTCATATTTATTTTCGGTATTTGGCTATGTCACAAAATTCATTTTTTATTTCGGTATTTTGCTATGTCACGAGATTCATGTTTATTTTCGGTATTTGGCTATGTCACAAGATTCATGTTTATTTTCGGTATTTTGCTATGTCACAAGATTCATGTTTATTTTCAGTATTTGGCTATGTCACTAGATTCACATTTATTTTCAGTATTTGGCTATGTCACAAGATTCATATTTATTTTCAGTATTTGGCTATGTCACTAGATTGATATTTATTTTCGGTATTTTGCTATGTCAATAGATTCACAGTTATTTTCGGTATTTGGCTTTATTATTTTTATGGCTTGTTACCCCACTTCTGATTAGTCAGGAGTGCATCACGTCTCGGTTATAAATACTGATATTGACTTGGAGCGCGTGAAAAATATATATTGACTTAGGGCGCGTGCAAGTCTAGGCGTCTCATTCGAATGCGCCTTCGCGTCCGCATCTGTTTCATCATGGCGGCCTCAGCAGACGGTAAGCGATTTCCAACGTTGTCGGAAACAGAAATCCAAAAATTACGATTCTGTTGCTGCGAATACCAGTAAAGCTACCGAGACAGCCGTAAACTATTTTCGTCAATATTTAAAGGACAAAGATATCCAAATAGACTTTGAAACATTTTCAAATCAACGACTTGAAATTTTATTTGGAGCTTCGAAACAGAAAAAGGAGAATTAAACAAAAAGTCCACTTTGATCGCATACAGACATGGTATTCAACGACACCTGGAGAGTGAGGGCCGGACTGTTGATATTTGTAAAGGTGATGAGTTTAAGCTTTCTTCCAAGTGTTTCAAATCAATGTCTTGAAATAAAAAGGCAGGGTGTAGGAAGTGTTGATCTCCATCCATCCATTGACGATGACGACATGGAACGCGCCTTATATCTGTTTTATTATTATTGTTATTTTGTGTGTGTGGATGGGATGGGGGGTTCGGTAATTGGCTTTGTCATGAGATTTATATTTATTTTCGATATCTTGCTATATCAATAGATTCATGTTTGTTTTCGGTATCTTACTATATCAATAGATTCGTGTTTATTTTCGGTATTTGGCTATGTCAATAGATTCATTTATAAGTCATATCGTTTGTGTGTTTACTGTACAGTCAATAGATGGTGCCACTATTGAACACCAAGGGTGAACAGCCTCATATTAAACTAAATCCATGAAACCACATGCAAAGTTATAAACAAAAAAGTTTTCGGATCTGTAACGTATTATCGGCGACACCCGTCATGTAAACCTCGGTCAAACACGTGCTATAAACGGGTAAAAGTGAGAACCTGGATGATTAATAAATACAGGAAAAATGAAAACATTAGACATGTATTACTGACATATAAATCAGGAACTTGTTAGATTATACCATAGAAATGATTCATACAAATATACAGTATATATAGCTTGCTCTTCTTGCTTTCCAAATAAAGAGACAGCTGCACGCATATCTGTATTGCGCGATATATAAATCATTATTTGATGGATGAGTGATTCTTATATTTTAACAACGTAATGTTTTACCAGTATGTGACCTTTATTGACAACACAAATCATAAAAAATAACTATTAACTTTTTGCGAAATGGTCACTCTTTTATTATTAATGTTTCAGCTGAAACTACTCCTATACGTATATGAGGTCTTATTCCACCTGATTACATTGGTGGATATTGCGACCTCATATCCCCTCAGCGTGTTTTTCTTGTAGCTGCCAGCGCCCTGATTCTGGGGCGCGACAAAAAAGTGTCATAAACCATCTAAAACAATAATTCATGTTAACAAATATGTGTACGCTTACTTGTTGATGAAGTATCAATCCATTTATGCACAAACTGTTGATGGACACCTCTTAAATATAATTATATCCACAATAATTCACTTGCAACCTACTGTGTTCAAATACTGGGTCACTAAAACAACTTTGCTGTTCCGGTTATTATAAAATACGGAATACAAATAAAACGGAAAGCGTAACGTAATATTTTCACAGCGTTTCGTTTGTTTCGTCTATTTCAACTCCAAATTTGGATAAACCGGAAATAACCTCGAGAGGTCACAATCAAAACAAGTATGGCGGTATATACAAATGGGACCTACGCTTAAACGACAAAAGAGGCTAATAATCACTGGTCTTGGATATAGATATGGACACACGTTGTGTAACTTTGTGTATTTATGATAGATAAATAGAATAAGGTAGGTCAGATCATATGAAATGTGAGTAAAGATAACTTTTAAACGACTTTAATTAGGTGGGTCACAGCAACAGGTTTTATGTGCGGTGGTGATTAGAGGTTACATGACAGCCTGTCAAAAGTTTCCTGTCGTGTAAACCTCTAATATTATTGGAGTAAGCTGAAACATGTTCAGATTGTTGATCCTAGAAGAATTTGAGTAGAGTTACCTCCCGTTGCACATAGTCAAACGTTCACTGTTGAAAAATTGATATATTGATGCATAACACAATGTTTCACTAGACGTTGGACAATGTTCCATATACAGTTTTAAAAGACAATCTTCAATGCAAAGTTGTGCTAGACATACTTCATAAAAAGTTACACTAGACGCTGGACATTGCATGTTCCATACAACGTTAAACTGAACACTGAACAATAATTTATATAAATTACACTGGACGCTGAAAAATGATTTATACAAGTTAAACTGGACGCTGAACAATAATTTATACCAGTTACACTGGACGCTGAATAATGATTTATACAAGTTATACTGGACGCTGAATAATGATTTATACAAGTTACACTGGACGCTGAATAATGATTTATACAAGTTACACTGGACGCTGAATATTTAGCTTATACAAGTTACACTGGACCCAGAATAATGATTTATACAAGTTACACTGGACGCCGAATAATGATTTAAACAAGTTACACTGGACGCTGAATAATGATTTATACAAGTTACACTGGACGCTGAATAATGATTTATACAAGTTACACTGGACCCAGAATAATGATTTATACAAGTTACACTGGACGCCGAATAATGATTTATACAAGTTACACTGGACGCTGAATATTTAGCTTATACAAGTTACACTGGACGCCGAATAATGATTTATACAAGTTACACTGGACGCCGAATAATGATTTATACAAGTTACACTGGACGCTGAATAATGATTTATACAAGTTACACTGGACGCCGAATAATGATTTATATAAGTTACACTGGACGCTGAATAATGATTTTAACAAGTTACACTGGACGCTGAATAATGATTTATACAAGTTACACTGAAAACTGAACAATGATTTATACCAGTAACACTGGACGCTGAATAATGATTTATACAAGTTATACTGGACGCTGAATAATGATTTATACAAGTTACACTGGACGCTGAATAATGATTTATACAAGTTACACTGAAAACTGAATAATGATTTATACAAGTTACACTGGACGCCGAATAATGATTTATACAAGTTACACTGGACGCTGAATATTTAGTTGATACAAGTTACACTGGACGCCGAATAATGATTTATACAAGTTACACTGGACGCCGAATAATGATTTATACAAGTTACACTGGACGCTGAATAATGATTTATGCAAGTTACACTGGACGCTGAATAATGATTGATACAAAGTTACACTGGACGCTGAATAATGATTTATACAAGTTACACTGAAAACTGAACAATGAATTATACCAGTTACACTGGACGCTGAATAATGATTTATACAAGTTACACTGGACGCTGAATAATGATTTATACAAGTTACACTGGACGCCGAATAATGATTTATACAAGTTACACTGGACGCTGAATAATGATTTATACAACTTACACTGAAAACTGAACAATGATTTATACCAGTAACACTGGACGCTGAATAATGATTTATACAAGTTACACTCGACGCTGAATAATGATTTATACAAGTTACACTGGACGCTGAATATTTAGCTTATACAAGTTACACTGGACGCCGAATAATGATTTATACAAGTTACACTGGACCCCGAATAATGATTTAAACAAGTTACACTGGACGCTGAATAATGATTTATACAAGTTACACTGAAAACTGAACAATGATTTATAACAGTAACACTGGACGCTGACAAATGATTTATACAAGTTATACTGGATGCTGAATAATGATTTATACAAGTTACACTGAAAACTGAACAATGATTTATACAAGTTACACTGAAAACTGAATAATGATTTATACAAGTTACACTGGACGCTGAATAATGATTTAAACAAGTTACACTGAACGCTGAATAATGATTTATACAAGTTACACTGGACCCAGAATAATGATTTATACAAGTTACACTGGACGCCGAATAATGATTTATACAAGTTACACTGAAAACTGAACAATGATTTATACCAGTAACACTGGACGCTGAATAATGATTTATACAAGTTACACTGGACGCTGACAAATGATTTATACAAGTTACACTGGACGCTGAATAATGATTTATACAAGTTAACTGGACGCTGAATAATGATTTATACAAGTTATACTCGACGCTGAATAATGATTTATACAAGTTACACTGGACGCTGAATAATGATTTATACAAGTTACACTGGACGCTGAATAATGATTTATACAAGTTACACTGGACGCTGAATATTTAGCTTATACAAGTTACACTGGACCCAGAATAATGATTTATACAAGTTACACTGGACGCTGAATAATGATTTAAACAAGTTACACTGAACGCTGAATAATGATTTATACAAGTTACACTGGACGCCGAATAATGATTTATACAAGTTACACTGGACGCCGAATAATGATTTATACAAGTTACACTGGACGCTGAATATTTAGCTTATACAAGTTACACTGGACGCCGAATAATGATTTATACAAGTTACACTGAAAACTGAACAATGATTTATACCAGTAACACTGGACGCTGAATAATGATTTATACAAGTTACACTGGACGCTGACAAATGATTTATACAAGTTACACTGGACGCTGAATAATGATTTATACAAGTTAACTGGACGCTGAATAATGATTTATACAAGTTATACTCGACGCTGAATAATGATTTATACAAGTTAACTGGACGCTGAATAATGATTTATACAAGTTACACTGGACGCTGAATAACGATTTATACAAGTTACACTGGACGCTGAATATTTAGCTGATACAAGTTACACTGGACGCTGAATAATGATTTATACAAGTTACACTGAAAACTGAATAATGATTTATACAAGTTACACTGGACGCCGAATAATGATTTATACAAGTTACACTGGACGCTGAATATTTAGTTGATACAAGTTACACTGGACGCCGAATAATGATTTATACAAGTTACACTGGACGCCGAATAATGATTTATACAAGTTACACTGGACGCTGAATAATGATTTATGCAAGTTACACTGGACGCTGAATAATGATTGATACAAAGTTACACTGGACGCTGAATAATGATTTATACAAGTTACACTGAAAACTGAACAATGAATTATACCAGTTACACTGGACGCTGAATAATGATTTATACAAGTTACACTGGACGCTGAATAATGATTTATACAAGTTACACTGGACGCCGAATAATGATTTATACAAGTTACACTGGACGCTGAATAATGATTTATACAACTTACACTGAAAACTGAACAATGATTTATACCAGTAACACTGGACGCTGAATAATGATTTATACAAGTTACACTCGACGCTGAATATTTAGTTGATACAAGTTACACTGGACGCTGAATATTTAGCTTATACAAGTTACACTGGACGCCGAATAATGATTTATACAAGTTACACTGGACCCCGAATAATGATTTAAACAAGTTACACTGAACGCTGAATAATGATTCATACAAGTTACACTGGACCCAGAATAATGATTTATACAAGTTACACTGGACGCCGAATAATGATTTATACAAGTTACACTGGACGCTGAATATTTAGCTTATACAAGTTACACTGGACGCCGAATAATGATTTATACAAGTTACACTGGACGCCGAATAATGATTTATACAAGTTACACTGGACGCTGAATATTTAGCTTCTACAAGTTACACTGGACGCCGAATAATGATTTATACAAGTTACACTGGACGCCGAATAATGATTTATACAAGTTATACTGGACGCTGACAAATGATTTATACAAGTTACACTGGACACTGAATAATGATTTATACAAGTTACACTGGACGCTGAATAATGATTTATACAAGTTATACTGGACGCTGAATAATGATTAATACAAGTTACACTGGACGCTGAATAATGATTTATACAAGTTACACTGGACGCTGACAAATGATTTATACAAGTTACACTGGACGCTGAATAATGATTTATACAAGTTAACTGGACGCTGAATAATGATTTATACAAGTTATACTCGACGCTGAATAATGATTTATACAAGTTAACTGGACGCTGAATAATGATTTATACAAGTTACACTGGACGCTGAATAACGATTTATACAAGTTACACTGGACGCTGAATATTTAGCTGATACAAGTTACACTGGACGCTGAATAATGATTTATACAAGTTACACTGGACGCCGAATAATGATTGATACAAGTACACTGGACGCTGAATAATGATTTATACAAGTTACACTGGACGCCGAATAATGATTTATATCAGTTACACTGGACGCTGAATAATGATTTATACAAGTTACACTGGACGCTGAATAATGATTTATACAAGTTACACTGAAAACTGAACAATGATTTATACCAGTAACACTGGACGCTGAATAATGATTTATACAAGTTATACTGGACGCTGAATTATGATTTATACAAGTTACACTGAAAACTGAACAATGATTTATACAAGTTACACTGAAAACTGAATAATGATTTATACAAGTTACACTGGACGCTGAATAATGATTGAAACAAGTTACACTGAACGCTGAATAATGATTTATACAAGTTACACTGATCCCAGAATAATGATTGATACAAGTTACACTGGACGCCGAATAATGATTTATACAAGTTACACTGGACGCTGAATATTTAGTTGATACAAGTTACACTGGACGCCGAATAATGATTTATACAAGTTACACTGGACGCCGAATAATGATTTATACAAGTTACACTGGACGCTGAATAATGATTTATGCAAGTTACACTGGACGCTGAATAATGATTGATATAAAGTTACACTGGACGCTGAATAATGATTTATACAAGTTACACTGGACGCTGAACAATAATTTATACCAGTTACACTGGACGCTGAATAATGATTGATACAAAGTTACACTGAAAACTGAACAATGATTTATACAAGTTACACTGGACGCTGAACAATAATTTATACCAGTTACACTGGACGCTGAATAATGATTTATACAAGTTACACTGGACGCTGAATAATGATTTATACAAGTTACACTGAACGCCGAATAATGATTTAAACAAGTTACACTGGACGCTGAATAATGATTTATACAAGTTACACTGGACGCTGAATAATGATTTAAACAAGTTACACTGAACGCTGAATAATGATTCATACAAGTTACACTGGACCCAGAATAATGATTTATACAAGTTACACTGGACGCCGAATAATGATTTATACAAGTTACACTGGACGCTGAATATTTAGCTTATACAAGTTACACTGGACGCCGAATAATGATTTATACAAGTTACACTGGACGCCGAATAATGATTTATACAAGTTACACTGGACGCTGAATATTTAGCTTCTACAAGTTACACTGGACGCCGAATAATGATTTATACAAGTTACACTGGACGCCGAATAATGATTTATACAAGTTATACTGGACGCTGACAAATGATTTATACAAGTTACACTGGACACTGAATAATGATTTATACAAGTTACACTGGACGCTGAATAATGATTTATACAAGTTATACTGGACGCTGAATAATGATTTATACAAGTTACACTGGACGCTGAATAATGATTTATACAAGTTACACTGGAAGCTGAATAATGATTTATGCAAGTTACACCGGACGCTGAATAATGATTTATACAAGTTATACTGGACGCTGAATAATGATTGATACAAGTTATACTGGACGCTGAATAATGATTTATACAAGTTACACTGAACGCTGAATATTTAAGTTATACAAGTTATACTGGACGCTGAATAATGATTTATACAAGTTACACTGGACGCTGAATAATGATTTATACAAGTTACACTGGACTCTGAATAATGATTTATACAAGTTACACTGGACGCTGAATAATGATTTATACAAGTTACACTGGACGCTGAACAATGATTTATACAAGTTACACTGGACACTGAATAATAATTTATACCAGTTACACTGGACGCTGAATATTTAACTTATACAAATTACACTGGAAGCTGAATAATGACTGATACAAAGTTACACTGGACGCTGAACAATGGTTTATACAAGTTACACTGGACGCTGAATAATGATTTATACAAGTTACACTGGACTCTGAACAATAATGTATACAAGTTACACTGGAAGCTGAATAATGATTTATACAAGTTACACTAGACGCTGAACTATGGTCTATAGAAAGTTGATGTCCGACACATTTCACACAAGTGACATGTACTGTAGACGCCGGGTACAGCTCCACACAAAGTTACAGTAGATATCAGACACATTCTACACAAGTTTGTGTTTCTTTAGAGAAGTACGCAAGCATGAAATAACATGTTAGTTAGTGGGGACATTGGTGATTTCCTTCAATATTACTGACAATTTCTTACCAATGCCTGATTAATTTTTCTTTCACTTTTTATGCGTCAAGTATTTAGCCTTCGCCTTACACCCTGCAAATATTTACAAAGCAGGTATTGAATTATAAACCCGTATGTCTGGAACACTGATTGGTATTCCTTGTGTTAAGTTAAAATCAATGAAACCAAATATTGATATAGTGTAGGTAAGACTATCATGCAACATGTTTTTAATTAAATTGTTTATTAATTTAATTTGAAAAAAAACCTCGAACACGTGAATACCGCTCTTAAATATAGATTTAGTAATAGACTTAACAGTTTTTGTCGAACTATGACTTGTTTACTGGTGTTGGTGGTGATATGGCACCACCTAAAGTATACACATATGTAACTCTGTTAGAAACATTCTTCCGTTTAACTTGTTTTGGTTTTGATAGGAAAGCTGCATGAACAACTAAGATCCGACTGATATCTTATGAAGGTACTCCATAGTATAAACATCAATAAACAAGGACATTTTGATTAATATCAAGGACCTTGGTTATCAAGAAAACATTTCATCGAGAAAAAACAAGAGATAAACTTCCATCAGCAGCAGAAATAAAACCAGCAGCAGGCAGGCCAGAAACGTCATAAAGTCCGGCCAGCACTTCGTTATCACATTCTTATCTTAATTGCTAAAATCTGATAACCGAAAATATACAGGAGTGATGATGTACGTTCCTTAACACGTGTTTTAACGAGACGTGTTGTTATAGGTACCGACTTGGTTACCATGGATATATGAACAGCGGGAGATCAACATCAAATAATTACATAAGTATTTATAAGTGAGAAACGTTATATACAAACGTACATGAAGGGTTAGCAATGCTGATGTGAGCTATTTATTCAGAAAGGTACGAAAAGCTGAAAGACTATACTGTCGGAAATGAAAGGTAATCGACCACATCATTTTCTATTTCTGTTGGTGTGTTTGACATCTTGTGTGGTAAGTTGAGGTAAATATCCCCCTTTCTGTGAGTGTGTTTTGTTTTGACATCTTGTGTGGTAAGTTGTGGTAAATATCCCCCTTTCTGTCAGTGTTTTATTTTGAAATCTCGTGTGGTAAGTTGTGGTAAATATCCCCCTTTCTGTCAGTGTTTTGTTTTGACATCTCGTGTGGTGGGTTGAGGTAAATATCTCCCTTTCTGTAAGTGTGTTTTGTTTTGACATCTCGTGTGGTAAGTTGTGGTAAATATCCCCCTTTCTGTCAGTGTTTTATTTTGACATCTCGTGTGGTGGGTTGAGGTAAATATCCCCCTTTCTGTAAGTGTGTTTTGTTTTGACATCTCGTGTGGTAAGTTGTGGTAAATATCCCCCTTTCTGTCAGTGTTTTATTTTGACATCTCGTGTGGTGGGTTGAGGTAAATATCCCCCTATCTGTAAGTGTGTTTTGTTTTGACATCTCGTGTGGTGGGTTGAGGTAAATATCCCCCTTTCTGTAAGTGCGTTTTGTTTTGACATCTCGTGTGGTGGGTTTGATTTAAATATCCCCTTTCTGTAAGTGTGTTTTGTTTTGACATCTCGTGTGGTGGGTTGAGGTAAATATCCCCCTTTCTGTCAGTGTTTTATTTTGACATCTCGTGTGGTGGGTTGAGGTAAATATCCCCCTTTCTGTCAGTGTTTTGTTTTGACATCTCGTGTGGTGGGTTGAGGTAAATATCCCCCTTTCTGTCAGTGTTTTGTTTTGACATCTCGTGTGGTGGGTTGAGGTAAATATCCCCCTTTCTGTGAGTGTATTTTATTTTGACATCTCGTGTGGTGGGTTGAGGTAAATATCCCCCTTTCTGTAAGTGTGTTTTGTTTTGACATCTCGTGTGGTGGGTTGAGGTAAATATCCCCCTTTCTGTCAGTGTTTTGTTTTGACATCTCGTGTGGTAAGTTGTGGTAAATATCCCCCTTTCTGTCAGTGTTTTATTTTGACATCTCCTGTGGTGGGTTGAGGTAAATATCTCCCTTTCTGTCAGTGTTTTATTTTGACATCTCGTCTGGTAAGTTGTGGTAAATATCCCCCTTTCTATCACTGTTTTATTTTGAAATCTCGTGTGGTGGGTTGTGGTAAATATCCCCCTTTCTGTCAGTGTTTTATTTTGACATCTCGTGTGGTGGGTTGAGGTAAATATCCCCCTTTCTGTAAGTGTGTTTTGTTTTGACATCTCGTGTGGTGGGTTGAGGTAAATATCCCCCTTTCTGTCAGTGTTTTATTTTGAAATCTCGTGTGGTGGGTTGTGGTAAATATCCCCCTTTCTGTCAGTGTTTTATTTTGACATCTCGTGTGGTAAGTTGTGGTAAATATCCCCCTTTCTGTCAGTGTTTTATTTTGAAATCTCGTGTGGTGGGTTGTGGTAAATATCCCCCTTTCTGTCAGTGTTTTATTTTGACATCTCGTGTGGTGGGTTGAGGTAAATATCCCCCTTTCTGTAAGTGTGTTTTGTTTTGACATCTCGTGTGGTAAGTTGTGGTAAATATCCCCCTTTCTGTCAATGTTTTATTTTGACATCTCGTGTGGTGGGTTGAGGTAAATATCCCCCTTTCTGTCAGTGTTTTGTCTTGACATCTCGTGTGGTGGGTTGAGGTAAATATCCCCCTTTCTGTCAGTGTTTTGTTTTGACATCTCGTGTGGTGGGTTGAGGTAAATATCCCCCTTTCTGTCAGTGTTTTATTTTGACATCTCGTGTGGTGGGTTGAGGTAAATATCCCCCTTTCTGTCAGTGTTTTGTTTTGACATCTCGTGTGGTGGGTTGTGGTAAATATCCCCCTTTCTGTAAGTGTGTTTTGTTTTGACATCTCGTGTGGTGGGTTGTGGTAAATATCCCCCTTTCTGTCAGTGTTTTATTTTGACATCTCGTGTGGTGGGTTGAGGTAAATATCCCCCTTTCTGTAATTGTGTTTTGTTTTGACATCTCGTGTGGTGGGTTGAGTTAAATATCCCCCTTTCTGTCAGTGTTTTGTTTTGACATCTCGTGTGGTGGGTTGTGGTAAATATCCCCCTTTCTGTAAGTGTGTTTTGTTTTGACATCTCGTGTGGTGGGTTGTGGTAAATATCCCCCTTTCTGTCAGTGTTTTATTTTGACATCTCGTGTGGTGGGTTGAGGTAAATATCCCCCTTTCTGTAAGTGTGTTTTGCTTTGACATCTCGTGTGGTGGGTTGAGGTAAATATCCCCCTTTCTGTCAGTGTTTTATTTTGACATCTCGTGTGGTGGGTTGAGGTAAATATCCCCATTTCTGTCAGTGTTTTGTTTTGACATCTCGTGTGGTGGGTTGAGGTAAATATCCCCCTTTCTGTAAGTGTGTTTTGTTTTGACATCTCGTGTGGTAAGTTGTGGTAAATATCCCCCTTTCTGTCAGTGTTTTGTTTTGACATCTCGTGTGGTGGGTTGAGGTAAATATCCCCCTTTCTGTCAGTGTTTTGTTTTGACATCTCGTGTGGTAAGTTGTGGTAAATATCCCCCTTTCTGTCAGTGCTTTATTTTAACATCTCGTGTGGTGGGTTGAGGTAAATATCCCCCTTTCTGTAAGTGTGTTTTGTTTTGACATCTCGTGTGGTGGTTTGAGGTAAATATCCCCCTTTCTGTAAGTGTGTTTTGTTTTGACATCTCGTGTGGTGGGTTGAGGTAAATATCCCCCTTTCTGTAAGTGTGTTTTGTTTTGACATCTCGTGTGGTGGGTTGAGGTAAATATCCCCCTTTCTGTAAGTGTGTTTTGTTTTGACATGTCGTGTGGTGGGTTGAGGTAAATATCCCCCTTTCTGTCAGTGTTTTATTTTGAAATCTCGTGTGGTGGGTTGTGGTAAATATCCCCCTTTCTGTCAGTGTTTTATTTTGACATCTCGTGTGGTAAGTTGTGGTAAATATCCCCCTTTCTGTCAGTGTTTTATTTTGAAATCTCGTGTGGTGGGTTGTGGTAAATATCCCCCTTTCTGTCAGTGTTTTATTTTGACATCTCGTGTGGTGGGTTGAGGTAAATATCCCCCTTTCTGTAAGTGTGTTTTGTTTTGACATCTCGTGTGGTAAGTTGTGGTAAATATCCCCCTTTCTGTCAGTGTTTTATTTTGACATCTCGTGTGGTGGGTTGAGGTAAATATCCCCCTTTCTGTCAGTGTTTTGTCTTGACATCTCGTGTGGTGGGTTGAGGTAAATATCCCCCTTTCTGTAAGTGTGTTTTGTTTTGACATCTCGTGTGGTGGGTTGTGGTAAATATCCCCCTTTCTGTAAGTGTGTTTTGTTTTGACATCTCGTGTGGTGGGTTGAGGTAAATATCCCCCTTTCTGTCAGTGTTTTGTTTTGACATGTCGTGTGGTGGGTTGAGGTAAATATCCCCCTTTCTGTCAGTGTTTTGTTTTGACATGTCGTGTGGTGGGTTGAGGTAAATATCCCCCTTTCTGTCAGTGTTTTGTTTTGACATCTCGTGTGGTGGGTTGAGGTAAATATCCCCCTTTCTGTCAGTGTTTTGTTTTGACATCTCGTGTGGTGGGTTGAGGTAAATATCCCCCTTTCTGTAAGTGTGTTTTTTTTTGACATCTCGTGTGGTAAGTTGTGGTAAATATCCCCCTTTCTGTCAGTGTTTTGTTTTGACATCTCGTGTGGTGGGTTGAGGTAAATATCCCCCTTTCTGTAAGTGTGTTTTGTTTTGACATCTCGTGTGGTAAGTTGTGGTAAATATCCCCCTTTCTGTCAGTGTTTTGTTTTGACATCTCGTGTGGTGGGTTGAGGTAAATATCCCCCTTTCTGTAAGTGTGTTTTGTTTTGACATCTCGTGTGGTAAGTTGTGGTAAATATCCCCCTTTCTGTAAGTGTGTTTTGTTTTGACATCTCGTGTGGTGGGTTGAGGTAAATATCCCCCTATCTGTAAGTGTGTTTTGTTTTGACATCTCGTGTGGTGGGTTGAGGTAAATATCCCCCTTTCTGTAAGTGTGTTTTGTTTTGACATCTCGTGTGGTGGGTTGAGGTAAATATCCCCCTTTCTGTCAGTGTTTTGTTTTGACATCTCGTGTGGTGGGTTGAGGTAAATATCCCCCTTTCTGTAAGTGTGTTTTGTTTTGACATCTCGTGTGGTGGGTTGAGGTAAATATCCCCCTATCTGTAAGTGTGTTTTGTTTTGACATCTCGTGTGGTGGGTTGAGGTAAATATCCCCCTTTCTGTAAGTGTGTTTTATTTTGACATCTCGTGTGGTGGGTTGAGGTAAATATCCCCCTTTCTGTAAGTGTGTTTTATTTTGACATCTCGTGTGGTGGGTTGAGGTAAATATCCCCCTTTCTGTAAGTGTGTTTTATTTTGACATCTCGTGTGGTGGGTTGAGGTAAATATCCCCCTTTCTGTAAGTGTGTTTTGTTTTGACATCTCGTGTGGTAATTTGTGGTAAATATTTCACCTTTCTGTCAGTGTGTTTTGTTTTGACATCTCGTGTGGTAATTTTTAGTAAATATTCCCCTTTCTGTGATTGTGTTTTGTTTTGACATCTCGTGTGGTAAGTTGTGGTAAATATTTCACCTTTCTGTCAGTGTGTTTTGTTTTGACATCTCGTGTGGTAATTTTTGGTAAATATTCCCCTTTCTGTGATTGTGTTTTGTTTTGACATCTCGTGTGGTAAGTTTGTGGTAAATATTCCCCTTTCTGTGATTGTGTTTTGTTTTGACATCTCGTGTGGTAATTTTTAGTAAATATTCCCCTTTCTGTGATTGTGTTTTGTTTTGACATCTCGTGTGGTAAGTTGTGGTAAATATTCCCCTTTCTGTAAGTGTGTTTTGTTTTGACATCTCGTGTGGTAAGTTGTGGTAAATATTCCCCCTTTCTGTAAGTGTGTTTTGTTTTGACATCTCGTGTGGTAAGTTGTGGTAAATATCCCCCTTTCTGTAAGTGTGTTTTGTTTTGACATCTCGTGTGGTGGGTTGAGGTAAATATCCCCCTTTCTGTAAGTGTGTTTTGTTTTGACATCTCGTGTGGTGGGTTGTGGTAAATATCCCCCTTTCTGTAAGTGTGTTTTGTTTTGACATCTCGTGTGGTGGGTTGTGGTAAATATCCCCCTTTCTGTAAGTGTGTTTTGTTTTGACATCTCGTGTGGTAAGTTGTGGTAAATATCCCCCTTTCTGTAAGTGTGTTTTGTTTTGACATCTCGTGTGGTGGGTTGAGGTAAATATCCCCCTTTCTGTAAGTGTGTTTTGTTTTGACATCTCGTGTGGTGGGTTGTGGTAAATATCCCCCTTTCTGTAAGTGTGTTTTGTTTTGACATCTCGTGTGGTGGGTTGTGGTAAATATCCCCCTTTCTGTAAGTGTGTTTTGTTTTGACATCTCGTGTGGTAAGTTGTGGTAAATATCCCCCTTTCTGTCAGTGTTTTGTTTTGACATCTCGTGTGGTGGGTTGAGGTAAATATCCCCCTTTCTGTAAGTGTGTTTTGTTTTGACATCTCGTGTGGTGGGTTGAGGTAAATATCCCCCTTTCTGTAAGTGTGTTTTGTTTTGACATCTCGTGTGGTAAGTTGTGGTAAATATCCCCCTTTCTGTAAGTGTGTTTTGTTTTGACATCTCGTGTGGTGGGTTGAGGTAAATATCCCCCTTTCTGTAAGTGTGTTTTGTTTTGACATCTCGTGTGGTGGGTTGTGGTAAATATCCCCCTTTCTGTAAGTGTGTTTTGTTTTGACATCTCGTGTGGTGGGTTGTGGTAAATATCCCCCTTTCTGTAAGTGTGTTTTGTTTTGACATCTCGTGTGGTAAGTTGTGGTAAATATCCCCCTTTCTGTCAGTGTTTTGTTTTGACATCTCGTGTGGTGGGTTGAGGTAAATATCCCCCTTTCTGTAAGTGTGTTTTGTTTTGACATCTCGTGTGGTGGGTTGAGGTAAATATCCCCCTTTCTGTAAGTGTGTTTTGTTTTGACATCTCGTGTGGTGGGTTGAGGTAAATATCCCCCTTTCTTTTGTCGTAATAGTTACCTTACTTTTACTATGTATTGTTTTTAATAGATATGAATATTTTTTAAACTTATGTTGAAGTAAATAACATACAGCCAAACCCCCGCACCCCGCCCAACCCCAACATTCAACTTCGTCATCTTTGTTATGGATTTTTCCTTTTTTTCTGTTCCCTTTTTTCTGTTTGAGATTCATCCTATTATTTTGTCCTTGGTAATGTTGTTGTTCCCTTGGTAATGTTGTTGTTCCCTTGGTAATATTGTTGTTCCCTTGGTAATATTGATGTTCCCTTGCCTTTCACTCGGTTAGATATCTCCTTGATTCCTGTTGTCGGCATTAATTAAAACTTTAAAAAGAACTTAAAATGCGTCATTTGCTATACACTTCCCCCGTAGATATGGCGCGGGAAGGATGTCATAATTAAATATTTTTGCCTAGGCAGAAATAATTTTGCCTACGCAAAAATAAAATATTGCCTAGGCAAAATTCGAATATTGCCAAGGCAAAAATATTTCAGCCTAGGCAATATTCGATTTTTGCCTAGGAAAACTTATTTCTGCCTAGGCAAAATTCTATATTCTACTTTTGCCTAGGCAAAATTGGAATTCTGATCAATCTATTAGCCAATCAGAAATAACCTTACATCTTTGTAAATACTTATCATTTTTTTTCATCTTAATTATGATGTATACAAGGTCCATGCCTATTATCATGACGAACATATTAATATGTAATTACCGTGACGTAAAATTGCAAAGAATATTGCGAGCATGTTCATGGCGTTTCTTCAGTGATTGATCTTCTGCATCATGGTAAGTATTATTCACATAAAAACAAAAGCTTTTCAATATCCCGCAACATTTTACGTCACGGTAATATGCTCGTCACGATAATAGGCATGGATCCTGTACATACGTGTAATAATATTATTAAGGACTGTTCTTGTAACTTGTGCCCAATCCTTCTGCTTTTAGTGGCATAAAATAGTTTAAACTAAACTGTTTACATATATTCTCGCGGTGTTCAACTGAGGTCCGACAAGCTGACGGAGGTAATGCCCGACAACCGAACTCGCATTCTGATTGGCTAGATTTATTTAGCAACCGCGTTGCTAGCAACGACGTGGTTGACTCGTGCTCACATCTTCTGCAAGCTAACTGTTAGAAACACTGTGCTGAAATATTGGAGATAAAGTTGTGACGTTGATTAGTCAAGGTTTAGTCGAAATATAAATTTGTGTTTTTTTTTAAATATAATTCGATTTTAATTTAAATACATTTAAAACTGAATTTATTTAGGGTAACAAATCTTACCTTTTGATATCAACGATATCTCTTCGCACCGATTGAACCAGGTCCATGCTATACTCTCTATATTAATGGCTCATTCGTCCTACATGAATGACGAGATTGTCCAGACGATGTATAGAAGAATCGATGTAGTCCTGGTAGTTGCAATCGGTGGTGACCAACCTAACAGCAGTCTGGACAATCTGGTCACACTGACCAAGATAACGGTCGTGACCAGCTGACATTTTGTCAGGAACATGATTCACTACGCTTTGAAATATAGATTTCCTGATCCGCAGAATAAACTAGTTCCCTATTTGCAAAAGTTGTTTTCATTGGTTGAAGCATTATGAATTATGCCTAGGCAAAAATAATTTTGTTTCGATTATTGCCTAGGCAATAATAATTTTGCATAGGCAGAAATCGAAGTTTGCCTAGGCAATACTTTATTTTTGCCTAGGCAAAAATATTTAATTATGACATCCTTCCCGCGCCATACGTAGAAGAATTTTGATGTGAAGTAGACAAACAGTTTTAGATCAAGACGAACCCACAATGTTCAAAAACGGCCAAAGAGGAGTGTGGAATACCTTTGGCACAAACAGGACCTGTTGACGTGTAACTGTTGTGTATGACAGTGCTGTTAATTGGGAATGTAGTCGTTACGCATGTTGTTGTATTGACGTTTGTCGTGTAGTGCATGCAAATGACAGGTAATTAAACCAATGAAATCGATTTTCTTATAAAGCCAGGCTCGGAATCAATAACCTTTCTTAATTTAAGAAGGACCATATCTATCAACAATACAGATAAGGTTATAATCTGTTGATCTATTGAACCTATTGAACAATTTAATGCAACATGTGACAAAAGGTTTCAGTAAAAATAATTACGTTGTTTAACATTCTATTTTGAATTGATGCGTTTTTAGTTATAATATTTATCCTGCTTCGCATCATTATAAATCTGTAACCGAATGTTCTATCATCATTATATAGCTGTAACCGAATGTTCTATCATCATTATATATCTGTAACCGAATGTTCTATCATCATTATATAGCTGTAACCGAATGTTCTATCATCATTATATAGCTGTAACCGAATGTTCTATCATCATTATATAGCTGTAACCGAATGTTCTATCATCATTATATAGCTGTAACCGAATGTTCTATCATCATTATATAGCTGTAACCGAATGTTCTATCATCATTATATATCTGTAACCGAATGTTCTATCATCATTATATAGCTGTAACCGAATGTTCTATCATCATTATATAGCTGTAACCGAATGTTCTATCATCATTATATAGCTGTAACCGAATGTTCTATCATCATTATATATCTGTAACCGAATGTTCTATCATCATTATATATCTGTAACCGAATGTTCTATCATCATTATATATCTGTAACCGAATGTTCTATCATCATTATATATCTGTAACCGAATGTTCTATCATCATTATAAATCTGTAACCGAATGTTCTATCATCATTATAAATCTGTAACCGAATGTTCTATCATCATTATATATCTGTAACCGAATGTTCTATCATCATTATATATCTGTAACCGAATGTTCAATCATCATTATATAGCTGTAACCGAATGTTCTATCATCATTATATATCTGTAACCGAATGTTCTATCATCATTATATAGCTGTAACCGAATGTTCTATCATCATTATATATCTGTAACCGAATGTTCTATCATCATTATATATCTGTAACCGAATGTTCTATCATCATTATATATCTGTAACCGAATGTTCTATCATCATTATATATCTGTAACCGAATGTTCTATCATCATTATATATATGTAACCGAATGTTCTATCATCATTATATATCTGTAACCGAATGTTCTATCATCATTATATATCTGTAACCGAATGTTCTATCATCATTATATATCTGTAACCGAATGTTCTATCATCATTATATATCTGTAACCGAATGTTCTATCATCATTATATATCTGTAACCGAATGTTCTATCATGAAAGTCTAGTAGATTATCTAGAATAAAGACATTAATTAGATCCCCCGTGGGAATGTTTAGAAAATCGTCTTTAACATTGCTTTGATCACTGGTGAACAGTCTAGAAAATCGTCTTTAACACTGCTTTGATCGCTGGTGAACAGTCTAGAAAATCGTCTTTAACATGGCTTTGATCTCTGGTGAACTGTCTAGTAATTCGTCTTAAACATTGCTTTGATCGCTGGTGAACTGTCTAGAAAACCGCCTCGAACAAAGCCTTTATTCCTTTTGTCTTCTGTGTAAAATGTCATTTCAACGATTTTGTTTCCACAAGTGTGTCTTTAAAAGTTATCCGGACATACCTCTATTTCCCATTATTCTGGATGGAATTGCATACTGTTACACATCATTTTCCCCAAGTATCCTTCGTGGAAAACGCGTTGGAATATAGCCTTGAATTCTGCCACTTTGTCTGGAAGAACTTACCTTAACTGTAACTTATTTTTATAACGTGGGATCTTGCCTGGTGCGTCTACGATTATCATCCGAAATTTTGTAGGGTGGATAGTTGAAATAAAAAATAAAAATACTCAAATATAAGTCTCATTTTATTAACAAACCAACAAACAACGTCATATTTATCCTCGCCAATGTTTGCATCGATGTCCAAATCAATGATTTAACAACCAAATACAACCAAACCTATTGCGGCGTACTCAAATTTTAGCTCATAACCGAATTTAAACATATTAGTGCAATAATAAATTAGCGAACTGACAACAGTTGTCATAGAAAACAATAAAAGAAACTTCAATTAGCGAACTGACAACAGTTGTCATAGAAAACAACAAAAGAAACTTCAATTAGCGAACTGACAACAGTTGTCATAGAAAACAATAAAAGAAAAATCAATTAGCGCACTGATAACAGTTGTCATAGAAAACAATACAAGAAACTTCAATTAGCGAACAGACAACAGTTGTCATAGAAAACAATAAAAGAAACTTCAATTAGCGAACTGACAACAGTTGTCATAGAAAACAATAAAAGAAACTTCAATTAGCGTAATCATAAATTAGCGAAGGCTTTCAACGCTAAACTCGCTAAAATAAGATTATCGCTGAAATGAATATATTACAATAACAAAGGAACGTTCAAAACAATGACACTTTCCTTTAAACCTCCATGAAATACATTGATATCTCGTCATTCATATTAGGTATGACCAAATTCATTAATATCTCGTCATTCATATTAAGTATGACCAAATACATTAATATCTCGTCATTCATATTAAGTATGACCAAATACATTGATACTTCATTGTTAACACAATCGTAACAGAACACATTTAATACCAATATATCTATACGTACAAACACATATATCCATGACCATCTGTGCATAACTATGGAACCGGATATCACTATGAGGCATCACTACGTCATTATCAATAGTGTTTAATTTAAACCATACAATTATTTCGGATTTCTAGAAACCTGGAAATCGTGTATCAATCTTCGCATGAACATGGAGGTGAAAAACAACTTCAGTTAAGGGTAATCTATATAGGAGAATAATGTTGAATTTAAAGTCAACGAATACATATTTGTCAGGACATGTAATTTCTCAAAATCATTCATAATTTCCTGTAGATTCTAACAGTTTCTTCTGCAGAGTTACTTTGTGGTAAGATGTAGCAGGCAATAATTCAAATCATGCAAATTATCAAATCCAAAAACTACCCATGTTGGTATACTCACAAGCACATATAGTACACAATAGGAGCAATTGTTTGAACGAATTTTATTTTATATACGTATTAATACTTATTTTGTTTTGACCTTTAAATGCAAATGGCGGCAGTGAATTATGGCATATAGGGCCTGTATCATATTATTAAGACATATGATCATATTAAGATGGGTGTTTACAAGACAAATAGATAAACTGTGGAATAAGCCAGGCCTTTTTCACAAATATGCATCTTTTACCTCAAACTCAGCTGTCGATTTTTTTCTAGAACTAGTCTTCTTGCCAATTCCAGAGTTCTTCATTGTGTCTATTTAGAGCATTTTAGATGGTTGACAAACCGATATACCATATTTGTGTGATATTATTCGCAACCGCCATTTGCATTTCAAGGTCAAAATAGAATCAGTATCTATACATACATAAATTCAAATCTAGCCATATCAATTTTCTATTGTGTGTTATGGACACTTGTGATTAAAACGGCATGGCTATTTTGTGTAATATATGTGATACCGATGAGCTAATTATGTTCCCCTGAAACATGCATTTATCGCATGTTTTGTTGAAATTTACGAACAACTTAACAAATGACATGTCACCAGCAAGGCACATGGCTAGCCACGATACACTCTAACAATTGATCAAGTTACTTCTGTTAAATTGCACCCTACTAGGGGTTTATAGGCTTTATGTATTACTGATATCACTGAATTTTCTATTTAGATGACCCTTAATTGTATCACACACATATATATCTGACACAATTACGCTCGTTCATGGGCAGATTAATTTATAGTTTATGTAAAAATGATTTCTAAAAATATTTTACATTCTGTACATAGAAGATAACGAAGGAAAAGTCAGCATCACTTTAATTGGTCCATCTGACAATGAATGTATCGAAATGGAAACCCTATAATGAATCAATAACATTTAAAAATGATAATTCAACATCGCAGCATATTCCATGTTAAAAACAGTTTCCAATACCTTCCCCTCCTGTATCTCGGCATTGGTAGACATCTCTGTAATATAGGGCTATACTTCCCTCGCGTCTAATACCTACCATAGGGGACATTGAATGATTGCTTGTGTCTTCATTCCTCTAAATACATTTTCACCAAATATTTAACATACGATTCTCAAAGAGTGTCAGTCCGACACGCACACGCACACGCACACGCATCAAGTCTCATAATATAGCATTATTCCGACCACGTTCAGATATGTTCGATACACTAACAAATATTTCTGGATGCATGCCCACATATAGACATAGAAAACAAACCGAATATATGCATGTACATGCCAGTTTATCAAGCTTATTTATAATAAGTTTAACGCATGAAAATAAAGAATGGCTTTGACGAGTTGGAGCTGTTAGTGCGAGTCTGCTGCAATCATGTATTACATATACCGATATCATACATTTGTGTTGTTAATGACAACAGTAGGTTGTGATGTCAGTATGCTGTATGTTTAGTACCTTTAAAGTGTAATGAAGGAGTAATTGACAATACCCTGCCTGTGCCAGGCTTCGAACTAGCGACCTCTCGCTCTCAGGGTAAACATCCTACCATTATGTCTGAGCTACTAAGGTGACCTTATACTCTCTACTTTACAACATAAGCAAACCTCATAGGACGCTTTGTTTGCTGATGTTGTGTGTTTAACAATACAGAATGGCCCAACCCTCTGACCATCGTCGTCCCTACGGAGTCTCTCTGTTTCACTCGTTTGACCCGTTGGAGCATTGGCCTGAAAACTTCCATTTTAACATGAATATTCATATTTTTATCAAAAAAATCAAAATGCTTCTTATTATTGGAGCTATGGTGTTACTGACATCACAAAAGTAATATCAGCATCATTAAGATGATACTAAATTCACCAAAGTCATACCGACATCACTATGGTTTAAAGTGAAGCCGATATCACTATGATGATACTGACATGAATATGGTGATATGGACTTCACCATGGTGATACTGACATGACTATGGTGATATGGACTTCACTATGGTGATACTGACATGACTATGGCGATATGGACTTCACCATGGTGATACTGACATGAGTATGGTGATATCGACTTCACTATGATGATACTGACATGACTATGGCGATATGGACTTCACCATGGTGATACTGACATGAGTATGGTGATATGGACTTCACTATGATGATACTGACATGACTATGGTGATATGGACTTCACCATGGTGATACTGACATGACTATGGTGATATGGACTTCACTATGGTGATACTGACATGACTATGGTGATACTGACATGACTATGGTGATATGGACTTCACCATGGTGATACTGACATGACTATGGTGATATGGACTTCACTATGGTGATACTGACATGACTATGGCGATATGGACTTCACCATGGTGATACTGACATGAGTATGGTGATATGGACTTCACTATGATGATACTGACATGACTATGGTGATATGGACTTCACCATGGTGATACTGACATGACTATGGTGATATGGACTTCACTATGGTGATATGGACTTCACTATGGTGATACTGACATGACTATGGTGATATGGACTTCACTATGGTGATACTGACATGACTATGGCGATATGGACTTCACCATGGTGATACTGACATGACTATGGTGATATGGACTTCACTATGGTGATACTGACATGACTATGGTGATATGGACTTCACCATGGTGATACTGACATGACAAAAGTGATACCGACATCATTACGGTGATACTGACATAACTGCTGATACTGACATCACTAATGTGAAACCGGCATCACTATGGTGATGCAGACGTAACTATGGTGGACAATTAAGTTAGCTGTCCTCTGACAATGTACCATCGACAAGTTTCCTCTTACCTCGAATCCCTATTGATAGAGATAATTTGATATCTTCTTTGAGTTCACCGCTGACCCCCCTGGTGTTACTCCCTTTAACACTTGGTATTTTGTCTAGATGCATGTGCGTCTGTCGACAACAAATTCGATATTTTAGAGATTTCAACATTAGACGAAGGCTACTCTGGAAATGTTTGCCATATAAAGCATATAAAAAGAAATTGACACTAAATGTTGAATAGTACAACAGCTGCGTGATTTCCTGTAGAAGATAGTGGTACATTTCAGTGTGTTGTTGAGTTGTCGTGTAAATAATGAGCGTATACAACCGTCGCACGTGACTTGGTAAATTGAGCACCAGGAATGTTGTCGATACTAGAATAAGTGTTCTTGTCACACGCATTTGAGGCTTGCTGCGTAATGTTCTACTTTTGTTTCTGGAATGCTCCCCATTAAATGAGTCAGTTGGTTTTAAACAATGTTTCCGTTTCCTGTGAAAGGCAGCGGCTTTACAGACGACTTTAACATTCATTAGTAGAATAAGCAGGAACGGTATGATCATTGTTATAACTGTGTCGATCCAAGTCACTTTCTCTAACAAACTTATATACTTGAACTTATGACCACAGCGATATACACCATGAACCTCAACAACAGATGTGGTCCAAAGGGCATAGTTATACAAAACACCCGCGATTACAGCCAGAAATATCACATAGATCTTCTCTCGAAATCTTGAGCATACAATTACAGATCGGAACGGATGGCAGATAGCAATGTATCTCTCAGCTGTAAAACCAACCACATACCAGATGGACAGAAAGCTCGTCACATACGTCACATACACCAGTATCTGGCATAGACTCTCGGTCTTAATGATGTTTGAAACACTACCGTCGAACCATGTTGTGAACAAGGCTACTAAGAAAACGTTGTCAACGAACGCTAGCGTAGCTAGAAAGGTTGTTGCTGAGGACTTCTTCATATGTGTGGATACGAATACGAGCATGGTAACGGTATTCCCAGTGAGACCTACGATAACTATTATTGGGAGAAAGACGTTCCGAAGTGTCCTAGCTGTGTGGTATAAACCATTGTTGTCAGTAGTCAAAAGTGCATCTGCTTCATCAGAGAAATTGTCCCACAATGGTTCCATGTAATGCTCGTAGTCTAAGTATCTGATACTATGGTTGTCACCCGTCGTATCCATCTGGAAAATAAACAATTAAAATTTTGTTAATAACGCAGACTAATGCCACATATATTATTTTACCTATAAGATAATCTTATTTCGCACAAAAACGATTTCCTGTTCCGGTAAACCACGTGTTATCTTACTCCCGCTCTTAGATCTAATTACGTATTGAACCTTGTGCAGTATTATATACTTGAAAATGTTTATATTGAAAAGCATTGTGAAGTAACATCGAAAAATAGTTTGCATAAACAATCGCGCATGGAGTTTGAAACAATAGAAATAATAAAAAAAAATATCTCAAATGTCCAGTTTTCAGTAGTCCTGTCATACATTTGTTGGAGAATAAGGCTTGATAAACAGGGTAAAATACTGGACTAGCTATAATTCATATCCCGAGAGAATTTCCTGTGATGGAATTTTCTCGCTCTAGTTCGTAACGGATACTGACGAAGTATGAGGGACTATAATCAATCACTGTTCTGAAAATAATACCACTGATACAAAAAACAACAAGAAAGCGCGCAGATGTGTAACACAGATAACTCATTCCTTCCAAAGACGTCATCCACTGAAGCGCTTACACGGATACATGTTACTGTTATAGGTTTCATAGCATCGCAATATATCATGGAATTTACTGTCTACACTAGGCATACCAGCTTACAATTCAGAGCTAACGACTCCAAATTACAAGTATTTTCGTCCCCTGCGCATGCTCTTTACACATTACATTATGACTTCCGGTACACACATTCTCTGCAAGTTAATTAAGAAATAATTAACGATGATTCGTGTATTGTTGCAGGATATACAACTCGGACGAGGATATATTTTGCAATTAAATTAATAACTCAGGCCTGCGGCCTTCGTTATTAAATAAAATTGCAAAATATCCGAGTCCGAGTTGTATATCCTGCAACAATACACGAGTCAAAGTTGATTATTTCTATTCTACCATGTACTGTTTAATTCAGAGATCGACCTCTTTCTAATAGAAAAACAGCAAAGAAACCCCGAGAAAACCTTGTAATTTATTTCTTGAGTATTGCATTATTTGTTGATGAAATATTCAGGCAAGCACGATCAAGAGCATCGATCATATGGCATTGATTTTGAAAATTAAAAAAAAAGGATAAAAAAAAAAAAAAAAAAAAGAACAAAAGGGGGGAGGGGGGGGCCTCCGTAGGATTCGAACTAGCGTCGTGATAAAAAAAAAATTATTGAAAGACTAACCCCATTAGCCCACTCGGCTATAGTAACCTTTTATAAAACGGGTGAATATTAGATATATAAAATTGTAACAGCCGTGACTCGCGATCGCGTATTATTGGCACGAGCGTGTATTATTGGCACGAGCGTGGGTTATTGGAAAATAATACATGGTTTTAAACCAATCAGAACTGGCGTTGCATAGCAAACATGGTAGAATATGGTACATAACGCAGGTGCACATACAGTATTATTAGCTTCTTCTGGTCACGGTCGTGCAAAATCAAGGATCGTTCCGATGTTTTATTGCGCCTTGATTATCAATAAATAGTTAGATACAACCATTATAAAACTATTTGATTTAGACACATATGATTTTCTCTGACATTTGACTGTAAGTACCGTTTTTACCGCCATCGAGTGTCGTAGTGTATTAATTCGATGGGTTAGAAAGCACAACAGCATCAAATCTGGAGGAAGGAATGCAATAACAAGAGGGGAAAATGCAAAAGTATTTGAAAGATTAACAACTCATTACCCCTGCTGGAGGAAATGGCAGAGAAATTTTCTCTCGAGGAGGAGATTGTTTGATGCTTGAGACAGTGAAGTGTCTTCTGTTTTGGGTGATCTGTCCATGTCCTCCTCACATTGCTTTGCATCCCATTTCCCCAACAAATTCAATTTCATTTTCAATAAATTTTATTGACATAGAAAGAAAGTCAATCTAAGTCTTCTAACAAATATAAACAATATCCTCTATGTCTGCTAGGAAACCAATGGAGTGATGGAATAAATCGTTTCGGGCCTACAATATGGAACTATTACGAGTGTATATGCTGTCAAACACGGTGAGGGCGTGTGTTTGACCATTATATTCGGAATTGAGGGCATATGGAGATAATCCAATCTAACGTGTTATAGACATCCATACGTTGAAGACCCAATATTAATGCGTAGTTATTTGTCTGGCTTCGACCTGTCGTAAATTTTAGAAAATAAACAGCAAATCCAACACGTCACTTTGATTTGGTTATGTTACAAATTAGGTGGGACAGGATACCATTACGTACCACACACAATCGATAGCGGATGTCACATCTTACATCACTTCCACACTATAAGGCATCTGGGCTTCAAAAACGTTTTCAAATTACTTCAACTGTGGGAGAAGTAATGTTACAGTCTCAAATTCATCCGACGTAAAATATAGTGCATGTACTGTAGTTATGAAATGTTACAGACATCGAACCTTAGTGTTCACTTTCTGTTTCAAATGAGGAATACAATACAAACATTATAATTGACGTTTGAATGGTTTTTTTCAAAGTAACAGCTACATGTAACAAAACAGTTGGGATAGACTAATACTGTTTTGATAATGTCATTATTTAAACACATCACGCGACGCGGCGATTGAAATATGGACACAGCGGTACACGACGACTCAAATTTCTAGAAAAAAAAATCCGATAACTCACTGTCAACAGTGCCAGCTGTGTACACTGCTTGTCTGCGGATTTCTCGCCATTATGTGGTCCAACGAGCATACCCGTGTTGTAGAATGCCGTAATTAAGATTGGTCATGTTTACGTAAAAGGGTCTATGTTTCTTACTTTGTTAAACAAGACATGTCAAAAATTATTTAAATTATTTATTAAGTTGTTTCAATATCCAACAAAGAATTGCGTTTAGTAAATTTCATTTTGTTTATGTACATATGAAATTATAATTATGCCAACGTGTTTTTGTATACACATGAGGCGGTATATCATGACACTCCTGTCGTAGATTGACTGGTCATATCTACCCCGTTCTCTTTTGTTTTGGCTTAAAATGTAACACACGATACGTTTTGATTGTTTCGGTGTTGGCTCTGTTGATGATTCCTAACACCAACAACATTTATTGACCTTTCGGATCACGCCTCCGATCATGATGTTTATGATCAGCTGTGGTCATTGACGTCATTGAGAATATTTCATTTTTTTTCTCAAATTTACCTCGATGAAGCTGCCAAACTTAATTCCATTAGTCCATGAATTTCAGGATCAAACTCTACGTTTAAAATAAAAGTGCACAAAAGCTGCCCTTTCTTCTATTTTATGCCTAATGTACATCAGATTAGGTTGAAAAGTATTTAAATGTGATTAAGGGGCATCTAAACAGCAAATCCAGCCAAAACAGTTGATATTTTACAAGGCTATACATCCCTACTAGGGTGTTATTTAATAGAAATAACTTGATAAAATTTTGACATGTATCATGTCAAACTGTGGGCCTTGCTGTTGACATTCAATTTGTTCAGTAGTTCGTAAATTTCAACAAAACATGAGAAAAATGCATGTTTCAGGGGGACATAATTAACTAATTTGTATCTCATTTATTGTGCAAAACAGTCATGTCGTTTTGCTCACAAGGGTCTAAAGCACAAAATAGGAGCATTGGTTTGACTAGATTGGACTTTATGATATGTATTAACACTGATTTTGTTTAGACCTTGAAATGCAAATGGCGGTTGTGAATAAGATCAGACAATTATGGCATATAAAAAGGTATTTCAAACGTCAAAAATGCTCATATTATCTAATATAGAGAACTCTAGACATGGCAGGAAGACTGTTTTTAGGAAAAAATGTTCATCCGTTGAGTTTGGGGTAAAAGATATATGTTTCTGAAAAAGGCCCAAAACTCACCAGTTTGACAATTTGTCCTAAAATGGTCATTCTTACTATAATCAGATGTCTTAAATGTATTATATAGGAGCATTTTTAACGGCTGAAATGCCTCCCTTTATGCCATATTTGTGTAATATCATCCACAGCCGCCATTTGCATTTCAAGGTCAAAACTAAATATGTGTTTATACCTACATAAAGTCAAATCCGGTCAAACAAATGCTCCTACCCTGTGCTATAGACACCTGTGAGCATGACATCTGGGCTATTTTTCAGGTTTGGTTATTTTTGTGGCTTAGAATTATTCCATGCTACAACTTACCACAAAGTAACTCTATAGAAGAAATTGTTAGCATCTATATCAAATTATCTGTGATTTTAAGACACTTCATGTCCAAACAAACATTTTGGTATATTACATGACTTTTTTGTGCAATTTTTAAGCTATTTATTCGTGTTTGAAATTCAACATTATTCTGCTATATAGATGACCCTTAACAAGAGATCCCAGAGGGATCTTGGCGACCACCATTGAATGATCTTTATAGGTTCTATGTCAGATTGATCTTCTCTCTACTTTTCCCTCCATTTTACTAATCTGTGCAAATTGAGACATCCCTCCAGTACTTTTCAAACAAGGGAATCCTAGTTATATAAGAAATTTGAGATTTAACGATAATGGCTGGTTGTTTGCCAGGTTGTTTTCAGGACAGACTGGTCCAAAAATGCACTACAAGGGACCAAGGGGAACCTACTTATGAAATTTGAGAAAGATCCATTCAGTACTTTGAGAAATAGAGATAACAAACTTCAATTGTCAAAATCCAAGATGGCGGTCTGTCGGCCATTTTGTTTTCCAATTGATCTCAAAATGCAATAAGCATAACGAGGCACCAAGGGGAACCTCCATATGAAATTTGAGAAAGATCCCTTCAGTACTTTCTTAGAAATAGTGATAACAAACTTCAATTGTCAAAATCAAAGATGGCTGTCTGTCGGCCATGTTATTTTCAGATTGGTCTCAAAATGCAATATGCATAACTAGGCACCAAGGGAAACTTACATATGAAATTTCAGAAAGATCCATTCAGTACTTTCTCAGAAATAGTGATAACTAACTTAAATTGTCAAAATCCAAGATGGCTGCCTGTCGACCATGTTGTTTTCTGATTGGTCTCAAAACGCAATATGCATAACTAGGCACCAAGGGAAACTTACATATGAAATTTGAGAAAGATCCCTTAAATACTTTCTCAGAAATAGTGATAACAAACTTCAATTGTCAAAATCCAAGATGGCTGCCTGTCGGCCATCTTGTTTTCAGATTGGTCTCAAAACGCAAAATGCATAACAAGGCACCAAGGGAAACTTACATATGAAATTTGAGAAAGATCCCTTAAATACTTTCTCAGAAATTGTGATAACAAACTTCAATTGTCAAAATCCAAGATGGCTGCCTGTCGGCCATGTTGCTATCTGATTGGTCTCAAAACGCAATATGCATAACTAGGCACCAAGGGAAACCTTCATATGAAATTTGAGAAAGATCCCATCAGTACTTTCTCAGAAGTAGTGATAACAAACTTCAATTGTCAAAATCCAAGATGACTGCCTGTCAGCCATGTTGTTTTCTGATTGGTCTCAAAACGCAATATGCATAACCAGGCACCAAGGGGAACCTACATATGAAATTTCAGAAAGATCCCATCAGTAATTTCTCAAAAATAGCGATAACAACCTTCAATTGTCAAAATCCAAGATGGCTGCCTGTCGGCCATGTTGTTTTCTGATTGGTCTCAAAACGCAATATGCATAACCAGGCACCAAGGGGAACCTACATATGAAATTTGAGAAAGATCCCTTCAGTACTTTCTCAGAAATAGCGATAACAAAATTTCAATTGTCAAAATCCAAGATGGCTGCCTGTCGGCCATGTTGTTTTCTGATTGGTCTCAAAACGCAATATGCATAACCAGGCACCAAGGGGAACCTACATATGAAATTTGAGAAAGATCCCTTAAGTACTTTCTCAGAAATAGCGATAACAAACTTCAATTGTCAAAATCCAAGATGGCTGCCTGTCGGCCATGTTGTTTTCTGATTAGTCTCAAAACGCAATATGCATAACTAGGCATCAAGGGAAACCTACATATGAAATTTGAGAAAGATCCCTTCAGTGCTTTCTCAGATATAGCGATAACAATCTTCAATTGACAAAATCCAAGACGGCTGCCTGATGGCCATGTTGTTATCCGATTGGTCTCAAAACGCAATATGCATAACTAGGCATCAAGGGAAACCTTCATATGAAATTTGAGAAAGATCCCTTAAGTACTTTCTCAGAAATAGCGATAACAAACTTCAATTGTCAAAATCCAAGATGGCTGCCTGTCGGCCATCTTGTTTTCCGATTGGTCTCAAAACGCAATATGCATAACTAAGCACCAAGGGAAACCTACATATAAAATTTGAGAAAGATCCCTTCAGTACTTTCTGAGAAATAGTGATAACAAGAATTGTTTACGGACGGAGGGACGGACGGACGGAGGGACGGACCACGGACCACGGACCACGGACGCAGGGCGATTTTGTATATTTCACAGGGGTAATAAGTTGAGTTGCTCTGGAGACAAATTCAACATCAAATTGAATTTGTCTCAAGAGCAACTCAATTCATTATCGCATGAAATCGACCAAGGCAATACAAAGACACAAATATATGGTGGTACATTTGTATGAGTTAATTAGGCACAAAGGTATGGTGGTTCTTTTGTGTATTAGTTAATAAGGTTAATTTCTATTGTCTTTTGTACAATCCTTGTATACATACGGTACTAGACATATACCTAACCATGCATGTTGGTACTTCGGAAACATATTGCAGTGCTACTGTACTTTGTATTTGATTCAGATTGACTGATATCAAGTGACAACGATAAACGGATAATAACGTCATTAAGCTGTAACTTTAAAGATCACTGACACGGAATTTGTGCAAAGAAGACACAGGGGGATACAGGACCCCATTTTCCTCGCCTTAGCAGAGATAGATGGAGAGACCGACGGAACAAATGAGAAGGAAACGATTCTTACTAATGATTAGGTCGTCACCTTTATAAATGTACAAACACGGAAGGAATAGCTAGAGGGAAGCGAACTCTACTTAACTACGAGTAGAGACCTATCTATACAAGGTACACGTAATCAACAACACTTTAAAACATGCCTTCAATTTCTTGTACAATTGAATCAATTAAGCTAGATTCAATAATTGAATCCCCAAGCGTAGCAAATAAGATGTCGTCTCGGAATACTAAATCGTTAATGCAATATGATATCAAACTAGCATTTTTATTGACAAATTCCATGAAGGTTTTTTTCACTTGCATATTGTTGATCGTTGTTATTCTCTCCAATGTTGACCCGGAATACATTTAACGATAGATTAACGCTTTGGCCGTTTTCGTTGTCGGAGGAGACACCACCATTTAAAGTAGCTAGAATTAAACATAATTGTATTAATGGCTACCAAGCTTCGACCTAATTCAATGTAATTTCTCCTACCGGAGTTTGAGTTGACATCCGAATCAGTGAATGTTCGTTTACGTCACACTATTTATTTCTGTCACCTAACACTGAGTAAAATTATAGGATAACAAATGCATGTTGTGTTAACAATAATTATTATCTAAACTATATTATTATCATTACATTTCTAACGACCGACTATCACAAAGGAGGCAATTAGGGTTGATAAATGGCGAGTAAAAATAGGTTTTGAACGAAATAACATCAAACGAACAAAGTGACATAACTATATCAATAAATAAAGAGTTTCCTTTTCAGCACCACACCGTCTGCAGTCCTCTAACATCTGATGTTTTTATTTTCTTTATATTTACTTTCTTTCATACTTTCCTTTAACCAATACGTCAGGTATGCTAACAGGTATTTTTATAATATTAGTCAGAGCAAAATATCTAGTTATTCCTTTTAGCCTTGAAACTTCTTAATTTTCCCCAGACGTCAATTCTTCTGTTGATGTGTATTGCCAGACTATTTTATTGTATATACACTTATTACTTAAGGGATCTGACACAGTGCCTAGCGTAAATCCTCTCTATATAATATTTATTATTCGTACTCAACTATTGTGCAAGGCGTTTTTCTGACAGTCTTAGTTTCCTAGTTTTCCTCATGTAGTTGGCAACATTTCAAGAAATTCTTATAGTATTCGTTGGTGGTATTAAAACAAAAGGCAAGGTTATACTGAATCATTAAATAAAAGTAAGCACAATACATGTAAAAATTCATACAATATCCAAAATTCTATCGAATCGATTAAATTGTGGGGTAAGTCTCCTGTCTACCCAATGAATAACCCTGTTGCATGGGGCAGACTTGTGATAAAGGTAGCGGGATTTTAATGATCGGGAGGATCGTGACAGACTTGTGATAAAGGTAGCGGGATTTTAATGATTGGGAGGATCGTGACAGACTTGTGATAAAGGTAGCGGGATTTTAATGATCGGGAGGATCGTGACAGACTTGTGATAAAGGTAGCGGGATTTTAATGATCGGGAGGATCGTGACAAAATTGTGATAAAGGTAGCGGGATTTTAATGATCGGGAGGATCGTGACAGAATTGTGATAAAGGTAGCGGGATTTTAATGATCGGGAGGATCGTGACAGAATTGTGATAAAGGTAGCGGGATTTTAATGATCGGGAGGATCGTGACAGACTTGTGATAAAGGTAGCGGGATTTTAATGATCGGGAGGATCGTGACAGAATTGTGATAAAGGTAGCGGGATTTTAATGATCGGGAGGATCGTGACAAAATTTCAAGCCAAAGTGTTTGCTACGATTACCCAATTCGTACATAATCCTATGAGAGCTCGATAAAGCGATGAAACACGACAGGCTTCGATGATTCAACGCAAGGGATCTTTATGAACTTGGAAACACGATTTCTTAATTTCTTTATTTCACAAAGATTCTAAGAACGTATACAAGAGTAATAATTCTATCAACAATTTAAAGCGACGGAGACATTACTACGACATTAGGAAGTACGAATAAAAGGACAAAACAAGTCTGACAGGACAACACTAATATTTATAATAAAATAAGTAAAATGGGAATAAGTGAGATACAATAACCGGGAAAACAAATCTTTTGTTGTTCTGTATTGTATTGTACTCTATCGTATTGTATTATATCGCATTGTATTGTATCGTATTTATTGTACTGTATGTATTATACTATATTAACATTCTGTGTTGCATTTGTCTATATGTCGTTAGTAAACCTAATTGTATTCATGAGACTGTATACTTCAATTTACAGTGATTCGGTCAGCGTAGGAATACAGCTCCAGGTGTTGTAGGTTAGACAATGGCCGCCAGTTACTTTCGGCCTAGAGAGCTTTCGAATGCTAGCATTTATTTACAGAAGCCACAACGAAAAATGAAGCAACGTCACAGGAAATGAGAGCATAATTTTTATGATACTAAAAATGTAGTCAACACGAAATCACTATAAGCGCCAATATTGATCTATGCGAAATAATCAAATTGTCAATGTCGTCATACTCACAGGGGCTCGTTTCCGAATTTTCAGAAATGAAAGACACGACAACATTAAAATCAAGTATTCATAAAAAAATCGGGAGTATCGACATAGTTTCCAGTTGTGTATGTATACTGAATTTTAGTTTTGTGGTTATTCACTGCTGTCAAAGGCCTACGTTTGTTTCGAACCTGTTTTTCGTTCGAATCTGTTTCGAACGAAATATCCTTGGAATCGTGTTCACCTACTATCAAGACGACTTTCATTAAGAATTTAAGAGTTAATAATTGTATTGTACTATATTGTATTGTACTATATTGTATTGCACTATATTGTATTGTACTATATTGTATTGTACGATATTGTATTGTACTGTATTGTATTGTACTATATTGTATTGTTCTATATTGTATTGTACTATATTGTATTGCACTATATTGTATTGTACTGCATTGTATTGTACTATATTGTATTGTACTATATTGTATTGTACTATATTGTACTATATTGTATTGTACTATATTGTATTGTACTATATTGTATTGCACTATATTGTATTGTACTGCATTGTATTATACTATATTGTATTGTACTATATTGTATTGTACTATATTGTACTATATTGTATTGTTCTTTATCGTATTGTACTATATTGTATTGTACTATATTGTATTGTACTGTATTGTATTGAACTTATTTGACTATACTGTATTGTATTATATTGTATTACGACCCATCGACAATTTGAGTGGTTTAGGCCCAACAATAAATGTCCCCTGGGTTGCGATGTAGCATCTTAAATGTGTGTTAATAACACCAACTTGAACAGTGTAATAAACGAAGGATGTCTGGGTCGTCATGCACTCCAATCGATCGGACGTGTCGCATCAATAAAGGATTAGCAGTAAATTTCCAGGTAGCATTTGATCATAAACAAGCCACTTTGCATTAAGTAGTGAACAAGGATGTTTACTTAGATTTCATCAATGTAAACGAATTCTGCATTAAATGTAAACAATGTACAGGTACAGCGACGGGTTGAATCGAGATCACTTCCGGTAGCTGTATAAATATAAAATATGACACTGGATATAGTTATGGAAAATTACTGACTCTATGTAATGTCTCAGTAAAATAAACAATTCAGACTATGTCAAAAGCATGTCCAGTTGTAACAGTTTTATCATGTTTATGATGCTGATGATGTTGCTGATGGTGATGGTGTTGCTGATGCTGATGATGTTGATGATGCTGATGATGTGGATGATGATGGTGATGATGCTGATGATGGTGATGATGCTGATGATACAAGCAGAATGATTTATGAGTAAAACGATTCGAGATACAATATGAAAGGACAAACATGTTTCAATGTGTTTTTTACTTTTATTGCTTACATCCAGAATAGTGAATTCCAATTATAATCATTCAAGATGGTACATCGACGACAAAAGCATAATTACGATCAATTGAAAGTAAAATAGGCTTATGATAGTTTATATTACCATATATTACATACTTTACGATATAATTAAAAGTTTGAACTTCTATTGCATCTATTGTTTCAATAAAACATAGATACAATACATCTTTAGTTACACTCTTGAGAAATTCTCTCCTATTCCGCCTCTTTATTTTGGAATGTAACTTACGGTTGAATAAGCGATCATTATGGGACGATGTAACGAAGTATTTTTTATTTGTTTGTTTTTAAGCAGATATATCTTTAAAGTGGATGCAAGTTTGCGCATGTTCATAACAAGCGGCGAGTAAGCTGTATAAGGCGATGTATTTCTTCTAAGGGGGATTATGGTCTTCGCAACTGTCAGTGTCAGACAGGTGTCGAGGAGATACCTATAGAAGGAACAAAAGCTCGTAAAGAGGATATTAAATATCAAGTGTTGCATGGGGGCGAAGATCTATTTTAAACTTCTTCATTATCTCGTAGATAGGCGACACTGATTAACAACCCCCTACCTTTATGAGTCCCACATTTAGACACCTTACGATCAACATACAGCGGTATACAGCACGCCTTGTCATTGGATTATACAATGTCCAATGAGTTGCGATGTAATATCTTTTACGTTAGCTAATGACCCACGTGAACGGTGTCATAAAACAAGGATTTATGTTAATTACAGTCTCTTACGGTACGCGCACATATTCTCGTTAACAGGTGATCGTGTGTCAAAAGCTGTGTAGACGGAACCGCATATTACTGATTTAGAGCAACCTCTTAATGTGGATCCCAGTGAGGAACACCATCGTATTTGTTATATTCTTGAGCACGATAATTCCTTTCAGGTTAAATCATAAATTATCTTTTGTGTAGAACACGTTGATGCCTTTATTGTTTGTGTACATTCTCCATTCATCAGTTAATGTCTCAAATCAATATTATTGGTTAATGGTTCTTGTGGCTTTCAGAAAACATACGACGGTCAGTTTTTATTAGTTATATATAACACCCGCTCAATAAACATGTGTTTAGACTAGCCAACCGACACTAAACAATACTAATTGCAATGAACTTGCTGTTTTGACTTTGCAGCTCCATTGGAGTACTGCTGTATACACATATTACCGTCAATAACCTGTATAGTGTAATTAAACATGTCATTGTTTTGGGTTTCTGTGATATAGTAACAACCACCTACAATATAGGTAAATGGCCTCCAGCAGGAGCTAAACTCACATAACGCAACCAGAAGTTGTCATCCGGAAGTCGAAATAAATAAAAAAAAAAATTGTGCAGGCGTCAGATAAATACTAATATAACACAGTTTGCTGACTTAGCATATAACGTGACGTATCTGGTATTCTATGCAGCCTGAAGCATCACGAATATCTTCATTAAAATGGGTAGAATACTATCCTAAAATGATGCGTTTTAATCGATTATTGTATCTATATTTTTTGAAAATCTGATTTTGATAAAAACGATCTTACAATATCAGAAATATAACAATAGCACCTCCTGTTTCGAATCTGAGTGAAATTATTTCTGTGTAACCTAAGAATGTTCCGCAGTGCGACGAAAGTTATAATAATCAGACTACAGGAACAAGATACATATAAAAATATATGTGTGATATTAACCTTAGATCATGTTTCATAGAGAGCAGGTTTTATTTCCAATAACTCTTAATCAAAACCCGAAATTGGAGGAGCGAATAAACAACATCGTTATCTGTGGGGTTGCCAGCACAGCTGATGCCACAAAGCGTATTTATCCAAGCCTAGACCCAGGAACGAAGTAATATGGAAGGAATGCATTTTCTGATATTAACTATCAATGCGTTTTTGATTCGCACATTTTGAATTTGAAAAATATGTCTTTTTTATTCAATTACCAGGAATGCTTCAACAGAACAATGATGTATACCGTCCAATGAAAGCGTACCTGTGGGATGTATGGTATCATTAACGAAACATCGAAACAGAACACAAGCCATGGATGTTTCTGATAAAACAAATAATTACAATTTACAGAATCTCTCCAAGTCTTTTATAAAACTAGTGAGACATAACGACATGTGCACAAAATTCTTAATCAACTCAATCAAAACATGCGAATGAAACAGTGTCAAATTATACTCAAGAGAAATTATTGAATAAAACATATGATAATGAGAATAAGACCAGGTGTTTCGGCAGGGTAAGCGTTATTTGCTATCGAAGGAATCCGTCATAGAAAACAAGCATTCAATGAAGGAACAGAAGAACGAAACAATTATAATGATCCTACATCCGTGTGTAACACAGAAAACGTTTGTATTTACACTTTCAATAAATGTCAATGTTATAAAATCGAACTATTTATTATCCTTTAGCCACGAACATAACTCTTGCCTTAGCTTGGACATCAATGGTAGTCAGCGTTCCTATCTACATGAACCCATACAAATGACTAAATGAGATTAGCGATACAGTGTGGCTGAGGGGTTGATATCGCACAGCCTGTTCTATGCGGGTAATAACTTCCGTAGACTAGGTGAGGTTTTCATCCTTCCTGTATAGAAAGTGATATATAATGCATTCACGTATGGTTTCGAGAGATGCAGGTTGAAGAAGGAAATGGGAAAGTTTAATGGCCGACATCATGAACTCATCAAGAATATTATATTCCCATGTGTTAATATGGATATGCCCATTAGTCCCATTGTCACGACCTTAGTTTTCTTTGTTTGATACTTTTACCTAACCAGTATTTCACTGTGTCCAAGCTCCAGATTGGGGTCTCTAAACTGTGAACACGAGGGAGTCTGTTCTGTAGCGGTAGAAAGTAGGTCAGCTAAAGAAAGGTGTTTCTTGTGCTCCAAATATAATACTATATTCATTTACTTTTAACATAGCGCACGGACCGCAGATTTTTACGTCCACGAAAGTGGTTGAGTACTGCATGGTTATTTCAAACACCTCTGCACAGTTTGGCCAGTCGGAACAAATTTTCACATTTCACTTTGAAAACCGCATTTTCTCTTTTACGTGTACAAAGCAATTTCCCCTGGCAAAATTATGTTGTACAAGTCGACTTTTGTAAGTTAAAAATAGCATATTATGTGTCGTGTTTCTTATGGCTGTATAATTTCAGAATAAGGAATGTTTATTGTCTGCTTTTCATGTTGACATGGGGTCTCTTAACATGTGAACAACGGGGTCTCTAAACAAATAAAAATGTCAGCTTCTCCTTGCCGATATTGCCAAATAGACCGATTATTTTCTGTTATTATGGATACTTTAACTTACAAAATCGTCTTACAGGGTATTATCTATACAAACCTATGTTAATACAAGTCTATATCAATAAATCATAGCCGCATAATCTATGTATTTTTGGCATTGATGAGCGCATTTTAGCGGAGAGAATTGGTACTGCACTAATTAAAATTCAGTCTAGTATTAAGAATGGGCAATGATGAGACAAACACTTAGAGACTTGTTTGGACAATGATTTCTCTCGCTTCAATCAACCAGACACTTCAAACGTACAAGACGTACGTAGAATAAAAGATCTGTTAATAATTTATTAAATTACACATATATTTTACTCACGAATGGATATTCATTAAATGTATCCGCCGACATGTTTATGCGGATGGTAATAAAATCAAAGCAATTGGTTTGATTAATTCGGGACCGATCCAGGAACTAATGTGTCGAGGGGGCAAAGTTTAACCTTAAAAATCTGAGGTCTTCTTACAGGCATCGGGTTTGATGGCGAAAATACTCGTAAGATTCTACTACATCTATATTCGCTAATGCATCTATGAACCCTAAACAGCTACATATAGACATCTATATCACTCTTTAGTCCCATTTGTTAATATAATAATTCAAGATGCTTTATCGCCGACAAACGACTTGCTATGTTCGTTTAAAATAAAACAATGTTGTATATATAGAGTACTGACAAGCTAGAAAAGGTCTCGTCGAGTGGCAAGGTATATTATAATGATCGTGAACTCGTAGACAACCAGGAAGCAAAACATGTTGTATACATACAGCAACTGTAAAGCCCCTTTGTTGATCATTAGTAGTTGTGATTGTTTTTTTACCTTGCCCTCTGAGCCAGTGACCTTGATCTTTGATTAGTTGACTTCTTGTATAACTCCGACCAACTTTACTGTGTCAAAACGAAACATACAAAGTGAAAAAATGCAAAAATGGATCTTGACCTTTGACCCATTGACCTTAACATTTGCAGGGTATGACTTCAGCTTGCTTACTAAAAATTGCTTCGTTTTTAACTTCTAATCTTATTTTCAGTATTTAACGCTACATGGACTTATCATTGACAGAAGTTATACCAGTGGCTCAACCTACCGCATTATATCCAGATTAAAAAAATAAATGCGACTGCATAACCATTCGCGAGTAAAATATGTGTAATTTAATAAATTACTAACAGATATTTTAATCTACGTACGTCTTGTACGTTTGAAGTGTCTGGTTTATTGTAACGAGAGAAATCTTGTCCAAACAAGCACATATAAGTGTTTGCCGCATCATTGCTCTTCTCAATATTAGACTGAATTTTAGATAGTACAGTACCAATAATTATCTCCGCTAAACTGCGCTCATCAATGCCAAAAAATAAATAGATTATGCGACTACGAATAAAATGTTATTTTCGTCACATTTTAGATATTTAAGATGGAAAATCGACAAACGTGCCCTGTGTTGTGCTACAAGGTATATTTTATTTGATATAGTGACGATGATATAGACTTGTATTAACATAGGTTAGTATCGATAATACACTGTAAAACGACTATGTAAGTTAATAATAACAGAAAAGAATCGGTCTTTTTGGCAATATCGGCAAGGAGAGGCTGAGATTTTAATTTGTTTAGAGACCCCGTGGTTCACATGTTAAGAGACCCCATGCCAACATAAAAAAGCTGATAATAAACATTCGTTATTCTGAAATTATACAGCCACAAGAAACACGACACATAATCTGCTATTTTTAACTTACAAAATCCGACTTGTACAACATAAAGTTGCCAGGGGAAATTGCTTTGTAAAAGAGAAAATGCGATTTTTTAAAGTAAAATGTGAAAATTTGTTCCGACTGGCCAAACTGTGCAGTATTAATTAAGCGACATTCCTGGAAGTAAAAGATCACTGAAATATCGCTGTAGTCCGTGCGCTATTTCAAAAATAAATGAAGATACGATTTGGAGCACAGGAAACGCTTTTCCTTAGCTTACCTACTTTCTAACGACAGAATAGAGATCCACGTGTGCACAGTTTAGAGACCCCGATGTGGAGCTTGGACACGGTGTATTTGAACTATAATTCTATGGCAAGTGTCGCTGATGACGTAAATGATGCTGTGTCGCTGATGACGTAAATGATGCTGTGTCGCTGATGACGTAAACGATGCTGTGTCGCTGATGACGTAAATGATGCTGTTTCGATGATGACGTAAATGATGCTGTGTCGCTGATGACGTAAATGATGCTGTGTCGCTGACGACGTAAATGATGCTGTGTCGCTGATGACGTAAATGATGCTGTGTCGCTGATGACGTAAATGATGCTGTGTCGCTGATGACGTAAATGATGCTGTGTCACTGATGACGTAAATGACGCTAAGTCGCTGATGAAGTAAATGATGCTTTGTCGCTGATGACGTAAATGACGCTGTGTCGTTGCATGATGACGTAAATGGCGCTGTGGCGGTCCACAAATCAACAGAAATTAAAATGTGTAAGGGAAAACAGCAGACATACCGTCGAGAATCAAAACATATCTAACCCCACACCGCAAACACTAAACATATGTATTCAAAAATATATTCAGTGATTATCACGATTAAAATCCTGTTAAGTTTTATCTAGGCCACGTCTATTTTACGAAAATGCTGCAGTAGAGTTCAGAGCCTCAGCTACAATTATATCACAGTTAGTCAATTGAAAGTAGCCGTCAAAGGCCTTGATTTGAACCTTTATAACACAATGGAGTGGCGATCCGTAGGCGTATCGACACAGGAAGGAAGGAATTCATATACCTTTTCATTAGTAATAACCTTTTTCGGCATAGCCGTATAATATTCTTTTGGCCCCGGATATGAAGCGACAGGTGGCGTTACTGGTCAAGATGAAGTATGTGATTGGTCAATGTAGCGGTAAATGCAAAATGCAGATATGTAGTTAAAAATGAAACAAAGTTAAGATTGGTATGCAAGCTGAATGAGTGGATGTATCTTTTCAAATGACACATTAATACATGAAAATTATATTACCGATTCAAATGCCGTCTTATTATCACCAAAAAAGATTCAAACTGATATAATTGTGCTATCCGTGCTGAAACGCATTAATTGGTTAATTTGTTTCACCAGCAGTTTTACATTATAACAACAAGCATTAAAACTATGCCGTTTATTATTTTTTTTAAAACGACATTCATTGTTTTAATTGATAATGGCGAAGAGTGTTGTCAGGGATTGTTATCTTTCCGAGGAATGTACAACAATTCATAGGATGGTCATTCAAAGTACATGTTCATCATTCGCCCTACATCAATGATGTATCAGCAACATTGTAAGATACCCACGATCTAAGTACAATACCATTTTCTGCACTAAGTACACTGCCGGTAATTTGTCCGCGTTATTATCAGGTAATTTGATAATGATAATAACCGTATCGTTACAGAGAGCTATGAGAGTACGTTTTGATACGAGTAATTGATGTAGAAAAATAACCTCGCGCTGAGATCCACAGAACATTTCGATAACATCATAACTGTATTTCAGTAAGATGTTTGAGAAAAGTAAGAGTGGATGTGTTGTAAAACATCATCATGGAATTCAGTTTCGGCCTGCATGAATGAATAGATGTTTAGGTGGGCATTGTATCATAACACCAATAATAGAAATAGGGACTGTATCAAAACATGAATGATAGAGATAGGGACTGTATCAAAACACAAATGATAGAGATAGGGACTGTATCGAAACACAAACGATAGAGATAGGGACTGTATCGAAACACAAATGATAGAGATAGGGACTGTATCGAAACATAAATGATAGAGATAGGGACTGTATCGAAACATAAATGATAGAGATAGGGACTGTATCAAAACATAAATGATAGAGATAGGGACTGTATCAAAACACAAATGATAGAGATAGGGACTGTATCAATATATAAATGATAGAGATAGGGACTGTATCAATATATAAATGATAGAGATAGGGACTGTATCAAAACACAAATGATAGAGATAAGGACTGTATCAATATATAAATGAGAATATATTAATCGATGCCGAAAACTAAGCAGGAAGTGAAGGAATGCTGGAATGCTATAGAAGAAGCGGAGACATTCCAGTCATACATGGACACTTAATGCAAACATGGACACCAGTCATACATGGATAGCAGTCATACATGGATACCAGTCATACATGGATACCAGTCATACATGGCCATTTAATGCATACATGGACACCAGTCATACATGGACATTTAATGCATAAATGGACACAAGTCATACATGGACACCAGTCATACATGGATACCAGTCATACATGGATACCAGTCATACATGGATACCAGTCATACATGGACACTTAATGCATACATGGACACCAGTCATACATGGACATTTAATGCATACATGGACACAAGTCATACATGGACATTTAATGCATACATGGACACAATTCATACATGGACACCAGTCATACATGGACATCAGTCATACATGGACACCAGTCATACATGGATACTTAATGCATACATGGACACCAGTCACACATGGACACCAGTCATACATGGACACTTAATGCATACATGGACACTTAATGCATACATGGACACCAGTCACACATGGACACCAGTCATACATGGACACTTAATGCATACATGGACACTTAATGCATACATGGACACCAGTCACACATGGACACCAGTCATACATGGACATTTAATGCATACATGGACACCAGTCATACATGGATACCAGTCATACATGGATACCAGTCATACATGAACATCAGCCATACATGGACACTTAATGCATACATGGACAACAGTCACACATGGACACTTAATGCATACATGGACACCAGTCATACATGGACACCAGTCATACATGGTACCAGTCATACATGTTTTAAGAGGACGTAACATTATACAATACAGTTCACTTATTAAGATCAATTCAAAGGCATCACGTTTTTCAAAAGAGATACGGGATAATGACAACGAAACCACTTTCCTATCGATCACTGGATTATTTTGGTGATCATAAATCATTCCCAGTCTCTACAACCTGCATCTCTTGAATCACGCTGTACACCATTTCCGACTGGTTATCAACGTATATATAGAGGTTACACAACGAGTGGTTGTTGGATATGGAATTTATTTCCACGTGTGGTATAAACAGATTGTTAATCAACAGCTGTAATGATTAACTGATGGTCTGAGAGTTGAATAACACAGGGTATTGTGGTAGAAATTATAATACATAAGTTATAAATAATATATGTTTTAAACTTATTAATCCTTTTCGCGGAAATATCTATTTTAGATGATGTACTCTCTATATTTAGGTTTTCAAATGTAAAATCGAGACAGATGTATCGCTTCATTTTGACCTTGTCAGAGTTCGGTAATTATATGTATATATATATATGTATGTATGTATTTACTGCACCAAGTGACTTGTTCTCATTAGTAGAACTGAAGGTGTAACAAATGGAATAAAAGCCAAAACTGTTCCCACATAAAATGTGGGGACTTTTCCAAGGACACCATTAAAACTGATACTCACAGTCATTGGCTACAGCGAATAATTTGATTATAAAATAAATTACACAGATTACAGACTGGAATAAAACTTAAAACAAATTAAATATCGGATCGATACGAGAAAAGCAGCTCTAAACTTGTTAACATACTGATGTTAGACGTAAAAGTGATTAATGAAGATAATCAGTCGAGATGTAAGGTACCTCGTAGTTGATTATGATGATGCTGGGAGGATGTTAAATACAATACAGATAAAATGAGGACGGTGATACTTTTAACTCACAAGTACACAAAAAACCCGTAAACAACATGATAAAGCCATTACTCTGTGAGTGGAGGACACCACGTTATCAATGGAGATGTACCACAATTAGCGTGTATATAGCGATATAAGTAGGTTAGAGTGGCCTATATTACATCCCTACTGTTACCTTGTTACGTTAATGATTACATCACACAACAAAAGATTGTCTTTGAAGTTGATATGTCAAGGTCATCTGGTTCGTGACCGCTAAGGGAACCTGCGTGTAAAAAGTAAATGGCCTTTCCGTATCGAGAAAGATAATAAATCCTTCATGTTAAAAACTCCCTCGAGGTTCGCAAACCTTTTAAAAGTTAACTGAGAAACTTGTTTCCTTTTAAATCTCAGTGCATTTAGATAAAATTAGGTTTAATGGGGAGCTGATTTCGTTTTAAATCTTAGAATATTGCAAATAAGATTAGCCTTAACTGGAACTTTATTTCCGTTTAATTTCATGCAAACTGTAAATAACATAATATTAAATAGTGCCAGAAGAAATATTACATTATAAATACGTTGTCTGATGACTCGTGCAACTCGCCAAATCGTTCTTTACACGCGAATTTGCACTAACGATGTAAAGACACTCACGAATACGAGAATACAGTATAAAACATTCAACTCGCGCTTTGATATTGATGCGTTACAAGATCAAAACTTTTATGAAGCAATGAAATATAAAAGTCCACTTCTAATTTTGCCAAAATTGGAACAACCATTTCAGACACGAAGTTTAATGAATCAATAATCTCGTCAGAATCAGAACAGATAATAAGACCCTTCATTTTTATTTTTAAAAGATATCAATTTTAAAATGCTGATGATTGATTCTCGACTTTCGTTGACTAGAGATTTGGTTATCATCACCCCAATTCTCACTTAGAGAACGTGTCATTATCTGTGTTTGACCTTGTGTATATGGCGGGTTTGGTCAATGATGCAGAAAAATGTTTACCTTTCATTGATCTTAAATGTTTCCTTCGTTTCTTCATGTCGACATGTTCTTGTTTTCTGACAAAAGCAATATATATATATATAAAGAAAGAAAAAAAAGATTGGTTTGAATCAGAACGAATATCTAAGATGGCGCTCTCGCACTTCATGACGTAAGTTCAAACTATCAGCTGTTAGGCGCCAAGTGAGACATTAACATCAGTTTATTGAGAAAAAATACTTTCTCGTATAAAGATACGGTGCCACAGTAACTCATGATTTCATCATATTAATTGGTAGTTACGATACATGCTACTCAGTGTTTCTAATTGTTCATAATTGAGTTACGAAAGCAGGAGGAAATAACACAGGAGTCAAGACGAGAACTTAAATGATTTCTGATCACACGATAGCATTAATCTTTATTTACATTGTACGTGATAATACCTTCCCCGTCGGTTAACTGCATGTGATACCAATCAGGCGAGATTTCATCCTTCATCGCAGTATTTCTGCCTGTGATTGGCGCCTATAATGTTTATACAAATATACAGATGGGTATTCCACATATTGCTTGTTTGTTAGAAGTATGATAGAAAAAACACCTGTACAGTAGACCTAGATTGTTTTTTATGAACCAAAAAGGTACAAGCTATAAATGAAATAATTGTTCGTACGTCATTGTAAAACCTGTGGAATGTTTGACCTCTTCGTGTCGGTAAAGATATTTCATGGTGTCTTTGATTTTCCTATAATGCCTTTTGGTTTGTTTGTTTCTGTTTAACGTCCTATTAACAGCCAGGGTCATTTAAAGACGTGCCAGGTTTTGGAGGTGGAGGAAAGCCGGAGTACCCGGAGAAAAACCACCGGCCTACGGTCAGTACCTGGCAACTGCCCCACGTAGGTTTCGAACTCGCAACCCAGTGGTGGAGGGCTAGTGATAAAGTGTCGGGACACCTTAACCACTCGGCCACCGCGGCCCCTCCTATAATGCCGCTTAACCAACTAATTAAATATGCTTTCACATAAAAGTTGGGTTAAATTAAATAAAGCTCTGAATTGTAGTCTTAAACTCCCTTCAAATATGACAATTCCTAACTCCATATACTTGTTTGATCAAATTTCCAACTAATTTGGAAGAAAGAAGCACCCATGTTATCCATTACGTCTCGAAGAGATTTGCTAGATAACAGGGAACTGTTTTAGGGGTGTTTGTCCCGTAACTTTAAGGATGTGACCCAGATTCGACCAATATTGTCATGGCGGCTGATGGAATAGAAGACGCTTACCCTTCCCGGATCTCTGGTCTTATTCTCATTGAATATTTATAAGGTTTCCATGCAGTTCTATAATTCGTTCATACTCTGCCTTCATTGTATTGATTGTGGATCAGATGTACGGTTCCAAAGGCATGTCTGTTTGTTCTGGAATACAACAGAATTACATATATTCTGGTTGCCGTTTTGACAGAACATCAAAGACTAACTATAATTAATGAAACCACAACATTTCTTTAGAAGATGCCATCTGATATGTCTATCACACTCAATACTGGACAGCCAGCGCCATGCAACTGGAATCCATAATACGTATTCCATAATGGCATCTACCACATATCGTTCTAATTGCATCAACAGCTAAACAATTAATTTGTTGGGTTATTGACATTTTGGAGAGTTATCAGAACAAAACTGGATAAATTTGCCTTAATGATAGATAATCTACAAATAATGTATAGATAATGTACAAATACCTGGCTAAAGAAAGGTTAATGCCGGGCTGTTAACCTTTACCGAAGCGTTGTCCGTCCTTATGTAAATTGATGGCGGCACGCGACGAATTAATGTTTGGACTGAAATGTACGTCTGGCATCTTTTGCATGGTTTTGGTAAAAACATTAATTGGGAAGTAACTGATTCCAATAAAACTGATCTAGATTATAAAGGTAGCCAGGATTTTCTGTGATTATTTTTTTTCAAACTGTTCATAATTACCATATTGTTCACATATCATTTAGCATTTATAACGAAATCAGTGTTCATTCATTATATATATATACAATACACGTGTTCTTCCATTCGAAATATACCGGCTATTTACAGGGTCTTCGCGTAGTGGACTGGAGACCTATAGTAGATACCAGTTTTGACGATCTCTGATTGGAGCAAGACTGAAATTTAACAGAGAGAGACGGGTATAAATAACTTCTATCTGAACCGCTGATATTTATTATTCAGACTAGCATTTAGATTGTCGGTTGGCACATGGTAACACACTTGCCTTTCACCTAGGCGTTTAAACATTCTTGAGACCGAAGTCGGCCAATATTGATAAAATTACCATAACTCATGCTTGCCCGACTTTCAACTCGGCCAGTGCATTTAAAAAATCTCAAGGTTGTTAGTTCTTTTTTTAAGGTACCATACCGTTTCAAAGACAAACAACGACAAAAGAAGTGGTTGGGAGTCGTTGCACATAATTGATAAACATGTCCAAAATGATGAGGATAGCCGGGGGTATTACTGTAAGTCATGGACAGATATAATGATCTGTATTATTATGGTTTCTGTGGACAAAGACCTATGTCAACAATATGCCAAACTGAACCCAGGGCTCCCCAACTCTTGTTATTCCTATCAATTAATCAATATATATACATAATATACAATTGTTACATAGTTCTAAGTATATACATTTGTACAACTTATCTACTATCTACTGCTAGGGGAATTAAATACTTGCACCGTTAAAATGATAAAAATAACAATAAGAGTTTCATAAATGAGCCGATATCTAATTAATAACCCCAAAGCATAACTTATTTCGCAATTGTTGCAAAATAAACTTAAAATTATCCTTATTACACAGAATCCTGTTAATGATCTCTCCCCAGTGGACACAAAACGTTCGGAGAACGTTCGGAAAACGTCCTATTCAGGTCACAACGTCCGGGACTTTCCTACAACGTTGTGATAACGTTTCATGTCAAACGTTAGTGCAACGTTAGCTTTTGACGTTGTAACAACGTTGTAACAAGGTTTTAATGCAAACTTTGTGTATTTGTTGTTAATTTTAAACGGCTTGCAAGTTTACACAAATGCCAAAGACATACGGAACGAAAACATCAAATTTCATGATAAAGATAAATTTAATTATCTAATTTGCTCGAAATTTTATTTGTCAATAATGAATATGTTCAGATTGGTTTAAAAGCAACCTACGTCGCCTATAATGTGCCCTAATGATATAATATCGATCATTGATCCTTTCCTGATCCAATTTTGCTGTAAGACCTCCTTTTATACAAATAAATGTGATCAAACGAACTTACAAGGTTACGATAACAAATCGGTGTTACCTCCCTTTATGTTGCAATATATATCCGCCAGGGGGCAATACAAACATTCACATTCATTTCAAAAACATTTTTTTTAAACGACTTTAATTTCAGTTTTAACTGCATGAAAATATCATGTTTTGGTTGAAATCGTTGCAATTTTTTTCGGGAAAAGAAATAGATAGAGAGAAGCAAAAAGAGCATTGATATTTGCGCGGTAATTTTAACTTCCGGTTCTTTGTTCCTCAAACACACGTGGGCCGTACACACACACATTTCAATCGGACTGTTGACTTGCTATACTGGATTATGTATTTGCTTTCAAAATAACATAAGGAATCAGCTTTCTTCCCGAATATAGATCAGTAATTCAAGGTAAGTTCTATATATGATTCGTATTTTGTTTATTACATTGCGTTTGATTTTGACTTGTGTTTATTTACAAACAGATCGGGCATGTTATGATTTATCTTCATGTACGTACATGTACGTACGTACAACGGATGTACGTTTTTGGTATCACCGGGCATAAGTTTAGTTTCACGCATATTTGTTAACCGAGCACGTTATGATATATTGCCGAAAAGTTTACGGTATATCAATAATAATTGTTTTGATTGTTTTTCTATTTACAGATTAAATGGTGATAACTGGATGCACCGAGGTAATCGGAGACATCAGAGATATGAGTGATGGGAGGAGTGCAAGCACATGGACACATGGAAATAAAGACATTAAAATAATGTTTAAAAAAACTTGAGTTTTTGTTGTACATAATAGGTAACAATAGTAGAAAATAAAATAATACAACGTTGTGACAACGTCTATACAACGTAAATAAAACGTTGCCACATCGTAACTCAGTAACGTTGTGGGAACGTTGTATGAAAACGTTCCCCAAACTTTCATTAGCAACCTAACTACAACCTAAATGCAACGTTGCATCCGGACGTAACTGCAACGTTCTCCAGACGTTGTGTGCCCACTGGGTCTGATGAACAACAAAACAATAACAATTGACATTGTCGATTAACATATGCTGAACTACAAAAAGGTGTAAGACTAATACAAAGTTGTCTCGACCTAGTTTTGTTAAGCTCGCATTACATGCGTTACAGTTATCATCATGTTGGTATTATTTCTGCTTACACAAAACTTACACTGTACTTTCTAATATTTATAAAGTTTCGTACACAAAACCTGTCTGTGAAGCATTTTATGTGTTTGTTTTGTGTGTGTCAGATATCGGGCCGACCATCAATGCGCCACTGAAACGTTTTTTAAGAACGTGGATGTGGCGGAGGTGTATAAGCTGCACGTTTTTCTTGCTATGTGATTAGGTGCCGTAGATCGTGGGTTCGAGACCTGTTCAGGGCACGAATCATACAATGGTCTTCCTTTGTCACTTGTTGCTAAAGGTTATATATAACAACCAGTTAATTTAATAATGTTTTCTAGCATGTAGATATGATTGCTACACAGATAAGCATGGGTGGTTATTATAATTATATTAAACACATCAGTGAGCGGCGATATTATCTAGACTCTTGGCGATAGTTTTACGGCGTCAGGTATCATGCAAAATCTTACTAGTCTGACCGTCTTTAAATGAATACACATGACTTTAAATTATAATTTTCTAAATCATTTTCATCTATCAGTTGAACTGCGAACAAAACGCAATCCAACTTCCTGCTTTCGACTAAAACATGATTATTTCTATGATAACTATATGAATTATGATAAATATAAGCAATTGCGTGTACCGACCCTGATATTCTTATCTAGAAATTGGATGGCTATCAATAAATTGTTGTATTGCCTCAATTTGCTTTGTTGTTATTTTACCGAATTTCAAGCTTTTCATCCTAAATTATTTAGTACACGATACTCTAAAGGATTTCACTTTCCTTAAAACATTTTTCATACAACGGGATCCATGATGGACCCCTAGATATTGTGAACATTGAACTACCGAACAAGCGATATTAGGAACTCACTTTGGAACTCTCAATATTTCACAAAAGACTCCAACATGAGAAAGTCATTTGGAAGAAAATAAGTTAAAGATACAATAAATGCATTATATGCATCAGTTCATTCGCTTTCCTAGGACTGTAATGAAATGAGAGCATGACGTGCACAATAGAGTTTCAGTTAACAAGCGCGTATAATAGGAATTTTGCCATCATTCGTAAGAGCAACCATATATCTTTCGAAAATTGAGTTAGAGCTTTCTCATAAAAGAAAAGTAGATAATTTTGAAATCCAGAGTAAAAGAAGAAAACGTTATGTATTTCAACATTATAATTCAACGGTATAATTTGGAATTTGGAACTTATTGTCATGGAGTGGTCGCCCACAAATACAACTTCCGTGCTGAATATCGGCTGCGTAAGGAAACCTGCATCAGGATGAAGATGACAGTAGGGTTTAGGGAATATTCTATGAAAAGAACATGCAGGTACAGTACATGTATTTTACCTGGAGTGTTCTCAATAGGAATGACACGCTTACCTTTTAACACACTTGTTGTTTTCTCCTTTCAAATTCTCTTATTTCAGTATAAATATTGCCGTGGTTTATATATCTCTTCGTGTTGCTGCTTTCTAATTGGAATCACGTTTTCCTTGCCATGGAAGTGTGAAGGACAACTGTATATAATTGGAAATGTTCTCCTGATGTGTTACAAGCGTACGGTTTTACAGTTCATCTCCGATGTTCCCGTCAGGACAGTAAAAATAAGAGCTTCACAGTGGTAGCCTACCAGAGCAAATAGAAAAATAGAATGCCCCGTTGTGAATTTTACCTATCGTAAATTGACAGTTGTGTATTGCATTTACATTTTAACATGATCAACCTTGTCAGGCTTCCCTGTGTATTCGTACTCTTGTTCACGGCCCGTTATTTTGCTGATGGCGAGTTTACAGGTCTACCTTTATGCCCTTATCACTGACAAGTTTTGACTATGCTACATTTTCATTTGTATTAAATGTGCTAATATTTTGTGTGTTTTTGTACAATAATTTGTGCAACGTGACAAGATACTGATATCCTATGTGTGTTGTTTACAGTTAGACGTCAGTAGGATCTCCCTAGTGACCAGACTACAGATACCAGTATAATGATTATCAATCTCACACCTCTATCATAACATGTATGTGTTATGAAAATGATTACTTAACAGCTATTTTACGTGGAAATTGATAATTCATTCAGTATGTCAGTGTATTGGAATAACATATTTTATCTAAAGTAGGAAAGCAAAACCATATGAGTTTTTTATTATGGCAAATTACCTTAAATTATTAAAATCGAAGCATAAACATATTTCTATGTTTTTATGTCATCGGAGTTATTGTTTTGACAAAAGTCAACGTTTATATTGGCGTTTAGTCGCCCCCTTAATATTTTCATTTCAGCCTTTGTGAGCCGTATAGAAATAACGCAATGCAAGTTACAGCTTCAAACTCATGATGTACGTGCACGCACGATGTACGTGCATCTTCAAGGGGTTGGTAAAACCAATAGCAACACACTTTATACTACTGATTCTAACATTAAAATCAGAGACCAATGCATATATATCAAAGTTCCGGAAATATAAGCGATGCTAACTGACATACAAGTAATTGCATAGTATCGAAGGTTAGAATTGGAATATCGGTTAATTTTGATATATATACTGTCATCTCTGAGATTAAATATGTATCAGGCCTATCCAAGAGATATAAGTAGACAGACATCTGACATTAGAGGTATAATTCATATATCATCAGTCATGATTTAGAGGCGGATGACCATAGACGTTTCATTCCTATCTGTGGACATATTTCTACACTAACTCGTCAGAAGAGTTGATTTGGAAAGTTTTCGCGCTGACGTGATTCCCTGTAATTATCCTGTTATTCACATTGTAAATGACAGCGAACACAATTTGCGCGAGTCTGATTCATTCCACTCAAATATCACATAATCACAATATAATTGCCTTAGAGTATGTTCTATCAGATACATTAGTTTATATAATGTACATCTTTTTTCTGGGGATTTTTATTTCATTTTTGTTTTATTTCTAGCATTGTTGCAAGAGGCGCAATAACGTGCAGATTAATTTTTATTTTTATTTACTAATAATATACCTTAACGGTTTATTAGTTATTTTGTCACGAGCTAATGATCTTTATTTATATTCATGCCAAGTTAAATAGAGTTTCTTGTATCTAGTATATAGCCCAGAGATAACTACAGCGCCATTGTTCAGGTGACGTGTTGCCACTGACATTTTCCCAGCTCCTTCATCTATGTAGATATCTGTCTACACTCCCTAGTTCTTCTATATACCTGTATATCACTTCGACACGAACTCTGACAGGAATTCGAAGCTGTACAGTCTACTGCTCCTGGTATGTTTAAAATGTGAACTTACATTGTATATATCCTATGTAATGACTATAGCTGACTAAAGGTCATTTTACATTGTTTAGAGTCAGTGAAAATGACCATAAGAGCAGTTATCTTAAACAGTATCACACAAATTTAGCAAGGCTAACTGATGTTTGCGTCAATTTTCAAAATTTAGATATATTGAAGCAAGAAAAGATCTACAAATTATTGTTTAATTCATTTTGAACTCTGAAAATGTCTTATAGTACTTAACCAAGTTATTCCAATTCGAATGATTTTAAAAAAGACAACCAAGATATTAACACTTTTCAATACAACTTTATAGGTTGAACTGACATTGCAGCGTACAACTGTTTTGATCATGTAAGGCTCGTCATTGATGCTAGGAGTATCATAGCATGGTTACTACCATGTATATAATCTATCCACACACAGTTATATAATGGTCTAACACAAATGCCGGTGTTCTGATCGTTAAGGCATCATTTGTAATGTGTGGCGGTCACACATAACTCGCCTATTGTGGCTTTATTAAGGAAATTGTATTGGAAGTGCGCCTATATACCCATCGTCTGGATATTGAATGCGTAGAGTAGATGTACCATTATAAGTGTTTGTCAAACAACACACTGCGATGGTTCTCGTGATTACATAAAAATACAGGAAAACAGTATGCTGCTAGCCATATAAGCTGAATATATAAATTGTCAAAAAAAACTAGGAAACAAATAAACACACATTGCAATGCGGTAACAAGGGGATTCATTGAAAGCCTCAGACGTATGTACGATGACACAATAAATGTTCTGCTGATGAACTTTCAATAGTCTGTGTAAAGAGAGATGTATTAATTTATACAGAGGAGGTAAACCTTGGAAACATAACATAACAATATGATAATTTATTATCTGAAGAATAATACACTTCTTTCCATAGACTAATCTTCATTTAACATTCATTATCAACATATTCTTTATTTACGCTGTAATCGAAATCCTCGAATATATTTTTGTTTCTTGATATGGAATGAGTGGTTGGTTGTTACAGTGGTAGAACACTTGAATTTCACCTTTGTGGCCGAGGTTCGATCCCCCGACCTGACGTGAAAAGGTATGGGGTCATATGCACCTGGGTTTTCTCCGGATACTCTGGTTTCCTGTCATGGTAAGGTAGCAGGAGGGTAGCCCTGGCAAATGTATTGTGCTGCCATGTATAGTGTAATATCTACATTGTAATTCGCGTTGTATTTTAATGATGGTATAAGGTTTACACCCATTCCCCATTACTTTCCTCTGCTGTGTTCTTTTACGATTCCAGCTTATTGTGGGAAATAGGACAATATAATAAAAAAGTGAGGATGCGGCAAGGATAAGTTTAAGATAAATATTTGTTAAACTTGGTCGAATTTTTATGGCGATGCCTTCAATGATATCTTTTATAAGAAAAGTAAAGGGGAATTAATCCAATCCCCAATCACGATAAAGGGGAAATAATCCAATCCCCAATCACGATAAAGGGAAATAATCCAATCCCCAATCACGATAAAGAGGAAATAATCTGAAGAAACAGAAATGCACCACCAAATATAGAGTTAATTACTGGAAAGGGAACTAAAACTATAAAACCTAAAATTTATAGTATATATAATTATTGACTGGCAACCTAGCTATTTTGCATTATCCCAAACAATGATCGATCCATAACAATGCATCTACAAAATGAACACGTGCTGTAAGAGTGCAGGGAGCCAAACTCTATCTGAAATTTAATAGTTTGATTAATTTTTAACAAGTATTGTTAAGTAAATCAGATTTAAAGATGTGAATTTAACAATGATAATATCCTAGTTCGTAATGATTACTAATTATCGGCGGCCGTACCTTCTAGGCTGACCCCGTCACAATAAGACCCCCCCTGTGCTTCCATCAAAGCCGAAAAGAGTTATTGACATAAGTTGCTATAACTTGTTTCGCAGTTGTTGTAGAACGAATCAGGTTTACGTTTTGACTTCAAATGAGTTGATATGCAAACAACTCATTTTTGCTACGTATCAAAACTTAATCAAAAGTTTATTTGCTACAAAAACGTTATTTCAATTTTTTAGCTTAAATTGAAAGTGAATGATCTATGCCAATCAGTGAGTAAGTTATAGAAACATTCTACAATAAGTACCACTCAAGCTTTTAAATCAATTACACAACATATACCACATAACGTCAGTCAATAATGTTAAAATATAATTTACGTTTGCTGATAGCGGTGACTAAAACACCTTGAATAGCTAGATTTTTGTTTGGTTTGGGTTTCATTTGTTTAACGTCCTATTAACAGCTAAGGTAATTTAAGGACGGCCTCCCTGTGTTTGCGATGTATGCGTGTGGTGAGTGCGTATGTGTGTTTATGGAGTCTGCGGTATGTACGTGTTAAGTCTACTTGTGATAGGTTGGAACTTTTGCCGATTTATAGTGCTACCTCACTGAAGCATACTGCCGAAGACACCCAGCAAAACATCCGGTCACATTATACTGACAACGGGCCAACCAATCGCCCCACTCCCAAAATGCTGAGCGCTAAGCAGGAATAGCAACTACCATTTTGAATGACTCTGGTATGTCTCGACCAGGGGACAGAACTCAAAGTCTTCCTCACAGGGGTGAACGCTCAACTGAAGACCAAAAGTGAGACATTTTCAAGGGAGACATTAGGAAGAAGAAAGTTGTCCAGAAAGAAGAGAAAAGATAAAATCCTAAATTTAGTCGCCTCTTACGATCATGCAATGGGGGCAGCAGGTACAATTCTTACGCCCTACCTGCAGGGCAGGAATAACTAGATAATAGATCGCATGGTATGGTGTCGTTAAGATGGGAACATATACACAACTGTATTGGGATTAAGTTTCGTCATGTTTTATGATCGCTATATAGTGTCAAATAAATAGTTTATAATGTTATATAGAGGATATCTAACAGTGTCTTCAGTAATACCAAATATATTTCACGAGTGGGGCTAATATTTTGATATTTTTCACGAGTGCGCAGCACGAGTGAAAAATATCAAAATATTAGCCACACGAGTGAAATATATTTGGTTTTACTGAAGACACTGTTAGATATTCTGTGTATTACATTTTTATCAACGAAAACCCTACCCCGTATGCTAACTAGGACTACAGCGATAATTTGTAAACAAAAAAAGTAGTTTCCCCTGTCCAGGTGCTGACATATATGTCGGGCTTTCTGATTGGTCAATTATTTTGGTATTTTCTAATCATTAATTTGATTGGTCAAATCAGCAAAAGTGATATTTTTCACTAGTGAAAAATATCACTTTTATAGAATGAATAATTTTTGATATTTCACTGGTAAAAATGTAATAAAATAAGGTATTACAAAAGTTGGCTGATATTATGAAAAACAATTGGAACAGTAGCAGAATCCTGTTACTGTGTATGGAAACACGTCCTAGCTTATAACTCGAGTAGGTATGACAGTGTCATATAATTTTATCGGTCAGTCGACATCAAGTGATTTTTAAATATTTTCCCCATAACAATAAAAATCCTCTTACAGGAATCCCTACGTTGTCTCCGGGGGCGATATGTTCTATTGGAGTGTGACTGGTAAAATCCAACAATGGCAATACATCTGAATATGACTGGAAGTAAAGTACATATTTAGATAAAATACGCTGTAGTCAAGTACACATTATTCAGAAGATTGAGGTGATTAGCATCTTTATAAAATACGTGTATCAAGGTTTATTACATACGAGTCAATCTTAAGGAAAATCTGTTGTGGCTTTCTGACACTGCTCCGTTGTAGTAATGATTTGAGTCTTTTTAAGGTCGTTGACTTTGTAAATGCATCTGATAGCACTTGTTCATAAGTTTTTAATGGGAAAATACTTCACTGTCGTCTGAAGATGGGCCGCTTACAAATGTCACAGAGATAATAATTTGACAAATCGATAACACCGATTACATTAGTATCAGATCCAAAATGATTGTCAATAAGAGCCAACATAGTTATTGCCGTTTTGACAGATGTCGCAGACTGCAAACCCTACAATTGTTCCTGGTAGCATATCTTCGTCACATAATATTATAAGGGGAGATCACTTCATCGTTATTTGAGACTTTAAATAATCTTCGTATACAGAACAGTAATGATTCGCATGTAAATACATCGCTTTCAGCCTTAGGGTTCAGAACACTGGTGCTGTCCTCCGACCCAAACCAAAGTTGATAAAATTGGTAGTTGCTGTTACCTGCATTAGTGTTGGCCTGAACAGTAAAGGGGTCCTGCTATATTGTCCGGGTATATAATTGCATTGTGTTGTTAGCATTAAAGTCTCTGTCAGTCATAGATCATGGACAAGGACCTCTGACCGACTTTGCTCTTTGCTACAAAGACATAAAGACCAAAACAAAGCAAAAACCGCCCCACAACACATGCTGTAATTATACTGGTATCTAAAAACTTTTTTTTTTTTTTTTTACTTTAGTTGTCACTATAAAAATTACATTTATTTGATATTTTGCACTGGTGCTTTTGATTTTGAATTAATTTTATGGTTTTGTTTGCAATTCGTTTATTCTCTTGTTGTTTTTATAAATACCGTCGCCTCAATTAGTCCGTCGTAAAGTGTGAATCGCGTATTATCATTGCCATCAGCTAATGGGAAATAACTGTATCCTGTAAACGGGGGACTATCAATTAGAACAATGGCCCATACACAACTATAATTTGGCACCGATAATATGAAAGAACAAGAGCTGGAAATTCATATTTCGCAATACCAGGTTTACTGTCATCTTAAACAGTACGCTATTTTTCTCATAATCTTTACCGTAGTGTGGTAGTTTATATTTTATTGAATGTTGATTCGGTTGATGGAGACTAAAGTTTTGGTCGTCGTCATGATTTCTTGGAAATATTCTATTACCTTGTGCGATGTGTTAATTGACCCATTTAACACTGGTATACAATGCTTATATGTATTGTGATTTCGTTTGGTGTCAACATACCAATTTACATTTTGAGATAAATCACATTGCCATTGATAAGTGTGGCTAACGAAGCAGAATCTGTTCTCCTTAAGGGATATCTCGTTTATTAATGGTAGTTTCACTGGACTATCACTTTTGTTTAGAATTATGATTTTATTTCAGCATTCCTTGGTTTAATTGATACATACAGCAATTGTAACGTATTACAAATGTTTCTTAGAAACCCAGGAACCTCTATTGTTGTTTGCGCTACCGTGAATGATAAAGTAGTGTTGTAATGCTCAATATCATGACTTACCAGCATGACTGAGTTACCCCAGGTGTTACGGGTCTTGAACATTACCGTGTTAGTATTATAAGATATAGCCTAGTGATAACCCTGGGGCTTTTCACGTGAGCTGAATTGACGTGTAGAAAGGAGAGCAATCAACACAAAAGGTACGACAAATTGTGTCTTGTCTACAGCTTTATTTAATTTCCTGCTGGGAGGGAGGGCGATTTTCTACAGGGAAACAAGAACGCTGTCTGGATAGACATGCTAACGTACGTGTAGACAGAAATGATGTAATTGGGATTTACGGTTTTGTCCTAGAATGCACGTACGCTACATGGCTATGTATTGCTTATAACGCTTGCAATGATTAGCAGGAAGCAGGCGACCAACTAATCATGACTATACACTGTAGAAGATTCTGGCACACCACTATATGCTTGTGGAGTGGGGTATATTGTGTGACGAGGCAAATGTTTAAAGTACACTCATGGTAGTGTAATATGTGGGCATTGTACTAAGTATGCTAATTGAGCAATGATTTGAGCAATGCTTTTCTATACGGAATGATGGCGGATATATGGCAGAGACAATGAGACATGCTTCCATGTTTAAAGTCTATCATCCACCCATAAGATAAAATCCACTGTTTCTGATAAGATAACTGCATCTATATCAATGTTTTAACCAGTCATATACCGATTGAATGTCTTCTTGATTTACGTTTAATTGGCGTTAATGGTCATAACACACACATATTATACAGATTTTGAAACAAAACAACAATTTACAGGTAAAAGAATTAAAGACCTTTCTGTGATAACCGGGAAACAAACAAAGGAAAATTACTTTCAACATACTACGACACTGTTTTGCGAGATGCTGATCTTGAAAAATTCTGAAAACAATTTGGAAGAGCTTTTAATATACACTTCCATTCCAAAAACAGAGTTAAAACTCTAAACTGTTTATTTATTGGTATGTTGAGTACAAATCCAATAAGGAACAGATTACAACATACAACCTTTTCAGCTTTCAGAGACTGATGCTAGTATTCTAGGTTTGACACAGAAGAAGAGAGCTAGAGGGAGCTAGAGAAATTGTTTAAAGATAGAAGGTGAGTTTCTGTATAACACTGTCAAACGAAAACAAAATATTCGTTTCGTCAATAGAAGGAAACATTATTTTCGAAACCATTTTAACGGGAGAAAATTACCATCATCAGTGTTTGATCGACTTTTCCCATTTTAGTTCATTATTATTAACCATACCTTTTAAATAAACCCAGAGTACATTGATAACAAACAGTTTTCAATGTCTACACATTTCACTGGTGTCCTCGCGTCTTTTGTCCATAATATCTAGGAGAGTAGAAATGTCGAAACCTGGATGTGTTTAAGACCTATCCTAGTGCACGCGGACAAGTACCTTTTCGGGCCTTTGGTGGTTGGCTTGTTCAATGAGAAATTTCTGTGTTATATAAACTTGAAGATATTGATTGAAAATTCAATTCTAACTTATCAATGCAAATTTCGACTGGTTGCCATGCCAACCTGCTATCTACCATTGGACATACGTATCCCAATACTGATATCGGGGAAGAAAACGTGAGTCGAAAGAACAATCGAAGGGTTCGAATATAAATGGATTTGCAAATGGAACATACATTATCTGGTCGTTTAAAGACACGACCCTATCTATCATTTACGGTAGTTTTTAGTAGTTATGATGTCCTAGTCGTGTGGTCCCACAGTATAATACTAGATATGACAATTAAACCAATCATTAATATAGAAACGCATATCAGAGAAAGGAGAGGCTGGTACCAAATATAATCAAAACATTTACCTGTTGTAATATGACATAAGGTTCAAGTTGTTTCATTCCTCATACAAGAATCATGCGGAACACACTTCTCGTAATGTCGGAGGGTAAATCCTTATATAACTAAATTCAATAAAATTACATGTACTTATTATGATTACCAAATACAGAATCATAAGTCTTAACATATTAACAAGCGGGTGTATTGGTCAGGAGGTAATGACTATAGTTTATTATGGTAACAACAAGGAGATGTCCCAAAACGGCAGGACGTATAGTCTTTTCCATGAAATGAGAATCAGAGTCAAAAAAAAAAAAAAAAAAACTACCTGTAAAACTAACTTTTTGGTACTCGGACACTGGGACAGATAATCCATCAACTAAATAGTTGCAATCATTGTCGGAAACTGAAATGCTGTGGCCAACCTTGGGACCGATATATCGAGGACTGATGATCCAACAGCTACAAGGTTACTAAAAACGTCAGGAATTGATAGTCATTTTAGACAGATAATTAACAAAATGAAAGGTTGTGGTCAACCTAGGGATTGATAATCCTCAAGCTAGACGTATTGTCAACATATTAGACTGATGATCCAACAGCTACAAGGTTACTAAAACGTCAGGAATTGATAGTCATTGTAGACAGATAATTAACAAAATGAAAGGTTGTGGTCAACCTAGGGATTGATAATCCTCAAGCTAGAAGTATTGTCAACATATTAGACTGATGATCCAACAGCTACAAGGTTACTAAAACGTCAGGAATTGATAGTCATTGTAGACAGATAATTAACAAAATGAAAGTTGTGGTCAACCTAGGGATTGATAATCCTCAAGCTAGAAGCATTGTCAACATATTAGACTGATAATCCACCAGCTACAAGGTAACGGCTAACACCAGTGATTGATAATCACCGCAGACAGATAGTCCACCTGTACAGCTACCGCCAATCACCCCGACTAAAGTTCCCTGTAGCAATATGTTTATGTAGCGCATGTAAGTTTACCTCAATCATCGATGCATCCTTTATTATGTGACCAATGAAGCATGTGTTGTTTTAATCATGCATGTGAAAGCTTGCATCCCTAGCCTAAAACAGTACAGTTACCTGTATGAAAAATATTATAATTTAGTAGTATTCATAATTGACAGAGAGCGAGCGAGAGACTTTGAGCGAGAGACTTTTCTATTTTCAGAGATTGACATCGGAATTCAATCTAAACCGATCTCTATGTACTTCTATATCACAAACAAACTCGTGTTTGGGTCATCATAGAAATATTCAGTCTTTTTAGCCAGTTAAGTTTACACAGTCGAGCTAGTCGATGCATCTGACGATGTATTCAACTGTATATCGGCTTTCTTCTTGATCGTTGTGAGACAAAAAAAAAAATTTCCTTTCTCTTATATGCAATTATCTTCAGCTGAGAAGGGCTTTAAAACCGCTAACCGAAATGTATAAAATATGTCACTTCTATAGTAAAAACTGACTGCCTATCATCATCACGTGTCAAATATAAGATACTGGATGTTGATGTATGGACATGTTAACACTATACAACATACAAATTACCTTCATAATCTACAAAATGACGATAACGTCAGCTCCAATATAACCCCTTTGTTTTATGTAAGTAATGTGATGGAAAATGGGGATGGTTTTAAAGATAAACAGTTAGGTTTTCATACTGTTTTATATACACACTTTTGATAAAATGATAAGATGATCAGGCTACATTCAAGTATGCCTCCATATACAGAACTGTATCGAACACGAGTTCGCCCAAATATATGATTATTTGTACACCAACACAGATACTCTAATGATAAGGGGGTACAGAAACGTTCTAGGATGTTTAAATTGTATATTTTAAGCGATTTTAATCGCCGACAGTAAAAGAAAGATGTAAAATATCTATTCAACCTATACGAGTATTAAATACTGGTGTTCCAGTGATATTGAGATTTACAGATAAACCCGGTCTTATTCGGGTTTGTTTTCCTATCGTTGAAATATGTTATTTCAAGATTAACATATTTACGACCAGCCTCCGTTGTGTACTTTAAAAGTTATTGTTGATGTTGTTATTATGTGCGATGCTTTGTCTGAGTAGACAGACAGCGCGACAGCTGTTGTAGACAATATTGCTACCGAGGGGACATGATCTGACGAGGCCGCCCGATGCCAGGGAGAAGTTAAGCTGTTGTGTGTTATTTAGTTTAAGTATTTAAGTGGAAAATCAATCATTGGATTCTATCGTGATATAAATTGCCGTTCCGTAGAGAAGTATTTAAGTTAAGATACTCCCTACCAAGCATTGGTGTGCCGAGGTTTGATTTATAGAGAAAAGAAATTGGCATACACGTATATATAGTGTTAAGAAGGCAAATCGCGTGTTGTGGTTCAGTATACATAATTGTAGGTAAAGCTAACCAGCGGATCGTGATTAAGTGTGAAGTATAAGACAACTGACATATAGTGGTTTAGTGTATGTGAGTAAGTCAAGTCCCCGGGTGAACAAATAGAATACAGACCTCCTTTTAGTCCTGAATGACTCCAATTGTCGATAGGTCATACGAAGTTGGGGGAAACCCCTTTATAATGCTGGCGTGTTGTTTTGTTTATAATATATGGGTTGTAATTCTCGATAAAACACTGCCGGATATATCTATAGCTTAAAGTGCATGGAAAATGGCATGTATTTTGTAGTTTATAGGGTAAGGAACTCCATATACAAAACTGACGTGTCACGGTAGTCTTTTAAATTATAAATACACTCGACTATTGTAATATTTTAAACCCCCTTTTCCATGTTCCGTATCAGAGAAATCATAAGCTCTATAGTAAGGATTATTGTTAATGGTTTGCGTGAGAAGATACGAGATAATACTCGTTATACCAACCATAACCGTTTTAACTAGTTATCATATGATTTGGCAATATTAAGCAGAGGCTTAACAGTTTCGTTGTATATTGGAAATGTATTAATTGGAAAAAGTATTGAAGTATAGGACACTAGATTCGGCCGCCTCTTGGTCGAGTACAGAATATAGGATGAACTGCGCCAATACTAACATGAATATCAGGATAACGTAGATCCTCAAGGTTCCATATATAAGCCAAGCTTCGCGTATATATAACATCTCCTAAATCTAAAGGCCAAACAAGTCTGTAATATAACGGTTTAGCTGGCATCCAAAAATATCATCTATTAACGGGTTAGCTGGCATCCAAAAATATCATCTATTACTATATCGGGCATCCCTTGACTGCGACCCTATGTGAATGGTTCAATACCTCTAATGTAAGCCCATGTGAATCTCTGATATCCCTATCTCACCAATGGAGACGCTGGATATCCATCGATCTCAACCTAACAAACTGTAAAGTCCCTGATCTCACCTCAAGGGGATTATATTTAACGGTTTCAACCCCAAAGGGACGACTGACATATCTTGATCCCACCCTAAAAATTAATTTCACCCGATCCCACTCCAAAATGAATGTCATTCCATCACCCGATCCAATCCTAAAAATGAATGTCCTAGTATTCACCGATCCGCCCCCAAAATGAATGTCCCAATATCTCCCGATCCGACCTCCAAACAGCTGTGTTAATTTGCCATTCATACTCCAAGCAGATTTCTGACATCCAATGATCTCACAAATGCATCTCCAGAAACGTAAGATGCTACGCCTGCTTTACGCTCGGCATAATGGGAGAGGAACGACTGCTTCGCCTGTTATTGTATAATGTACCAAACCAACCCAGGTCTCGTTTTACCCTGACCTAAATATGAAGGACTCCTCAGAAAGGTCTGAAATCACTATGTACAAAAAAGTAAGGTCTTCGTCATTAGGTATGCTATTTTGGTTTTGATTCAATCCAATTAAAATTCTATGTCCTATCTAGAAATATAATGTAAAAAGGTATTGGTATCATTGTATACATATATGTTATCTAATGTATGCAAGCCGTCGTCTTTTTAACTGTTAAAGCGCAATGTTTGTATATAACGTATATCGTATACCTACAGAGGCAATCCATCTGGACGCAGTTCGATCTGGACTGAAGATATTGATATATATGTAATATATATAATGCTATGTCTTAGATTCCCTGTAATACACAATCACGTGTTATTCGGTAATACAGGGGGCTTTGTGCTAAACCACATTGACATCGGTAGCACTTAATGAGATCCGTGGTATATACTTTGATCTATATCAGAGATTTATTAATGTTTTAAATCGTACAAATCAGCGTGATATATCTAAGTATACAACAAGCACCATTGTTTGTGTTATAAATGATAGCATACATATTACCTTTGTGACGGAAAAATAAAAGTATCAACTCCTTTATATATCAGTATCTATATATCGTCTTTTGTCAACTTTTATTTTCATTTGCGACCTAATTATATACATGTACGAATTACATTACAACACGAGCCTATTACACTATAGAACATTGTTATGCTGTAACATCATTACATTACACTATGTACAATTATTGTACCACAACATCATTACACTATGTACATTTGTTGTACCACAACATCATTACACTATGTACATTTGTTGTACCACAACATCATTACATTACACTATGTACAATTGTTGTACCACAACATCATTACACTATCTACAATTGTTGTACCACAACATCATTACACTATGTACATTTGTTGAACCACAACATCATTACACTATCTACAATTGTTGTACCACAACATCATTACACTATGTACAGTTGTTGTACCACAACATCATTACATTACATTATCTACAATTGTTGTACCACAACATCATTACATTACACCATATGCTATTGTCATATGACAACATCATAACATTGCACTCCGTAACATTGCTGTGTTACAACATCATTATATTTGTGCTGCAATATCAATACATTGTACTATGTAACATTGTTTCTAATCCATAAGAGAATTAGAATAACAATTAAAGGAAAAAAAACTGAACGTTGATTTTCGTATTACGCCAAAAAAGCTTAAAAAGTAAATTCACTAATCCAAAATTAAGAATTAAAAGCATGTGATAAATTCAGTATTTTTTTGAAGAAGCTCGCTTACCTTTGTGTGTCTGCGAAGACTACGGACACAGAGTCCGTCATACACTTCGAAAATGTTAATCCTAGGAATCGGCTACCCTTGTATAGGGCTCCTATCAAAAGGGATACGTAACTTTGGTCAGTACAACTGTCCTCGACACAATGGTATAGATAAAAGGAGCCAGTACATACGTAAAGCCATGTGGCTGAACCGGTAATTAAAACACACTAACAACGCCTTGATCAAAGCATGATGCCAGTATTGTATCAATATCGTCTACTTCCAGTCGCTACTTTTTTCACCTTTACCACGAACCTAGTGACGCACGGACCGTTACGTCGACTTTAATTCTCCTTAGACTGTACAGTAGCTGGATTGTTTTCTGATCACCTGACCTGATGGGGACGGTATTGAATTGTTATCACAATAACATGATTGTTCCATATACTGTTCAATAAACACTCGAACATCCCGTCAAGTACGTCTACCGCTGTAGCCTAAGCAGATTGATAAGTCTTACGGAGTTTCTTTATTCACCAGCTGGTTTGATGCCTGCTATAGTAGTTCCCGAGCAGTGATGTTCCTATCTCGTGAAGGGCATGACAGCAGTAGCCAATACACGCGCAGTTCACGCAAAAGCGCCCATCAATCAGCACATATCGATATTAAAGGGATGCATATAGCTTACAAAACACCTAGTCACGGACATGTCCATAATAATTAACACACATCACTATTACGAGGATACACATACCTTTCCTAATACCTCGAAAAGACAAAGATAGTCTGTCAACATAGCTCGGTATAACGGTAAAACACCTAGATATCACAATGGTACCCACATCTGTCGACATACCTCGATAACACGAGCATACCTATAGCTGTCAACATACCTCGATAACACGAGCATACCTATAGCTATCAACATACCTCGATAACACGAGGATACTTATAGCTATCAACATACCTCGATAACACGAGCAATACCTATAGCTATCAACATACCTCGATAACACGAGCAATACCTATAGCTATCAACACACCTCGATAAAACGAGGATACCTATAGCTATCAACACACCTCGATAACACGAGCATACCTATAGCTGTCAACATACCTCGATAACACGAGCATACCTATAGCTGTCAACATACTTCGATAACACGAGCCTACCTATAGCTATCAACATACCTCGATAACACGAGCAATACCTATAGCTATCAGCACACCTCGATAAAACGAGGATACCTATAGCTATCAACACACCTCGATAACACGAGCCTACCTATAGCTATCAACATACCTCGATAACACGAGCAATACCTATAGCTATCAGCACACCTCGATAAAACGAGGATATCCACAGATATCAACATACCTCGATAAAACGAGCATACCTATAGCTATCAACATACCTCGATAACACGAGCATACCTATAGCTGTCAACATATCTCGATAACACGAGCATACCCACAGCTATCAACACCTCTCGAAAAAACGGGCATATCCACAGCTATCAACACATTTCGATAAAACGAGCATACCTATAGCTATCAACACACTTCGATAACACGAGCCTACCTATAGCTATTAACACACCTCGATAAAACGAGCATACCTATAGCTATCAACACACCTCAATAACACGGGCCTACCTATAGCTATCAACACACCTCGATAACATGATCGTACCTATAGCTGTCAACATACCTCGATAACACGAACATAACTATAGCTATCAACATACCTCGATAACACGAGCCTACCTATAGCTGTCAACATACCTCGATAACACGAGCCTACCTATAGCTATCAACACACCTCGATAAAACGAGGATATCCACAGCTATCAACACATCTCGATAAAACGAGCATACCTATAGCTATCAACACACCTCGATAACACGAGCCTACCTATAACTGTCAACATACCTCGATAACACGAGCATACCTATAGCTGTCAAAATTCCTCGATAACACGAGCCTACCTATAGCTATCAACACACCTCGATAACACGAGCCTACCTACAGCTGTCAACATACCTCGATAACACGAGCCTACCTATAGCTATCAACACAATTCGATAAAACGAGGATATCCACAGCTATCAACACACCTCGATAAAACGAGGATATTCACAGCTATCAATACACCTCGATAACACGAGCATACCTATAGCTGTCAACATTCCTCGATAACACGAGCATACTTACAGCTATCAACACACCTCGATATAACGAGGATATCCACAGCTATCAACACAATTCGATAACATGATCGTACCTATAGCTGTCAACATACCTCGTTAACACGAACATACCTATAGCTATCAACATACCTCGATAACACGAGCCTACCTATAGCTGTCAACATACCTCGATAACACGAGCCTACCTATAGCTATCAACACACCTCGATAAAACGAGGATATCCACAGCTATCAACACATCTCGATAAAACGAGCATACCTATAGCTATCAACACACCTCGATAAAACGAGGATATTCACAGCTATCAATACACCTCGATAACACGAGCATACCTATAGCTGTCAACATTCCTCGATAACACGAGTATACCTACAGCTATCAACACACCTCGATAACACGAGCCTACCTACAGCTGTCAACATACCTCGATAACACGAGCCTACCTATAGCTATCAACACAATTCAATAAAACGAGGATATCCACAGCTATCAACACACCTCGATAAAACGAGGATATTCACAGCTATCAATACACCTCGATAACACGAGCATACCTATAGCTGTCAACATTCCTCGATAACACGAGCATACCTACAGCTATCAACGCACCTCGATAACACATGCATACCTATAGCTATCAACACACCTCGATAACACGAGCATACCTTTAACTATCAACACACTTCGATATAACGAGGATATCCACAGCTATCAACACATCTCGATAAAACGAGGATATTCACAGCTATCAACACACCTCGATAAAACGAGGATATTCACAGCTATCAATACACCTCGATAACACGAGCATACCTACAGTTATCAACATACCTCGATAACACGAGCATACGTTTAACTATCAACACAATTCGATAAAACGAGCACACCTTTAACTATCAACACACCTCAATGACACGAGGATATCCCCAGCTATCAACACACCTCGATAACACATACATACCTATAGCTATCAACACACCTCGATAACACGAGCATACCTATAGCTATCAACACACCTCGATAAAACGAGGATATCCACAGCTATCAACACATCTCGATAAAACGAGCATACCTATAGCTATCAACACACCTCGATAACACGAGCCTACCTATAACTGTCAACATACCTCGATAACACGAGCATACCTATAGCTATCAACATACCTCGATAACACGAGCCTACCTATAGCTGTCAACATACCTCGATAACACGAGCCTACCTATAGCTATCAACATACCTCGATAACACGAGCCTACCTATAGCTGTCAACATTCCTCGATAACACGAACATACCTACAGCTATCAACACACTTCGATAACACGAGCCTACCTACAGCTGTCAACATACCTCGATAACACGAGCATACCTATAGCTATCAACACACCTCGATAAAACGAGGATATCCACAGCTATCAACACATCTCGATAAAACGAGCATACCTATAGCTATCAACACACCTCGATAAAACGAGGATATTCACAGCTATCAATACACCTCGATAACACGAGCATACCTATAGCTGTCAACATTCCTCGATAACACGAGTATACCTACAGCTATCAACACACCTCGATAACACGAGCCTACCTACAGCTGTCAACATACCTCGATAACACGAGCCTACCTATAGCTATCAACACAATTCAATAAAACGAGGATATCCACAGCTATCAACACACCTCGATAAAACGAGGATATTCACAGCTATCAATACACCTCGATAACACGAGCATACCTATAGCTGTCAACATTCCTCGATAACACGAGCATACCTACAGCTATCAACACACCTCGATAACACATGCATACCTATAGCTATCAACACACCTCGATAACACGAGCATACCTTTAACTATCAACACACTTCGATATAACGAGGATATCCACAGCTATCAACACATCTCGATAAAACGAGGATATTCACAGCTATCAACACACCACGATAAAACGAGGATATTCACAGCTATCAATACACCTCGATAACACGAGCATACCTACAGTTATCAACATACCTCGATAACACGAGCATACGTTTAACTATCAACACAATTCGATAAAACGAGCACACCTATAGCTATCAACACACCTCGATAACACGTGCATACCTTTAACTATCAACACACCTCAATGACACGAGGATATCCCCAGCTATCAACACACCTCGATAACACATACATACCTATAGCTATCAACACACCTCGATAACACGAGCATACCTATAGCTATCAACACACCTCGATAAAACGAGGATATCCACAGCTATCAACACATCTCGATAAAACGAGCATACCTATAGCTATCAACACACCTCGATAACACGAGCCTACCTATAACTGTCAACATACCTCGATAACACGAGCATACCTATAGCTGTCAACATACCTCGATAACACGAGCCTACCTATAGCTATCAACATACCTCGATATAACGAGGATATCCACAGCTATCAACACAATTCGATAACATGATCGTACCTATAGCTGTCAACATACCTCGATAACACGAACATACCTATAACTGTCAACATACCTCGATAACACGAGCATACCTATAGCTATCAACATACCTCGATAACACGAGCCTACCTATAGCTGTCAACATTCCTCGATAACACGAACATACCTACAGCTATCAACACACCTCGATAACACGAGCCTACCTACAGCTGTCAACATACCTGGATAACACGAGCATACCTATAGCTATCAACACAATTCGATAAAACGAGGATATCCAAAGCTATCAACACACCTCGATAAAACGAGGATATTCACAGCTATCAATACACCTCAATAACACGAGCATACCTATAGCTGTCAACATTCCTCGATAACACGAGCATACTTACAGCTATCAACACACCTCGATATAACGAGGATATCCACAGCTATCAACACAATTCGATAACATGATCGTACCTATAGCTGTCAACATACCTCGATAACACGAACATACCTATAGCTATCAACATACCTCGATAACACGAGCCTACCTATAGCTGTCAACAGACCTCGATAACACGAGCCTACCTATAGCTATCAACACACCTCGATAAAACGAGGATATCCACAGCTATCAACACATCTCGATAAAACGAGCATACCTATAGCTATCAACACACCTCGATAACACGAGCCTACCTATAACTGTCAACATACCTCGATAACACGAGCATACCTATAGCTATCAACATACCTCGATAACACGAGCCTACCTATAGCTGTCAACATACCTCGATAACACGAGCCTACCTATAGCTATCAACACAATTCGATAAAAAGAAGATATCCACAGCTATCAACACACCTCGATAAAACGAGGATATTCACAGCTATCAATACACCTCAATAACACGAGCATACCTATAGCTGTCAACATTCCTCGATAACACGAGTATACCTACAGCTATCAACACACCTCGATAACACGAGCCTACCTACAGCTGTCAACATACCTCGATAACACGAGCCTACCTATAGCTATCAACACAATTCGATAAAACGAGGATATCCACAGCTATCAACACACCTCGATAAAACGAGGATATTCACAGCTATCAATACACCTCGATAACACGAGCATACCTATAGCTGTCAACATTCCTCGATAACACGAGCATACCTACAGCTATCAACACACCTCGATAACACATGGATACCTATAGCTATCAACACACCTCGATAACACGAGCATACCTTTAACTATCAACACACTTCGATATAACGAGGATATCCACAGCTATCAACACATCTCGATAAAACGAGGATATTCACAGCTATCAACACACCTCGATAAAACGAGGATATTCACAGCTATCAATACACCTCGATAACACGAGCATACCTACAGTTATCAACATACCTCGATAACACGAGCATACGTTTAACTATCAACACAATTCGATAAAACGAGCACACCTATAGCTATCAACACACCTCGATAACACGTGCATACCTTTAACTATCAACACACCTCAATGACACGAGGATATCCCCAGCTATCAACACACCTCGATAACACATGCATACCTATAGCTATCAACACACCTCGATAACACGAGCATACCTATAGCTATCAACACACCTCGATAAAACGAGGATATCCACAGCTATCAACACATCTCGATAAAACGAGCATACTTATAGCTATCAACACACCTCGATAACACGAGCCTACCTATAACTGTCAACATACCTCGATAACACGAGCATACCTATAGCTATCAACATACCTCGATAACACGAGCCTACCTATAGCTGTCAACATACCTCGATAACACGAGCCTACCTACAGCTGTCAACATACCTCGATAACACGAGCCTACCTATAGCTATCAACACAATTCGATAAAACGAGGATATCCACAGCTATCAACACACCTCGATAAAACGAGGATATTCACAGCTATCAATACACCTTGATAACACGAGCATACCTATAGCTGTCAACATTCCTCGATAACACGAGCATACCTACAGCTATCAACACACCTCGATAACACATGCATACCTATAGCTATCAACACACCTCGATAACACGAGCATACCTTTAACTATCAACACACTTCGATATAACGAGGATATCCACAGCTATCAACACATCTCGATAAAACGAGGATATTCACAGCTATCAACACACCTCGATAAAACGAGGATATTCACAGCTATCAATACACCTCGATAACACGAGCATACCTACAGTTATCAACATACCTCGATAACACGAGCATACGTTTAACTATCAACACAATTCGATAAAACGAGCACACCTATAGCTATCAACACACCTCGATAACACGTGCATACCTTTAACTATCAACACACCTCAATGACACGAGGATATCCACAGCTATCAACACACCTCGATAACACATGCATACCTATAGCTATCAACACACCTCGATAACACGAGCATACCTATAGCTATCAACACACCTCGATAAAACGAGGATATCCACAGCTATCAACACACCTCGATAAAACGAGCATACCTATAGCTATCAACACACCTCGATAACACGAGCCTACCTATAACTGTCAACATACCTCGATAACACGAGCATACCTATAGCTATCAACATACCTCGATAACACGAGCCTACCTATAGCTGTCAACATACCTCGATAACACGAGCCTACCTATAGCTATCAACATACCTCGATAACACGAGCCTACCTATAGCTATCAACACAATTCGATAAAACGAGGATATCCACAGCTATCAACACACCTCGATAAAACGAGGATATTCACAGCTATCAATACACCTCAATAACACGAGCATACCTATAGCTGTCAACATTCCTCGATAACACGAGCATACTTACAGCTATCAACACACCTCGATATAACGAGGATATCCACAGCTATCAACACAATTCGATAACATGATCGTACCTATAGCTGTCAACATACCTCGATAACACGAACATACCTATAGCTATCAACATACCTCGATAACACGAGCCTACCTATAGCTATCAACACACCTCGATAACACGAGCCTACCTATAGCTATCAACACACCTCGATAAAACGAGGATATCCACAGCTATCAACACACCTCGATAACACGAGCATACCTATAGCTATCAACACACCTCGATAACACGAGCCTACCTATAGCCGTCAACATACCTCGATAACACGAGCATACCTATAGCTATCAACATACCTCGATAACACGAGCCTACCTATAGCTGTCAACATACCTCGATAACACGAGCCTACCTATAGCTATCAACACAATTCGATAAAACGAAGATATCCACAGCTATCAACACACCTCGATAAAACGAGGATATTCACAGCTATCAATACACCTCAATAACACGAGCATACCTATAGCTGTCAACATTCCTCGATAACACGAGTATACCTACAGCTATCAACACACCTCGATAACACGAGCCTACCTACAGCTATCAACACACCTCGATAACACGAGCATACCTATAGCTATCAACATACCTCGATAAAACGAGGATATCCACAGCTATCAACACACCTCGATAACACGAGGATATCCACAGCTATCAACACACCTCGATAACACGAGCATACCTATAGCTGTCAACATTCCTCGATAACACGAGCATACCTACAGCTATCAACACACCTCGATAACACATGCATACCTATAGCTATCAACACACCTCGATAACACGAGCATACCTTTAACTATCAACACACTTCGATATAACGAGGATATCCACAGCTATCAACACATCTCGATAAAACGAGGATATTCACAGCTATCAACACACCTCGATAAAACGAGGATATTCACAGCTATCAATACACCTCGATAACACGAGCATACCTACAGTTATCAACATACCTCGATAACACGAGCATACGTTTAACTATCAACACAATTCGATAAAACGAGCACACCTATAGCTATCAACACACCTCGATAACACGTGCATACCTTTAACTATCAACACACCTCAATGACACGAGGATATCCCCAGCTATCAACACACCTCGATAACACATGCATACCTATAGCTATCAACACACCTCGATAACACGAGCATACCTATAGCTATCAACACACCTCGATAAAACGAGGATATCCACAGCTATCAACACACCTCGATAAAACGAGCATACCTATAGCTATCAACACACCTCGATAACACGAGCCTACCTATAGCTATCAACATACCTCGATAACACGAGCATACCTATAGCTATCAACATACCTCGATAACACGAGCCTACCTATAGCTGTCAACATACCTCGATAACACGAGCCTACCTATAGCTATCAACATACCTCGATAACACGAGCCTACCTATAGCTATCAACACAATTCGATAAAACGAGGATATCCACAGCTATCAACACACCTCGATAAAACGAGGATATTCACAGCTATCAATACACCTCGATAACACGAGCATACCTATAGCTGTCAACATTCCTCGATAACACGAGTATACCTACAGCTATCAATACACCTCGATAACACGAGCCTACCTACAGCTGTCAACATACCTCGATAACACGAGCCTACCTATAGCTATCAACACAATTCGATAAAACGAGGATATCCACAGCTATCAACACACCTCGATAAAACGAGGATATTCACAGCTATCAATACACCTTGATAACACGAGCATACCTATAGCTGTCAACATTCCTCGATAACACGAGCATACCTACAGCTATCAACACACCTCGATAACACATGCATACCTATAGCTATCAACACACCTCGATAACACGAGCATACCTTTAACTATCAACACACTTCGATATAACGAGGATATCCACAGCTATCAACACATCTCGATAAAACGAGGATATTCACAGCTATCAACACACCTCGATAAAACGAGGATATTCACAGCTATCAATACACCTCGATAACACGAGCATACCTACAGTTATCAACATACCTCGATAACACGAGCATACGTTTAACTATCAACACAATTCGATAAAACGAGCACACCTATAGCTATCAACACACCTCGATAACACGTGCATACCTTTAACTATCAACACACCTCAATGACACGAGGATATCCCCAGCTATCAACATACCTCGATAACACGAGCCTACCTATAGCTGTCAACATACCTCGATAACACGAGCCTACCTATAGCTATCAACATACCTCGATAACACGAGCCTACCTATAGCTATCAACACAATTCGATAAAACGAGGATATCCACAGCTATCAACACACCTCGATAAAACGAGGATATTCACAGCTATCAATACACCTCAATAACACGAGCATACCTATAGCTGTCAACATTCCTCGATAACACGAGCATACTTACAGCTATCAACACACCTCGATATAACGAGGATATCCACAGCTATCAACACAATTCGATAACATGATCGTACCTATAGCTGTCAACATACCTCGATAACACGAACATACCTATAGCTATCAACATACCTCGATAACACGAGCCTACCTATAGCTGTCAACAGACCTCGATAACACGAGCCTACCTATAGCTATCAACACACCTCGATAAAACGAGGATATCCACAGCTATCAACACACCTCGATAAAACGAGCATACCTATAGCTATCAACACACCTCGATAACACGAGCCTACCTATAACTGTCAACATACCTCGATAACACGAGCATACCTATAGCTATCAACATACCTCGATAACACGAGCCTACCTATAGCTGTCAACATACCTCGATAACACGAGCCTACCTATAGCTATCAACACAATTCGATAAAACGAAGATATCCACAGCTATCAACACACCTCGATAAAACGAGGATATTCACAGCTATCAATACACCTCAATAACACGAGCATACCTATAGCTGTCAACATTCCTCGATAACACGAGTATACCTACAGCTATCAACACACCTCGATAACACGAGCCTACCTACAGCTGTCAACATACCTCGATAACACGAGCCTACCTATAGCTATCAACACAATTCGATAAAACGAGGATATCCACAGCTATCAACACACCTCGATAAAACGAGGATATTCACAGCTATCAATACACCTCGATAACACGAGCATACCTATAGCTGTCAACATTCCTCGATAACACGAGCATACCTACAGCTATCAACACACCTCGATAACACATGCATACCTATAGCTATCAACACACCTCGATAACACGAGCATACCTTTAACTATCAACACACTTCGATATAACGAGGATATCCACAGCTATCAACACATCTCGATAAAACGAGGATATTCACAGCTATCAACACACCTCGATAAAACGAGGATATTCACAGCTATCAATACACCTCGATAACACGAGCATACCTACAGTTATCAACATACCTCGATAACACGAGCATACCTATAACTATCAACACACCTCGATAAAACGAGCACACCTATAGCTATCAACACACCTCGATAACACGTGCATACCTTTAACTATCAACACACCTCAATGACACGAGGATATCCACAGCTATCAACACACCTCGATAACACGAGCCTACCTATAGCTATCAACACACCTCGATAACACGAGCATACCTATAGCTATCAACACACCTCGATAAAACGAGGATATCCACAGCTATCAACACACCTCGATAAAACGAGCATACCTATAGCTATCAACACACCTCGATAACACGAGCATACCTATAGCTATCAACATACCTCGACAACACGAGCATACCTATAGCTATCAACATACCTCGATAACACGAGCCTACCTATAGCTGTCAACATACCTCGATAACACGAGCCTACCTATAGCTATCAACATACCTCGATAACACGAGCCTACCTATAGCTATCAACACAATTCGATAAAACGAGGATATCCACAGCTATCAACACACCTCGATAAAACGAGGATATTCACAGCTATCAATACACCTCGATAACACGAGCATACCTATAGCTGTCAACATTCCTCGATAACACGAGTATACCTACAGCTATCAATACACCTCGATAACACGAGCCTACCTACAGCTGTCAACATACCTCGATAACACGAGCCTACCTATAGCTATCAACACAATTCGATAAAACGAGGATATCCACAGCTATCAACACACCTCGATAAAACGAGGATATTCACAGCTATCAATACACCTTGATAACACGAGCATACCTATAGCTGTCAACACACCTCGATAACACGAGGATATCCACAGCTATCAACACACCTCGATAACACGAGGATATCCACAGCTATCAACACACCTCGATAACACGAGCATACCTTTAACTATCAATACAATTCGATAAAACGAGGATATCCACAGCTATCAACACACCTCGATAAAACGAGGATATTCACAGCTATCAACACACCTCGATAAAACGAGGATATTCACAGCTATCAATACACCTCGATAACACGAGCATACCTACAGTTATCAACATACCTCGATAACACGAGCATACGTTTAACTATCAACACAATTCGATAAAACGAGCACACCTATAGCTATCAACACACCTCGATAACACGTGCATACCTTTAACTATCAACACACCTCAATGACACGAGGATATCCCCAGCTATCAACACACCTCGATAACACATGCATACCTATAGCTATCAACACACCTCGATAACACGAGCATACCTATAGCTATCAACACACCTCGATAAAACGAGGATATCCACAGCTATCAACACATCTCGATAAAACGAGCATACCTATAGCTATCAACACACCTCGATAACACGAGCCTACCTATAACTGTCAACATACCTCGATAACACGAGCATACCTATAGCTATCAACATACCTCGATAACACGAGCCTACCTATAGCTGTCAACATACCTCGATAACACGAGCCTACCTATAGCTATCAACATACCTCGATAACACGAGCCTACCTTTAGCTATCAACACAATTCGATAAAACGAGGATATCCACAGCTATCAACACACCTCGATAAAACGAGGATATTCACAGCTATCAATACACCTCGATAACACGAACATACCTATAGCTGTCAACATTCCTCGATAACACGAGTTTACCTACAGCTATCAATACACCTCGATAACACGAGCCTACCTACAGCTGTCAACATACCTCGATAACACGAGCCTACCTATAGCTATCAACACAATTCGATAAAACGAGGATATCCACAGCTATCAACACACCTCGATAAAACGAGGATATTCACAGCTATCAATACACCTTGATAACACGAGCATACCTATAGCTGTCAACATTCCTCGATAACACGAGCATACCTACAGCTATCAACACACCTCGATAACACATGCATACCTATAGCTATCAACACACCTCGATAACACGAGCATACCTTTGACTATCAACACACTTCGATATAACGAGGATATCCACAGCTATCAACACATCTCGATAAAACGAGGATATTCACAGCTATCAACACACCTCGATAAAACGAGGATATTCACAGCTATCAATACACCTCGATAACACGAGCATACCTACAGTTATCAACACACCTCGATAACACGAGCCTACCTACAGCTGTCAACATACCTCGATAACACGAGCCTACCTATAGCTATCAACACAATTCGATAAAACGAGGATATCCACAGCTATCAACACACCTCGATAAAACGAGGATATTCACAGCTATCAATACACCTCGATAACACGAGCATACCTATAGCTATCAACACACCTCGATAACACGAGCATACCTACAGCTATCAACACACTTCGATAGAACGAGGATATCCACAGCTATCAACAAACCTCGATAACACGAGGATATCGTAGGTACATGTAAAACACATTGATCTAGCTTTTACATTGAAAAGTTGGTTTTATACTAATGTTTAACGGCCAGTCAACCGCTATCATCATTTAAAGAACGATCTCCCCTGCATGTTTGTGGCGAAGATGTTTAGAGACGCTGCAGTTGTTTGACTCCTTGTTATAGCGCGAAAGTGCCTCACTTTTGGCCATAAGTAAGGCGTTCCCCCCAACTAGGAAGGCTTTCGGATCTGTTCTTTGGCCGGGACATACCAGAATCTCTAAAAGCGGTAGTTGCCGACTGCCGATTCGTCTTTGGTCAGTATGTGACCCCGTGAGGTGTCCTGTTGTATGCCTTCGACAGTATGATTCAGTTAGATATCACTATACTGTGACATCTATTATATCACAAGGAGGCCAATACTTACATAGCTCATCCTATCATATTCATACGACTCGAACACAGGGAATATGGTCCTTGAGTAACCATAGCTGTTGAACCAAAACCAAGCAAATATATATGTCAAACACCGACAGTTTTGTTTTAATTATTTTTACAACATACATTTAATATAGGAACTTTTGTTGAGTCATCTTTAATTTCGCACTGCAGCTTACCAAGACACCAAGAAAGTTATATTCGATAACAGTATCTAATTAACAACCTTTGTAATACATCTTGAGTTCATATATAATACCATAACGAAAAATAACAACTTTCTTGAATTTATCTGTCATTAAGCAGAATTTGCTTATGAATCTAACATCTGTGGTTACCCTTCAAAAGGCACGCGTACACACATGTACATAAAACTATATTGATGTATATCACAATCTTAAATAGCCATTGTCTGCTGAAATACAGCATGACTCTTTGATTCATACCAAAGATATTGTCCTCTTTTCAAAGGTGTACAATAAATGTTCGAATTTAAACAACCAGTCACTTTGAACACTTGATTCGTTAAATATATAAGCATGCTCACATGCTGTGCGTTTGAAGCTTACATGGATTATATTTTTCACATTTAGTTATATCTCAGAGGAGACCCATTAATGAAACCAATTGTAACCTGCGGTATAAGTTGTTGTCCCTGTGTTGGGTTTGATCTCCGAATTACCAGTACAATTTTCTTAGTTTATGCTTCCACATGTTATCTAAAATTAAATCCTGGTTAAATATCTTTCAGATTAAAATTTCAAGTTTATTTTATACACCTGTTCCCCTTTTCCCTATTTTCTTTTAAAACTAGATCCTAATGGTTTTCTTCAATTTTATAAATGAGAGCAAATAATGCTATATCGATATCGCATTTTAGATGCTTCCGTAAACCCATGCTTCTTCATTATTTTAAATGAATGTGTGGTCATTTTGTTAAACTTTGTATACAGCATGGTTATATGACCTTATCCAAGTAATTTATTCAACACCATAATAAGTATTATTTCACCAACATTTCTAGGTTAACAAATAAAAAAAGTAGAACAATTTTCTTCCGAAAGAGCATATCCATGTTATCTTCATTTCATATCACATTCAATACTTATCTATAGTGTCATCTTGTTTCCCGGTAATATCTGTAAAATTAATTGGTGAATCGCTAGACAACTCATTAACACGCTTATTGAAAGCACAGACTATGATTAAATTCAGATTCATGAACAAAAATATAGTCTATTAAAACTGATGTATTGGTATATAAAATACTTATAATTCTCGCAGAAGCATATTTGGTTTGTGTCTAAGATAAACCAAGGGGTCAAAATCTTTCCTCCAACCTGCTCTCTATTGCCATTTATACCATATCCCCCAAACTGGCTCTATTTCCCTTAATAGCATATCCCCCAACAAACCTACTCTATTACCCTTAATACCATATCCCTCAAACCGGCTCTATTTCCCTTAATAGCATATCCCCCAACAAACCTGCTCTATTACCCTTAATACCATATCCCCCAAACCGGTTCTATTTCCCTTAATAGCATATCCCCCAAACCTGCTCTATTGCCCTTTATACCATATCCCCCAAACCGGCTCTATTTTCCTTAATAGCATATCCCCCAAACCTGCTCTATTGTCCTTAATAGCATACCCCCCAAACCTGTTCTATTACCCTTTATGACCATGTCCCTCGAATCTGCACGCCTATATTTACAAATGCTTGATCCAATTCATTATCAAAAACTTCGTCTAGCGTTAAGTGCTTTTCGTCTGTGTATTGAAATTATCCCTCCATGATCCATTTTGTACTTCAGCTAAAATCGAACCCAGAAAATTCAGCTTTTGAATGTCAATCCAAACTATACCGAACGTTTTGAACAAAATGAAAAAAAAAATCATCTTTTGGCAAAAAACAACTGCTTTCTTTCATTCAAATGGAAAGATTACCTGAAATTGCAGCATCGACGGTTCGGCTGCTTGATTTCAAATATATAATGAATTGTAACAAAGTACTCTCCCGGTCCGATATACGAGTTTTTTTCTGAGAGCACCTCACAATATCACTCCTACACCCTTTATATACAATGATGATTATATGGTAGAGAAGAAAGTGGCTGCAGCATGTGATGCTGGAAATGTATCTTCTTAATACCTCATTTTTTTTACAGCTGAAACCGTTACGATTCTGGCTTTAGATACAAAAGCAAACAACGATACTACGAAAGATCTCTTTGGACACATTGTCGGTACAGTAACGTAAAACATAAAAAAAAATCGAAACTTTAGGAACAAATTTGAGAAAAAATGTAGGGTTTCGCATATTTAAATCTTAATGAATTGTCATTTTACTTTTTATATATTGCAGGTCATGTCGGAGCTATCGGAAATGAGAATGCTGATAAGACTTGTCAGGCAGCTGCTAACCTACAACAAAATTACATTAAACTGCCATATTCAATTTTTTAACAACCAACAACGAACCTGATCAAATTTAACCGGCAAGAACATTTGACGCAAACGGTAAACAAACTGCGCGATATTCACCCCAAAGAGGGCATGTGTGGCGGAGATAGAGCCAATCGTCGAGAGGAAGTTGACCTCTCGCGTTTGCTTGCGCATTGTCCATACATATAGCACCCATAGTTATGTTTCACGAAAGGAAAATCCTCTCTTTTGTCATTCCTACGATCATCCTTTTACTGCCCAGCATTTTATGATGGAGTGCTCCGATTTCAAACAGACTCGCGAGACCTTTTTCAATGCTATGTCTATGAAATGCTTGTTCGATACAATTCCTTCATCGATTATATTTGATCAGGTATGTGCAGTAGAACTATACAATAGAATATACTCTACTATACTATATACGATATGTGTTTTGCTACTAGTTAATATCAGTGTTATTTTTAGATTTGTACCTTTTAACATTTTAGCTACAGTTTAACATTATGCTTTTTTTTCGGTGGTTTTCCTTTTAATATGGTGTTGTTTTGTCGATGGACCGTAAATCATTGCAATACAACAGATACATCACCTTATATAACTATGTCCCTCAAACCTACTATATGTCTATCACCATTTTTGAAAATGTCCATCGAACCCTCAATCTCTCTGTATCGTCCTTTATGACAATGTCCCTCAATCTGTCTCTATCGCCATTTATGACCATGACATTGTCTGTCTCTATCGCCCTTTATGGCAATGTCCCTCAAGCCGTCTCTATCCCCATTTATGACCATGACCTTCAATCCCTCTCTATCTCCCTTTATGACAATGTCCCTCAATCTCTCTCTATTGTCCTTTATGACCATGTCCCTCAACCCGTCTCTATCGCGCTTTAAGACCATGTCCGTCAAACCTGATCTATTGCCCTTTATGACCATGTCCCTGAGCATGCTCTTCGTTACCAGCACTTATCGTGGCCTTCAAACATGCCCTATAACTTTCGTCTTTTATGAAAATGTCGAAGCTGCTCTATAGCTCTTTATGACCATGTTCCTCAAAAGAGTTCTATCGGCCTATATGGTCATGACCCTGATACCTGCTCTACTGCCTTTTTTGACCGTGTCCCTCGAACGTGCAATACCGCCCATATTTACAAATACTTGATCCAATCCATCGTCAAGGGTTATGTCTGGCGTTATGTGTTCTTCGCCACAAGCTTTTGTATTGAAGCAAACGATCCACCGCTTTTTCTATGAAGGGCAATATTGTTCCTTCATGTTTCCCTTCAACTTTTATCCAACCCAGAAAATCCAGCTTTTGAGATATTTTTGTTTAGTCCAACCTATACTGAACTTTTTGAACAAAAATGAAAAAACAAAAAAACAAAACAAAACACCACATTTCGTCATTCATATTTGGATCTTTGTTTCATTGATAAAGAAAACCTACCTGTAATTTCAGCTTTGACCAATCGGGTACTTAATGTAAATGATATAATGAATTATAATAAAGTACTCTCCCGGCCAAATATATTAGCTCTTTTTCTAAGAACATCTCAGAAAATCCTTCCTTCACCCTTATACATGTATAAGAATATCACTAAGGTAGGGAAGACAGTAAGTAGCATAAATAGAATTTCAAAGGTATATCACGTTATCGTTTTAATTGGTAATCTTCTAGAGTTTTATTTAAAGTTTGATTGTTGTGTTTTAATCTAGTGTTGTTTGGCCTTAAATTGTTTAAATTATTTAAATTGTCGATGGGCCATAAAACAATATAGTACAATACAAGAAATTCGTCGCCTTTTATGTCCATGTCCCCAAAACCTGTTATGTCGCTCTTTATGTCCATGTCTCTCAAACTTGCTCTTTGTTCTTTATGGCCATGGCTCTCAGACCTGTTCTGTCGCCCTTATTGGCCATTGCTTTCAAACTTGCTCTGTCGCCCCTTATGGCCATGGCTTTCAGATCTGTTCTGTCGCCCTTTATAACCATGTCTCTCAAACTTGCTCTGTCGCCCCTTATGGCCATGGCTCTCAAACCTGTTCTGTCGCCCTTAATGGCCATGGCTCTCAGATATGCTATATCGCTCTTTATGGCCATGTCTCTCAGAACTGTTCTGTTGCCCCTTATGACCATGTCTCTCAAACCTGTTCTGTCGCCCCTTATGACCTAGGTTCTCAGATCTACTCTATCGCTCTTTATGTCCATATCTCTCAGACCTGCTCTACCACCCTTTATGGCTATGGATCTCAGACCTGTCCATGTCCCCAAAATCTGTTCTGTCGCTCGTTATGTCCATTGCTCTCAGACTTGCTCTGTCGCTCTTTATGGCCATGGCTCTCAGACCTGTTCTGTCGCCCTTTATGACCACGTCTCTCAAACTTGCTCTGTCGCCCCTTATGGCCATGGCTCTCAGACCTGTTCTTTCGCCCCTTATGGCTATGGCTCTCAGACCTGTTCTGTCGCCCTTAATGGCCATGTCTCTCAGAACTGTTCTGTTGCCCCTTATGACCATGTCTTTCAAACCTGTTCTGTCGCCCCTTATGGCCATGGTTCTCAGATCTGCTCTATCGCTCTTTATGTCCATATCTCTCAGACCTGCTCTACCACCCTTTATAGCCATGTCTCTCAGACCTGTTCTGTCGCCCTTTATGATCATGCCATCATTACCAAGTTACCTTGTGTTATTCTCCACTTACAGATTATAACACAGAGAAAATCATAGAGGAAAAACATCTGATACCGTGTACCGAATAAGTTATTCTAAATATCTGCAATTTTCATCACGGCCTTACCGAACGTTCATACAAGTTGACTTAATAATACTCTGGAACGGTTCTATTGTAGTAAAAATCACGTTGGTTTAACTTTAGTGTCATTTCAACAATGGAATTAATTACGCGAAATGTTGAAAATGTTGTCACTCTCTAGCTGCTAAATACATGCATCCCTGTCTTCCTTTACTTGCAGGGAAAATGAGCTAATTCACTGCAGCAATATTTTCCTCGCGGGCAAAATATAATATGTTCTGCTTATTTTCATCTCTTTTTGTGCGTGTAATTTATCCCCATTGTTGATGATATTGTATAGTGGAATCCCGTCAGTCAGGACATTCCGTTTCCATAGGTATGTCAGAACCACCTGTATCGGTGAATCTTCATGAAATGTACCTAATACTTGTAACTTTTATTTTTACATGTAGTATAAGATCGAAGCGTGTTCAATTTTCAACTATTCGACTAACAAGAAAAAAGTCGACTTGAGTCTGGTTGTAATGAATCTGTTTGGTTACACTGCTTTATTTTTAACTCCATAGCACACTGTGAAACTCTTCAAAGTAGTATTACACGGGTTCTATCAATATAATGTTAGATGTGAATAGTTATTACGAAATACGAATTAAAATTTTGCCTTTACGGTTTGGTCACACTGGACTATTCAGAACGTGTCTTGTAGTCGCTATTTTTGATAGAATATAAACACTACCAATACATCAACATTTCACTCAATTATATAGATCATACAAATGTCTTTTGTCAGCCAGATGGGAACCGGGCACCACAAATACCAGAATCCAATAGTAAGAAGTGAATCGAGCACAAAAATAGTACGGAGATATCCCGTATGCCCAGCGTCTTCAATAAATGAATGACATTACGGACATTGGTATGTATCACACATATGTTTTAGTTTAGTTTTAGTACATTTTAAAACGGTAATGCAACCCTTACTTATTACATTGGCTTAGCAAATTTGCGGAAGCAATGTTATGTGCTATACAATATATAACTGATATATATTAACTGATCCTATCTGTTTATTCCATTACCATGGAAATTCTAAAAATAGCATTTTCTACATTAAAAAAAACATATATAATGTTTTTTCCTTAGTTAAGATATGTTCCCAAATTCAATTCATTTTGGCGTTACCGTATCTAACTAAATTTGTACCAAAAAGTGATAATACTGTGTTTGTATTTGGTGCAATCCTTTGAGATAGCAGATGGTGGACACTTTTTTTTGGAATTTCAGTCTTCTAAATTTTGAATTTCATGTTTTTTTTGTGGTGATGAGGAACTTTCTTGGACAATTGAAACCTTTTATTGTCATCGTATAATAGCGTTTGAAGACTATATTGGAGGTGAGGTAATGGAATCTAAGACTTACATAGTGTGCGAGCCCCAAACAGTGATGAGTAGAACATTGTCATCAAGCTTTTCTGAGTATACGTTCCATCCTTAATCACATAAGCGTTTTCCGTTTTTCCACACACAACCAGTTTTTAGGTATTATGTCTGGTCAAAAAAGTCAAACGGCTTCCTACCACTAGCAATTCAGACATTTGCCGTCTACTCCAGTGTTGATTCATAATTTTCCCAGAATATGCAACAAGAGTATCATAAATGCCTGGAAAAAATGGCATGATGGGACACCACCTTCAGCAACGCAACTTCCAGCATTCCGTTTAACCCGGTAACCATTGACGTAGTGCTGAGAATACCTTATCGGCTACGAGAACAGACTGTAAAAGCATAATAAGTACTCTTTTGAAATTGAAGACATTCATTTGATCAACGACGGAAAATGATAGAATAGATTTGCTAATATTTACGGAAATCTACTATGGAGTTGCTGTGGATATTAACGCAGCTATAAGTGCATTTCATCAAATCCGTGGGAAACTTGACTCTGTGTCCTTCATACAGCCGCAGAATAAGATGCATGTACTTCCAATAGTGTTATAATAAAACTTTCAAGATATCTTCTACATTCCAATCTGATTTAAATGTTAAGTTTAGATATAGTAGCTTTATGATTTGTCATCACATGATGTAATCATTTTTCATCTTTTACGTGACCTGAATTATCTTTAAGTGTACAATAATCGACAATAGTTTTTGTTATAATTTTTTCAAAAAGTATTTAAAGTAATTATTGATGGTCAAGTGTTGCTTGGGTGTAAAGTGTATGTGCTGAGAACTTGTCATGAGAATGCTTCGAATCGAAGAGAATATTGTGTCCATTGGTCGTTGAAAGCTTCAGCTTTATGTATTAAAGTTGTCATTAATATCATGTAATGATATATGTATTTAGAAGAAATGCAATATAGAACTTAGCTGTATAATATGCAAATATAGTCGGTCGAATTACTCTTAACGCTGTGAAGAAAAAGCTCTTTTGGCCTTTTTGCAGTGGTTGTTAAGGGCACGGGGAGTAATATTTATAGCATATTTATTCATTCAACAAAATGTTTTCCTGATTTGACCAATAAAAACACTGCTTACAAAAAACAATGAGAGAACTTTAAAGCTGCTCCGGTAGATAATTCATATATATGCATGTAACTGAATATAAAAAAAGGAATGTTCAGTAATACCAAATATGTTTCACTCGTGTGCCTAACATTTTGATGTTTTTCACTCGTGCTACGTGTATCAAAATATAAGTCTAACTCGTGAAATGAATTTGCTACTGACGACACTGTTATATATCCTCTATTTAACTTCCCGAGCACTCGAGTTATTATCTCGATAGCTCAACAGATTATCTCGAGTGCTCGACTTATAATCTCCAGCGCTAACATCATGCATACATGCACTCAGTATCATATCTCCAAAAAGCCACTCAGTACAGCACAAAACCCACACCGTATCTCCAAAGGCCACTCAGTACAGCACAAAACCCACACCGTATCTCCAAAGGCCACTCATTACAGCACAAAACCCACACCGTATCTCCAAAGGCCACTCAGTACAGCACAAACCCCACATCGTATCTCCAAAGGCCACTCAGTACAACACATACCCCACATTGTATCTCCAAAGGCCACTCAGTACAACACATACCCCACATTGTATCTCCAAAGGCCACTCAGTACAGCACAGACCCCATATCTAATATCCAATAGAACACTGAGTGTAGCACAGACCCGATATCGTATCTCCATTACGTCACTTTGTGCAACGCAGACTCTATATCTTGTCTAAAAAAAACTCACTCGGTACAAGACAGACCCCATATTTCATCTTAGAAAAACAGTCCCCCCCCCCCCCAAAAAAAACCTCAGTGCAGCACAAACTCATATGTTATCTCTAAGTGGTCACTCTGTACACGCAGACGAGATATCATATCTCTAAAAAGCCTCTCAGTGCAGCACAAACTCATATCTTATCTCCATTAGGTCACTCAGTGCAGCACAGACCCCATATGCTATCTCAAAAAACACCCAGTGAGGCACAGACCCCTTACGTTATCTCCAAAAACACTTAGTGCAGCACAGACCAGATATCATGTCTCGAAAAAACCTAGTAGCGAAGCACAATTTCATATCTTATCTCTAATATGTTACTCAAAGCAACACAGTCCCAATATCGTAACTCCAATAGGTCACTCAGTGCATTGCAGACCACATGTTGTATCTCCAAAAAAAGCAGCTCAATACAACATAGACCAAATATCGTTTCTCCAAAAAGCAACTTAGTACAGTTCAGCTAGACCGCATATCGCATCTCAAAAAGCGAACTAGTGCAACACAAACCCCAATATCGTACCCCCCCCCCCCCCCCCCCCCCCCCCCCAAAAAAACCCCACTCACTGCAACAAAGACCCCATATCGTATCTCCATAAACCCACTTAGTGCAGCACAGACCGCATATCGTTCCTCCAATAGATCACATAGTTCGGCACCGTACCCATGTCGTATTCCTTCCTCTCGTAGACCACTTGCCGTATATCTCATAAGTGACGCAGTGCTATTGTTTAGCGTGCAAACTGTTAGCGACAGTTCGGTATGCAAATGACAGTCTGACTTTGTTAAGTTTTGAACGTTCGCAATACAAGGACATAGACAATGTGTTACATAGACCACTCTTAACGACCGGTTATTGTATATGGATAGTGCCAGTCTAAGGTTATGTAGTGTAATCTGTATATACAGAAACATCCTTGATGACATTACAGTCCTTTGATTGACGTACTGTCTGAAGAACATCCTTGATGACATTACCATCCCTTGATTGACCTTCGGTCTGAAGTTTCTGTTTGCTGAAGAATAAATTATAAATGGCATAGATACTTTCATTATATATTTTGTACAACCGACACTTTTTTATCATTTCAAAATGCATATTAAGCAATCCAAATTACGAAAAAAAATAATTCTCGCAGATTCCATCATCTACAGTAAAAGAGGTAATACACATTAGAATTTCGACCACTGCAGAAATCAATTAGCTGTTTTTCACATATATTGCTGACATGAAACCATGTTCTTTACGAATATCAATCGACGTAAGCGTGGACAGTAATTCTGTGTTACATATTATGTATTTGTTACCTCACCTGCCCGAAAGACAGCTGAGCTTGTGTCGTGGTGCGGCATTTGTCCATCCCGCTGTTTTTAATAAAAACTTGCCTCCAGCTATTTCATTGATGTCATCGAGGCACTCGTTAGAATAGTAATACCCTGTCTAAATGGAATTTGGGGACCCACATATGTTAGAACACCAGAACGAGACGCGAAGGATAGGCCGTTGGCTGACAAAATAAAAACGCGCCTTTGTGTTCAGATGTCCTAAGCTCAACGTTTGAAACATAAGATATATCTTACTAGAAGGGCCACGTCACTATATGTCTAACTAGATGCGTCTGTTGATAATTGTGATTTTCCAAAGTTAGACAAAGAATACCTTTGGACAATATCATGTGGCACATAACAAATATAATTGGCAGGTGGCTACATCAGTGAAACCTCAGTGGTGTTGGCGACTACAAGATCAGGATCTATCGGCACTAACTATACATTGTACTATGTCGGATCAACTCGAGGTATAAGAACAGTTTAAAGTACAATGTTTGAATCTATCATGACAGGTCCGACGCCACTGATCGCATAAAGGATTATTATTGCCAGTGTCCCCTACTGTACAGAGAACCAATGGGGTACGTGCCAAGGTATCCAGCATCCTATAACTATTTAGGATACTACAAGTATTAGGAAACCATTAAGGAAACCAGTAAGCCTTTTCATTCTAAAAGTCAAAACGTTTAGGGCAAACCATTAGTAATTTGGATTTCTCTATCAACCATCATCTTCCAGGTATTAGCTATGGTCGACTTCGACAATTAGAACTAGGATGAAGACCAACACTGACATAACCAATACGATTCTAGGACGAGAATATCATATAAGACTATATATTAGATGGTTTAATGTGTAAACTATCATACGTCTATGTAGCTTTCTTGTCGGGAAATTAATTCAGCAGTTGTAAGAACATTTGTTGTAATAAGGGAAAATGACGGCCATTTTGAAAGTGGGCATTTCACTTTAGTTGGTCATTAGTGTAGGTATCAGTCCCTGTGTACTAATAAAACCAAGTGTAATATTTTTGTTTCAGTTCACTTTAAAATATTTTAATGCAAAACAGATATTACTATATGCTCGTTTTTCTTTCATAAAATGCATGACAAAATTGTCAATCAATTTTAATTGCTTTGCACTAAACTTCTATTCACTTTATTTGGGTAATTTATTCTATACAATTTTATATTTTAGCACATAATTACAAATGGACAACTATAGGAAAATGTATTTTCGACCCTCTGTCACATTTTTATATCCTTTCCTAATGTATTCCAAATATAACGTTTTGCTTTTCATATCTGATATCTGACAAGTTATTATCATAATATGCATGTTAACCTCCCGCCGCCCCCCCCCCCCCCTCCCCCAAAAAGAAACGAAGAAATGATGTATAGTATTTTCCCAAGAAACAATACATAATTGCAATTTTGGTAGAAAATGGGGCTATATTCTTGTTTATGTACATGTTTGACTTAAATGGCTACTTGTAAATGTAGGCCTACAGAAGCTACATGTACATAGACCAATATATAACATCACCAACAGGCCACTCAGAGAATCACAGACAATGTTTTCATGAAATAATAATGTATTACATAAAGATGTTTGAAGACGTTCGTGAAACACGGATAACACAAAAGGCTACATAGAATACCTTAGTGACCAGTTATTGCGTAGAGACTACCAGTCTTAAGTAGGACATTAGGGAATGGCTGTCGGAAGTTATATCATAGAACGGTCTTTACATCCACCTTATGGAGCATTTAACATCATTCAAAAAATATATAGATCACACAGCTAACACAGACAAATCACATATGTAAATGAATAGCAAAAAAATACTTGAAGCCTTCTTGTCGGTCTACTGAATACTTAGATAATTCAACATTTTCCGTCGTTTTGTTCCTCATTATCAGATCTATTAGTTTGACTACGTTAAAGACAACATGATGCATATACCCACAATGTATGATGATTGCCTCTAACTCAATACTACACTGACAAGTTTGAACGAAATTGTTATTTAAGCATTGAACTGTTTTTGTATGGTATTTATGATCTATTTGAATGCCAGAGCTTTGCAAGCAAACAACATAATGTGCGTTTTAAACAATGTAGTCAAAAAAATTAGTCGTTAAATTTAATTATCCTGGATATTGTAGTTCCGGTTTGTGTTGTATTAATACGCTGATAAGTGTAGCGCGTAATGGATGGCATTTAAACGTACATCAATGCCAGAGCTCTCAAACAGACTATATAGTGACAATGCCAGACAAATGTAAATATAAGGGCTGTATGACCTTTGGGTCTTTATACAAAAACCTTTGCATACTGACTTGATTACCAATACAAGAAAAAACTTTTGTCGTAAATGTGTATGCACATCTGCATATGGCTCCTAATATTCCTTAATATTGCAGTTTCTTTGAAATTGGTTCACAACGTTTTGAAGAGTAATCTTGATACGATTTAAACAATCACTGGACTTCGTTTGGTTATTATAGCAACCACTAATTTAGGGAAATAAAAAACAATACAAAAATACATTGTAAAAATACAAAATTGTAATTCACAACTCATAAAAAGCATTTTTGTTATGTTGTTTCTGAGAATAACAAGTGTATAATTTATTTCCTATTCTTGTGTGTCAAACGCCATTCGTTAACGTTATCTTCTACCCATTTAGGATACACTATATGTTACATGCACGTGTGGAAAAGAGGGTATTACAATTTGATACAAGGACATCAATTATACCACTTTAGGATATAAATCTATTTTACAGTAATTGTGAAACAAGTTAAACCAACTTACATTAATCACTCATGTTGACCCGGATGGAAGCACGTGAGGGATCGGGGAAGAGGACCCGCAGTAAACCCATTTGGACAAGCATGGAACTCAATACCTTTTCACACCTGATCGATGAATCAAATCGTGGCATCCTACTTTAGATGAAAGGCAAGTTGGTTACCAATATGAAACTCAACCACGTTTAATAACAGTTTAAGCATATATCGCTAGATCTCCATTACTCTCCCCTGACCGACCCTTCGTCTTTTCTGACCTTTTTTTACTTAGAAAGGATTAAAGCAGCGTAAAATCCTAAATCAAAACAAAGCATAATTCTGTTTTATCTGATGTTTAAACCACACTTAACAATCTGCATGACAGGTTTGTGGATGTGCATCCAGATAAGGCATCTGATAACTTGATCCATTTTAAAGCACACAATTAGATTTAGGTTTTGCAAAGGACACTAGCTACACTTATAAGATAATAAGAGTAACCCTACCGATACACTCTCTTGTTTCCCTCAAGGTAAAATACTGGTAAATCATTATTCAGTCTTGTAATCGTTCAAATCTCCGGCAAAGGAGAAGGATGCGGAACTATTCGATTATATTGGATTCCTAAACTTAATAGAAATCCTTATACACATCATTTTATTGCTGGTTCGACAACTAATCCGTTATTACTATCATGTCTGGGCTGCAGTCTTTTATACCGTTTACCCCAGGAGTGGAATGAATAAAAACAACATTAAAAAGAACTCAAACGAGCTTTTTATAAACCTTTCACATCTATTCCTTTAACTCATCTCTTCAGAGCCCTTCACTTTTCAACGCTTTACTCTTCAATTTCGTTCGCTTGAGATTTCTTTTTTCCAAAAAAAACGATCGACTTTTTAAGTTGTAGCCTTACTGCAGCGTATGTCGTTAAACATAAAACTGTGCCCCTTAGAGAAAAAATATTCGGAGGATGAAATCGTGAGACAATATTTTGTTGGGGTTGGTAACATGATGTTCAAACAAACTTTTGGCATAACCAAAGGAACATACTGTGCCCCTCTGAGGGTATATCTGTGTGCAAGCAGATTTGGTTTCAGTGTCGAAAATGTATCAGCATCGTTGCTTCTCGATCCTACTCTAGGAAAAAATTGATGGTTAACAATTCCATAGTTATATCATAGAACGTGAGTAAAACGAGTATACGGGTTTAACACCATATCTCTTCTACATCTACTAGTTACAGACACTATACGGCAACCGAAGAAAAGTTGTGACGAAGGCCCTAGGCCTTCACTCCAAAAATATCGTCTAAGGAGGCGTACTTTTCCTCAAATCAGAACGGACTCCTTGAGATTTAATCTTGAAATGGTGGTCAATATTAATATTTAGAAAGTAGGCAATGCGAAATGATATTGTAATTAAAATGGATCGTAGTGTTAATCAGCACAGAAGCAGGTGATTCAGCTAACTAGCGATATTCTGAGGAATACTGCATTATATGATAAAAGCATGAAACTTTTCCTGAAGATAGTTTATGATGAAACAAGACATTTCAGATATGAATTCATCGCCAACATGACCTACTTCCGGTAAAAATTCCAAGATGGTGGACACATAAGCCTAAAGCCCTTAAAATTAAAACAACGAATTTGTTTCGACCAGATAGTTTCAAATTTGTTATTGCTGTCATATGTTTGAATGTGAAATATGGGAGCAGCATTTTCCATTCGATTAGAACATGTTCCAGATACTACTTGCGGTTGAAATCCAATATGGCGAATCCCTTTCACAATAACATAGCGAACCTTTTCAGGGCGAACACTCAACTCAAAGACCTAAAGTGAGACGGTTTCAAAGGAGATATAAGGAAGCAGATAAAGATAGGATCCCAAACTCAGTTTCCTTTCACACTCATGTAATTTGATCAGTAGGTACAATTCTTCCCTACCTGCAGAAGAGGCACCTAAATGTAAATGAAGAATATAACCATTTTTCTAAAAGAAAATTTCGAAAACATTTTGTTTGTTGACATCTTCTTTTATTAGACATACTAAGGTACTTTGAAGGTACCAATCACATTAAAAAAAACTGAAACTTTATATGAAAATTCTTGAAGATGTCCCGCAAAATATTTAAGTTTGTTGTCTCAAACACAGAGCCACCACCGACCTTCCATCTGCTCCAGGATCCTAGCATTACGTTCAGTACAGATAACAGAATCCGAGAATGCGCCATGAAACTTCAGGATACGGCCCTTCTGACAAAATTAAGTTCTGGTGATCTTGTAGCTCAAGAAGCTAGGTACCACAAGAGGTGTCTAGTTTCGCTTTATGATCAAGCTTCAAGACTTTCCGATGAAGACAAGTCTGATAAAAGAAAAGAACATGTTATTCATTAAATCACACTTGCCGAGATCATAACGTTTCTTGAAAATTCGAGAAGTGAAGAAAATAAGTGTTTAAAATGTCTGATATATCAGAGAAACATGCGGAAAGAATCAATAACCTTGGCATGAAGACGAAGAATGGTGTCCATACAACCAAACTCATGAACAGAATACTTGAACATTGTCCAGACATCGAGTCTCACAAGGAAGTCTTGGTAACTCACTTGTCTTTAAAGATGCTATCGCCTGTGCGCTGAAAACGGTTTGAAATTGTATGACTATAATTGCTGTAGCAAAGCTGTTTCGTAAAGACATTTTTAAAGCGTCGTCACCATTTGTTGATTTCGGGCCAAAATGTCAAGGAGTCTGTTCCCAGGTCCTTACTAACGTTTGTAAATGCGCTTCTGGCTGCATGGTCTAAGTATGGAGGTAGAATGTCCATCGCAGATTACTATGTCAATGTCACAATTAATTACATGCAACACCTTCAAAGCTGGTGGTAAAAAGGTCATCTACATACTGCATTACGAAAAATACCTCTACCTTTATATGTTGGTATTCTTATGCATTGCCAAACTCGTAGTCGTACACTTAATGATAGATTGTTTCATCTTGGAATGTGCATTTCATACGAAATAGTACATATCAACAAAGATAACAAACTATATTTGCCAAAAATATCACCGCGGTGACTTGGTTTAACTTCTTGGTTTGAAAACTGACGTTTGCATTACAATTGCGGTTGGCAACGTCGACCATAACCCGAGTGCAACAACAGCAAAGGATACTTACCATTGAACAGGTATATCACTTTTCCAGCACACATCTGAGACCAGACCAGTTCACGACAGGATTTCTGCTCTCGAGGCTGGCACATTCGTTCGCATCACATCCAGTCTCCACACGTCATATTCAAACGTTCCATCTGCTGTTCTTGGAGACAAATCCAGCCGTACCTTCAACAGACGATTCGAGGATGAGTATCGTTTACGTTTCTTTCCAATTGCAAGACGGATATAGTGGCCTCAGAAGGTACGAGCAGCAACTCAAGATTTGGGAGAAAAACTGCTGTATCCTGGGAAGCTTATTACACAAAACATGAAACTTCATCCGATAACACACCTGCTGTGTTAGTGAAATAAAGTCTGTGGCCATGACGATCATTCGGAAATGTGTGCATCCTTGCATCCTGAACAAATTCCAGTTGTCGCACTTGATCAACTGCTCTACGCGCTTGAAAAACGGATACTGTTATAATAGTTATAATTGGCCTGATCTATATGGCGAAAATCCATTCGTTGTGAGGTTTGGCGGACATATGGATGGTAGACGAAGACGTGTCCAGAATATTTGCAATGATAATAGACTCCCCAAAACCAGCAGCAGAAGCCGTCATGCCATAGTTAGAACGGTTTGTTATTTCATTGTATGAGCACGCTAGCCAGAAATCAGATGTGAATGAGTGAGAAAAACGTTGCGACAAAGATCGGAGTATTGAATCAATCCCTCATACAAATGATGCTCTTATACAACACTAAATGTGCAATCCTCCGGTGTGGTGTTGTTCTGGCGAAATCCCTAAATCATAGACCTATAGCTCCTTAACCGGAAGACAAGGAATGCATGTGGAACTTGACAACAGTACTTGATTTGCCGAAAGCGTCGTCGTTTTATACAGACCTTATACGCTGTGAATGCAGGAAAAGTTTGGAGACGAGCTTTTAAATATGTGAAATCCTCAATTCCGTGCACAGCTCTTTGAAGCTGTAATTGCCAATGTGACTAATTTTGGAAGAGATAGTAAAACCGAAAGGAATTAATCAGAGCTAAATGAATGTTAAAATATTTAGAAGTCCAACCAATTATTACGTCAAAGGGTTTTAAGTACAAAACCGGAAGTTGAACGAAGATTTTCCATATAAGCTTATTGGAAGCGGACGTCCAAATGGCAAAGAAAAAAAAATACGTATCGTTTTGCTAAAATAAAGTTACTATTTTGATACGCAACTATTGATGCGCTGTACAAATCATATTTGTTTTTATACCATGTCATTTACAACAAACGCAGAAGTAGAATTGCTTTAATTTCTTAAAACGTAGCTTACTTGTAAGTTTTCATTTTGTTTCATCGACCTAATTTTCACGATATTAGCTAAAAAAATGTCCTTCTTATATATTTGTTCCAGTAAGAGTGAAAATGGCGACAATCTTAAAAGAAACGGGCTCTTATAGAAAAAAAAAGCAAAACATCAAAAAGTATGAGTTGATCCGTTTAAACACATAACATAATGTTAATAAATGATAGTTTACAACATTTACAACTTACTCAACCATTGTTGTGCCTGGGAGCTTGTTTTTGTGATACCGCGGCGGCCATCTTGGATTTCTACCGGAAGTAGGGCTTTTTTGCGATGGATCCATATCTGAAATGTTTTGTTAGGTCATAAACTATGTTCACGCCAAGTTCAATGCTTTTACCACACAATGCAGTATTTGTGTCTTATCTGCTGTAGGAGAATAAAAAATACAATCAGGTATATTACATGTACCTATGTGTAGACATTGGCTGAAAGTGTGCTGCTGTTTAAAGGACAGAGATTTTTATGATAGCTACTAACTTGGAGAACAGCTAGAGGCAATTATTACGCTAGAACTGATAGTTCTGGAGAATATCATTGACCTATATCGTTTCCGAAACATGCCATTCAGTACAGCATATACCCTTACGCCCCACCAAAAGGTTTTACAATTCAGAGTAAGCGACAAACCTCACATAGGCCATGATTGATACAACGCGGATGTCTTATAAGTGACGTAATATTGTTGTGAGACTGTATAGTACGTCAGCAAATTCGGCGTGGAAATGTCACTTTGATGTCTTTGGAGTTTTAAGATGTTGGTGAAAGGAGGAGAGACACAATAGTCTACACAGACCACCTTAGCGTTTTGTTATTATGTAGATAGTGCCAGTCTTATGCCGGCCATTAGAGAATTACTATCATAAGCTTTATTATAGGTAATCAGGGAAAATCAATTGAGATTCTCGTCCTTGCATTGAATCGGGTTTATTTGCCATTACCATCCGGCATAAACTGGCCGTACATAGTCCTGAATGCGCTAATTACGTTTTCTCGCGAGGTATTGTATGGCTGTAAGGATAGCTTTTAAGGAGGAGGATGACAGGATTTCTACTTGGACGATTTGTTCTCGGTTTATGCACGAAACTGATCTAAAACCATGAGGAAAGACTCAAATCAATTCCCGGTGTCCAGATAATGTTTTGCTAATTCAAAACGAGGTATTGACATTACATGTTCGTACTTTCATCTATATTTGACTTTTTTTTCAATTTCTATCCTTTTTTTCTTCTAATAAAACGAGGCAGGAGCCGTTGATTGCGACATGGCGCCCATGCGTCGTAGCTGTGGAGACAATATTCTGTGTATACCAAAGACAATGAATCATTTATTACATTTTTACCAGTGAAATATCAAAAATTATTCATACTATAAAAGTGATATTTTTCACTAGTGAAAAATATCACTTTTGCTGATTTGACCAATCAAATTAATGATTAGAAAATACCAAAATAATTGACCAATCAGAAAGCCCGACATATATGTCAGCACCTGGACAGGGGGGAACTACTTTTTTTGTTTACATTAGGCCTAGTTAGCATACGGGGTAGGTTTTTCGTTGATAAAAAATGTAATAAACAGAATATCTAACAGTGTCTTCAGTAATACCAAATATATTTCACTCGTGTGGCTAATATTTTGATATTTTTCACTCGTGCTGCGCACTCGTGAAAAATATCAAAATATTAGCCCCACTCGTGAAATATATTTGGTATTACTGAAGACACTGTTAGATATCCTCTATATCTCCTGTCAGATAGGATATCTTGTGAGGTTAAAATATTTTACGTAAATGTGAAGTAGAAGAGTTGGTATGTTTTATGTATTGCTATGATAACAATATATCAGGAATTGGCTGACGAACAGTTTAGTTGCAAAATACATCGCAAGATTCAAGATTTTTTATTCACTTAGGACACACTAATGTGTAACAGAGATCAATATGACAAAGCAATGAGCGTAAAATATAATTCCAATTACTAGATAAACAAATAAATTGATAAATAAATAAATGAAATAATCAAATAAAGATTAGGAAAAAGTTCAAACTATTAATGCAGCTCACAACAGACTACAATCAGATTCTGAAGTTGTCAGATTTATAAAGCCTGACGCCTTTATCATTGTTACCAAAATTTCAGTGAAAAATGTATTTGACGAAAACAAAAATCTCGATTCCTGATCAAGTGCAATAATTGTCTTGTTATGATTGACGGAGAGTACGTTGCTTGTTATAACACAATACACTACTGAGTTATTTCGGCCCTTTATGCTTAATGTGTTCAGTTTGTTTAGTTAATGTATATACACATTATTTAATGGAACTGGCATACACATGAAGGATATGTGTGATTTGCTTCCTAAGATGGGACATGTAACCCTGGTAAATACCAGTCACAATATACCGCTTGGCTAGGGAGATCGTTTCTTAAGCTCGATCGGTTGAACGTAAGACTTGTAAGCCAGATGTACTGTTTTCGTCCCCTAGCGGAAGCAGTGATGTAGATTTAATTAATCATTTGCTCTGTTACAGGACATACCGTTTGTTTGTTCCGAGGGAATAAATTATACGCCGGTAAAAATTTACGTGAAATAAGCTTTGAAATAAGCACCGACATAATACTAAAACAATAATTCATACTTAAACTCAATCAAACGAGGACAAAATATAAGCTAAACAATAGATTTGCATGGTGACTCCTGAAAACGTACCAGGTGAATAAGACCATGTGTACAGGAAGAGTAAGCGTCTTCTGCTTCATTGACGACTTCTGTCATACAAATATAGATCAAATTTGGATTCGGTCATAATCTCATATGAAGGTAAGGGTGTTGACAATGGAACATCAGCCATATCAATAAGCAGCAAACACGAACGAAATCATATCGCATGAGGAAATGTAATACCTCCAGATGAGACCATGATGCCAACCATATAGCATTCCCATTATTTTCATCAACCTGCATGTCTCGAAATCTTGTGCTACTTTCTCCGTCGGTAGTTGACATTTGTCTAGGAAATCGTGATAAGCACTTGAATATCGAATCAAATTTGACACACGTAATCACCGTAGATAAAGAATACAAAAAAATATGCTTAAGAAAATAAGCTAATATTATAATGTTTCGTCCTGCTAATCCTCAATGCAACATTTTGTAATGACCGGTAATGTTTTCAATGATTCTCAAAAAAAAAAGAAAAAAAAAATCAAAAACAAAAACAAAAACAAAAAACGTAAAACAAAATGCACTAGATGTTCGAAACGTCATATAATAAGTGGACGGTAAGATAGTAGGTTTTTTATGGCAGTGTATAAATCTACATTAATTCGGGTGTATTTTGTGGTGTGTGTCGGGACGTTGTAGGATATACAAGAGAAAAATAAGGGTTTGGCATATTGTAGGTGTTGATCATCTTTTGAAAATATCTTAAATAGACATCATAGATGGAAACCCCCGATTTCTCCGGAGCCCCCACATATCCTCGGTAATCCTCATGCAGCGGGAGACGGCAGGCATATTCTTGATTTCTCATGTGTCATAAACAGACGACATTGGAGATAACACTTAATACCTTACATGATAAGCACATTTGTCGTCTTTAGCGACAGGCAGTGGAGTACATCATTCCTACCATAAGCCGCGGCTGTGAGGGTTATGGAAATAGTCATGATGGAGCAAGCCCTCGAAATCGATTAAACTTCTAATTGTTGATGTCAAAGGCAGTAAAAATATATAATGCTATAAATAAACGGAAAATTTTACTACAGGAAAATTTAATTTATAATTACGTTGCTAATGTAGAATAGACAATTTGAGGTTGGAGAAGAGTCGTAAATGGCCTTGATTGATGATGGTCAATAAACTTTCTGACGACTGGTAAATATATCTTAAAATAGAAAGAAAAACAATTTACAATATATTAGTATTTGTCCTTGTAAGCTCTGCAATTCATCTTTATATGAATGAAGTTGACAGAAGTATTTTGGTGGATACAGTGTATGTGTTACACAAACCAATGGTCGGAATGGAGCTTACAAACAAAACATACCGACATAACTAAGTTTTGTTTGATTATACAACACAAATTCTTAACCAAGATCAGGAAAACGAGTATGAAATATGCTCCATCAACGTCACCTGTCATACAAATCTAGGTTGAAACTTGGTTACATTACAAGTTACATTCTCAAAATAGGAACTATAGTGATGACAACAGAACCACTAGACACTTAGCAAGCCCAGAACATGTCTGACTTGATATCGCACACCGAAATAGAATATCTCTCGAAATCTTGTGTTGTTTATTTTCCTTCAACTAAAATTGAAATCCTTATTTAACTTTGATAATTATAGTGCCTGCAGGGAATTATTCGACCCTTGTATGAGCATCACCACAACAGGGTACTTCAACAGTACCGTAGTATACATGTCTTTATTCGCATCTTACATTTATATGAGATAATTCATTGCCATTTACTGTAATCATACAGATAAATAATTGTTAACAGAATAGTATTGTTCATAAAGCGTTATCTAATACAGGTTCGTACCAAATAATGACTGTCATCGGATTTTTTTTTTCTTAATCAGTGGACCCCACAGGCAACACACGATATCACTCCAGCTATTGAGTTATACTATCTCCTTATTGATTATTCAGCTTACATCTTTCATCCTTCGATTCTTTTAACATGAAGTTATGAAAAATTGTCAGGCTTATCGCAAAAATTGTTGATTAATGATTTTTCCCCCCAGAAATTTAATATTTAAAATACACGCTAAAGTGTGAAATGATAAAAAAGAAAGAACTGTCTAATGCAGTACCCGACGTAGATATGCAAACAATTACAAAAAGTTTGCATATAATGATACATTAAACTGTGAAAAGGGAGTGACAATTGTCATCCGTTGTAAATCTATAATAGCATTCGAAAGTCACATGAAGAATGCGCGTTTTCTCACGAGACCACAGCGTCCAAAGAGACAATTACGTCACAGCTGGCATTGGTTTACAAATGTATGACTCTGCGTTAAATTATACTGCAGTATATTTCAATGCAATACCTTCAGTAAACATTTTTCACAAAATTACGTCCGCCGCCACTTGTGCCAAAGCCGACCGGTCTTATTAGGAGAAGACTTTTAGCGAATTAAAGCGAAACAAACCCTTTCTACTGGGAAAATGAGCCCAACTGGCTTTCGTATACTTGTTTATATATATATATATATAAAGCATTAAATCAGACCTGACATTCAAAACTTCAATAGGAACTTTTTGAATTTCGAGCGAAGACAATATTGAATATATACTGATTGAGAGCACGTAACATTTGTGTTTGAATTAAAAAGAATATTTCAAAATAGAGACTTGAAATATTGAGCACTTCCTTGCATGTATTCGTCTTTGTTTCAACCATATATCAATGACAGAACTGTAAACAAAACAGTTCGAATACTAAAGAGATAAGACAAGAGTAAAATGTTGAAGTAAACAATGATAAATATGTGACCATTTCAACACGTGTAAGGAGAAAAAGGGGCGTGTTCCGGAGAGGAGGTCATCTTTTTCTTTGACGATAGCAAATCGATGTGCAAATCCAAACAATTTCTCTATGTGCGAGTGAAGGAAATGACAACACCACAAGGACAATAATGCACACAATTTAGAATCAATATATCTATATATATTCATATTCACAAGGAAACACAATATTTTATAATGATGCATACCAAATTACCCGGCAGAATGAATACCAACCGAGAAAATGATAATATTCAGAGCAATATGTGTGTACAGCAATCAGCTTACTTAAACGTGCTGTGTAGGAGGTGCAGAATGTTTCCGCTGGAGAAGAGAAGCTCACGACGACGACTGCAACATTTGTTAAGTCATGTTTGGCATATAACTTAGTAGTAAAGTGTCCTGGGTAGTTCAGTACATATATAATCTGTACGTAACCCACATGGACAGTTTACCACATCATTACATAGAAGCGACATCCCTGCTTCCCCAAGCTGCGTTGTCATGATTGATTCGATCTTCTATCACTAGTTTTCAGAACATCACGATTTTGTCTGACGACAAACCATGAAACACATTTTTTTTATTAGAGTAAAGTTAATGAAGAATTTAGTAAATTTTGATAGTAGCTATCATGATCATGATCCCATTGTTAGATATAAAATGAGTTATATATCCTTCCGCAATATGGATTTCGATTTTATGAATCATAGCTTATCTTAATATGCGTATTTGTTATTCATAGTTATTGATTTAACGTCGGAATTTGTGGGTCTTCCTCGTTGGGTTCCTAAATTTCATAAGAATCCTTTTAAACAGTTTTTATTGCAAGCTCAGGAAGTTATTCAACTAAGATTTTATCCCAATTTTGTTTAATACCATTTTAGTACCATAACGTCCTATTGGGATACTACAAATAGATGTGAGTTGACTACGGTCGTCCCTTCGATCCAACAAAAAGGTCTTCAATAGTGAGTAGTGTACCGAAGCTGATGTCAGTGACTAGGTAGTTATTGGACTAGTCGGGGGACTAGTCAATGACTACAAGGTAGTTTGATGACTAAACAGCGACTACAAATTAGTTGGGGGACTAATAAGTGACTACAGGGTAGTTAGGTGACTAATCAGTGACTACAAGGTAGTTAGGTGACTAATCAGCGACTACAAGGTAGTTAGGGGACTAATCAGTGACTACAAGGTAGTTACATGTAGGTGACTAATCAGCGACTACAAGGTAGTTAGGGGACTAATCAGCGACTACAGGGTAGTTAGGTGACTAATCAGTGACTACAGGGTAGTTAGGTGATTAATCAGCAACTACATGGTAGTTAAGTGACTATTAGCGACTACAAGGTAGTTAGGTGACTAATCAGCGACTACAGGGTAGTTAGGTGACTAATCAGTGACTACAAGGTAGTTAAGTGACTAATCAGCGACTACAGGGTAGTTAAGTGACTAAAACAGTGACTACAAGGTAGTTATGGGGACTCATCAGCGACTAAAGGGTAGTTAGTTAGGTGACTAATCAGCGACTAAAGGGTAGTTCGGGAACAAGGCTTATTGTAGGTCAGCGACAACTAGGTCCGGGGGAGGGGGGTTTCGTCAGCGTGAGCTTGTTGTGGAACATTTGATGTTCTTATGCGATATAGCATTGGACATGTTCGATGCTTGTTCAGTTTGCCTTTTTGTTTCCCTTGTCACTCGATTTTCATATTGAGGATATGACACTTGCTGAGTATGTCCTGGAGTTAGATGGCAGGTGTGGTCGATTAAGCAGAAGACTATCCTTCCCTTCCTGTCCTTTTCAATTTTTTCAAAAAAATATGATTTCGTATGTTTATATTATTAGCGATATTGAGTTAAAATCGGTTTCTTTTGCGTTGTTTCCCGCCTAAAATTTATTGCACTATAAAAAATTGTGACTCGGGGAGTTCGTACTTCATTAATGAAACAATGGCGTGACGTCATTTACAGTTGTTTAACATTTGCTGATAGCATAGTCTTATTGGAATCCGCTACATGTAAAAATAAAGATTCATCAGATGCCAGTATTTGCTTGAATGTGCGGTAGATACAGCATCAAAATAGTATCAATGATTAGGTACTACTACTAATTAAGAGTTCTACATGTGTTTTGCGGTTTGAGTACCTACTACAAGTGATAGAAATTATTTTCCAGTTGTTTGACGGGTGGAATGCACCTATTGACTTGGTGTCTTGTAATGTTCGAGGGCTACAAAAGGCCAGTGAGGTCACTAGTCGCCAGACGAACTTTCGAACAGAGGAAGGTAATCAGTCTTATCAACTGGCTAACATCTATGGTTAAGTATGGGCGGATCAATCACCACAAATCAGGTGAAACATCGACCCCATGTGTACTGTACAGGCGATCCGGATATTAGGTTACTGTAATTCACGACATCAAGACACCAAAATCACTACAAAACAGCTACCGATCGTCAGCTGGAGAGTGATGTGTTAGAAACACAACAAGTGTAATGTTAAGGTCTTACAGAGGCTTCACATTCAATGTAGGTTTGTATGTCGATTGAAAACAGCGTGAAGCACGTACATTATTTAATGTGACGATTTTAATTAAATTGATGGCCTAAAATTAGGCCATGAATTCGCTCATTTTAACGAGCAAGTATTCCATAAAATATGTTTTCATACGTACTTTACAGAGAGTAAAAGAGTCTATCATATGAAGGTACAGTGTATGTTGGATAGGGAAATTTTACCCGAGGGTGTAGAATTTGGGATCGGAACCTCGGTTAGGATAGGAGATAATTTGCAAGAGGGTGTAGAATTTGGGATCAGAACCTCGGTTAGGATAGGAGATAATTTGCAAGAGGGTGTAGAATTTGGGGTCAGAACCGAGGCTCCACATACCTAAAATATGATGGATTATTTTACTCACACCTTTACCGTAAAATGCATGGGGAAATCGATCCAACATGGTTGAACCATATAGAAACGTTGTATTCTTTGTGACCGATAATAAAACCAATTATATATTTGGAAAGATAAGAAGAAAGTATACAAAGCTGAAAGTATACAAAGCTGACTGTCAAAGTGTCAAGATAACAACAAATATAAACTAATGTTTGTAAGAGATAATCGGCTTTCCGGAAACTGCCGCCTGATGGTTGACATCGCGTTATATTCCTTCGCCTATGCTTCCTTGCACAACAAAAATATCTAGTCTTCCGCTGTAGAACAAGCAGTAACGATATGACTGCATTTATAGGTCAATGATCGCAATTAATAATTTCTTTTAATGACACATAGAAAAAATGAAACATGGCATTTGTGAAAGTTATTATACATGGACATATAAACAAACAGAAGGGTTTCCCCTGTGACGTCATACAGTTAAAAAGTAGTTCCGGACCTGAGGTCACTCGGTGCACCTATATGGGACAGACAGACAGACAGACATACTTTCTTTATTTCCTCTTTTCAGAGATTTACAATATCTTGTCTTTTACATTTCTATTACAAATTTACAATGTGCAAGTGATTAGATTCGTATATGAAATCAAAAGGCTCTTTTCATTCAGTTAAAGAAGAGTGTTCATTTGCATAATCAGCGATGGAATCAAGTCAGCAATGTTGATCATCATCGCAGCCCACCTATCTTGTTCCAGGGGAATATCCTGTACGCTACCCAGCAAAAAATGGCACTGTCTTTCGTCTGGAAGATAGTCGAATTTTACATACTCTGTTACGTGTAAGAAGTTGACCAGGAAGTCTAAAATTTTATCACGACTTAGGAACAATGCCGGACACTGGATAAGAAAGTGCGTTGTGATATCGTCCGCTTGTTTTTTTACAGAGTCTGCACACTACAGTGTTCTGTTCATAACGATATGATAGCTTGATAAGCTCACCTAGTTTCCATGTATAATTAGGATAATGGAGACTCAATAGCCAGAGAGGGTTGGGACCATGTACGGAGTGAATGCTGCTATAAGTTTTTGACACAATTGAGTTGTCCATAGCATTCCGCCATTTATTGAAATAATAGTCTTCCACAATCCTATTAACGAAGTTTCTCCATGAACCGCGTGTGGGACAGAAACCGTCAAACATGAAATCGAACAAAACTGAGTTTATATTAAGTCTAAGCGCTGTAAGGAAGATGTCTGGTATGAAACTTTCCACTTGAAGCATCTTTTCCCCGAATATGAAGGCGCAAAGCCTAATCAGGAAGAGAGTTTTCCAGACATATTTGTTACTTGCAGCGCAGAGCTTGTTCCAAAATAACAGTTTTCTTTTATCGACTTCGCCATGAATATCAAGTAGACCGATGGCACGAGTTGTAACAATTGTTGGTGAGGTTTTCTCAAACCCTTGGCATCTCCTAGCAGCATATCGTTGAACTATGTCGAGTTCTTGTCGAGAATATTGCATAGGGTTAGCCCACAATTCAGATCCGTACAAAACACGCGATTGTACTATACTTTTGATAAGCTTACAGCTTATTAGCGGGTTCATGCCGTCCCCGTGAACACCAACACTGATGAGTGAGTTCAATGATTGTCTCCCCTTTGAGCAAGCTATTTTTATGTTCTCGTCACAGTGAAGATTTGGGATCAAGGTTATCCCGGCATATTCTTTTGTTGTAACCCACGGAATAGGTTTTCCTCCGAGCGTACAATCAATTCGTGGACCGCGTTTTGAGTAACCACACTGAAACTGCATTAGGGAACTTTTTCCCGGGTTATAATTTAGGCGCCATTTTCGGGAGAAATTATGGACAGTGTCAAGGAGGTTTTGCAGGTTTCCAATGGAGCAGTCCATGAGTAAAGTGTCATCCGCAAGAAATATAGCTGGTATATGTACGTTATGAACAGTAAGTCCAAGGCTAGATGAGTCAAGTTCGTGAATTAGATCATTGATCATGACCAGAAAGAACCACGCAGATAAAGTTCGGCCTTGACCTACCCCCTGTTCAACTGGGTATGGACTTCCGGTTTTACCGTCATGTAGTACGCATGACGTGACTCCTTTAAAAGAATTTGCTATAATTCGCCAGATTTTACCATTGAAGCCTAGGTTGTAAAGCTTAGAGAGGAGCCCATTTATCCAGACACTGTTAAAAGCTTTCGCGTTATCCAAGAATGCCGCGTATACTTTCGTGTTGCGTTCAAGGTGATGACATACAGCTTCTTTCACAGTGAAGGCAGCAACAATACTTCCACAATCTGGCCTAAAACCTTGTTGAAGGCGATGAGGAAAGTCGATTTTTGAACACACTTTTGCTATTCTTTGATATAGGACTTTTTCAAATAATTTCTGTAGGACAGGAGTAAGAGTTATGTCTCGGTAGTTGTTCATGTCCAAGCGATCTTTTTTTCCGCCTTTAAATAACGATATAACAATTCCATGTTTGAAGCACGCAGGGTAGTCTTCAACGTCAAATATGGTGTTGTAAAGACGGGTAATTAGTGTTAAGAGTTGTAAACCTCCATATCGAATGTGTTCCGCTACAAGGTAGTCGTGGCCACTGGCTTTCCCGTTACTCATTTCCTTAAGGGCATTCGACACCTCTGGCTGAGTGATACTCTTAAGACATACCTTATTAAGATTAAGATGGCTCTTGTCATAAAGCGTATTAATATTGGAGTCTATATGCTGTTTATGTACAGCATCAAAGTCTTCGCTTTCCGACACGCTAGCAAGCCTACAGTAATGTTCCGTCCACAGTGTACGGTTGACATCAACGTCTCGAGATATCGTACCGTTAATGCGTATCTCGGATGACTCATGGCCCCGGATTTTCCGCGCACGAACCGCCTTGTAGAAAGTCCCGCTATCAATTTCTGCTGCTTTCTGTAGTTCATTCAGTTGTTCCTGCTCGTATTCCCGTCGTGCAGCCGTAAGGGCCTTTACAAAGTCTCGTTTGGAAAGCTTGTATTGTCTGTACGAATGGAAATCCATTCCACGAGGGCGTCCCTCAAGAATCCAGCTCAAACGTTTTTCGCGCATTGTGGAGTGCAAGTTTTTAACTTGTCCATATTTCCAATACGGCTTTAAAAATGATCGGTATTTTTTCCTCGGAAGCGTTTCTTTTGCGGCTTCATGTATACAGCTTGCAATGAGTTTGAACTTTTCGTCAAGAGATACCACATCAACAGTTGAAGAATGTTGACTTTTGGAGTCACGAAGCTTCACACTCAAGCATTTTGCATAATCAGACTTCTGTTCAGGGGAACATTTCTTCCAATTAACGGAGAATACGCTGCATTCATGTTTAGTAGCGATAGCAGGCACGTTATAATGCAATTGTATCGGAAGATGGTCAGAAACGTTCAAATAGTGATCGTCCAGTATAGTACAGCCAAGAACACAATCAACTTTACGGTTTTCGATTAGAATATGATCAATGAACGACTCGTGTCCGTCTTTGGACATATACGTTGCAGACCCGCCGCTAGACCAATCTTGAGAATTAATTGAGACAAGGTTATGATCACGCATGAAGCTCTCTAAGTGGAGACCTCTTTCGTTTGCGGCGAGATGATTTTTTGTTCCAAATGCTTTGCTGATTTGAGCGTTAAAATCCCCAAGTAGAATAACATGTCCTTGCTCTGAGAATCGATCATACAGATCCCATACACATCTGAGAGTGTCTATATAAATCTGTATAGAAACATTGGTAGATGGTAACAATGCTCCGATAACGAATATGTGTGACTTGTCGCGAAGCTGGACAGAACAACATATAACTCTATCGTTGCCTTCGTCAATAATCGGCGAAACGTTTATACTTTTCCTCCATAAAAGAGCTATTCCACCGAAACCTCTCTTACATGATCTCCTTTCGGGTTCTAGGGATATACGGTCGTCACATACTCCGTAAGCTCGAAAATTACAGTCAATGGTATTCAAGAAATTCATCTGCTCCGGGAGGAGCCAATGTTCAGTTATAACTGCAATATCAGTTTCATTTAAAAGCTGTGACAACAAGGGGGTTCCGTACATAACGCCCCGAATATTCCAAGAGAGCAACGAAATCATTATGAATAATATAGAGGATCGATAATTCTTTAGTATTGTCACTGCCATGATGATTGGTTGTGAGGTCGCGCTTTTCCTGTGAATCGGTCGCGATGTTCCCACTCGCGTACAAGAACGTTCTCTGGCCAGAATGAAGGCCTGGTCGCTCGTTCAAAGTCTTGCTCACGAACATTGAGTCTCGCCGTATAAGTGGGCTCTTTACCACCCCAGTACTTTATTACCTTCATATATGTTACTTTTACACCATTGTTCGCTGCATATGTGACAATTGAACTGATAACGTCATCCTGCGAAGCATCGGCAATAATCCTTGACATCAGAAGTTGCTTTGTACGTGGTTTGCGTTTCACTCCGCGAAATTGGTACGGGGTTGCAGTGCCGTCGGACGACCCCAGCTGTTGTTTAGTATTATAGCCAAAGAACGTAACATTTCTGTGCTGGCCATTCGAATTTTCGTTTGCATTACATGTTTCGTTTAGAGTAACAGATAGAACGTTCGCCATATCAACACATGTTCTGTCTTTCGGGTGCTGCACAACTTCTGCATAAGAAAGTGATGAGTTATTGCACAAGTTAGCAACCGTGGATTCGTTCCTGAGTTCATCTACCGTTTCGCGTTCACGATCGACATTTCCCAGTACTTTCGGTACTTTGATTTGCTCAGTATCGGCCCTAATGGTACTCTCATCAGATGACGAGTTTCCACATTTAGACGATTTGGGGTAAGTTAAATCGGTTTCTTTAGCATGCAACTCTGTTGGGGGACTAATCAGTGACTACAGTGTAGTTAGGGGACTCATCAGCGACTACAGACTTTCCTCTCCCAAAAAAACAGAAGTAGCATCCACCATTTCTATAGACTATGGTAGGTTTCGTCATCGTGAGCTGTGTTGTGGAACATTTGATGTTCTTATGCGATATAGCATTGGACATGTTCAATGCTTGTTCAGTTTGCCTTTTTGTTTCCCTTGTCACTCGATTTTCATATTGAGGATATGACACTTGCTTAGTATGTCCTGGAGTTAGATGGCAGGTGTCATCGATTAAGCAGAAGACTATCCTTCCCTTCCTGTCCTTTTCAATTAAAAAAAAAAAAAAAATTATTTCGTATGTTTATATTATTAGCGATATTGAGTTAAAATCGGTTTCTTTTGCGTTGTTTCCCGCCTAAAATTTATTGCACTAGAAAAAATTGTGACTCGGGGAGTTCGTACTTCATTAATGAAACAATGGCGTGACGTCATTTACAGTTGTTTAACATTTGCTGATAGCATAGTCTTATTGGAATCCGCTACATGAAAAAATAAAGATTCATCAGATGCCAGTATTTGCTTGAATATGCGGTAGATACAGCATCAAAATAGTATCAATGATTAGGTACTACTACTAATTAAGAGTTCTATGTGTTTTGCGGTTTGAGTACCTACTACAAGCGATAGAAAGTATTTTCCAGTTGTTTGACGGGTGGAATGCACCTATTGACTTGGTGTATTGTAATGTTCGAGGACTACAAAAGGCCAGTGAGGTGACTAGTCGCCAGACGAACTTTCGAGCAGAGGAAGGTAATCAATCTTATCAACTGGCTAACATCTATGGTTAAGTATGGGCGGATCAATCACCACAAATCAGGTGAAACATCGACCCCATGTGTACTGTACAGGCGATCCGGATATTAGGTTACTGTAATTCACGATATCAAGACACCAAAATCACTACAAAACATCTACCGATCGTCAGCTGGAGAGTGATGTGTTAGAAACACAACAAGTGTAATGTTAAGGTCTTACAGAGGCTTCAAATTCAATGTAGGTTTGTATGTCGATTGAAAACAGCGTGAAGCACGTACATTATTTAATGTAACGATTTTAATTAAATTGATGGCCTAAAATTAGGCCATGAATTCGCTCATTTTAACGAGCAAGTATTCCATAAAATATGTTTTCATACGTACTTTACAGAGAGTAAAAGAGTCTATCATATGAAGGTACAGTGTATGTTGGATAGGGAAATTCTACCCGAGGGTGTAGAATTTGGGATCGGAACCTCGGTTAGGATAGGAGATAATTTGCAAGAGGGTGTAGAATTTGGGATCAGAACCTCGGTTAGGATAGGAGATAATCTGCACGACGGTGTAGAATTTGGGGTCAGAACCGAGGCTCCACATACCTAACATATGATGGATTATTTTACTCACACCTTTACCGTAAAATGCATGGGGAAATCGATCCTTCATGGTTGAACCATATCGAAACTTTGTATTCTTTGTGACCGATAATAAAACCAATTACATATTTGTAAAGATAATAATAAAGTATACAAAACTGACTGTCAAAGTGTCAAGATAACAACAAATATAAACTAATGTTTGTAAGAGATGATTGGCTTTCCGGAAACTGCCGCCTGATGGTTGACATCGCGTTATATTCCTTCGCCTATGCTTCCTTGCACAACAAAAATATCTAGTCTTCCGCTGTAGAACAAGCAGTAACGATATGACTGCATTTATAGGTCAATGATCGCAATTAATAATTTCTTCTAATGACACATAGAAAAAATGAAACATGGCATTTGTGAAAGTTATTATACATGTACATATAAACAAGCAAAAGGGTTTCCCCTGTGACGCCATACAGTTAAAAAGTAGTTCCGGACCTGAGGTCACTCGGTGCACCTACAGTATATGGGATAGAGATTTCTCTTACCCTGGACAGGGATATCCGCAGTTTTACCGGGGTGAAATTTTCTCGCAAGCCTCGTGTTTGGGAATTTAACAATGTCCCCCTCGGGTTGAGATCCCCCTATCTCACCCCAAAAGGGGCGGACGATTCTATTAATCCAACATGGGTGTTCCACATGGGAGAAATGCATCTTACACATGCAAAGGTGTGAGAAAGAGGGAATATTTGTACAATGATGCCCATCAATTCGAATCGCATTAACATACAGTAAAACTTTCTTCGTACAAACAGGTTTGATACGAATTTTTGCTTACACAGTTAATCAAACTCCCAAACTTCGCTTAACGTTACATATTTTTTAAACCCTATGACGAATTTTGGGTAACAGATTATTTTCTCTTTGTATTTTCAGAATAATTGGGTACGACGTGGTCTACTCGATGTATATGAATATTTTAACACTTATGACAATTTCAATTTCAAAACATTTTATTGACACATTAGGACAATAGGATTGGACAGCAGGCAAAGCCTATATAAGTCCTCTCCCAAAACAGTAACATACACAATGGTACAAACATGGACATAATATAACACATTACATATTACAATCTCAATGCTTAACAAAGAGGCAGCTCCATTAGATTAGTATTAAGTTTTATGAAAAGAATACTCTAACCTTTCAAAATAGGTAAAACAATATTTAAAGCAAAAAGACAGAATAGGCATTTATATCCTAATTGAATAAAATTTAACAAACTGTATGGAATAAACATCTGATGATATTGAATTTCCTTATCCCAACAGATACAGGCCACTGATGACAATGATGTATTTTGGGTTCTAGAGACCTGTATAAAACCTCGCATAAGATGTTTCCCAGTTATGTAGCTAAGGACAGCCACGTAAATAAATATGTCACTTAACCTATCTTTGTGATGCATTAGCGAAATCAATTTTGCTATTATGAAATAGATCAATCCTGGTTGTACATTTTGTACATTCCTACTTTCTTCGTCTTCGTTTTTACATGTCCCATGTGTATGTTTCAAACTCCGCGATCTGTAACATGCATTGAGTTCGACAACTGACGAAGAAAATTACAAAACTTTATTCCGAGGGATGCGGGTTGATATGTAACATGGTTAAATGTTTAATACTTTAATGATCGCCATGATGCGCCAATGCTCTTTATTCAAAATGAAGGTTCCAATTTAATTTTACATATACAGGTCCTGGTTTCAATCTAATTTTACATATACAAGTCCTACTGTACCTAGATACACACGACATTTACTCGAGGTATATGATAGTTGCTGTAAATCACTTATATTTCGCGGGGTATTTATTTTGTCGTCAATACGAAAGAAAGGTCAATAGCGAATCCAAATCCTTCGCGACTATTTGTACGAAAATAACACCTTTGTATGGCGACCAAGCTATCGGTTACTAATATAAGAATAGTGTGGAGTCCATGATTCTTATAGCTCATCATTCCCAAATTTACACAAGTGTTTGCGAAATAATGTATTGGCGAATATGTCTGAAGAGATAGGTTCGCGAAATCAGATATTCGCGAAATCTATGCGATTTTCATTACTATCTGTACATGATCGTCAATATAAGCCAATTGTAACCATGGGGACATTATTGTATGCACTTTATATTTGTAACTACATATGTATACATGATTGTATCAGCTATCGGTAACAATTCTTACTATACATACATGCATTGTAACTATATGCATCCCACGATTGATATCGTTTTATTACACGGCGTATTGAACCTTGGCAAGAGACCACCAATTAAGGAATCAAGGTCTTCAGCATATAAATGGAAATTGGTCTTGCCTCTTCTTTATACTGACCATTACCAGAACAATAGTGATACCAGTGCTGGTCAGTTGAACGATCTGAGCTTGACAATACATGGCTGGTCTGTTCATAGAAGATACCCATATTATATATAATAACCAATGCCATTCCAACAAATGATATACACCATTAATTAAACCCGACTTACAACGTTAACTTAATATTTTACATGGGGGATAATGCTACAGAATTATATTTACTTTCTGTGTTGCATTTGCCTATATGTCGTTGGTAAACCAAATTGTATTCATGAGACTGTATACTTCAATTTAAAGTGATTCGGTCAGTGTGGGAATACAGCTCAAAGTGTTGTAGGTTAAAGTTAAACAATGGCCGCCAGTTACTTTCGGCCTAGAGAGCTTTGGAATGCTAGCATTTATTTTCAGAAGCCACAACAAAAAAAATAAAGCAACGTCACAAGTTATGAGAGTATCATTCGTTCCGAATTTTCAGAAATGCAAGACACAACAACATTAAAAGTAAGGTATTTATTAAAAAAAGACTTGTATAAACATCGGGAGTATCGACATGGTTTCCGGTTGTGTATGTGTAGGCCTACTTGATATTAGTATTGTGGTTATTCACTGATGTCAAAGACCTACCTTACAAAATCGAGCCCCTGTGAAGTTGAAAATCGTCTGCTAAGTTAGCGACATTAATGTGACCGGTTAGACTGGAATCTGTTTCGAATGAAATATCCTTGGAATCGTTTTCCCCTACTGTGAAGGCGACTTTCATTTAGAATTCAAGAGCTGATATTCTTCTTAAAATAACGTAAATCCAGTCGATAGAAACATTAGTGTTTCCGAGGAATCGAGTCTGTCCTGTGCAACGCCCGTTCAACGCCGCATCACTTCTAAATGTTAACTATATATCATTGCGCAGAAAAACAGTTTCGATTTTAAACAATCAGAAATGATGCAATTGTGAACAATTTGACGATACCTACAAACGTATATAAAATAAAAAATAAAGCCAAATTGTGCAAAAACCATCTTATGTGTTTGCTATTAATAACGTCATCAGGGACTATATTATTCCTTCTGGAAATTTCGGCTGTTCCGGTATTTGAACTTGATGACGTCAGTGTTAGGGTAAGCGGCAAATTTAAACGCGTCATAACCTACAGTAAATAAAAAATCTTTATGAATGTAAATATAAGCATTGAACTGTTACCAAATGGTAGTATGCAGTCGATATGAATACAATTTGGGTGACAGATAAATATTTCATGTCGCCCTAACGGGCGACATTCTATTTATCTGTCACCCAAATTGTATTCATATCGACTGTATACTACGATTTGGTAACAGTTCAATGCTTAAATATATACCGACGTTTATCGTGTTCATAGTGAATAATAGCCAACACTCAAAATCGGTACAAGGAAAAGTCTTAACCAAACTAATGTTTACATCCATGCCCAACACAAAGTAGAATCATAGTATGTTTGAGGATAGAAAGGTATGCATATCTGCTAAACTAACGCTCCCCTAACAAAATTTAACACAGATTATTCAAATGTGATTGCTCTCTCTCTTGGTATTGATTGTACTCGAGTGTTTTAAAAGAGTAATAGCGAGTGTCTTTTGTAACTTTAAAAAACTGACCTTACCTTACAAAAGTGACAACTTACCAAATTAAAGAAAAACGAGACATACAGTATATGATCTAACATCACGCAACGGTATGACGTCGAAGCGATTCTTGATGACATAAACAAAACACAATTGACACCAGAATGAGGGAAAAATCTGATTCGGGTAAAAAATCTCAACCAATCAAAAGACTGGTAGGTCATATACCACAAGTGGTTTGTTGATACATTCATTTTACAGTCGGGACGCCGATGAATAACAAAGTATTGTGGTAGAAGAGTGATGTGTCGAAAACTTCAAGAATACGGAAATGGCAACAAAAACATATTTCCTACTCAAAATCGATAAAGCAAAGGAAAAATTATGAACAAAAGATATAAAGCCATTACAATCTAGGTCACATTCTCAAAAATAGCACTAGGGTGATAGCAACACAACCACTGGAAATGTAATCAAGCATCCGACTTCACATCACACAAGGAAATAAAATATTTTCAAAGGAGATAGTGACGTCTACAATGCAACTTGTCCATGGTCACCATCAATCTGCATGGACAGTGTGATGATGAAGTAGGTGGACATGTAATAAGGGAAAGCAGAGAAGCTTCTATCTAGAAATGGAAAATTAACAATTGGATAATTGCTATTAAAGAAGAAAAATGTATCTCAACGACGACCATAATTTTTCATCAACCTGCATCCCTTGAAACCCAATATCTTAAGTTTGGCTATTTTTCACATTCCTAAGCAACACATCAGGCGCCACCGAGGTCAAACAATGGAATGCGTTTTATTACGAAAAACGTAGGAGAGTTCCACTACCGGGCATAGACTAAATAGGAAACAGAAAAAGGACCGGCAATTAGTAAATAATAATCTCCTCAACAGTTTCTAGAACAAATGAATTTGTTGTAGCTACATGTACATTTTATTGACATACGAAGTGAATGAAAATAAGCAAAGATACTAGTTTTGATGGAAATATTGTTTGATTAATTTGTTAATGGTTATATAATATATGACAGAAAAAGATACTAGACATACTCTCAGTTTCGCAGCTAATTTAGTAAATAGGCCTATTAAAGAGAGCAACTATACACTTTTGAACACTTTAAGATTGCGTAAGAGTAATTGATATATATGAAAGTAGATACTGTTTCTTTCTGTGTCTTACAATTAGTAGATCCTATTACATCAGTATAAATCTCTGCAAATTACAATTCAATGGTGTTGTAATAATAGTCTTTTTCCCCCTCGCTGGTTCATATCATAATCCTGCATTTCAACCGATGGGTACTTTCGCTGAAATTTCTATAACAACTTTATTGTTGCAGATGAAAATCTAAAATCCTTTTAGTTTATATATAATGTTTTCCTCGTTTATTGTGTTTCAAAGTAACAAAGGCAATTTCTATAGCTTAATCCTTTTGTTTATTGAGGAAATGCATTATCAGACGATCCGATATTTCACAAATCAACAAAACATTGCCAATCGAGCTATATGTTACAGCTGACGGATAATTTACCTGATCCATTATGCAACAGATTGAAGAGAAATGTGGAGTACTCCATGCACTATTAAAAATACCCAAAGCCCATGGTATTAAATTGTTAGACTTAATCCGAATTGATATTTTCACCATTACGCAGTCGCGTAGAACATTTCCGCTACATTTACATTGAATGTCATTGACCTTGTGTGTGTTTGGATCCTAAATCTGTCAGATACCAATTACGGTAGAAGCAATGGTGACAAAATGCATAACTGAATTCAATCAATCAATTTCAAAGTCAATTAATAGTGCATCACCCCATATTGCTTATTGATGTTGTGTTGAGATAAACAATAGTGTTGTTACTGCTACATGTCTATCGTTCTGCAATTAAAACATTATTTTTGATGTTTACTATCCCTCCATTTTTATCCAAGAAGGATTATCCTCATTAAAAAATAGCTATGTTAAGTTCAATAACCACATGAATCATGAAATAGCATGACGTTCATACAATAAAAGGCACATCAGGGAATTTAAAGAAAGACGTATGTATTTGTTGACATACAATGCTACACAATATCGTGTTGTTTCTTTTAATTTTGTTAACGATACTGGTGTATTTGGTATTAATACGTAGATTCACTGGAACCATATTATCGTAGCATCCATGTCTGCCGTTGTTACCAAAGTCGCAACACACCCTGGATTTTATTTTCTTCGTACTGTATTTAAACGATTAAATATTGATGTAAATATAAGGATTGTACCTCATTTTGACATATCTTATGCAGTGCTAACGCGCTAACCACAGGAAATATTCGTTGCCAACTGCGGGCAAACTACCGTATACGCAATCAAAATGAGGTATAATCCTTCAATGCACTTTGATGTAATTATAGATATAACATAAATATGTTATTATACATATAACACAAAGATGTTATCATAGATATACCACAAAGGTGTTATTATAGGTATACCACAAAGGTGTATTTATAGATATACCACAAAGGTGTCATTATAGATATACCACAAATGTGTCATTATAGATATACCACAAAGGTGTTATTATAGATATACCACAAAGGTGTATTTATAGATATACCACAAAGGTGTCATTATAGATATACCACAAATGTGTCATTATAGATATACCACAAATGGGTCATTATAGATATACCACAAAGGTGTTATTATAGATATACCGCAAAGGTGTATTTATAGATATACCACAAAGGTGTCATTATAGATATACCACCAAGGTGTCATTATAGCTATACCACAAAGGTGTATTTATAGATATACCACAAAGGTGTCATTATAGATTTACCACAATGGTGTCATTATAGATATACCACAAAGGTGTCATTATAGATATACCACAAAGGTGTCATTATAGATATACAACAAATGGGTCATTATAGATAAACCACAAAGGTGTCATTATAGATATACCACAAAGGTGTAATTATAGATATACCACAAAGGTGTATTTATAGATATACCACAAAGGTGGCATTATAGATATACCACAAAGGTGTATTTATAGATATACCACAAAGGTGTATTGATAGAAATACCACACAGGTGTCATTATAGATAAACCACAAAGGTGTCATTATAGATATACCACAAAGGTGTATTTATAGATATACCACAAAGGTGGCATTATAGATATACCACAAAGGTGTATTTATAGATATACCACAAAGGTGTCATTATAGATATACCACAAAGGTGTCATCATAGATATACCACAAAGGTGTATTTATAGATATACCACAAAAGTGTCATTATAGATAAACCACAAAGGTGTCATTATAGATATACCACAAAGGTGTATTTATAGATATACCACAAAGGTGTATTTATAGATATACCACAAAGGTGTATTTATAGATATACCACAAATGTGTTATTATAGATAAACCATAAAGGTGGCATTATAGATATACCACAAATGTGCCATTATAGATATACCAGAAAGGTGTATTTATAGATATACCACAAAGGTGTCATTAGAGATAAACCACAAAGGTGTCATTATAGTTATACCACAAATGTGCCATTATAGATATACCACAAAGGTGTCATTATAGATAAACAACAAAGGTGTCATTATAGTAATACCACAAAGGTGTCATCATAGATATACCACAAGGGTATATTTATAGATATACCACAACTGTGTATTTATAGATATTCCACAAAGGTGTTATCATAGATATACCACAAAGGTATATTTATAGATATACCACAAAGGTGTCATTAGAGATAAACCACAAAGGTGTCATTATAGTTATACCACAAAGGTGTCATTATAGATATACCACAAATGTGCCATTATAGATATACCACAAAGGTGTCATCATAGATATACCACAAATGTGTCATTATAGATATACCACAAAGGTGTCATTATAGATATACCAGAAAGGTGTATTTATAGATATACCACAAAGGTGTCATTAGAGATAAACCACAAAGGTGTCATTATAGTTATACCACAAAGGTGTCATTATAGATATACCACAAAGGTGTCATCATAGATATACCACAAAGGTGTTATTATAGATATACCACAAAGGTGTCATTATAGATATACCACAAAGGTGTCATCATAGATATACCACAAAGGTGTATTTATAGATATATCACAAAGGTGTATTTATAGATATATCACAAAGGTGTATTTATAGATATACCACATATGTGTCATTATAGATATACCACAAAGGTGTTATTATAGATATACCACAAAGGTGTATTTATAGATATACCACATATGTGTCATTATAGATATACCACAAAGGTGTCATTATAGATATACCACAAAGGTGTCATTATAGATATACCACAAAGGTGTCATTATAGATATACCACAAAGGTGTATTTATAGCTGTAGTACTCGATGTTGGAGATACGTCCCTGTTCCTCTAAACAATCGATACCACAAAGATGTATTGATGGCTATAACACAAAGGTGTTACTATACATATAACGCAAAGATGTTAACATATATATACTATAATCTATAATCATAGATTTAACACATACGTCATTTTCGGATAACATAAATCTTGTAATTATAGATACAACACAAAGGTGTTATCATAGATATACCACAAAGGTGTATTTATAGATAAAACACAAAGGTGTAATAATAACACAAAAGTGTAGTTGCAGATGTTAAATGTAATATGACGGAGGAAAAGTAAACGCCCATTAGCAGAGCTTACTGTCCATCAACCTTAACTGTACAGAAACACAGAAGTTAAGATTTAGATTTAAGTTGATTAAGCTTCTGTGAGAAACATTTCACTTTTCACAATGTCTACTATTATTTATCAACTGTACGAATCCAATTTATTCCTGTGATATTCATTTATTCTGTCTTCGACTGAATCTTAAACGATCATTAACATTTTCTACTACTGAAAATATTTGCTCATATTCAGAAAATATTTGATAATGTTTTTGGTCATGACCTTGATGAAGAACTTATGAAATTGTTCTGTAAGGAATTGTTCCTTAGTGTTTCAATATCCTCATACATACACTGATTGGACATTTAACAAATTGCTTCTACTTATTGATCTGCGAGACTGGAGTTCTAATGCGACATCGTAAAGCAATATCAGTAAATTGATAGACTTTAAGGGACCATATCACTACAATCTCGGCAAGTGTAATGTTAATGATACATGCTAACTAGGGACAATAGATGAGATATAAAGACAATTAGATAACAGAAGTATAGGTATACTGTGTCTGGCAAGGCTTGATGAAGGCTAATTGTATATCATATGTAAGTAGGACAATAGAAAAAGTGATGATAAAGAATATACTGAAGACCAATGCCGATCTGTTTCATATTTATGTATTCCTTCCTAGGGATCGAACCCGGGACCTCAGGGTTACTAGTCTAACGTTCCGATGATCGAGCTAAAGAGATGTTCTCACTAGCCTGGCAGTATATTGCAGCTAACATTTACCAAGGTTACATTCTGTGGATTTTCGTTTTTATTGTATTTCAGAAAACCTTCAGTGCGTTTGGATATGCAAAACATAGGATAGTAAAAGTCGTCTATAAATCAAAGTGGTCGGAGGAACTGAACATGTTTAATAATTAGTCATTTCCGCGAGACGAAGCCAGTTTTTTTTACACTGGATGCTAGACATCCTTCCTCTGATCTCGTTGATTAAACCAACTGTTTAATAACGCCATACTTCATACTGAGGTGAACTGTCAGCATATCAGTCGACAAAAATCAATACGAGTAAAATGTTTGCATTAATGCATTTTGTTATTAAAATAAATATCTCGAACTTAGGGTTACTGGGCGCAATAGCTATGCTGATCACAGGTATTAAATTTGAATGAATGTCATATGCGATTCGCGTACCTCATCATTAAATGTGAAAGGAATTGAATATGCAAGGATTTTCTCCAAACACTATCAGTACGGTTTTTGATATATTACAGAAATCACTTCCTAAGCTCTCTATGAATATATAGTTTACTGGTGATTCATCATTTTGGCAGAATAATCTGTCTCAGAACCTCGTTTGTACATTTCAGCCAATCACATCTGTGTATGTTGTAGACCTATGAAATGGCCTCGGGGTCAAAGTATTGCAACTGAATTTTCTTGAAATTTCTCAAGTTTAGTTATATCTATAAAACAAGCATTATAGTGTCCTCTTAAACACAAACCTTCTCTCTCTGAGAGGAAGTCTAATCGCTACAAGGTCAATGACAAAATACTAGCGAACAGTGATATGAGAGAGCAGACTTGCTGTGCTAAATCTGGTCAATGTCTATGTCAAATACATCTCTATATGTATCATTCAAAGTCATTATATATATAAGTTAGATCGTATTGCTGAATTTAAACTCTCCGACGTTGTTTGTACCATAAGAAGAAAACCACCAAGTAAAGAAGAGTAAATCCGGTAGTGACCTATATCTATAACTACTGAATAGGAAGCCCTGTACAGTGGATTGTAGAAATCTGTTTCGAAAGCATTAGTCAGCCTTCAACGAAGTCATTGTAAGGATATAAATATATTAGTTTCGCTCGTTCTCTAAGAATGTACTCGTCCAAACAAAAACAGTTTTAAAATATCCAAACCTGTAAGAAATCCTGTTTATCAAATAACGTTGCATCTATATAGATAATAGGTGTAAGGTGACGATAAATGTAAACATGTTAAAGGCTAATCAGGCAAAACGCCGAACGTATTGTCTGTTTTTCTAAGTTCTAGCAGTTACGTGTTCTTTAGATAACGGTCTATGTAAAAACGAATATGCAGACGCACATACATTCAATTGTATAATCCTGCTACTGCGATACAAAGACAATACATTATTCCAAAAACTCATTACTTCCAAATAGTTTATTAATCAGAATTCTTCTGGGTTGAAGTAAGTTGGACGATTATGTGAACCTTTACTTTCGTCCGTATTTTCTCATAGGGAACCACTATATTCCCTGAGCATAACGATCTTCAACGTGTCTGATACAAATTCATATACCTGGTCCGGGTTTAATTAAGACCAAACGTTTCCAACAGCATGCTTTATTAGATTTGAAAGGGAAATAGTACTTAATTCTTCATGGAGAAGATAGTATAATAATTAGTTATTACCTCATGTTAAAGAATTTTGAAGAAACTGGGACCTGATGGTTTAGTTACCACTATCCCAATCAACATCTTGAGAACATGACAATACCCGAAAGTTTGCTATCGTCATGGATGCATCGTTTGACCCATGACCTTCCGGAACGCCTGGTCTGGGTTTTCTCCCTTATCTTTGGATATGCCCTCATATAAATATATATAACGCATTTTATACAAAATAAGTAAATAAACAAATACTCAGATTAGATCACAATGTTGAAAATGACACGTGCTTTTCATTAACCCCCATAATTATTGTTATTTAATATATGCAAATGAACGTACATACTTGTTAACATTTCAACGGTTGGCTCTCTTAACCTGTTTGCACAGGTATATTGAGTGTTTGACACAGGGGCCATTCTTAGGAAGCTTAATTAATTATGATATTATTGTATAACACAGCATTGTTTCATTGCGATTTATTTAGCAGACCCGTTGTTGTCTTCTCATATCACTTGTAAGTAATATCACAGCCAGCTTCTCCACAATGTGTTCATGCATGGACGCGTCTTTGCCACCACTGTGGAATCTTTAAGCTTTGCCAGGTTGTTTTTAAACAATCAATCCAACAGAAAAGCCACATCAATTTTCCGCTTAGCATAATTTCAAAGGGGCAGAGTAATTGTCATACGCGGGTTTTAGGGTGTTGTTTTTCGAATTAGACTTCTGTCACCAGCTTACGTCATTAGTTAGGCTCACCTGTGGTCTACTACGCAGTAGACTTATCACCAGACGTAGGGTCTAGTTTGTTGTTATCAATACTTCATTTGTAACCAGATTTTCTCAACACGCGCCTGAGATAAAGTTAACGTATGGAAGGACAGCACATGTCACCAAACGTCGTTATATATATTGTAAAGGACGCGTCATATACTACACTTATCGGAACACACGAGATTTTTTAATTTTTTTTTTCTCATGCGCTGCAAACAAAATCGTTTACTGGACAGATTTATAAGATTTTAAATGCGCTTTGAAACCTAGTAGTGTTGTTAAAGTAACGTACCGTCTGGGAACGTAATCATTAATACGTGAATCTATCTTTTTTCGTATTTTGCTATTGTTAATTGATTAAATGGCAGAATGGCAATTTCGTTTTCAAGCCGTTTTTTATGCCGAAAATCTTAGCAATTTTACATGTGTCAATGACCCGCAAAAGTTTCAAAGGTAATGATTTTACAGATTTTACAATTTATGTATTAGGTGTGAACATGTAAATTGATTAAATGTGATATTTAAAACACAAACTTTAAGCACACACCATTGTTATGAAGTTTAAAGTTCAAAGGATTATATATGTCATTGTACTTATAAACCGAATTTTTTTTAAAGCAATACAAGAATTAATTGAACGTTTAGAATGTGACAATGTAAAACTTGTATCGGTAAAAGTTACCAATGTAACAATTTTAGTTGTAAATTGTGGCATTATAACAATTTTACATGCAGCATGTACCAATTTAACAATGTTACCCATTACCATTCTCTTATTCTATTGATGTAGTCTTCATTATTGGAGGAAATATTCAGACGAGGATCATATAAATGTTTTTTTTGACGATGAAAAAGGCATTCGGTAATTATTTGTAATTCAAAAGTTTATATATTTTAAACATTTGGTACAAAAATCTTAAATTTGTGAGACTGAAATATTCAATATCTTTATTTGATAATTTATAATGAAATGTTTTTCCCAATAAAATATTAGTTAAATCAAAGTCTGATGAATCATATAGATATGTAAAGAAGGTTATACCCATGTTTCTTATAAAAGAGCACCAAAGTTCGTCTCGAACATATTCAATTTTATCACAGTGAAGAATAATATGTATTATGGTTTCATTGTACATACCACAGTAATGACATTATACAATTATTGCCCTTGTTCCGGGTTGACATGAATATTTGGAGTGTAGGACAAAAGCCCCCCCGGACATTAGCCCCCCCGGACATTAGCCCCTAGGACAAAAGCCCCTCCGGACGAAAGCCCCACCCCGGACATTAGCCCCCCCGGACAAAAGCCCCTTCATTATAAATTTAGCTGGTATACTTTATATAAATCTGTACTTTTGAAAAACAAAAACTGTATATATACTGCTGTTTTTATCTCTGAAATTTGTAATATACTGCAAATATTGATAATCAAAGAAATGCCTACAAAACATGTTGCTCTGTGTTGTAATTTTAATTTTAGGAATGATTAAAATCAAAGAAACAATATTAAAACAATTTATACCTGTGCAAACATAGAAATTTCACTGTTGATAGACATGAAGCCATTAATGATATAGTTCCTTCGAGGAGAATACAACATCAATGAAAAACCTACTAAACACCTGTGTAACAGCTTATTGTTTATGTAACAGTAAAATCAATGAAAAACCTACCAAACACCTGTGTAACAGCTTATTGTTTATGTAACAGTTCAAGTAGTTGTTTACATTGCAGAAGCCACTGGTGACTGAAGTCACTTACATATATATGTAGCACTTAATATAACCACTGGTAAAACATATATTGTAATTTAAAAAAAAATGAATAAATAAAAACATAAAAAAATAAAAAAAAAAATATATAATTTTTTTTATGAAGGGGCTTTTGTCCACTTTTTGATAAGTGTGAAGGGGCTAATGTCCGGGGGGGCTTTTGTCCTAGGGGCTAATGTCCGGGGGGGGGGGGGGGGGGGGGGGGGGGGGCTTTTGTCCGTACCTCGAATATTTGACCACCCGAGAGGTGTCATGACACCTCAAGGGTGGGCAAATATTCATGTCAACTCGGAACAAGGGCAGTAATTGTTTTATTATACCGAAAAAAACATAAGTGAATTAATTTTGGTATCAATAAGTTTATTTATTACTATCAACAGTTTTTAAGAAAAGTTTTTAAGAGGTACCCCATCGTCTTTCTGGACCCGGCATAAAATTCTCCCAGTCGAACTTTCAATGTATGGACGTCGAAGTTTTCACAATCCTTGGTCTAGGCCTACCTGTTGCAGATAGGAAATGTCTAAAGGAATCCACGGCCACATTGATGACCCTTTTGGTGTTTTTAGAATCCTTTTCTTGCAATAATTTCGCCAATTCCTCGTCTGTTGGCAGACGATAGCGTCCGCCGGCAGCCATTGTTGTTGTCAAGCAGAATACTCGGAACTTCTCTGATTCGACTACTTTTGAAGACGTTACGGAAGAGAGTTCCGAGTTGGGGCTCACGAGAGGGTGACATAACGATTTTGGAGGGCTCACGAGAGGGTGACATTATGATATCCAGAGGGTGACATGATGTTTCGAAAGCGACAGCAAGTCAATAATGAATTATTTGGAAAGTTGTGGTTGACATAACGAATGTTTTTAATCACGTGACATGGTTTTCACTAATCAGAAGCTGTGATACAAGTCTGAGGTATAATAAATTCCTTGTTGTTCAACAAGCGAAAACTAACGCATACTCTAAGAATAAAATTAATATATCTATAATACTGGGGGTATTTCACAGCAAGTTTCGATAGATTATGTGATTCAAGCTCATTATGAATTTATTTAAATCTGAAAAATCGTTTTCTTTTTTGACATACGTTCTAACCATGCATTTTTTTCTGTCGTATAGATACTTTTATAAACAAGTTTTTTCCATTGTAACTTTACTGGAGAGGACCCAAGTTTTATATAATTAACAAAAATGTCATACAAGTAATATTACCTCAAGATATGTATAATATCGGGTATAAAACCCCGTTGCTGTCCACTATTTCCACTAATTAAACATAAAAAGTCTGGTAAGAAATAGTCTATGTACAAGCATACTACTATCCAAATAATAAATTCGTCCTAGAAATAATAATTTCTTGATATCAATGTATGATTCAATGCTTGTCCAGCCAAGCAATGGTACACACATGTCTGTTCTGGTTCCTTTTTCCTATCCTTGGATATATTTAACTATAAAATTGTGTGCTCGTTCCAAAATTATAACTTCTGTTTTGGAAAGTAACCAAAGTCACCACTAGGATGAGAACCAGACTTGAGAAGAGACATAATACCAGTTTTTAATTTACAGCATGCTCTAGTAGTTTTTTTCAAACGAATTTCTTTCACAATTTAAAAATATCCCTACATGTTTAATTTCTTCAATTACTGGTAAAAAGCATTTGTATAAACATATATCTTGCACGTAATGCAGAGTACGTTTATTGGAAAACAATGCAATATTACTTTTGGCAGAAGAGAACATAAACCTCCAATTTTTACTATAGTTTTCAGATATGTCGACCATATTTTGTATTGTAAACTTTGAAAATTTGTACTTACGAGGCACATATCGTCCGCTTGAATTGGTACATTTACTTTAAGTCAATAATTACAGACCCTTTACCACAAGCTTCTATTTCATTCAATAATTCATTAATAAAAATCAAGTACATTTTTGCGGACTTTCTATCTGTACACTCTTCGACTTTAAGCCGTTAAACAAGATACAACTTTTCACATTTGTATATATGTCTTTGAGAATAACCCATATTTTGCCTCTGAGTTCCTTTTCATGTATTTTGAACAATAGACCAGCGTGCCATACTGTGTCAAAGGCCTTATTGCTGTCTAAAAAAGCAACATAAACATTGGAACCGTTTTCCATATTGTTGTTAATACATTCTTGTAAGTTACATGATGTACATAGGCTACAAAGGTTATTTTGGTAAGCGGACTTCTGTCTGTAGGGAAAAGTGTTTTAACATATAACAGGGTTGATTCTACTTGATATTGTCATTTCAAAAAGTTTCACCATTACTGGCAGTAACGTAATGCCCCTTTAACAATGTGGACCATCCTTTGCTTTTCCCTGTCACCCTTTGTGTAACGTGATAATAATTCCCCTTTTCCAATGTATTGGTATGTATTCATTTTTAATTGCCATATTGAATAAACTAGCAATATGTTCAAGCAATTTATTGCTCCCATATTTTAGAGGCTCATAAACCGTAACATTGTGACCTCTAGCTTTATTGGAGTGAAGTTTCTTACAGAACCTCTCTATTTCTGTTGATGTTACAATTGTAGTAAGGAAGCTATCTTTTTCAAGTTTTGCCCTAGATTCAATTGTTTTTATATTTGTTAAAATAATATTTTAAAATTCTGTATCAAAAATTCCGTTTGGTTTGACATCGAATATCATTTCAAAATGTGAGGTGCAGGCATCTAATATTTCTGTGGGTTCTCTCAATACACACCGTTGTACTTCAGGTCAGTAATTGTTTGCTGTCGTTTCCGTTCCTTACGTTTATATAATTTCCAAAGAACTTTTTGGTCTACATCACCACATCTGTCAATTTCTGAAAATTGATTCGACATATAGACATTAAACGCATTTCTTAAAGTCTTACGAAAAATATTTTTTCTCTTTTTATAAACCAGAAAGCTAGCATTCTTTGATCTTGGTCTACCTTCTGAAATCCAATTTTGTCTATTTCTAGCCATGATATCATATAACTTTGTTAAATCTGCATTCCAATATGGTTTTAGATAATTTTTAAATGCACATTTTGGCAATGCTGCATCGGCGGCTTCCTAAACAGCGCACACTATACTAACACAATATTCCTCAATATCTTTGTCAGTTATGCTGTCGTGTGGAATGCTGATAGAACTCAAGATCTCATTAAGACAATTTGTATGAGGATTTACAACATTTGTATTTTTCACTTTTTCCCAGTTATATTTAACATATTCTGCTCCTGTGGTTCAGAGACAGGTAGTGATAGAGAACATATGACTGGATGATGCTCTTAAAAATAATGCGAATCATCATTCAACATTTCACAATAATTTACCAGATCCTTAACGCTTGACTGTACTAAAATATGATCAATTGTGGAACAGTTTCCAGCATAGAAAGTATACTTCGGACCGATACATTCACAGATGTCAGGTTGACCCGATCTAATGACTGGAATACAGAAGACCTCTCATTGTTTTCAAAGGTGCATCTATGTCCTCTAGTTTTGATATTTAGGTCCCCAATCACGCGACCCTCCCTTTCCTGGAGTAAACTTCGACCAATGACTCAAGTATCTCCGCGTGCACACTAAAAATATCAATCGGTCTGGAAGAGGCAGGCATATATACAGAAAAACAGTACAAATATTCTTTATTTGGAGTTTGAATCTCCACAACCACTATCCTAGGACTATCAACATCTATTTCCTTAATAACAAACTTGTTAGATATACAAAGGATCGCAACACCGCCCCTTACGTTACATTAGCATTTACAACTGTAACTATATTATTTGGAAGACTATCCTTTGCTATAATGAAATATTGATTGATGAATTATTTTACCTGAAGGAACTATTGTAATGAAACATGTTGAAATTAATCTTAAAGGTGACAAATATACAGAAGAAGTCGGCATTTCTACTGCATAACAATGTTTCTGAAATACATTTTAACGGGAACAATAAAGTACTGTTTGACGAGGCTACATCAGATAGGCGAGCAACGGTATTATTTGTAAAAATATAGTGTACGATGTCAATATAGGAAAAAAAAACTGAATCTCTCTTAAGGATCAGAAACAAAGTAAATGCACATAATGAAGTTATCAAAAAGTAGTTGTTTTCTAATAGATTACCATGCATATATTGACGAGCATAACATAATATCGTAAGAGGAAGACGTTTGTCTCTCCGGGATACCTGGTCTGATTATTATTTTACTTTTCTAAATGTATCTCTGGTGTTGTTCATATTATACCTTCTTTTTATCAATAACGATTGAGAATGACGGCTTCTTTTACACTTGGTTATTTCCTTGTTGCCTCTGGCACATGAAGAATGTTTTTATAGTTCAATCTGATCAGCAAAAGTAGCCCACAAATATATTTTTTTTTGCGTCAAAAATCCGCAATACTTGTTTTCGTTTTCGTTACTCTTGATAAGATGGCGCCATTTTGAATGGTACGCTACTCTCAATTTTACTACCTTTTTCTCAGTTTATTATGAGAATTGTAGATGAACTTTCATGAAAATGATTCGAACCAAATGTCTATTTGAACAGAAATCGTAGTGCATCTGAAACGAAATGTCTGTGGTTACAGTACGACGAATACTGAACATAGTTCTGATTGATTGGACTTTCCTCAACATTACGTGTGATGTTGATATATTTCTAATTTCATCACTGCAAAAGGAAATCTTGTGTTATCAAATAGATAATTTTAGATATGCGGTATGCTAATTAATTAATAAATGTCAGATACTTCACAGGCGGAAACGTATCCAATACACCCCACACTGGTTTGATAATTATTTCTGTATTTTATCAACGCCTCTGTTAGCGTATATAGACTTTTGCTCAACCACAGGCGTCTGCTTCTGGTTAGTATTGATGACAGAAAAAAAAGCAAACCTACTCCTAAAATATCGGAAATTGGATGTAAGTTCAAGCGGGCCAGCTTCAACTCACTCTGAATAAAAGTTCAATCCGACTAAAATATCATATGCACGTAAACTTCAAAAATGTGTACCTCGATTTAAAATCCTTTATTCTTATCTGTAGACAAAAATGCTTCTATTCTAAAAAATACAAAAAAAGAACGTAGCTACATACATTATCAAAAATCCTACTGATAACGTATCAAAATAACTGCTGAATATCTGTCATGTTCACGACAATTTCGCCTTATTCTCGAGAAAGTTAAGTCTCACTCTGAATGTCTTACATTATCGACATCCTTTACTTTTTATCTTGTCATGCTTATTTCATTTTTTTGACTGGCATTGTGTTTGTCACGTGAAACATTCCCAGGGGGCTGAGTGTATCAATGCTTGCTTACAATTTTGAATCAAATATATGCTAGCTATGAAAGACAAGGTGTTTTGAAGTAAGTTTTCTGATTGTTTCTGAAAGGGAAGTAAAGATGAGACGAATAGATGACTTGGTGTGTTAATGACCTTGACCTTATCAGCAGGACGTTAACGAGTGTGTAATGATAATGTGTCAGTCTACCTCTGTCGGACATAATTACGTTTAATGCTAAGACGGGTCGTTCTCCCTGACAAGCGAGTCTCCGTCCTGTAAATCTGTGTACATATTATGGGGAATCCCGTGGGCTTCCTCGAGGCTACAAATCACACTCAACTGAAGCAGATTTAACGACACCAACAATGATTGTATGTGGAACAAGGCGTTGTAATTTCAGGAACGACTGTTTATATCTGAACAGACATAGACTTTATCAATAACTAGCGATGATAAGGTAGGTACTCCTTATAATTAAAGCTCGCTGAACGAGATATTAAATTCAAAACACGAATGTCCACCCGACATTATACAGAGCAGTTTTGATTAATTCTCCGATTTGGTAGATCATCATAATCTCGCCCGTCTTGTGGAGTTATACTGACGCACGTGCAGGTACCAAATAAGTCTCGCGTTTTGTAACATCAATCATTTACGTAGATAACCAGTCTGTTTTTATATACAGACACGTAGATAACAAGTCTGTCTTTATATACAGACACGTAGATAACAAGTATGTCTTTATATACAGACACGTAGATAACAAGTCTGTCTATATATACAGACACGTTGATAACAAGTCTGTCTTTATATACAGACGTAGATAACAAGTCTGTCTTTATATACAGACACGTAGATAACAAGTCTGTCTTTATATACAGACACGTTGATAACAAGTCTGTCTTTATATACAGACACGTAGATAACAAGTCTGTCTTTATATACAGACACGTAGATAACAAGTCTGTCTTTATATACAGACACGTAGATAACAAGTCTGTCTTTATATACAGACACGTAGATAACAAGTCTGTCTTTATATACAGACACGTAGATAACAAGTCTGGCTTTATATACAGACACGTAGATAACAAGTCTGTCTGTATATACAGACACGTAGATAACACGTATGTCTGTATATACAGACACGTAGATAACACGTTTGTCTATATATACAGACACGTAGATAACAAGTCTGTCTTTATATACAGACACGTAGATAACAAGTCTGTCTTTATATACAGACACGTAGATAACAAGTCTGTCTTTATATACAGACACGTATATAACAAGCGTGTCTTTCTATACAGACACGTAGATAACAAGTCTGTCTTTATATACAGACACGTAGATAACAAGTCTGTCTTTATATACAGACACGTAGATAACAAGTCTCTCTTTATATACAGACACGTATATAACAAGCGTGTCTTTCTATACTGACACGTAGATAACAAGTCTGTCTGTCGATAAACATCGCTACCTCGCTGCGAACGACGATGATTAGCTGGGCGAAATAACGAAATAACGAAATGACACATATCAGCCATCATAGGTAACAGCAGAAAACCTACGTTTATGCTTTTATAAAGTAAAATCTGATCAAAGAAGCGCTCGCACTACCTGCTATAGACACTTGTGACCATAACGACATGGTTAATTTGTGCAATATGACTGATCACATGAGTTTTATTTTTTCTACTGAAACTTGTTTTGCCGAAATCAACAGGTAGCTCAGCAAATTAAATGTCACAATCAAGACCAATGGATAGCCATAATACATATTAACAATTACTCAAATTACTTCTGTTAAATTGCAACAGAAGAGTGATTTTTAATCTGGATAAATATCACCTGATTTACTATTTACATGAACCTTAAGCCTGTCTTTATGTTGTATATGAAATGTCATATATCGCTTGTTTTTTGGCCATAACGCCCGTAAAGGTAATTGAAATATTTGAAAGTCAAATATATTATATTTATTTATTATCATGATTATTGACTTTCTGTTGAAAAATCTTAATTCACACATTCAGTAGGGCATCCTTTAAAATTAAACTTCATAACATGTACTAAAGTCATATTTGTTCAAGCAAGATGGCAGCAGAGCTGTGACAACGGCAGTGTTTCCCACAGGGACTGTATAATGTGTTACTGTCTATGAGTAATTGGACCTTCTCTAGCATATATAACACATTTTCAGACGTGTTCGGGGACTATATTGAAATTCCGTATAATTGACGCCCCTCGGTGTTTATACAATAGTTATTAACACAATTTTATCACTTAATGTGATGCAAGTACATTTACGTTCAAGGAATCTTACCGTTTGGTGTAATGTTACAAGTGTTTTCAGTTTGGTTAATGCTGGTCGAGTATATGTTGTAGCATTTTACTGCGATTGTTAGTGAATTACTTTGGTGACACGCTATATATTGTCCGCCGGAAATGAAGTGCTCGATTGCAAACAGTATATCGACAAATGCATCTTAACAATCCCTGCTGTATACGAGACAGCTGCTTATTACAGCTAAACGCTGTTACAGTGGTATTATTTAAGCATTGAACTGTTTTTGTATGGTATTTATGATCTATTTGAATGCCAGAGCTTAGCAAACAAATGTTTGCTTGCAAAGCTCTGACATTCAAATAGATCATAAATGCCATACAAAAACAGTTCAACGCTTATATTGACATTCCTTTTACTTTTTTAATTTTTTAAATGCTCTAATTCATATTGAAAATTGATAATTCCCGCCTTACCGACAGTCAGCAGATTTTTGTCAGCCGTTGGAACAGCCGGAACATGACCGCGTGCTTTTTGGCAAACAAAATAGTATACGGGAAAAAATTAAAAAAAAAAATTGTTAATCATTTTATTATCAACGTAATGCGCAGATGGCTTATTTTTTTAAACAAATATTGTAGACAAAATAATTAGTCGTTAAACTTAATTATCCTGGATATTGTAGCTCCGGTTTGGGTTATATTTATACGCTGATAAGTGTAGAGCGTGAATGATGGCATTCAAACGTACATCAATGCGAGAGCACTCAAACAGACTATATAGTGACAATGCCAGACAAATGTAAACATAATGCAATCAGTTCAGGGCTATCTGGAAATACTGACCTGCATGTAAAGGATAGGTCTGTGACGCACGCTGGAGATCCCTCAAAGAGGTTTGGTAAGTGATTGCACAAAAGTTTCGCATCTGAAAACGGGACAACAAGAACCTTTAAAAGTAAATAATTTAGGACGAGGTAAAGAATGTGTCGAAGAATACAGATATGTACATTATAAAGTTTTCCCGTTCATCTGGTTAGGTTTGGTTTGCTTTTGCGTTTTTTTGCGTCCTATCCATCAACCAGGTTATAACAGGACGGTGTCCACGAATGCTGGGGCCTCTGTCAGACCCTTTTATATTGTCATAATTTAAGCATTGAACTGATTTTGTATGGTATTTATGATCGATTTGAATGCCAGAGCTTTGCAAGCAAACAACATGATGTGCATTAGCACATTATGATTTGTTTGCTTGCAAAGTTCTGGCATTCAAATAGATCATAAATATCATACAAAAACAGTTCAACGCTTATATTTACATTCCTTTTACCTTTCTTATTTTTAAATGATATAATTCATATTTGAAATTCATAATTCCCGCCTTAACGACAGTCAGCAGGTTTTTTGTCAGTCGTTGGAACGGCCAGAACATGGTCGCGTGCTTTTTGGAAAACAAAATAGTACATTGAAAAGAAAAAAAAACAACTCAATTTTGTTAATCATTTTATTATAAACGTAATGTGGAAATGGCATATTTTTATAACAAATGATGTAGACAATATAAACTTAATTATAAACAATGTTTATTTGATATTGTAGTTCCGGTTTGTGTTGTATTAATACGCTGATAAGTGTAGCGCGTGATGGATGGCATTTAAACGTAAATCAATACCAGAGCTCTCAAACAGACTATAGAGTCACAATGCCAGACAAATGTAAATATACTGAAATGATGGGATATCCGTCAATCTCCTTTATAGTGTCATCATACTGAAATGATGAAGTCTCAATCGGATTCCTTTGTAATGTTGTCACATTGAAATTGTGGGATTTCCGTCGGACTCATCTAAATAGTCATCATGCTGAAATGATGGGATCTCCGCCTATCTCCATTATAGGGCCACCATACTGAAATGATTGGGACTAACGACTCCTTCACAGTGTCATCACATCGAAATAAAAGCGTCTCCGTCGGACTCCTTTTTAGTTCCATTTCACTGAATTGATGGTGTCTGCATGGTCATTACACTGAATTAACACACATAGGTAATTAAAAAATAAAATTCAGTCTAAACAATCTCAAAGGATCGGAAGGGGTGTTGTATGACTACCAAGAGCCAAAGTTGCGACTAATGTACATGTACTTGTATTCAAATGGAGTACGTTTATCTGTTTTTAGAGTTCAAAGTCTTCACTATGAAATGGTATATTAGATGGGGCAAAAACAGGCATCCGCAAAATGTCACGCTTTTCACTGACAATAATTAGAAAGGCTCGTAAAAGGATCCTATTGTTGAAAACGAATTATTAATTATGAGCTAAATACTAAAAAAATACTGATTTAGTATTTTTAGACTGCACAGCCAATGCACAACAAGATACAATTTCTCCACTACTGGATAATTAATGTGAAGACATAAATATAATTTCAACCGGTTGACGGTAGGAATTAGGATGTAATTATTTTCTCTTCGGTATGAGGTACGCCAATAGGTGGCGTTACTGGTATTTGCACGTGCAAATTGGGTAAGGTATAGCCTATACGTGTCATTCAGGCGACACAGGTATACCAGATCACACGTAAATTTTATAGACGACTTTACATGTTCACTAATGGAGGGCAGCAGTTCGAATTCTGCCAGTAGCGTTACCTTAAATGATATATTCCAACAACTACAAAGCCAGAAAGGTGAAATTAAGGAATAGTTGGACAATAGGTTGTCTGAAATTCAGAACGGGAGAGACGTTTCTCAAGACATTAAAAAATTGAAGGAGGACAAAAGTATCACGTGGAAAAGTGAAGGGAATAAGCAACAGTATTGCTTTAATTCGGACCTTCTGGAGGAAGTTACGCAAGCGTTATGGGCTGTTGACAATAGCAAGTTTGAATATTGTTCTGAAATTCTGAGGCGAGTGTCGGAAAAGATTAATAAAAGGAACAAACTTATCAGAATAGCAGAAAGTTCTGAGGCAGGTTGGGGGACAGTCAAAGAATATATAGATAACCCTCTTGCTAGTGATTCAGATGACGACAAGAACATTTCTCGTGCTGAGAACAAAGCAGTGAAAAGGTTGAAAGACAAACAGAAAAAGAAGGATGTTTTTCTCAACATGCAGAGGTCCAGGTATGGGCATCAAGGTCCCAGTTTTGCGGCGGGGTCTTCAAGTCAGATTTCTACTGTGCGTCATTCTGACGGGAGTAATCTTTTTCGTGGCCAACGATGAAATCAGGGAGCATGTTACGCCTGTGGGGACTTCCGACACTTTCGGAAAGACTGCCCAATCATCAACAAGTCGGCCGGACAGTCCAGGACTGGGACATAGGGACATAGAGACCACAGAGGGTCAAGTCATTAAAGATAAGTATACAAATAATTTGTCAAGTAGTGATTGTACAGGAGTCTGTGATTCAGGAGATCTCACGAATGACTTTTTTGAATATGAGCAAGGACAGGCTGACATTTTAGTTAAAAGTAGATTAAAAAATAACATTGAATACTGGAAGACCATTGGTTGTTCAGAATTTGTTTTAGATGTGATTGATACTGGGAATAAAATTCCTTTTTATTCGGAACCAAACAAGGGAGAATTTAAAAATAACGTTTCGGCGTTGAAACATGCAGGGTTTGTGGAGAAGGCTATTTTTGATTTAGAAAAACGTAAATTGATAGAGAGATGTGAGGAATTGCCATATATCACAAATCCATTGACTGTATCGGTTCAGAGCAGCGGTAAAAAGCGTTTAATTTTAGATTTGAGAGAAGTCAACAAACATTTATGGAAACAATCTGTAAAATATGACGATTTACGCACGGCTTTGGTGTATATAGAAAAACAGGGTTGGTTAATTAAATTTGACATACATTCGGCGTATCATCACATAGATATATTTCCACCTCATACCAAATTCCTTGGTTTTTCTTGGACATTTGGTTCTAAGAAGGTATATTTCAAATTACCATTTGGTCTATCTACCGCTCCATATATTTTTACTAAAGTAACCAGAGCGCTCATTAAAAAATGGAGAGGTGAGGGTTTACAGATTTTGATGTATTTGGATGATGGATTGTGTCATAATACTGACAAGTTGAAGCTATTAGAACAGAGTTCTAAAGTGAAACGTGATATTATTGAGTCGGGTTTTGTGCCCAAAGTAGACAAGTCCATGTGGTATTCTGTCCAGTGTATGACTTTTCTCGGTGTAGATATCGATACTTTAGTGGGAATTTTATCTATACCGCAGAGACGAGTAGAGAAAGCACGTGTGTACGTTTTTGATATGTTGAATGTTATTCAGAGTGGCAGGTCAGTCCATGTTAAAACTTTAGCGAGTTTTGTTGGTCAAATTATGTCCATGAGTATAGTACTGGGTAATATTACTCAGCTGATGACAAAATGTATCAGTATGTATATCTTACAAGCCCAGTCGTGGAATGACAGATTTTTTGTGGATGAAAATGCTGTAGCTCAGATGCAATTCTGGGTTAATCATATCAACTGTATCAACTCTAGAGACATTCAGTATTGTCCACAGTGCAATAGAATAGTTTATTCGGATGCTAGTGGCATAGGGTACGTTGGATATTGTGTGGAGTCTCCAGTGGGCGTGGCACACGGAGTTTGGACTGAGAACGAGGCAGGTCAGAGTTCGACGTTTAGGGAATTGACAGCTGTATATCGAGTGTTATGTTCTCTTGTTAATGAATTGAGAGGAACTCGGGTTAAATGGTTTTCAGATAACCAGGGCGTGGTTTCAATTGTCCAGAAGGGGAGCATGGAATCATCTCTGCAAAATGTAGCACTTGATATTTTTAAGCTCATGCAAGAAAATCCTATTTCATTGGAAATGGAATGGATCCCCAGAGAGGAAAATGTGTGTGCTGATTTTATCAGTAAAATTGTCGATGTTGACGATTGGGGTGTGAGTGAAAGTATTTTCCAGTTTTTGGATGACCTTTGGGGTCCATTTGAGGTAGACTGGTTTGCCTCCTGGTACAACAGTAAGGTGTCTACATTTTATTCTAGGTATTGGAATCCAGGGTCCACTGGTATTGACGCCTTTTCGGCTAGTTGGTCCGGTTTGAATGGATGGTTTGTTCCTCCAGTGTATCTCATTTCGAGAGTTATCCGCTATATGCAAATGTGTAAAGCATATGTCACGCTTGTCATTCCTTTTTGGAAGTCTGGTAGGTTTTGGCCCTGTGTGTGTCCGGACGGACGGAGTTTTATAGTGGGGATTAGGGAATACAGATTCTTACAGACAGAGAAATGTTTTTATACCCCTTCCCGATCAGGAAAGGGTATATTCGGACATGTAGATTTGGCATTTCCTATGCTTGCATTACGTGTTGATTTCGATAATCAGGCACGTACACATATGTAAATAGGTTTATATGGACATTTTGTGTACAGTTTTTTTGTTTTGATTCATAGTATTTTCTTTGACATGATACCATTTTTGGTGAGAATCGTATTATAAGATTTATTTGATTAGCAGTTTATATTGTCGCAGTACCGGTGTTCGGTGTTATGACAGACAGTTATGATAATTGTATATATACCGGTTTTCGGTGTTATGACAGACAGTTATGATAATTGTATATATACCGGTGTTCGGTGTTATCACAGACAGTTATGATAACTGTATTATACATACCGTTTTGCGGTGTTACCGGTTTTCGGTGTTATTATACCGTTTTTCGGTGTCATGACAGACAGTTATGGTAATTGTATATCCTTATACTGGTTTTCGGTGTTTTGACAGACATACATGTACTGTATATATACCGACTTTCGGTTTTTAGTTTTTCGCATGATTGGTTTGATCGATTCTGTACCGTTTTTTCGGTGATAAGTTCATTCATTTTAACTGATCTTACGGTATTTACATGTATATACATTTTGAAGGTATTGTCAACACGTTTTTTCTTTAATTTTGGATATTATTCCTATCACAATACAATTTAAGTTTCGCTATTTGTGTACAAGTGTACAATATAATATATTTTCATGTTGAATACTTATTTTGGAATATTTTTGTTTGTTATTTTTACGTTTAGTGGCACATGCTTTGAAAGATGAATACGATATGGTTCCGGATCATCTAAAAGACTTTGCGTTGACGGTTCCACAATTACTACAGGGGTGTAAAGCAGGCAGTACAGTTAGGAAATACTGCCATGGTTTTTTTACGATGGAAAAAGTGGGCGTGTGAAAATGGTTTTGAGGAAGAGGATATTTTTCCGACTAAACCTTTCATCTTGTGTAAATATTTATCATATTTGGTTAAAAAGAACGGTAATGTTGGAAGTTTAACGGACGCTTTATACGGCATTAGATGGACACACAATATCGTGGATAAAACATCTCCCACTGATTCTTTACTTGTAAAACATGTTTTTGAGGGAGCTAAGCGATTATTGGCGAAACCTGTCAGGAAGAAGGAACCTATCACAGTTACTATTTTGAATAATGTATATGACAAGTTTTTTGATGGGAAAAATTTATATAATCAAAGAATTTTAACAATGTTTATTTGCATACTCAGGTTTTATGAGAAGTGCTGAAGTGTTAGCTGTACGGAGGTCGGATATCCAGATACGCACAACACATTTAGAAATTTTCGTGGAGCGGTCCAAAACAGACGTATACAGAGATGGTGCATGGATTCTCGTGAGCAGAACGGAGTCGCGTTTGTGCCCAGTGTGTAATTTTGAAATTTATTCAGAGTTGTCTGGGATTAGTGATGATTCCGAGGAGTTTGTTTTTCGTAATGTCACGAAACAGGGCGAGAAGTATGTTTTACGGAAGGCTAATAAGCCGATGTCCTATTCGCGATTTAGAGAGCATTTTAAAGAAGTGTTTTCTGATTTTGTGGCGGATATTAAATGTTATGGTTTACACAGTCTTCGTGCAGGTGGAGCTTCAGCTGCGGCCAATTGTGGTATTCCGGACAGGATGTTTAAACGTCATGGGAGATGGAAATCCGAAACCGCGAAAGATGGCTACATTAAAGACAATTTTGACGAACGTTTAAGTGTTTCTCAACATCTGAATTTATGATATTTTTATTAGAAATGTGACTATGTGCGTATCTTGGTTTAGATATATATATTCAAATTTATGAAATATTTTCCGGATTTTCCCCCGTTCTTTGAGTTCATCAGTTAGTCAGTGCCTATGTCGCTGGGAAATGCAACTTTTGTGTTTGTGTTCTTTATCCTATTGGATAGTTTAGAAGAGAATATAATTTCAACCGGTTAACGGTAGGAATTAGGATATTATTATTTTCTCTTCGGTATGAGGTACGCCAATAGGTGGCGTTACTGGTATTTGCACGTGCAAATTGGGTAAGGTATAGCCTATACGTGTCATTCAGGCGACACAGGTATACCAGATCACACGTTAATTCTAAAAAATTTTAAGGGTAATTTTCATATGGTGTATTATAATACAGTATAGGTTAGGTTAGGGTAGGAGTTGTGTGTGTGATATATGTTATTTTGTAATACATGTATTGTTATTTGACCATACATTAGTCAGTGCCTATGTCGCTGGGAAATACAACTTTTGTGTTTGTGTTCTTTATCCTATTGGATAGTTTAGAAGAGAAATTTCACCATCGTTACCTTTTGTGTCACGTATATATAACCGTTGCGTCCATAATAATATGGTGAGAATAGCGGTACGACTTATGATTAGTTATCTAATTCTTCAACGCGAAGAACATATTCATAGAATCATTCATTCACTACACAAAATATTCCTGAATCATTTTTATTTTTCAATTCTGTGGTTCAATTTTAGGAACATAAGTGTTTCAAACTTCTCGATGTTAGAGAGCTCAATGTTTACACTTTGCTTTAAAAGTATTGAGATATATACTTATACTTGACAGCCTACTAGAAGTCATGTATGCTAACTCTACCTACAGACATTTAATTCACCTACTGGTGACATGAAGACATGTTTGTTGTTTTCTGTCCAGGTTTGTGACTCTGAGGCCTGAGTATGAGCTCAGCCTGGTGGTCACTTTTAAATTAAACAGACACGGAGTTATACTAGGGGCATGCATGTATGGTGAGTAATTAGTATACCTCAATTCTTTATCATCGTTATACATATATTTCGTACCATGCTTTTAATATGCAATTCTTGGTAGAAGTTAATTTACACCAGTTTTTAAGTGTTTTCAATTTACGAGAGAGGACTATTGGAAACCTTCCCAATTCAAAGTATACCGTAGCATTTGGTATCGACCGTATAACCACAAGAATATTTTTACAAAAATCTATTTTTTTCTCAATATCGGGGGCTGTATGGAAACTCCATACTTCACTACTATACCCCGACACACTTCCTACATATGTGTCGAACAGATTTAGTAATGTGGAGACATTTAAAAATATGGGAACACAAATCTTTTCTTAATGCAAACAATGCTTTCCTGCATTGTGAAGCTAATTGTTTTTGCGATGGATTAAAAGTACCGTTATACAAACCAAGAAAGCAAAAACTATCTACTTTTTCAAGACAATGTACCATTAGAATAATATTTTTCATTTTGTGATTATCTGCCTGACTTTCGGTAAACCACAACTTTAGTTTAGCAACATTGACCATTAGGGACCACTTTTCTGTATAATCTTTAAGTTTGCCAAGCATCGACTGTAAACCACTTATACTCTCATAAAACAGAACTATGTCATCAGCAAACATTAAGAAAAATAGGGACAATTCTTGCAAGTCAAGGGGCTGTACACCGGTGTAACGTTGAAAATGGACCCCCGTGGAAAATGGAACCCGGTTTCATTTTCAACGTTGAAAATGGAACCGGGACGCCATGGAAAACTGACTCTCCTGTTGAAAACTGACCCCATCAGGTCTCTCTTTTCCACGTGTAGCCTGTTGAAAACGGAACCCGTTGAAATGTTGCTCTGAATAACAGCACTGTTATAAGATACAAGTCTGTATACAATTTAACAAGCATAAATATTTATCGATATTGATTAACAATTCGATCTTTGGTGACCCATATAATGACCTTTGGTATATCTATAATGTAAACGATATTGATCAACATTGATAAACAATTTGACCTTTGACCTTTGGTGACACATATTATGACCTTTGGTATATCTTCAAGCTGTAATATGATATAATGTAAAATGTATGCGATATTGATCGACATTGATTGACAATTTGACCTGTGACCTTTGGTGACCCATATAATGACCTTTGCTATATCTTCAAACTGTAGTATGATATACATGTAAAATTTATACGATATTGATCGACATTGATTGACAATTTGACCTGTGACCTTTGGTGACCTATATAATGACCTTTGGTATATCTTCAAACTGTAGTATGATATACATGTAAAATTTATACGATATTGATCGACATTGATTGATAATTTGACCTTTGACCTTTGGTGACCCATATAATGACCTTTGGTATATCTTCAAACTGTAATATGATATACATGTAAAATGTATACAATATTGGTCGACATTGATTGACAATTTGACCTTTGACCTTTGGTGACCCATATAATGACCTTTTAAATAACGTGTCACTGTTATCAGATATACATATGTCATGTGCACGATATTGATCGACATTGATTGACAATTTGACCTTTGACCTTTGGTGACCCATATAATAACCTTTTGAATAACTTGTCACTGTTATCAGATATAGATATGTCATGTGCACGATATTGATCGACATTGGTTGATAATTTGACCCCACGTCATACTGACCCACATTCATATCATTTGCTGAAAATGACACCGGTTCCATATTCAACGTTGAAAATGGATCCCACAACATACTGACCCATTTCCATATTATATGTTTAAAATGGCACCGGTTCCATATTCAAATGTTACAGTGGATCTCGGTTTATGCAAAAAAAAAAATAATAACAAAAAAGCAAGAAAAAACGAACGCTTAATAGGACAAATTGTTGATCCATGTCGATGAATATCATATATATGATTATCTTATTATTGTTTAAATTAATACGAAATGTCATTATATGGGTCAAACAATGTCAAAGGTAAATATCGATCAATATCGTATACATTTTATATGCATACCTTATTACAGTTTGAAGATAAACCTAAGGTTATTATATGGGTTACCAAAGGTCACAGATCACATCGTCAATCAATGTCGATCAATATCTTGTATATGATACATATATGCATAACTTATATAAGTCATAATTCATACCAAGGATCATTATACGGTCACCAAAGGTCACATGTCAAATTGTTAATCAATGTCGATCAATATCGTGTACTTGTTACATGAATATCTTATCATAGTGATAAATTTTACCAAAGGTCATTATATATGTCACCAAAGGTCGAAGGTAAAATATTTTATCAATGTTGATCAATATCGTATGTGTTTTATATGCATGTCATATTTCAGTTTGAAGATATACCAAATGTCATTATATGGGTCACCAAGGGTCACAGGTCAAATTATCAACCAATGTCGATCAATATCGTGCACACGACATATGTATATCTGATAACAGTGATAAGTTATTCAAAGGGTCATTATATGGGTCACCAAAGGTCAAAGGTCAAATTGTCAATCAATGTCGATCAATATCGTGCACATGACATATGTATATCTGATAACAGTGACAAGTTATTCAAAAGGTCATTATATGGGTCACCAAAGGTCAAATTGTCAATCAATGTCGACCAATATTGTATACATTTTACATGTATATCATATTACAGTTTGAAGATATACCAAAGGTCATTATATGGGTCATCAAAGGTCAAAGGTCAAATTATCAATCAATGTCGATCAATATCGTATAAATTTTACATGTATATCATACTACAGTTTGAAGATATACCAAAGGTCATTACATAGGTCACCAAAGGTCACAGGTCAAATTGTTTATCAATGTTGATCAATATCGTTTACATTATAGATATACCAAAGGTCATTATATGGGTCACCAAAGATCGAATTGTTAATCAATATCGATAAATATTTATGCTTGTTAAATTGTATACAGACTTGTATCTTATAACAGTGCTGTTATTCAGAGCAACATATATGTGGCTCACTGTTCAACGGGTTCCGTTTTCAACAGGCTACACGTGGACAAGAGAGACCTAATGGGGTCAGTTTTCAACAGGAGAGTCAGTTTTCCATGGCGTCCCGGTTCCATTTTCAACGTTGAAAATAAAACCGGGTTCCATTTTCCACGGGGGTCCATTTTCAACGTTACACCGGTGTACAGCCCCTTGACTTGCAAGAATTGTCCCTATTTTTCTTAATGTTTGCTGATGACATAGTTCTGTTTTCTGAGAGTATAAGTGGTTTACAGTCGATGCTTGGCAAACTTTAAGATTATACAGAAAAGTGGTCCCCAATGGTCAATGTTGCTAAACTAAAGTTGTGGTTTACCGAAAGTCAGGCAGATAATCACAAAATGAAAAATATTATTCTAATGGTACATTGTCTTGAAAAAGTAGATAGTTTTTGCTTTCTTGGTTTGTATAACGGTACTTTTAATCCATCGCAAAAACAATTAGCTTCACAATGCAGGAAAGCATTGTTTGCATTAAAAAAAGATTTGTGTTCCCATATTTTTAAATGTCTCCACATTACTAAATCTGTTCGACACATATGTAGGAAGTGTGTCGGGGTATAGTAGTGAAGTATGGAGTTTCCATACAGCCCCCGATATTGAGAAAAAACGTTCTTGGAGTTAAACGATCGACACCAAATGCTATGGTATACTTTGAATTGGGAAGGTTTCCAATGGTCCTCTCTAGTAAATTGAAAACTCTTAAAAACTGGTGTATATTAACTTCTACCAAGAATTGCATATTAAAAGCATGGTACATGTATAACGATGATAAAGAATTGAGGTATACTAATTACTCACCATACATTCATGCCCCTAGTATAACTCCGTGTCTGTTTAATTTAAAAGTGACCACCAGGCTGAGCTCATACTCAGTCCTCAGAGTCACAAACCTGGACAGAAAACAACAAACCTGTCTTCATGTCACCAGTAGGCGAATTAAATGTCTGTAGGTAGAGTTAGCATACATGACTTCTAGTAGGCTGTCAAGTATACGTATATATCTCAATATTGTTAATTATCGGTCTTCAATAGCTGAAGCCAGTATTTAACGATATAATTTTTCCTCTGTATATAATAAATAAAAACAACCGAGTTCAAAATATACCATATAATTGTTGACAGTTTTTTCACACCCAAAATAGATTTTATCAACAACAGATGTAGCTTTTCATTTTTTGGCACGGTGTGAAAGCCCCAAACCTCACAACTATAATTCAAAATACACAATACGTAAGAATGAAACATTGAACGCTTGGTATTTTCATTCAATATGCATTTTTTAACGTTACGACTGAGCAGATAGTACGCCTTTCTGTTTTTTGTAGCTAATTACTTTGTGCTACTGTAAATTTTCCATTATGATTAAAAACCAAGTCTAGGTAACACAATTGGTCAACTACCTCTATAACCTTTCCATCCTATTTCTACTGTTCATTTGGTAGTAACCGCTTATTTTTCCTAAAAACTATTTTTGTTTTATCTACATTTACAGTCAAATTCCAACGGTCCGAATACACCTTTAGAGAGTCAAGTACATTTTGCAGGTCATCGATATCTTCAGAAAATAAAACAGTATCATCAGCATACATGATTAAAAACAAATTAAGAAGTTGAATTTGATAACTTTTACAATTTGTTTCAAACATCCCTGACTCCGTATCGTTGACAAATAAGGAGTACAAAATCGGTGACAAAGATTCACCCTGTAATAAACCGACCTGTAAGTCGAACATAGGAGATAATTTACCTCGTAGCTTAACACAAGACTTGACACTTTCATGAATAGATCAAATAACATTAAGTAAGCGCCTTCCTTACACCGGATTTGCACAATTTAAAACCATAAATAATCATGCGTTACACTATCAAAAGCTTTTCTTCTGTAGTCGACAAATACACAATATATTCTTTTGTTATTTTGTAAAGTCTTCGTCATTAAACTATTTAAAACAAAAATAGCGTCTCTGGTACCACTTCCAGGCTTAAAACCAAACTGGGCATCAGATACTACGATTTCATTTTTACTCCAACTAAGCAGACGCTTGTTCAGAAGGGAGGTAAACAACTTAGCTATATGGCTCATCTATGTAATTCCCCTGTAATTATTAACATCACTCTTAACACCTTTCTTATACGAAGGTGCAATAACACCTTCCAACAATGCTTTCGGGAAATATCCTACATGTATTATGGTGTTAAACAATTTTAACAAAACTGGTGTGAAAACGTCGAGGTATTCAATAAAATATTCACAAAGTAACCCGTCTATACCGGGTGACATACCCTTCGTTCTTTTCTGGCATTTGTCGCATAATCGCCATGTGTCACCGCACCAGCGGGCTTTAGACTCCCATAACATTTGACAGTAGTTTAAAGGTATGACTTTTGCCTGGACAGCAGATTTTGTTTGAATATTGTATCAACAATTACTGTCCTTTGTCTTTATCAGTATCTTAAAAGACTTATGAGGGATCTTCATATATGGTTATCCAATCATCTGGAATTCGGTGGATTTGTTATAATTTCCACGGACATAAATTAAATCTAACTCCGTGTCACTCATCCAAATCTACACCTAAAGCATTATGTGATTTGGCAATACTTTTCCTTTTCGTTGACTGATTTTGAAGTGATGATGCTTATACATTTAAACAAAAGAATGCATGTCGTTCACTTTCAATCAAACTTATATGAAAATAAATAAAACCGTTCAACATTAATACATGTACATCAAATAAAAATAAAAATATAGTATAACTCATTTGGACACACTTCAAATATAACTATGACTTTATCCTACCGATTGTAAATGCTTACGTCATATGACTTTCAACATTCTCATAATTTTCAAACTCGTAGAAAAAGGTTCAAATATCTCTTTCTCACAGGTGATTTTGTGTACTATCAGATAAGTTATCGAATCAATCTTCAATCTATGACTCTCACCCATTTTCATATATATATATATTCGAAAACTTTTTTTTGATTGATGAATAATTAAAACATATGTCTACTTTACAGAAAAGCTTTCGAAGTTGTGAAGTAAATCTTTCTAACCATAAAAAGTTCTTAAAGAACAGTACCATGTCGTATGTATAAAGAACAAAAAATAATTCATCATTCATAAAATTCATACAAAATCATTGACAACATGGGAAAAAATGTGACATAATTCCTTCCTGAAAGAGGCCGACATTATTTGCAGAACGTCGGATAGGTAATTTTTTTCGTATACAGACTTAATTAACATGAAAAGTTTTACCCGTATTCCTGGTTGTGAGCAGTAAATCAAAGCAATCAATTTTATAATGTGATTGTTGACAAAGTAAGAAGTCTTAATTTATACGTTTGTTGTTACTGGAAAAAAATGGTCACACGACAGATGACAGACATTAACAAAAAGGAATAGGATGTTGCCCACTATCCCTTCCTCTTGAACATTGTTACTGTATACAATATCATTGTCACTGATCACTGTAAGTCTGGGAGAACCCGAGTCATGTTTTAGAAAGCGCATAATTATCTCTCCCTCATCATCAAGCAACATTCAATTTAACAACGAGCCCCATACTCAATTAATTATCTTGTGGACATCATTATCTAGTACCTATACTGACCTGATAAAACCTGTACTTTTATTTAATATATACATTGTACATATATATATATGACGCCCGAGTTCCACAAATCTAATGTAATCGACAATACCAATTTTACAAGGCCAACAACAGTCGCCGCGTACCACCATATATAGTACTTAGGTGTTAACGCATGTTTTATCAGGCATAGGTTCAAGGACCATTAAATAGTTCGAAATTCATTTCTTTTTCTATTTTAGTTTTATGTCATTTAATTTTTTTACTGGGAGGCGTTTTGTGTAGATTGCAGCACACCTTTACGAGCCTTTTTTCTTACAATGTCAACATTTATTGTATCTGGCCCACTGACCCGCTGGAACACTTATCTCACTCTTTTAAACGTTGGGCAATCACTAGTCATGATTATTGACTTTTCGACAACTATTGCTGATCAATACGCAATTTCCGAGTTAGTCTCCCTCTTCAAAAAAGAAGACAACATTCAATTCCGATTTGCCGCTTGTTAAGGCCAGAGCAATATAATATACTGTGATACATGATGCAGAGACCAGCAGAAGTAAAAATATTAGCTTGAGGCGTTCCAGACTTGCAAGACACATATCAGTTTTCTTGAAATATAGTTTCAGACATCTTATATACAGAGAAGTAAATAATATGATAACTTTACTTAACAACCCGGCACACAAAACGATACTAAATAATGGGCACATATATGAAAGCTTCCTACTTAAGTACTGAGCACATATATAAAAGCTTCTTACTGAAATAATAAACACACATATATATATGAAAGCTTCCTACTTACCACGTATTTGTTGTTAGACTCCAGCTAATGTAAAGGAATAGAGTTGGGTTGGGACTCATCTCAGTGGGTTGCCCATCTACAAAATGAAGAGAGCAATTTACCCAATTTTGTTCGGGGACCATCAGAGATGTCAACTTTCTCCGGATATTTATATCTTTCCTGTTTGGCAGCGAAAATAATATTACACGTAAGCCCGTGCTTGCACATCATTTTTAAAAAGATTTCTTTAAGTTAAAAAAATCATAGCATTTGACTTTTGTTCTGAATGCTTTAAAAAATAGTGTCATTTAACTTATTGACTAGTAGTACGTTTTGAGCTGTGCATGTATGCACAAACGTAGACTTATCCAGATAGTGTTTTCGTATCTGGTATTTGGTTAGTCAAAATACAGCCAAATGGCACCATTTGAAGTTCAAATATTATTTTTTCGGATGCCCCCAGGTCCTAGAACGCTCGCATGGTGTGGCTCCAATGCGGTGCTTACATATCAAATATGGTCCAGCAAATCCCTGCTAGAACAGCGTTACAGCTGTATGTTGCAGTGCAGTGAATTATCAAGAATATACTTTATCTATTAAATTAAGTTATAAATATGTTGTCTACTGTAAATCTAACAATACGTTTTAAAAATGAAGGGGAATATCGACTTCAAGCTTTTTGTTAAGCATGACATTTAAAAGTGTAGTATCATTAGGTTTTAATTCATTTGAATAGCGATACGGGTCAGAAAATACACACGCACTTAACATTCTTTTGGAATTCATTATAAAAAAACACACCACATTTATTGCAGTATGGACGATTACACCTCCCAAACAAATTTAAACATTTCTTTAGACTATTTTGAGCTCATTCATTCGCCCATCTATACTGTAGACCTATTTTGTGTATCCTGACTCCCAAACCCACACTGCAGACTTATTTTGAGTTCCCTTCCTCGCCCATCCACACTGTAGACTTATTTTGAGTTCCCTCACTCGTCCATCCTCACTGCAGACTTATTTTGAGTTCCCTCCCTCACCAATCCACACTGTAGACCTATTTTGAGTTCCCTCACTCGTCCATCCTCACTGTAGACTTATTTTGAGTTCCCTCACTCTCCCATCCAAACTGTAGGCCTATTTCGCGTTTCCTCACTCGCCCATCCACACTGTAGACCTATTTTGAGTTCCTTCACTCACTCACGCATCTACACTGTAGGACTATTTTAAATTCCTTACTCGCCCATCCAAACTGTAGACTATTTCGAGTACACTCACTCTCCCATCCACACTGTAGACCTATTTTGAGTTCCTTCATTCACTCGCCCATCTACACTGTAGGACTATCTTAAATTCCCTTACTCGCCCATCAACCTTGCAGGACTATTTTAAATTCCCTTACTCGCCATCCACACTTCTGATTTATTTTGAGTTCCCTCCTTCGCCCATCCACACTGGTGACATATTTTGAATTCCCACACTCGCCCATCCTCACTGCTAATTTATTTTGAGATCCTTCACTCCCCCATCTACACTGAAGACTTTAAAAAAAAAAATCTTGAGTTCCCTCACTCGCCCATCCACACTTCTGACTTATTTTCAGTTCCCTCACTCGCCCATCCACACTGTTAACATATTTCGAGTTTCCTCACTCGCCCATCTACACTGTAGATTTATTTTGAGTTCCCTCCTTTGCCCATACTCACTGTAGACATATTTTGAATTCCCTCATTCGCCCATCCACACTGCTGACTTATTTTGAGTTCCCTCACTCGCCCATCTATTCTCTAGACCTATTTAAAGTTCCCTCTCTCGCCCATCCACACTGTAGTCCTATTTCGAGTTCCCTCACTCGTCCATCTACTCTGTAGACCTATTTAAAGTTCCCTCCCTCGCCCATCTATAATGTAGACCTATTTTGAATTCCTTCATTCACTCGTCCATCTACACTGTAGGACTATTTTCAATTCCCTCACTAGCCAATCAACACTGTAGACCTATTTTGTTTTCCCTCACACGGCCATCCAAACTGTAGGCCTATTTCGCGTTTCCTCACTCGCCCATCCACACTGTAGACCTATTTTGAGTTCCTTCACTCACTCACGCATCTACACTGTAGGACTATTTTAAATTCCTTACTCGCCCATCCAAACTGTAGACTATTTCGAGTACACTCACTCTCCCATCCACACTGTAGACCTATTTTGAGTTCCTTCATTCACTCGCCCATCTACACTGTAGGACTATCTTAAATTCCCTCACTAGCCCATCAACACTGTCAAATTATTTTGATTTCACTCACTTGCCCATCTTCAAATGTGGACCTATTTTGAGTTCCATCCCTCACCTATCCACATTGCAGACTTATTTAGATATCCCTCACTCGACCATTCACATTGTAGATACATTTTGAGTTCTCTCTCTCGCCCGTCCACACTGTAGACCTATTTTGTGTTCCCTCACTCGCCCATCCACACTGTAGATTTATTTTGAGTTCCCTCCTTCGCCCATCCACACTGGTGACATATTTTGAATCCCTTCATTGGCTCATCCACACTGCTAACTTATTCTTAGTTCCCTCACTCGCTCATCCACACTGCTGACTTATTTTGAGTTCACTCACTCGTTTATCCCCGCTGTAGACTATTTTGTGTTCACACACTCGTCCATCCACTCTGCTGACTTATTTTGAGTTCCCACCCTCGCCCATCCACACTTTTAACATATTTCGAGTTTCCTCGCTCGCCCATCCACACTGTAGCCCTATTTTGAGTTCCTTCACACGGCCATCCACACTGTAGACATATTTTGAGTTCTTTCCCTCACTCGCCCATCCACACTGTAGGACTATTTTAAATTCCCTTACTCGCCCATCAACCTTGCAGGACTATTTTAAATTCCCTTACTCGCCATCCACACTTCTGATTTATTTTGAGTTCCCTCCTTCGCCCATCCACACTGGTGACATATTTTGAATTCCCACACTCGCCCATCCTCACTGCTAATTTATTTTGAGATCCTTCACTCCCCCATCTACACTGAAGACTTATCTTGAGTTCCCTCACTCGCCCATCCACACTTCTGACTTATTTTCAGTTCCCTCACTCGCCCATCCACACTGTTAACATATTTCGAGTTTCCTCACTCGCCCATCTACACTGTAGATTTATTTTGAGTTCCCTCCTTTGCCCATACTCACTGTAGACATATTTTGAATTCCCTCATTCGCCCATCCACACTGCTGACTTATTTTGAGTTCCCTCACTCGCCCATCTATTCTCTAGACCTATTTAAAGTTCCCTCTCTCGCCCATCCACACTGTAGTCCTATTTCGAGTTCCCTCACTCGTCCATCTACTCTGTAGACCTATTTAAAGTTCCCTCCCTCGCCCATCTATAATGTAGACCTATTTTGAATTCCTTCATTCACTCGTCCATCTACACTGTAGGACTATTTTCAATTCCCTCACTAGCCAATCAACACTGTAGACCTATTTTGTTTTCCCTCACACGGCCATCCATAGTGTAGACCTATTTTGAGTTCCATCACTCGCCCATTAACACTGTCAAATTATTTTGATTTCACTCACTTGCCCATCTTCCAATGTGGACCTATTTTGAGTTCCATCCCTCGCCCGTCCAAACTGTAGACTTATTTAGATATCCCTCACTTGCCCATCTTCCAATTAGGACCTATTTTGAGTTCCATCCCTCACCTATCTACATTGTAGACTTATTTAGATATCCCTCACTCGACCATTCACATTGTAGATAAATTGTAAGTTCTCTCTCTCGCCCGTCTACACTGTAGATCTTTTTTGAGTGCCCTCCCTCGCCGAACGTCACTGTAGACCTATTTTCAGTTCCCTCTCTCGGCCATCCACACTGTAGACTTATTTTGAGTGCCCTCCCTCGCCTTTCCACTTTGTAGACATATTTTGAGTTTCATCACTCACCCATCTACACTGTAGACATATTTTGAGTTCCTTCACTCACTCGCCCATGCACACTATAGGGCTATTTTAAATTCCCTTACTCGCCCATCAACACTGAAGGACTATTTTAAATTCCCTTACTCGCCATCCACACTTCTGACTTATTTTGAGTTCCTTCACCCGCCTATCTACCACTGTAGACCTATTTTAAGTTTCTTCCCTCGCCAATCCAAAATGTAGACTTATTTTGAGTTCCCTCCCTTTCCCATCCACATTGTAGACATACTTTGAGTTCCCTCACTCGCCAATCCATACTGTAGGCCTATGTTGTGTTCCCTCACTCGCCCATCTACACTGAAGGTTTATTTTCGAGTTACCTCCTTCCCCCATCCACACTGGTGACATATTTTGAATTCCCTCACTCGTCAATCCACACTCTAGACTTATTTTGAATTCCCTCACTCGCCCATCCACACTGTAGATTTATTTTGAGTTCCCTCCTTCGCCCATCATCACTGTGGACTTATTTCGAGTTTTCTCAATGGCCCATCTACACGGTACACCTATTTTTTGTTCCTTCACTCGTCCATCCTCACTGTAGACTTATTTTGAGTTCCCTCACTCTCCCATCCAAACTGTAGGCCTATTTCGCGTTTCCTCACTCGCCCATCCACACTGTAGACCTATTTTGAGTTCCTTCACTCACTCACGCATCTACACTGTAGGACTATTTTAAATTCCTTACTCGCCCATCCAAACTGTAGACTATTTCGAGTACACTCACTCTCCCATCCACACTGTAGACCTATTTTGAGTTCCTTCATTCACTCGCCCATCTACACTGTAGGACTATCTTAAATTCCCTCACTAGCCCATCAACACTGTCAAATAATTTTGATTTCACTCACTTGCCCATCTTCAAATGTGGACCTATTTTGAGTTCCATCCCTCACCTATCCACATTGCAGACTTATTTAGATATCCCTCACTCGACCATTCACATTGTAGATACATTTTGAGTTCTCTCTCTCGCCCGTCCACACTGTAGACCTATTTTATGTTCCCTCACTCGCCCATCCACACTGTAGATTTATTTTGAGTTCCCTCCTTCGCCCATCCACACTGGTGACATATTTTGAATCCCTTCATTGGCTCATCCACACTGCTAACTTATTCTGAGTTCCCTCACTCGCTCATCCACACTGCTGACTTATTTTGAGTTCACTCACTCGCTTATCCCCGCTGTAGACTATTTTGTGTTCACACACTCGTCCATCCACTCTGCTGACTTATTTTGAGTTCACACCCTCGCCCATCCACACTTTTAACATATTTCGAGTTTCCTCGCTCGCCCATCCACACTGTAGCCCTATTTTGAGTTCCTTCACACGGCCATCCACACTGTAGACATATTTTGAGTTCTTTCCCTCACTCGCCCATCCACACTGTAGGACTATTTTAAATTCCCTTACTCGCCCATCAACCTTGCAGGACTATTTTAAATTCCCTTACTCGCCATCCACACTTCTGATTTATTTTGAGTTCCCTCCTTCGCCCATCCACACTGGTGACATATTTTGAATTCCCACACTCGCCCATCCTCACTGCTAATTTATTTTGAGATCCTTCACTCCCCCATCTACACTGAAGACTTATTTTGAGTTCCCTCACTCGCCCATCCACACTTCTGACTTATTTTCAGTTCCCTCACTCGCCCATCCACACTGTAGATTTATTTTGAGTTCCCTCCTTTGCCCATACTCACTGTAGACATATTTTGAATTCCCTCATTCGCCCATCCACACTGCTGACTTATTTTGAGTTCCCTCACTCGCCCATCTATTCTCTAGACCTATTTAAAGTTCCCTCTCTCGCCCATCCACACTGTAGTCCTATTTCGAGTTCCCTCACTCGTCCATCTACTCTGTAGACCTATTTGAAGCTCCCTCCCTCGCCCATCTATAATGTAGACCTATTTTGAATTCCTTCATTCACTCGTCCATCTACACTGTAGGACTATTTTCAATTCCCTCACTAGCCAATCAACACTGTAGACCTATTTTGTTTTCCCTCACACGGCCATCCATAGTGTAGACCTATTTTGAGTTCCATCACTCGCCCATTAACACTGTCAAATTATTTTGATTTCACTCACTTGCCCATCTTCCAATGTGGACCTATTTTGAGTTCCATCCCTCGCCCGTCCAAACTGTAGACTTATTTAGATATCCCTCACTTGCCCATCTTCCAATTAGGACCTATTTTGAGTTCCATCCATCACCTATCTACATTGTAGACTTATTTAGATATCCCTCACTCGACCATTCACATTGTAGATAAATTGTAAGTTCTCTCTCTCGCCCGTCCACACTGTAGACCTATTTTGATTTCCCTCACTCGCCCATTCACATTGTTGATATTTTGAGTTCTCTCTCTCGCCCGTCTACACTGTAGATCTTTTTTGAGTGCCCTCCCTCGCCGAACGTCACTGTAGACCTATTTTCAGTTCCCTCTCTCGGCCATCCACACTGTAGACTTATTTTGAGTGCCCTCCCTCGCCTTTCCACTTTGTAGACATATTTTGAGTTTCATCACTCACCCATCTACACTGTAGACATATTTTGAGTTCCTTCACTCACTCGCCCATGCACACTGTAGGGCTATTTTAAATTCCCTTACTCGCCCATCAACACTGAAGGACTATTTTAAATTCCCTTACTCGCCATCCACACTTCTGACTTATTTTGAGTTCCTTCACTCGCCTATCTACCACTGTAGACCTATTTTAAGTTTCTTCCCTCGCCCATCCAAAATGTAGACTTATTTTGAGTTCCCTCCCTTTCCCATCCACATTGTAGACATACTTTGAGTTCCCTCACTCGCCAATCCATACTGTAGGCCTATGTTGTGTTCCCTCACTCGCCCATCTACACTGAAGGTTTATTTTCGAGTTCCCTCCTTCCCCCATCCACACTGGTGACATATTTTGAATTCCCTCACTCGTCAATCCACACTCTAGACTTATTTTGAATTCCCTCACTCGCCCATCCACACTGTAGATTTATTTTGAGTTCCCTCCTTCGCCCATCATCACTGTGGACTTATTTCGAGTTTTCTCAATGGCCCATCTACACGGTACACCTATTTTTTGTTCCTTCACACGGCCATCCACACTGTAGACATATTTTGAGTTCCCTCCCTCGCCCATCCACACTTTTAACATATTTCGAGTTTCCTCGCTCGCCCATCCACACTGTAGACCTATTTTGATTTCCTTCACTCACTCGCTCATCCACACTGTAGGATTATTTTAAATTCCCTTACTCGCCGATCCACACTGTAGACCTATTTTGAGTTCCCTCCCTCGCCCATCCACACTTTTTACATATTTCGAGTTCTTTCACTCACTCGCCCATCGACACTGTAGGACTATTTTAAATTCCCGTACTCGCCCATCAACCCTGCAGGACTGTTTTAAATTCCCTTACTCGCCATCCACACTTCTGACTTATTTTGAGTTCCTTCACTCCCCCATCTACCACTGTAGACCTATTTTGAGTTTCATCCCTCGCCCGTCCAAAATGTAGACTTATTTTGAGTTTCCTCCCTCGCCCATCCACATTGTAGACATACTTTGAGTTCCCTCACTCGCCAATCCATACTGTAGACCTATTTTGTGTTCCTTCACTCGCCCATCTACACTGTAGATTTATTTTGAATTTCCTCCTTTGCCCAAACTCACTGTAGACATATCTTGAATTCCCTAACTCGCCCATCCACACTTCTGACTTATTCTGAGTTCCCTCACTCGCCCATCTACTCTGTAGACCTATTTAAAGTTCCCTCCCTCGCCCATCTATACTGTTGACCTATTTCGAGTTCCCTCACTCGTCCCATCTACTCTGTAGACCTATTTAAAGTTCCCTCCCTCGCCCATCCATACTGTAGACCTATTTTGAATTCCTTCATTCACTCGTCCATCTACACTGTAGGACTATTTTCAATTCCCTCACTAGCCAATCAACACTGTAGACCTATTTTGTTTTCCCTCACACGGCCATCCATAGTGTAGACCTATTTTGAGTTCCATCACTCGCCCATTCACACTGTCAAATTATTTTGATTTCACTCACTTGCCCATCTTCCAATGTGGACCTATTTTGAGTTCCATCCCTCGCCCGTCCAAACTGTAGACTTATTTAGATATCCCTCACTTGCCCATCTTCCAATTAGGACCTATTTTGAGTTCCATCCCTCACCTATCTACATTGTAGACTTATTTAGATATCCCTCACTCGACCATTCACATTGTAGATAAATTTTAAGTTCTCTCTCTCGCCCGTCCACACTGTATACCTATTTTGATTTCCCTCACTCGACCATTCACATTGTTGATATTTTGAGTTCTCTCTCTCGCCCGTCTACACTGTAGACCTATTTTGAGTGCCCTCCCTCGCCGAACGTCACTGTAGACCTATTTTCAGTTCCCTCTCTCGGCCATCCACACTGTAGACTTATTTTGAGTGCCCTCCCTCGCCTTTCCACATTGTAGACATACTTTGAGTTTCATCACTCACCCATCTACACTGTAGACATATTTTGAGTTCCTTCACTCACTCGCCCATGCACACTATAGGGCTATTTTAAATTCCCTTACTCGCCCATCAACACTGAAGGACTATTTTAAATTCCCTTACTCGCCATCCACACTTCTGACTTATTTTGAGTTCCTTCACTCGGCTATCTACCACTGTAGACCTATTTTGAGTTTCTTCCCTCGCCCATCCAAAATGTAGACTTATTTTGAGTTCCCTCCCTTTCCCATCCACATTGTAGACATACTTTGAGTTCCCTCACTCGCCAATCCATACTGTAGGACTATGTTGTGTTCCCTCACTCGTCAATCCACACTCTAGACTTATTTTGAATTCCCTCACTCGCCCATCCACACTGTAGATTTATTTTGAGTTCCCTCCTTCGCCCATCATCACTGTGGACTTATTTCGAGTTTCCTCAATGGCCCATCTACACGGTACACCTATTTTTTGTTCCTTCACACGGCCATCCACACTGTAGACATATTTTGAGTTCCCTCCTCGCCCATCCACACGTTTAACATATTTCGAGTTCCCTCCCTCCCCCATTCACACTGTAGGACCCTTTTGAATTCCCTCAATTGCCAATCCACACTTAAGTCCTAACTCGCTTAGTAGGTATATCCACGGTAGGCCTTTAATATTTTTGACTCTAATTTGCAATCATTTAACTCTGATTTTGTATTGAAACTTGTTTATATATTTTGTGCTTTTTTTATTCAATCCTTTCATTTATCTAGATACGTAAGTAGAGTAGCAAACTAATTACTAAAGGTACTGTAATGAATATATGATAAATACCTAGGGTTATTTCACAATTAAGTATTAAAATGATATGCCGTAAGATGATTTTTTTTTTAAATGTTCGTAATTCTTGTTTGTCACGTCAAATGTTAAGTGCGCTGGAAACAACCAACAAACAAAATGATTCCGGTCACAATTAATGTTTATTATGATAGGAACCTTTACATGTTCGAAAGCTCATTCACGACATTACATAATACCGACCAAACGTCAGTTTAACTCGGTCTGACGGTAACAGGATTACAAACGGCTTCTCTTATCATTACTGACTATCTCGTTACTTGGGTATTTGTACGAAGAACAGAGCCCAACTTGATACCAATGCATTATGTTTAAATATTGATCCCCGTTAGAAAATCCTTGGAGTTTTTTTCCCGTCCCAAATCCGTCGATGAAAGAAACAAATTAATAATTAATGCTAAAGACGTCAAAGTAGTATAACTATGAAATGTCAGCGAAGCTAGCAGTATGATATTGGAATGAAGCTTGCAGCTTGTTTCGAATCCTTTTGTTAGGATTAATTAACAACAACGCTAAAGAGACTCTAAATAGGTCTCGTTAGGTTTCATTTAAAACTTCAAAGAAGAGGAGAGCGAAGGAATACACAAACTAATTGTAAAACACAGATTACACACGTGTTAAAGCTCAGTTCACGCTTCGGCGTTCCTTTGCGTTATTTAATAGTTAACTTGAATAACTATAATGACTTACACGCACGTGCTACTAAATTGGGGGAATGAGTACATTATGTTGGATAGGTTTTTATGACCACTTCTTTATATACATAGCCATGGTAGCTCCATCGAGACTCTCGTAATGTTTATCGACTACGATTCCTCCGTCATTATAACGTAGGCATGTATCTACAAATCTAATGCGTTTTTTTTTTTAAATAAAATCATAAATATCTTGAATATATAATATTTCATGTCTGTAAAGAGTTGATTCAGTCTGTCTTAATTAACATTCCACTGGACCTCTGATATAAAAGTACTCCTGTTCAATTAAACGCTGCAGCAGTTGATTTATTTTGAAGGTACATAAGCTGATACACATATTTACCTCAGTCATGTTTCAGGAGTGTCATACAAATTACCCATTAGGCATTAGGACCTTCCTTGTTTACATTGGATATGTCGACACACTAAAAGTCACTTTTCCGGAACACGGGATATTATTCTCCTGATATTATATGTACGGAATACAGAACTGTTAACAAATACAGGTACATTCAGGATTTACTAGCTTCGTGATTCGTTTTCGTACAGTCACGATAATACATCTAATGTCTGATTATCCACGTTGTGTGAAGCTCATCAAGTCTGGTAAGGTAACTTCGTATGGCATTGACATAAATGGAGTGTATTAGAGTGAAATAACACAGCATATTGTGGTAGAAGCTGTGTTATTCCACTCTCAAGCCATTGTATAAATGTGCCGACTGTTGGATAAATATATGTTATATACCACTTGTGGTATATGACCTTCCGGTCTTTTGATTGGTCAAGAATTCGAACTTTGACCCAAGCTGTAATTGTTATTGACGTCATCAATAATCGAATGACGTCACATCATCGGGTCCCGGACGTCACCGGTACACTTTATTTGCATACGCAAAATTGTACTTGGCCACGTTTCCCTTTGATAAGTTTAGTTTAAATCAATTTTATTGCAGATAAAAGCAAATGGATTGGACAAAGGTTGTACAACTTACTTACGTCCTTTCCGTAACAAGGGAATATATACAGAATTTGTCACGCAACAGATTATTTAACTTATATTGTATTTTAACGAAGAAGGGAATAAAGATAGAAAGGGGCAGAACAGATAAGGAACACCAACGAAAACAGAATGTGGAGTTTGGTCACATAAAAACATGTATGTGGTTTCTCTGGTCTTGTCGTCGTAGGTAGACTGCTTGTCTAACACACAAGTCCTTCTGCTTTCTAATATTCGTCACATCCTGTGCTCAGTATCGCTCTCCATGTTCACTCGTAATCCTTCTTTGTTCTCACTTCGAATACATATCCTTGGCTACCTTCGCCAACAAGACCAGTGAAACCAGGTACACCGTCAATACGATATGAAATTTACAGATATTTATACGATAAATGATACATTTTAATGGTACTAATACACAGTTGGTGTTGGAAGGAAGGGTTTAGATTGGATAGGAGGAGAGTGGCAGGAAGAGAAAGAGAAAAGAAAGGGAAGATAATTAGCTACCTGGATATTTGATTGGACAAATTCATATTAAATGTTAAATCTTTTCGAACCTGATATGAACATTTCTACAGACCTGCAAATAAGAATATCATGGTTAGTATCGAGATTTGCGTCCCGAAAAGATGTTCCACGGTGATTTCTTTGTACCAATTAAGGGATTGAAGCAGTATGCTTCTGACTCGATCATATTTTCACAGTGTAGTAAGAAATGAGAGGAGTTTTCACAAAGGTGACCACATTCGCAGGTAGAGTTTGCTAAAAGATGGGCTTTATGAAGTACATATTTAGAGGACTACAACGATTACGTAATTGACAATGTAATTTCGACAATTTTTTTTAAATTTGAATTGGAATGGTATCTTGGCGAGATAGAAAGGTTTTAAAGTGTCTGATGGATTGTGATGATTTTGCTTCTATTGCTAAGTTATTCCAGGAATTTGATGTACTTGGTATAAAAGATGATTTTGTGACTTATAGTCTATAAAGTGGGTTTTGAAAATTATCTCTGTTTCTTAGATTATAATTAGTATGATTAGACACTGTGGGTGGGAGTAGGGACTTTAAATAAGAAGGAGAGTTATCGTTACGAATATTATAAAACATACACAATTTTCTATTTTTTCGTCTGTCTGCTAGTGACTACCATCTAAGCTCCCTATGGATATATTCTTTCTTAGTAAAGATAGGTAAACCGGTAATTATTCGACCTGCTTCATACTGCATATTCTCAAGTTTATTTGTTACAGTAGCGTTTCAGTTATCCCATACTCCGGAGGTGTAATCGAAAAGTGGTCTTATGAAGACAAGGTATATTTTTTCTAAGTTTTTCCTATTTAAGATGTATTTTAATTTTCTTAGAGTTGCTATATATTTTGTAGTTTTAATTAAAATGTCTTCAATGTAGGAATGCCATGTTTCACTGCTATTCATAACTACACCTAGATGTTTGTGATTGTTTACAACAGGGATTGGCGTATTATCGAAGAAAGGTTGTGGGTTGGAAGGTATAGTTGTGTTAGAAATCAAGAGTATTTCGGTTTTAGTAGGATTGAAATTCATTAGCCATTTTTTTTTTTACCAAAGATTCATTTGTTCAATGTCAAAGTTTGTTACTTGTTGAATGTCGAGTAGATTTTTAGAAGAATGTGTCAGTGCAGTGTCGTCGACAAAGAGCCTAGTAATAGATAGAAGTGTATTAGATATATCGTTTATATATATTAGGAAAAGAAGTGGTCCTAGAACGGATCCCTGAGAATCTCCAGCTTTGATGCATACTTTGATGTAAGGTTTTTAGCCATTCCAAAAGTTTGCCTCTTATCCCGTATTTTATTAGGAGACCCTTATGCCAAACTCTATCAAAGTCTTTAGAAAAGTCGCAGAAAACAATAGCAGTATGTTCATGGTTTCCAAGGCAAGAAGTATGTTATGATAGAGTTCGATTAGTTGGTGAGTAGTAGACTGGTTAGGTAGGAATCCAGATTAAAGATTGTAGAGAATTTTGTTCCCTAAACGATAGTTGTAAATATGTTTATGGATAATTCGTTCGAAGAGTTTGCCAAGACAGCTAAGAAGGTCTATAGTTGTTAGCCAGTTCAGGTTGTCCTTTTTAAAAATTGGATTGACATGGGCAAGCTTCCATGAATCAGGAAATACAGAAGTACGAAGGGATTCGTTTAATATAAGGGTAAGAGGTTTGGTTATTTCCGAGGTTAGTATTTGCATCATCTTATGACTAATTCCGTCAGAACCAGCGGCTTTATTAATGTCGAGGGTATCAATTGTATTAGCAACCTCTTGTTCACTTATGATAATTTCAGAAACGGATGTGTCAGTCTGGGTTTCAAAGTAGGGTGTATCATCGTCAGGGTCCTCTAAGTCAGAAACAGATTTTAAAAAGTTAATAAGAACATTGAATTTCTCATAGTTGTCCGAGGTAAGGCAATTAGTTGTTGGGTTAAGCAAAGGAGGAAGATTAGTAGTGGTATTACCTTCCAAGAGCATGCGCATTAGTTTCCAATATGTTCTAGGGTTAGCTGAGCTATCGTTTATTAGCCCATCAACGTTATTGTAGAAGAGGGTTTTAGCGTGTTTGAGCATGTAACTAACTTTGTTTCTGGCACGTTTGTATTTAATTTCAGACTGTGGAAATTTAACTCTAATTAAATGTTTCCTTAATCTATTTCTACGCTCTATTTCCCTTCTTAGATGACCATTCATCGTTGTCGTTTTTGTTCACGGTTATGGTCTCCGTAGGAATATATTTCAACAGAATCGTATTAAGTGTATTAGAAAATATGTCACTTTTTTCATTTACATTTTCAGCATCAAAAAACAAGTTTTCCCCATTCACATTTTCAACTTCAGCTTTAAGGTTTAAAATGTCTGCTCTATTGAATAACCAAATTTTCCGCTTAAATGGCGCAGGTTTTGTTAAAAAAGAAGATATCGAAATAAGAACAGCTCTGTGATCACTAATGGTTTCTAAAACAGGTATAACCATGGTTGAATCGGCTCTAATAGTATCACTAATGTAAAATGGTTCGATTAGGGATTGCGTTGTATTAGTTACTCTTGTAGGACTGGTGATCAGGTTAGTTAAATTATATAGTTGGGTAAGGATGCTAAGATCATTGTTATTACCTAATAGTAGATCCATTTGATTCAAGCCGATATTATCGTAGGTTATTTTTTAAAAGTTGCAAAAGACAATCGCTATAGCTCGTGTCTTTTGTAATTTAAAAAAGATAACTTACTCGTGTGAAATAAATTCCATATCCAACAATCACTCGTTGTGTAACCTCTATATATATCATGTTTTTTCATGTTTAATTTTTTTTTACGATATTCGATAACGCAAACTAGGTCATACACTTGAATGAATTTAAGCGCTGAATATTTCGCCATGCCACTTGCCAAATACAATGCATCATTATCCTGATCCTTTTGTTTGTTAAGAGGGTTACGGCTAAATAATAAACCTATAAAAGTGCTATCAGTGTCATGCCAAAAGCTAATGTATATTTCTTGTACCAGCTGGAATTATGCAGTTTTGAATGACTGCTTTCACTTTAATGACCATACACTTCGGTAAATGTTGGTTGGATATTTTTCCCCAGCTTGCAACCGATCGGATATCATCACTCTTGTCTCCATTAAACTAACACAAAAAGTTGTACCCTTAATATGAACCCATACAAAAAATGACCAATAACCTTTAAACGAGACGAGATCAAATGTCAATATTGTTTGATAATAGGAAAAATATTAAAAAAACCGAAATACAATCTTTCTTGAAAATAAAATTCGCCAAATATTTGTGATATCACCGGGAAATGTATATAAACCCTCTTCAGAATATTATTTAATGTCAATGTTTATAAACGCAAATCATGTATGAGAAATATGTACTGAGGGAAGGTAAAATTGTATTACGTAACCCACTGGTGGGCGGTTAGTCTACTTAGATAATATTGTATTACGTAACCCACTGGAGTGCGGTTAGTCTACTTAGATAAAATCGTATAGCATATCCCACTGGGGTGCGGTTAGTCTACTTAGATAAAATCGTATAGCATATCCCACTGGAGTGCGGTTATTCTACTTAGGTAAAATCGTATAACATATCCCACTGGAGTGCATTTTCCCAAATGGAATATTTGAATGTTTTAAATACGACAGTAAATAAATCGGTCTAATACCCATGTCTGCAAAATTGAGAGTAATCAATGTGTGGTCATGTCGCACTATCACGACTCGTTAAGAGTGTTCAATTAAAAAACAATGGCGTAGAGCAAATGTAAAGCGGATATGCATCAATAAAGCCATACATGTCTCGCCCACGTGGTAACCGTATGATATCATTTTCATCACCCGTCAATATGGAGGTTTACTACATATTCGTATATATTCAGATAGTACGACTGCTTTGTTGAAGTAGGAGCTGATTCAAGTTATAATACAATCTCTCTAATTGGGTTTCTGGTATGAAAGATTGTCCCACAGGTTTTACTAAGCGATTAGCTCTATACCTGTATAGACAGGTCTATGATAGACTTTATACAGTAACAACTGTTTGTCAAAGGACGATCTTGACGCTGTTCTTCAGTGTATTTTTCAACAATCCGGATATTCTTTTTTAAAGCTATAGCAGTTCTTGGCGTTATAAGGAGAGCAAAATTACAGAGCTCTACATAAATACAAAGACCTTAAAAAACGTGAATTGAAGCCACATTGGCATCATAGACATAACGTCAAATAGAAGTCTTTGGGTCACTATCGCTGTATTGACAATGTTGCCGGTACATAATCAATCGCCAGTTTCCCTGCGGAACTGTTTAGCAAAAGATCGGGTACACAATCATTTCTACCAATATTTCATTTGAGCTACATAACAAATCGGATAAATCAAGTGTTGTCCTTCGAGATATCCCTCTCTGTGTGTCATGTCAATGTCACTATTTAGCTATCTCTACTGCTGTTTTTTCTCGTCGTATAGAACGCTGGTTGCAGCAGTTTACCGTATGTTATGTGATAAGCTATCAGTCATTTTTTGTAACTTGTTTACTCAGTGGTGACTGGACAGGAATCCTCTCTTGGATGGCCCAATTCTCTGAAACCCTTTATAGCAGGTTTAATCAATGCGTAAGTTCTGGTGTCCCTATCTGTCGTTGTATCGTAATTGATACAAGATAATCACCTTAGTATGTACCGAGATCTCCCCAGTATGACTGTCTTCACAGACACATAATCCCAGACAAGTAATGCCATGACATCAATTAGCAATACCAGTCATCATAGCCTCCAGTTAAACTTCTTATCTAGATGATACATCATTCCGTTTGAACCAATACAAAATACCAATCACATGATCATTAGAATTTTCCCTACAAACCAATTTCATTATAAAAGCCCTGTTGGTTGAAACCTAGGTGACAACTATGAGAGATGTTTAATTGACTTAAAGATCAAGTGTGCCTCTGCTATTATTATTAGAGCATCTAGCAGCGGTATACGACAGGGTAATAATGTGTTATCCATATAAAAACCTAAATGAGGTACTATTTTGAAGTGGCAATACATAACAAATCCTAGACATGTCACGTATATATCAAGTGTTGTTATGGTCCAAGTTTTTACTCCACTAGATTTAATTTTCTCTAACTCCGAACCCCAAGGAACAGCTGAAAATCGTCATCCAGTTTTTAGAGTCAAGCGGTTTTAACGCTTGGTGGCGTTTCTAGGTGAAATTATCGCTTATTCAGTTTCCAACTCAATGACTGTCAGCTCTGATGTAACTATTTCTGTGTCAATGCAATGTTTATTGTTAGTTCGTTTTAAGTTCCGTTAAGATGTTCTTTTCAATGTAATATTGCGCAGAGGAGGTTCACTGAATGAACGTTACCAAACTAACACTATGTTTGTATGAATATCTTTTAAAAGAATTGGTTCATTCCACGCAGTGTTGTATGCAAAAAAAAACCTAAGTCCGTTTAGCTGACCTTTACAAATGCTCAGCTCATGTTGAGTTTGCGACCTCGACGCAAACATCAATGGGTTTTCCAGACATGCCCGACATATTTCACTGCGATTCTTAGTTTAAAACTTTGTAGAAAACTTAAGCTTTTAACCTAAAATCATTTTTGTTTTGTATGCCAAATCGCCATGTTTTCTGATTTTAGTCACACCATCTCTATATATTAGGGTCGCCTTCATCGGAAGCCTATTATTTCGCGTAAAAATAGGGCCGCCATATGAGATGTGTTCCATTGTATAATAAAAAGTTATGAAATCAGTTTTAAGGACTTTTTTTCAAGATTTATCAATTTTTGACGGAAGTGATTCACCCAAGTCTGGTTCTTGTATCCCTAGAGCTCACGATTTTTTGAATTACTATGTTGAGAAGGTCTTTTTATAGAACATGTTTAGAACAAATCAGTATTTGATGTATATCAGAATATCTTCAAAAGGTCTAAATTCAATAAGGTCTTTCTCTTAAAAAAAATTCATAAAACTATCTTCAAGATAAATAATTACGTAACTTGTGGTGCATGATTACATGGTCATGTTACTCCTGTAAATGAGCTGAACTACGTTGCTATATAGCAAAATTTTGTGAAAACTTTAAGTTTCAAGCGGGGAATATGAAGATGGGGAAAAAAATTGTCATTTTGTATCAATAAAACAGTCTAACACGAAACATTTTTATTTTATGGAAGTAATGACCCATTTCAGGATTCTGTATATGAATGACCACTTGATTGCTGTTTGGGCATTAACAAAAACGAAACAAAAAAAGTCAAGATTCGCTAACCCCTCTCTAAATCATCCAATTTCCTGCAATCAAAATAACACATTAGAATCTGTATTTGGAATCCTTAGATATTGGGTATGATGGTATTGTCTTCAAGCAGATTGGCAATGATTAATACAATTGGTAACATTACACATGAAACTTTGGACAGGATTGTAGCAAAAGCTGATTTTACCCATTAGCCCGAGACCAAACAAAATCTTCCCTATAGTCTCGAAGAAGTGAAACATGGAGCGCATATCTTATTAACATGAACGTAAAACAAGATAGTTAGACATTAGACTTCATACTTTCATTCACACTTTTCAATAGCTGGTAAATTTGCTAAAACACACCGTACGTAATGTTGTTCAGACACGACTCCACTCAGTAAACAGTCAATGTGTTACAATGACGACATTATTACTTGCGGTTAAGTATGATGTTATCATAATCACTTAGGCAGTGAAGTTCGGCAAACTACCAAGATGAAGCTCCACCTACTGTACATAGGTTACTAGGTAACGGTTTTACAGCTTAGCAGTATATTTAATGACAGTGTTCTGTAAACGATCTGTGTGTTCTCTAACATTCCACCAAATGATGTGATTAAGAATTATGTCAAAGAATGAAAGGATATTACGATATTACCATATACTACAAAGGGGGGGGGGGGGGGGGGGGGGGGGGGGTTATATCGGAATCGGAACTTGGCAAAACGCAAGTGGGATGACGCAAACAAATTACTTTGTAAGTGTGGAAAGACATAAATAAATGACTCTTCATTAGTAAATACATATACATATGATGTTAAGCTTTTATCATACCCAATAATGTGACCATATTCATGATTTGCTATATTAGAAATAATATCTTTTCGGTTTTGATGTTTTCGGCAGAAATGTGCCTTAGCTTTGGCTGACAGGTTGACTATAGAGCAAATGGACCACAGGCTGCCGCATGCAGGAGATTGCAATAAAATATTTATTCTTCTTATTATGATCATCCTTTTTTTAATCACTTGTATTTATCCTGAATTAAAATTTCATTATCTATGGTTGCTAATATTTACTTTAAATATGAAAAAGCGGATAGCTTCCACCGGAGGTTGATTAGATTGCCGATTTCAGTAAATGTTTATGTATCAATTAGATGTATATCCAATTATTTATAATTGGTTATTCTAGCCATAGAAGCTGGTTGCTAAGGATGATCTTTAGAAATCAATAAGAAACACAGGTTAAGTAGGTTGTAGTTACAAAAGGGAAAAAAATAACTCATTTCAAACAGGAGATTGACATCAGCATTGAAGACGCTGGAGGTTCGTCCGACTTCCACAAATCGTCCCAATAGATACGCTTTGATCGGATGGTCATGCTTATATTTACCATACCGATTATTGCGTTCTCATTGCTAATTTGCCATGAATATACATGTACATGTAAATATGATTAATCACTTTTTAAACCTTTTACATATTTTCAAATGCGTTATTCATTCAGATACAGATATTCATATTTCTTTACATATTTTAGTCATTTACACATTTTACTAATCAATCACTACTCATATTTTTCTCATTTTGTACTCAGTATTTATTCATTTTTTCCTGAATACTTTTAATTGTTAAACTTGTTTACCAATCTAAAATGAGTAAATTATAAGTAAAATGTAAATATTTATACGAAATGGATATAGTTAAAAACAATATAAAAGAAACAATTAAAATAATATACGAATGCTAAATAATGAAGATTTTTGAACGAAATTATCAACATAGTAGATATTGCTATCACAATCCGAGTTAAAACTTACTCGACGGATGTTTGACATTTTAAATGCCGACGCACTCGCCATCTGCAATGTTTCCAAAAATAAGTTATCTTCCTTCAAAAACTACTACCTAAACTTCAAGATCAGATGTCTTTTTTTCCTCGCATAGCTGATGTAAGGAACCACGAGCAAATGAAGTGAACTGCGTTGGGTCAAACTCATTCCGTGGATTCGACCTTCAGGATCTAAAGACCAATGATCAATGTGATGTTAAAATATATTAATTAATAACAGAACGCCGCCAAAGCGACAATATTGAATGTATTTTACATCTGTCACGATATCTTGATCTGACATGACCCTGAAAAGTTCATCACGGTTTAAGATTTGTTGATAATATATTAATTCGCCCGTGACCTATGTACGCAGAGGGCGATGTCAGGGTGGTTGTAACATCTGGTAACGTTTCACTAGTTGCTTTAATTCCCTATCGTGACCATAACTTATTTTTTTAGGGATTATCTTTATAAATGACCTTGTACGAATAAAAATATAGAAAAAACATTAAATATTTACATTATCTCATATCTCAGAACTAAGCTATCGATTGTGTTTTTTCCCTCTGTTGTTGAACTATGACGCCCTGGTCTGGTCATCAGAGCACGCCTTGTTGTCAGTGTAGATTTAGTTCGTCCTTGTCTTTGCTAATGGAAGAACAGTTGTGTTTGCTGCAGGTTTCTAAATATACGAAACAGGGTTTTGTTTTTTTTCGTCAGCATTACTTCACGTGGCTCAGTGTATATGTCTGGGATAACACCTCCTCGACCGAGTTCAGTTCTCCATCCGATGGTTTTTCAAGAGCTTCTTCAAAATATCACATTTGGTCTGATTGATGTTGATCGTGCGCGGACAAACATGAAACTCAGGGACTCGGGGGATCAAGGATTGCGAAGACAACAAACATTTTAATAGACATTTTTAAAAATATTCATTCTGTATGTCCGTTATCATCAATCTTTTTGACACTAGATAAAGTGACATTACTTTGATTTCAAGGCTTTCAAAAACTCACTGTAAATATTGAAAGAACATTTTTGGCAGCTTTAAATCACAAAGCTTATAGAAATTATCTTTCGGATAACGAACGCTGTCTTACGCTTGGATATGCACGTTGATTCTAAGTTGTCAGCGCTTGTAGTAGCTACTCTAGGCATGCGATCGAGAGCTTTCACGCGTTGATATTTTGGGCATTTTACATCGCAGCGGAACTCATTCAAGTCAATAAATTCATAGAATGCTGCTTTGCAGAATCTGTAAAAGTTAAACTACCTAAAAAAGTTATAATACTGATTGCAAGCTATGCTATATATCCTTTTACTTATCATTTCACAATGCTGTCATCTACTTGGACCTGTATCTGGCCTGTCACAACACCTCTGTGCTTACGGGCACGATAAGTGGTATTTATTTCATTGCAAACTATAATGGTTTTATCAATAAAAGTATGAACATAATGCAGTTCATACCGACCTCATTAAGAATATTGATATTACATTTTAAAATGAAGCTTGATCTACTATCTTACCAGCTACCTTATCGTGTGCGAATTCGCTGCTGCAAAATAACACGTTCGGGGCCTCGTGTAAATTAGATTCGAAAGTCCGGCTTTCTAGCTCTACTTGTTTTTTTATGGGAAACAGACCTTACGGCTTCGATGATGCATGACGATAATGTTTCATCTTGATTAGTACACAATTAAATCATAATGCTACTCTAATCATAAAGTTTGCGTACCAGTTTACCTACTACTCGCGTATGCCCCAAAGCAAATCATAGCTTAAAACAAGCGCCATAAGTGTTGATTTCACGGCCGGTTAGCAGGGCACTTGTAATGTTCGCCTAGGTACGGCCGGTTTAAAGAGTAATTTTACGTATATAATTTAACCATTCTAGGCTCGAAATCGGTTCGGTTTTCGGAATTAACAGTGATTGGTATTTGGAAGATTTTCGTTACTATAAAAAAGAAGAATCAATTCCGTAGATCGCCATTTTGATGGACACTACAGGAACTGACGTCCATATAGTCATTACTCTCTTATTTGTAATATTCATTGATGTGTTTATGTACTAGAAATATCGTGTGTTCAAAGGCTATACTTTTTAGTGTTTTTCTTTAGGATGTTGTTTAAGCATATTTCGAACACGCACAAATTATAGGAACTTAAAAAAAAAAAACAACTGGCTACCAGGTCACGGAAGTCCGTCAGGACAAACATTTCTGACATATCTAAATCCAACACAACATTAGACACATAACCGCCGTAATAAAACTTCGTTAACGTAAGTAAATACCTACGAGGTACACATAAAATGTCACCTAAAAGGGGCACATATAATACAGTAAAGGCGAATAGTATACACCATATGGTACTTAACTCAATGTACATAACATAGCACGCACACAACGACATTAAAGATAAGATAATATAGGACTTCAAAAACAAATCAGAAAGCAGCAAACTACAATGGAATTACGTGATGTACAACAGTGGTTTGAATAAGTAGCGATAGTTATGCTTGTATATATATCTTGTATTTATCTAAACTTTTTTGGTCTCAACGGACCCCAAACGGGTCAATAACAGAAACACAACCTCCCCATTATCTCAGTGAATTGTATGACGGACGCCAGGAACAGGAACACGCCAACAAAACATCTTGGTCTCAGAAGACCCCAAACTTAGCGCACTCCGAACAGCAACTCGGTTGATGTCAACAACAATCAAATACAAGGCTGTAGACACATCACACGACAAGGTCAAGACAGTCATTGTATCTATACATAAAAGAACAAAATATAACGAAACTGTAATTATAACACAAAAATCGATAGAACGAGGACAAAACAACAGGTAATACCGACATAATAACGAAACTGTAATTATAACACAAAAATCGATAGAACGAGGACCAAACAACAGGTAATACCGACATATTAACGAAACTGTAATTATAACACAAAAATCGATAGAACGAGGACCAAACAACAGGTAATACCGACATAATAACGAAACTGTAATTATAACACAAAAATCGATAGAACGAGGACCAAACAACAGGTAATACCGACATAATAACGAAACTGTAATTATAACATAAAAATCGATAGAACGAGGACCAAACAACAGGTTATACCGACATAACGAAACTGTAATTATAACACAAAAATCGACAGAACGAGGACAAAACAACAGGTAATACCGACATAATAACGAAACTGTAATTATAATATAAAAATCGATAGAACGAGGACCAAACAACAGGTAATACCGACATAATAACGAAACTGTAATTATAACACAAAATCGATAGAACGAGGACCAAACAACAGGTAATACCGACATAATAACGAAACTGTAATTATAACATAAAAATCGATAGAACGAGTACCAAACAACAGGTTATACCGACATAACGAAACTGTAATTATAACACAAAAATCGACAGAACGAGGACAAAACAACAGGTAATACCGGCATAATAACGAAACTGTAATTATAACACAAAAATCGATAGAACGAGGACCAAACAACAGGTAATACCGACATAATAACGAAACTGTAATTATAACACAAAAATCGACAGAACGAGGAACAAACAACAGGTAATACCGACATAATAACGAAACTGTAATTATAACACAAAAATCGACAGAACGAGGACAAAACAACAGGTAATACCGGCATAATAACGAAACTGTAATTATAACATAAAATCGATAGAACGAGGACAAAATATGAATGAAACATACATTTATTACCCACACAGCATGAGATCATGGAAACAAACTACAACAACCACAAAACAAACACATCTCTCGGGTGGAGCCGATTAGATGGGCTTAGCTGTTGATATGACGTTAAACAATACAAAACCAAACCAGATTGGTTGAAATACCATTTGTCTCCGTCGACATACTGAAAAAAAACAAAAACATCATCGTATCGTACTGGTATACATCTAAGGTGTCCCAACATTTTATCACTAGCCCTCCACCTCTGGGGAGCGAGTTCGGAACCTACGTGAGGCTGTTGTCAGGTACTGACTGTAGGCCGGTGGTTTTTCTCCGGGTACTCAGGCTTTCCTCTCCAAAACCTGGCACGTCCTTAAATGACCCTGGCTGTTAATAGGACGTTAAACAAAAACAAACCAAACCAAGTATACATCTAACGTTTACAATAAACGCCCTACACAAATACACATCAATGGAAAGTTTTTACAATAAAAATGTTAAAACACATCCGTCGATACAAAGTCTATGTTAACAACAAGAGGGGCCGACATGAACACGAAGTCATAACTCTCAATCAAAATCGATTTAAAAAGAGCAAAACTAAATAGAAGTACTGGTTGAAACTGCTCGATGGAATGTCCAGTGTCTGCCCTCACATCGGCCTGTTCTGATTTAAAATGTTGTAGTTCCTATCCTTGTCTGTACTGACATTACTACTTTATCTCTGTTGGTGAGAGTTCTTAAGGCACCTAGTTTATGTTGGAAGGATGATGAGGGTCAATTGCCAAATTCTGGTCCGTGTGTGTTGGCTTATGGTACATTGTGGTCCTCACATAGTACAAACAGGGGAAAAGGCCCGACACTTTATCACTAGCCCTCCACCTCTGGGTGGCGAGTTCAAAACCCAAGTGGATGCAGTTGCCAGGTACTGACCGTAGGTCGGTGGTTTTTCTCCGGGTACTCCGGATTTCCTCCACCCCCAAAATCAGGCACGTCCTTAAATGACCCTGACTGTTTATAGGACGTTAAACAAAAACAAATAAACAAACAAAAAGGGATCCTATTTTCGTTACAAAAATATCACCTGATTTATATTTATGTTTTGTGATAAATTAATATTCCTTATCTTTGTAGTAACATTATCAACTGCTCACATTAAAAAGTAGAATCCCAATAATAATAAAAGATGTACATGTCAATTTCTTGAATTTCAAAAGTACAGAAGTATGCGTCTGTATGCTGAGACAAGGCCGGTATATAAAAAACAACAGAAATGATATAGAGCACAACGACAAACCCGGGGATATTTTCATGTTTAACGGGAGGACATGTTCCTTTTTATTTGCTATTAATTGTCTTCAATGTTTCCATGAGCCATCAAAATAAACTGAATTTAACAATTTGCGTTATATTGTTACACTTTAGCACTGAGCTGTTTCCTTTGAAAGCCATATTATAGTGCGTCATTTTGTGAAAATAAGCAGATTAAAATAACAAAAACGATTTCAGTTTCTATTCCAAAGGAATATAATCTTTATCGGGATTACATGGTAATTTCATCTTGAAAATCACAACAATAAAATGCATAATCACTCGGACTTTATATTGACAATAAATGTCTTTTTAAAGCCTGCTGTGAAGTCATGTACTGCTGTATTGGTATACTGGCGGACAAAAAGAAACGCAAGATGTTTTCGATAGTTATTTTTGTTTAAATGATTCTTTGATGATGTGTTCGTGGTGTGGGGTTCTCGATTATGTCATCGTGATAGCTTTTGTTCTCCTATCACATACGGTGTGAATACCGTTAAAACAACGGTATCCTACGCCCTTTCCTGATCCAAATAAGCAGCGTGGTTTCCAACCCCTGGCATCAGTCGGTGATCTTACTCTTCTTAACATTGACCCTATCAAGGTTTTTATTGCCTTTTGATATTATTCCACTCCTTCATAAGGGCCTGCGGGAGTTGAGTGGCGTTATAGGACACGTTGACGCGCTTCCTACCTTCTGTGAATATCGTCGCACAAATGCTCGATCGTGCACATATCTAGCATGTATGGTGGTCAATCAAGAAATGAAACGCTGTTTTGAGCCAGAAAGTCACGACAAACCCTAGCAACGTTGAGCCTCTCATTGCCCTGCTGAAACGTAAGGTTACACTGATTAAAAACAGGAAGAACGTGTGGTCCCAAGACCAGATTAAGATATCTTACTGCTGTAAGACTACCCATGAGATTTGTTTTCATGCTTGAAATGTCCCTGCCAATACCATAACAGAATCTCCCCTGAAACTGACGTTTTCCGTTATGCAAGCGTCGTAATAACGCTCACCATGACATCGATAACCACATTGTCATCCATCTTACCTGTAAAAGCGTCAAGCGAGAGTCGTCAGTGAACAACACAAGCGTCTCCAATGAGCTAAACAAAACGATTAGGTGCATGTCCAATGAGCAAAACCAAACCGATGAAGTGCAAACAGCCACTGCATTCAACGCTTGCGTGGCCTTTGCGGAAGTGGCAGGCCAATATACGGACGCCGTTGCCCTGTATGCAACCGATTCCTAAACTTTCCTTGACACACTGGTCGACCACGGGTGCCAACAACTTGACATGCCCCCTCTGTCGACACATGTCTGAAAGTTATATTAGAAAAACATAACTTTCGTTTCTTTTTTTTCGCTAGTAGATATTATGTGTCCATTATTTAACAGGACAGCCCATTATTTTTTTCAATAATGGACCGTCTGCGTATGACAGAAACAAACAGATATGAAAAGGAAACATTTTAATATCATTTTAATATTAAACCAAATATATCTCCTCGTAAACATTTTAACATCAAACCAAATATATCTCTACGTAAACATTTCAATATAAATCAAGCATGTCTCATCTTAAACATTATAACAGAAACAGAAGATAAAGAATATGTCAATCCCATCACATTTCAGTTTATTAGCACTTTCCGCTTCCATAAATACTACAGACAGTAGCCTCATTTTAAACTTTACATTTGTATTCACTTCCCAATCCTTGGTAATACATGTAATTTCTTTTCCTTCTGTATCTCTGTAGCGCCTGTAGCTCTGCCGCATGTTTTCTGCTTTTTAACACCACCTCTTTCGTTTTCGTTCTTTCACCACGAATAGTTTCACTCATTTTCTGCTGTTGTTTATCATTTGTTCATTTTGTAGTCTCACAACAGTTGACTTATCTCCTGTTTTCTCCCGTTTGAGTTGTTCTTCTACTCCTGCAAAATATAAATTTGTCGTTATTGTTGTATATGATATACAATGTACGTACATATATGTGTGTCCTCAAATACACACATCACAATTAAAAAACTGAAGACCAATTTTGCCACTTGAAGTTTGTTATTGTGTTTTATTCATATCATATGCAATCGCCTTTCCTGTTTGTTATTGAGGTAGAGTTGTTCAATGCACATGTCCTTGTTGCTACTCTCATAGGCACAGGTCATCTTTGGTGTCACTTTCCTACAAGACAAACAACGGTGTTAGGCTTGGATTTGTCTTCTGTGTATTGGAGATACTGGCGGCCATTTGAGTCCATCATGAGCATTATCTGAGATGATGACTCATATATTAAACATTCTGTGTTCGTATCCTGTCCTTAAAGCAAAGTTAAGTCCAGTAAAATATATCATGTTGTTTAAAAGTTTCCGATGGTTGTCTGACCCTAAAATTCCTAAATGACTATGAAATATCTTCCTATTGTAATGTTTTGATGTCGCAATTCTTATTACGACTGGTTCTTCTCTTAGCATTAAAGATGGACTTTATTTTTAAATATATGTTATAATCCAAGACTCTGAACACAACAATTTCATCAACCGTATTTTTCCTTATTAATTTCCAGTCTCTTTGTGTACCTCCGTAACAAACACAGGACAACAGACATGTCTTTAGATTCCATGTCTAGTAACGGGATAACAAAAGGTTTCTTCAAATTTCAAACTGTCTTATTGTGCACTTATACAATAAATTTACAACCCATCTTGCTTTATTCTCATTTCCTTCCGTTAGTAGAGATTGCACATCTTTATCATTAAGGGATGACATGACTCTATTGCTGGTTGCATTGCCCGAATTCTCATTTCCATGCTTGTACCTGTACTTTATCATCACCTGACGAATCTCATTACATGCTTGTACCTGTACTTTATCATCACCTGACGAAATGTAAGTCATTCTGAAGGCCTAAACAAGACATACATTGCTTTCCCAACGAAAGAAATCATTCCACTTCATCAGTATTACAATTGGACACGACGCTAAATGATGACTGTGTAGGGAACAATGTATTATCACTGTTCGTCATATTGAGAAAAGCAGATGCTCCTTCAAAGGTGTAAATTACATATGGACACAAGGCAGTGCATACAGTGTGACAACAACAGTCCATCATTTGTCTTGGGTTGATGAACACCTTTGTAGTACTGAATGGGCATAGCATATACCTCGTATGCATACAAATCTAAGGTGTTTTTTTTTAGGTTTATACTTAAATACACTTTCAATCTGCTTAAGTAAGCAAGTTCCTTAATTTCCTTTGTATGACCTTTCTAAGCATCACACATAATTTTTCTTTGTATGGTATATTGTAACCTTCTTCAAATACTTGTCGCCAGTGAAGTAACACTCCCCACTCCCATTCCCGTACTGTCTGTATACAAACAATTACACGCGGATAAAATCACGCCCGAAATCGTCTGCGTCCATCATGATAGAAGTCTTGAGGAAAATGGCACATGTCGCCATCAAACAACAAGCGGCACCACTAAGTAAGCACTGACTACATATGAATATTAATAGTAAAGACAATTCCATCCACAAATCACTCAAATTCTACTGCGTTTTAGGTTTACATAAGTCTCAATGTAGAACAAAAAGCAGGTGGTGTCAGTGATTTTTTTCACAAATATCAAAACAAGTAAAAAGACTTAACTATCAATAGGTAGATCTAAATGAATAAAATAATAAAGAATATAGCAATGTCAGGATTAATCTAATCATTTAGGACATAATTCCGAAATACCCTAGCTTCCTTTAGGGCATCTTAGCTTCATGGAGATCTGCGTACTGTACATTGAATCAAATTGGTAAATAATTAAGGATAAAAACAAACTTAAATCAGTGTGTAACCGACAAGCCATTGGGTGTTACCCATTTAATACAGATATCTCAATTTGAATAATATATATGTATTTAAATGTAGATATCGCTAGCATATATTTATACTTGTATACTTTACACATAGGTTTGCAGACAATCGCGTATATGTAGTACAAACCAGGCAAAAGAACAACATGTTTTATTTTCATTTTAATACACTTTTACAGAAGAGTTCGTAAAATTCTCCATATTATTGTTGCGTTCCCAGTAATAAATCTGATGGAAGCGGACATACATTCCCTTCTGATCCAAATCTTATTTATTTGTTATACATGTACATAAAGGGCAAACTTGCTAACGTTCCTAAATATTGCATCTCATTGTAAACGTAGATACCAAGAAATTCTCAAATCCTTTACATTATCGACCGCAATTACACTTCAGGAATACACAAGTATAACAATGCAACAATGTAAAGAAAAAAAAGACCCAGTCAATCTGACCCCTCCCGCAGTGATATTCAGCAGAAATTACCTTTCCCTGTCACATGTTCGGGTTCAGAATCAACATAGGCCTACCATTCTGGAAAACCTTTTCGTAACTCTTCTAAGTATCCTTGAGAATCTTTCTTTTGTTCTGGTTGTGATGTGTTTGTTACCATTTCTTAAAGATCTAAAGTGAAATCTTGTCAATATTTTCAGTGCAGCATTAGATTTGAAAAGAGACAAGCCGGATGTTGCAACTTCACGAGACAACTAGGTATTATATCCATTATTGCCGCGGTTTGATAAGGTTACAAGCTTCGGGTGTAGAGTGAAGTAAATCACTCTAATATCCAGGTCAATCATATTGAGAGTAAACAATGTGTGGTCATGTCGCACAATTACGGCTCGTTAAAAGCGTTTAATTAAATGATATTTCGTAAAACAAAAGTAAAGCCACTATTGAGGAAAAGAATGTATCGCCCACGTGACACCCGGTGACACCCGTGTGATCTAATCACCCGTCAACATGGATGTTACCTATACATTCGTATCTAATCAGATAACACGACTGCTTTGATGAACTAGGAACTGAAGTTACAATAACAGCTCTCTAATTTGGTTTCTGGAACAAATGATGGCACCACAGGTCTAAGCGATTAGCTCTCTACCTATAAAGACAGGTCTTTGATAGACTTTATACCGTAACAATATTGTGTCAAAGACGATCTTAACACTGATCATCAAGGTATTTTGTAAGAATCTGGATTTTGTTTAATAGTTATTTGCGTTCAAAAAATATATTACAGAGCACTACATAAATACCATGACCTTAAAACTCAGAGTGAATTGTAGCCACATTGGCATCACAGACATAACGTCAAATAAATTTCTTAGGGAAACTATCGCTATATTGACAATGTCACCAGTATACAATCAATCGCCAGTTTCCCTGCGGAACTGTCTAGCCATGTATCTGATACACAACCATTTCTACCAATTTTTCAGTGGAGACACATAACAATCGGATGATCAAGTGTTGTCCTTCGAGATCTCCCTATCTGTGTGTCATGTCGATGTCACTATTTAGCTATCTCTACTGCTGTTTTTTCTCGTCGTATAGAACGCTGGTGGCAGCAGGCTATCGTGTGTTATGTGAAGAGCTATCAGTCATGTTTTGTAAATTGTGTACTCAGTGGTGACTGGACAGGAATCCTCTCTTGGATGGCCCAATTCTCTGAAACCCTTTATAACACGTTTAAGCAATGCGTAAGTTCTGGTATCCCTATCTACTGTAGTATCGTAATTTATCACCAATAATCACCTTAGTATGTACCGATATCTCCCAAGTAATGACTGTATTCAAAGACACATAATCCCAGACAAGTAATGCAATGGCATCAATTATCAAAACCCGTCATTATATCCTCCAGTTTAAGCACTTATCTGGTTACATCAAACCATTTGAACCATTACAAAACACATATTACATGATCATTATACTTTTCCCTACTAACCAATTTCATTATAACAGCCCTGTCCGTTGAAACCTAGGTGGTAACTATGAGATATGTTTAATAGACTTAAAGGTCAAGTGTGCCTCTGCTATGGACAGGTTAGTGTCATCTAACAGCGGTAAACGACAGGGTAAAGTATATTATCGATATAAATATCTAAACGATATTACTATTAGGAAGTTTCAAATATATCGGACCTCGAAAATGGAAGTTCATGAATTATTGGTATGTTACGTATAAATTAAGTGTTGTGATGGACCACGATTTTAGGCCATCATATTGAATTGTCACCCCGAACCCAAATGGAAAAAAAACAGTGCTTTCCTTTAAAGCTGAAAACCGTCATCAAGTGTTTGAGGGTCAAACGGTTTTAAAGATAAGCATTTCTTGGGGTTGAGGTATAGCTGTTCAATGTTTCCATTCGGTGACTGTCACCTCTGACTTTTCTAGATAAAAAACACTTTTAATTAGGCTAAGTAAATTCCTCTGTAGTTCCGAAATATTTTCTTTCTTATGCAATAATGTGCCATCGGTGCATTCCGTACGGTTGTGTATACGAACAAAGCCCTAGTCCGTTAAACTGTAATATGTAGAAAACCCCAAATCATGTTTAGGTATTGTTCCCGAGATAAATGAGACACCTTCATCGAAAGTCTAATATTTCGTGTAGAAATAGGGCCCGCTATACGAGATATGTTCCATTGTATAATGCTAAAAGTCATACAATCAGTTTTAGTCACTTACTTTTTAAGATTTGCCAATTTTTCACGGACATAGTTTACCCACTTCTGGTTATTGTACCCTAGAACTCATGAGCGATATTTTGATTTACTATGTTGAGAAGTCCTATTTATAGAACATGGTAAAAAATCAGGATCCGGTGTATACATTATATCATCAAAAGGTCTTAATGCAATAAGTTATATTTCTTAAAGAATGATCATAGGACTATCTTTATGTTAAATAATTAAGTTACTGTTTGTATGGTCATTAATATTTCTGTAAATGCGCTGAACGTCATTGGTATATAGCAAAATTATATGACAAATTAAATTTTCACGCGGAGATTATAGAAATGCAAACAATTCGTCATTCTTATGCATATCGATAAAACAGGAACATTCCAAATTACGAAACATTCTTATTTTATGGAAGTGATAACCCATTTCTGTATATGAATGACCACTTAATTGCTGTTTGGGCATTATCGAAAATGTATTTAAAAAATGTCAATATTCGCTTACCTGAATGTTGACAACAAACCTTTCTTCCTTTAAATCAAAATCACATAGAGCATTTTTCTAAATCTTCCAATATCCTGCAGTGTAAACAAAACTTTGCGCTCTGTATTTGGAATCCTTAGATATTGGCTATGATGGTATTTTCTTAAGCAGTTTTGGTTTGTTTTTGTTTAACGTCATATTAACAGCCAGGGTCATTTAAGGACGTGCCAGGTTTTAGAGGTGGAGGAAAGCTGGAGTACCCGGAGAAAAACCACCGGCCTGCGGTCAGTACCTGGCAACTGCCCCACGTAGGTTTCGAACTCGCAACCCAGTGGTGGAGGGCTAGTGATAAAGTGTCGGTACACCTTAACCACTCGGCCACCGGGGTCCCCCAATTCTTAAGCAGATTGGCAATAATTAATACAATTGGTAACATTACACATGAAACTTTGGACAGGATTGTAGCAAGAGTTGATTTTACCCATTAGCACGATATCAAGCAAAATCTTCTCTATAGTCTCGAAGAAGTGAAACATGGAGCGCATATCTTATTAACATGAACGTAAAACAAGATAGTTAGACATTAGTCTTCATACTTCATTCACACTTTACAATAGCTGGTAAATTGGCTAAAACACACCGTACGTAATGTTGTTCAGACACGACTCCGCTCAATAAACATTCGTAAGTCCATGTGTTACAATGACGACATGTTTACTTGTGTTTTAGTATGATGTTATCATAATCACTTAGGCTCCACCTACTGTACATAGGTTACTAGGTAACGGTTTTACAACTTAGCAGTATATCTAATGGCAGTGTTCTGTAAATGATCTGGTGTCTCTAACATTCCATCAAATAATATTATTAAGTATTGTGTCAAAGAATAAAACGTTATTACGATATTTACATGTAGGAGGTGGTATATAGGGACTTGGCAAAACGCAAATACTCGATTACTTTACTTAATAAGTGTGGCAAGACATAGAAAAATGACTTTTAATAAGTAAATATATATAAACATATTATATTGATAAATTAATATGTTATCATATCGAATATTGAAACAATATTTATGATATTTTTTTATACATTAAAGCTAATATATTGTAAAAGTTTCTCTGTTATTGTTTTTTCGACAAAAATGTGTCTTAGCTTTGACATCAGCTTTGAAGGAGCTGAAGGTGGTAGCTTCGTCAGACTTCCAAATAGTATCTATCGAATAAGCGTCGATCGGATGGTCATGCCAATACTTACTATACCGATTATTTCGTTATCATTGATAATTTGCCAAGGACATACATGTACATAATGTAGTATATACATGTACATAATGTAAACACTTTACTAGTTATTCATTATTTATTTATTTTATACTCATTATTTATTCATGTTACTAATCATTTACTCAGTATTTACTCATTACTTTCCAATTATGTTTAATTGTTTAAATGATACCCATGAGTTAATAACTATTGAATTGAGCAAATAATGAGTAAATTATGGGTAAAATCCAACTACATTTACCTATGATAAGTAAAATGGCAAAGAACGTGAAACGACAAAAAATTAAAAAGATAGTAAAAATGTTTTATTAAAAAGAAAATGAAATAGGTAAACATTTGTAAAAGAAACTCCTCAAAAAATGTTAAAATGTAAAATTTTAAAGAAATATTTAAAATATTTGAAAATGTAAAAGAAATAGTTGAAAATTACATAAACACATGACAAATAATCGATGAGATTTTGAACGAAATTATCTTTATATTAGATATTGGCATGACAATTCGGTCGAAGCCTAAGAATTTTGAGATCTGGTTGTCAATTGTGTTGCTTGTATAGCTGATGGAGGGAACCTCGACCAAATGAAGTGAACTCGTTTCACGGGGTAATCTTTCAGGGTCCAAAGAACACTGACGTCTAAAATATATTCAGTAACAGAACGCCACAAAAGCGACACACCTAACTCCCCGGTATTCATCTCTATACAACTTTTTATTATTTCTTTTTGTTACACATTTCCTACATTTTAACTTTAAAATTTATATTTTATCGTTCACTAAGGATTTTACATGTAGTTTACATATCTCATGATATCTTGATCAGATATGAACTTCAAAGTTTGATCACTATCAATGACTTGCTGGCGGTATATTTGCTCGGCCGTGACCTACATGGAGGACGACGGCAGGGTGGTTGTCACATCTGGTAACATTTCTCTAGGTCCTTTGATTCCCTATTGTGACCATAACTGATTTGTTTAGAGATTACTTTTATAAATTACATAGTACGGATAAAGACAAAATCAAATATGTTCATTCTATCATAACTCAAAACTGTGCTATCGATTTTACCCGCTGCCGTTAAATTTTAACGGGGCAGCCGAGTATCTGAGAGTTTACCATTGTTGTTTGAAATATATTTTAATGTTATTCTTCGAATATCAAGATTTTTATCATACCCATCTTGAATACACTGCTTTTAACACCATAATACCTTAACACAATAACTTGGATTAAATTACGAAGGATCTGAACATTTAAAAAAAATTGTGTTTGCATGCCCTCGTCTGGGCATTAGAACACGCCTTGTCTGTCCAGCATAGAGTGCCCTCGTTTGGGCATCAGAGCACGCCTTTTTGTGTGTCTAGCAAAGTGCCCTCTTGTCTGGGCATCAGTGCTCGCCTTGTTCACATGTATGTGTCCATGTCAATACGTCCTCGTCAGGGCATTGGAGCACACTTTGTTGTGTGTGTAGGTTGTTAAGCCCTCATATGGATATCTGAGCACATCCTTTTGTCTGTCTCAAGATTAGTGCGCCCTCGTCTTTGCTTGTAGATAAACAGCTCTTTTTTTATCCAGTTTCCTAATATGCGAAACAGGGTTCTCCTTTCTTCGTCTGTCTTACTTCACGTGGCTTGCTGTTATACATTTGCAATCAAAACTCAGTTCAGTTCTCCGTATTACGGTTTTCAAGGGCTTGTTCCGAACATCACATTAGGCCTGACTGATCGAACACGGACAAGCATGGAATCCAAGGTCTCGGGGGATGCATGTTTGCGAAGACAACAAACATCTTTACAGACATTTTTATATTTATTCTGTGTGTTATTAACTGATCTTGAAGTGGACCGTATTTTTCTTTGATTTTAGACAGGCATTATAAAATATAGATGACAAGTTCAATTTAAAAGCAAAATATTAAACATATAAATCATTTTCCCATACAAATTAAGAAAAAGTCAAACCGATATTGCTAGTAATGGTGAATAGATTTTTTTAAAGATCTGTGGCTTGGACGTTAATGAACATGTATAAACTATAATGAGAATCTCATTCAGCCCATGTCTTGAGCAAGTTATTGACCACGGTCAATATCCATACAATCTTTCGATTTCAAAATGCAGTTTTAACTACCAAATAATGCAGGACGATCTCATCACTGACATAAAAAGCATGCCATCTAATTAAGTATGTAATCTCATAAACAACATCCAGTACATGTGCATATACATGTAACAAAAAGTATACCGAGATACCCCTAAAAATGCAACTGGCAGCAGCTGCTAATATATCCGCATGACCTGGTGCATCAGACCTATCAATCCCGTATGTAAATGAAGAATCTGGACAAGTTGAGGGAGCAGTTTGCAAATTAAAATGTCCCGAAGGAGATATTCGGCAATGCTTTAACGTAGTATTGTGTTTTGGATGAAAAAAATCGTAACGAGTGCCACGAAAGTTACCGACCTTGTAGTTGTCACACTACACAGAACTCTACCATATCATTTTGTAATAAACTTTTTATATGCAAGCGCCTGTCTATGTACATACAAGAATGTGGTTAAAGGCTACTTGTTTAGCCGTTTTGTTTCTACTATGTCTTTTTTCAAGGTCTCACATTAAAAGGTAAGTAAAAAGCGTGACATCAATAGAAAACGCTCACATGAATCACACATTTATTATTATCAGGTCTCATTTAAATAGAGAAAATAATTCTCGTGGCATCTGAAGTCCTTCGAAGAGAACTTGTTTGATCCAGTCTACTTATTTATATACATTAAGACTATTGGGGAAAACTGCGTACAACGAACACAACAACAAAACTGAGACACGCAAATTTATAAGAATTCAAAAAAAAAGAAGACAAAATGGCAATCAGGTGAACCAATTCCGTCTGGACACACATTTCTAACGTATTTGATTTCAAAATATTTTATTAACAATACATATATGATATACAGTATTGTCAAAAGAATGAGACAACAGGCTAAGCCTATATAAGTCTCTTTCAAATATGTTATTTCTAACGTAGCTTAATTCAAACACATTACACACTTCATAACTGTAATTACAATTCGTTAACATAAGTTAATACCTAGTTTGTACACTTAAAACGCAAGGAGGGACACGTGGACTACAGTAAAGACGAATAGTTTAAACTATATGTTATTAACTGAATGAGCATAACATAGCTCGCACACAGGGGCATTAAAAGATCAGGATGATAATTCAAAAAAACATTGCCATTTATACACATAATATAGGACTTCAAAAAACAAAAAGATAGCAGCACGCTAAATTGGAATTACAACAGTGGTTTGGATAAGAAGTGACATTTATGCTTGCAGATATATTTTATATTTACCTAAACAACAAAACTATATGGGTCTCAGGAGATCCACAACCAACTGTATCAATAAAAGGAATACAAAATCACCCTTATCTAAGTAGATTGTAAGCCGCGCTGCCGCCAGAGACAGGAACACAACATCAAAACATCGTGGTCTCAGAAGAACCCACACTTCACGCACTCCGAACAGCAACTCGGTTGATGTCAACAACAATAAAATACAAGGCTTTCTCTGCAGACACAGCACACGACAAGGTGAGGACTGGTATTGCATCTATACATCTTAAACCAAAAATCAACAGAGAAACCCGATAAAATAACGAACCTGTAATAACGACGGCCTTTAGTTGAGCTTTCACCCGTGAAGAAGACCTTGGGCACTGCCCCTTATCGTTCAGCATTTTGGGAGTGGGGTGACTGTTTCGCCCATTTTTAGTATAATGTGACCAGACGGAGTGACCCGCTGGATGTCGTCGGTAGTATACTTCAGTGGGGTAACACTATAAAGTCGGTATCTGTTCCATGCTATTACAAGGAGACAAGCACGAAGCCTCCAAAAACACTCTCTCATCACATGCATGTCGCATACATGGAAAGCCGTACACAAATGGTCATAGCTGTTAAACAATGCAAAACCAACCCATATTTATAGAAATATCATTTGCTTTAATCTTTCAAGAGAAAAAAAAAAATTAATGTCGTCGGACTGACATACCACAATCGGCAGCACATATGCATTTCAATGTGAAAATCTCCATAATGACATGTACATTAAAGAGAGCAAAGTTAAACCGAGATAGACACGGAGACCATTGAATCAAGAGTACAGCGGGGCGGAACAATGTACGACAGTCGAATGTCATATCATAGTGTCATATACTGTCTTGCATTCAGATAATACGTCTTTGCATTACCTTAAGAGTGACTACTTGGCACTGTTCAATTTTCTTACAGTTTGAGGAAAACAAGTAACCGATAGTCTCTAACTCATTAAACACAGTTTGATATCATAATGCAAAGCAATCGGTCGAAATGAGTAGGAATAAATCTCAAGACAAAAATCAAATACTGAAATGAACCATGGCAATAACATTTGCAAAAATAATCGAATACAAATTCTTGTTTGATGTCTGGTTATATTTTTCCTGGATGTAGTATTTAACTTGGACAAATAATTTCATATTCGAAGCATTTTGTTCCTAATGTCACCATTATTAGCGCGTTCTATAGGAAAACCATAACACATTATTTCGATAGGGATAGGCGTGGAAATATTATTTGGAAATATGTTATTTGTTCAAGATATTTAATTTGACAGTTTCGATGATTATTAATAGATTTTGAGGTTTTACAGTTCATTTTTTTTTAAACCCCCCCCCCCCCCCCCCCCCTTAACAAAAAGAACAAAAAAGCGTAAAATTAATCAAGTTTAGCCTTCATTAATAATGAGAATGTGTTTGATAAATTAAAAGACGTCTGCCCTTCTGAAACCCCTAGCCATATCACCCTTTAACTCCTATAGTGTGAACTCCTTTATTTCCCACGAAACCCTTAAAGTTAAACAGCTTCATAAAGTTTAGCAGTGTATTGATGGACCTCTTTCTATCTCAAACCCTTCACCAATCCACTCGAAAATAATTTTGTTTTTATAAGTTCAATCTAAGTTTAACAAACGCTTATTCTGAAAACCTATATATAACTAACGATATTAGAGGCTAGGCTGATTCGTCGATTCGGCTGATGTTAATTTTAGGAAAGAAAACGAAATTTTCTTTAACAGTGAGACACGCAAGTTAACATGCAAATCATTTATTTTTTTAGAAACCCTTTTTTGAACAGTTATGGTATTTCCTCTGACTGTCACACACGACATTTTCCTCCTTCTGTCCTTTCAGTGTTGGCACTTGTTATGGGTACATGTATGCTCTTAACCATGGGTAATTCGACTTGGAATCTATAAATGCCATATATCATGTAGAGGTTTGTCTGTTATAAGAACTATTAAAGAGTTTGTGTTATCGTTAGAGAGTGTGCCAACAATGAGTGGTTGCTATAGCAGTGCGTCTATAAACCAAACCATGGCAGTTTATTGTCATATAATGGAACTCCTCTGTCATGATTGCTTTCACAAAGAAGAAGCGCAGGAGAGCAGTTATCCCAATTTACATTTTTTCGTTTTTTAATATCACGTTATCACGTATCAATGACGACATCATTTCCTTCCAGCACCATATGTATATGAGTGAATTATTGTAAACCCGGATACAGTAACGATATGGCGAAAAAACTTAAGCATAAACATTTTTTTATATAATTCACATCACAGACTTTTAGGTCTGGGCAAAATTTTGTATCATAAAGCTCAATCACACATGATTAACAACAGACAATGTACCAATTTGAGACGTGTAAAGTATGTTTGTTATGTTTTGTACATCATTGTACCCATTGTGCAAATAAGCAATATTAATGATATTTAGACATGCAAGTCCTTGTTTTATGGATATTTTATATCTGTAACAGAAAAGTTATTCTTGGTTCCTATGGAAGTTTAGGCATTTCAGTCAGGTGTCACTTGTTAAGATAACTTAACTTTACATACAGTGTGATTACTCTAGGTGACCGTTTCACAAACAATATCTCAAACATAAAGAGGCTTTCAAGTAATATTAATTTAATAAAACACTTCACCCCACAAAGCCCAACCACAGCTTCTGAAACGATAAACCCCTCACAGCCAACCAACAACAGCTTCTGAAATGATAAACTCTTCACAGCCAACCAACAACAGCTTCTGAAATGATAAACCCCTCATAGCCAACCAACAACAGCTTTTGAACTTATAGATTCATCACAGCCAACCAACAACAGCTTCTGAAATGATAAACCCCTCAAAGCCAACCAACAACAGCTTTTGAAATGATAAACCCCTCAGAGCCAACCAACAACAGCTTTTGAACTTATAGATTCATCACAGCCAACCAACAACAGCTTCTGAAATGATAAACCCCTCACAGCCAACCAACAACAGATTTTGAAATGATGAACCCCTCACAGCCAACCAACAACAGCTTTTGAATCGACAGATCCCTCACAGTCAACCAACAACAGCTTTTGAACTTATAGATTCATCACAGCCAACCAACAACAGCTTCTGAAATAAAAAAACCCCTCACAGCCAACCAACAACAGCTTTTGAATCGATAGAAACTCTCACAGCCAACCAACAACAGCTTTTGAACCGATAGATCCCTCACGGTCAACCAACAACAGCTTCTGAAATGATTAACACCACACAGCCAACGAATCACAGCTTCTGAAATGATAGACCCTTCACAGCCAACCAACAACAGCTTATGAAATGATAAACCCTTCACAGCCAACCAACAACAGCTTTTGAAATGATAAACCCCTCACAGTCAACCAACAACAGCTTTTGAACTTATAGATTCATCACAGCCCACCAACAACAGCTTCTGAAATGAAAAACCCCTCACAGCCAACCAACAACAGATTTTGAACCGATAGATTCCTCACAGCCAACCAACAACAGCTTCTGAAATAATAAACCCCACACAGCTAACCAACAACAGCTTTTCGAATCGATAGATCCCTCACAGCCAACCAACAACAGCTTCTGAAATGATAAACCCCTCACAGCCAACCAACAACAGCTTCTGAAATGATAAACCCTCACAGCCAACCAACAACAGCGTAGGATGCGATTAAACCCTCACAGCCAACCAACAACAGCTTCTGAAACGATTAAACCCTCACAGCCAACCAGCCACAGCTTCAGAAGTGATAAACCCTCACAGAGAACCAATCATACTCTCAAACGAAAATCAAACCCAATACTTCTTCCTCTTAATTTGTTCCGATAGCTACTTATATTTTGTTTTGTTTGTCTTTTGTACAATTTTTGAGATTGCCGGTGATAGTCACTGTTGGTGGATTTTTCAGTCCTCGAGGTTTATCGTAACCTGCTTGTCACTGTTTACGTCATTAGAATAGCGACATGGCTCAGAATATGCACATGTATCAAATGTTGTTTTGGAATGCAGTATGAGTATCATAAACTATTATTAGTCCTAGCACCACTGACAGTTGTCTGTCGCAGGCTATTACATTTTGACTATCGGTTTGTTTCGAAAGGTGTTAACTTCTTGTGTCAATGTACAATCTATACGATTACTCAAAAGTCACCAAATCACAGTGTTCAATCTTACTAAAACCGCAACAAAGCAAACCAATCATCGGCGTGATATGGCATAAACTCAAACAACCAATAACGATAACGTTTTTTTTGAATTTACAAATCATGTATTTATCTATTTATTGAACATATCGAATCACCTCAGGGTGAAAAACGACCGCATTCAAAACGTATTTAGAATCATAACTGCGACTGTGCAGAGACTGAGGAGAAATTAACACTATGTAAATATGATTATACTCCGTGCCTCATCACAAAACATGAGAAACCCTACGGTGTATATCAAAACTATATATGTTGGCGGTATTCAGAGCACGTAGCAATAAACTACTCCATATATTGCTTTCTGACATTGTTTTGACCACGAATTGATTGGAAGGAGCACCAATAACTACAGGACATGACTAAAAAAACATCGGTCAGTGCGAGCATCGTCTAATGAGGTAGACCAGTGTAAAGCTGTGACCCGCTGATACCGGGAAACGACACAGATTATATTAGCTATTACGTAGGGAGAAATACGAGGATTCACGGTCTTACCCTTTTAACTACCAATGTTTGGGGTAACTCATCATGTCGTTAACATCGTGCTGTGAAAAAACACTAGACCCATTTCTTACTCTGCAGTCTATATATAATCATAGCAATGTTCCGAGTGTATAGCTCACCAAGGGTTTAAGAAACCGTATTAATAGCGGAGTACGGAACTTTTACTGTATAGGTAAGATACTTTGAGAGAGAGAGAAAAACAACACATATATGCATAAAGACAAAAAAGAAAAACATAACGAAGCGAAAATTCTTGATTTATAATTCTTTTAAAATTCAACTCAGAGATAAAACAAGAGCATACGTACTCGTCAGTGATGTCAATAGAAGTGACGGGAGATAAAATAATGACAACATATATTTTGTGATATCGGTCGTTGGGGTTCGTTAGCCACTTTGTTTGCAGATTAAGAAAGGTATCCAGCTATTTAGGTCTGTATTCTGACTATTCCAGGTGTTGGTGTATGAAGTAGGTGGTCAGACTGTCGACAGTGTAATCCCCTGTGGCATGTCATCAGTGGCGGAACGTCACGTAGCACGTTAATGAGCTGCCATAATAATACATGCTGTCTGACTTCAGGCTATCATACCTTGTATCATTAGCATTTATGTAATGTATTAGGATGGCGGAGCTTGATACTCGATCGACAAAATGTAAATGAACATCATTCAACTAATCAGTTTGTGAAAGAAATTGGTATTTTAAATATCAATGAATACCTTGATATGCAAAATTTCATAATTTCATCCATTAACGCTAAAAGCCGGGATGCGTGTTCATTTTCATATCATAAAGACCATGCCGATGAGGTATGCTGGAGGTTATCAGAGAGACTAAAATTTGAAAAAAAGGTAAATGGCATATCAGATTGTTAATGACTTAAATGATACTATATACTGTCGGGAAAAAAAAGAGTTATTATTCAAATCCGTCAATCAAACCAAATACTATAGAGCCTGTGAATAGGCCCTGTGCAAATATAAAACGTCTTTGTGTTACATTATTGTAGGAGCTGTTGGATAACAAATGGTCAAGGTGGTTTTCACATCATGAAAATTCAAATTTCCGGAACGGAATTTTTAACGTAATGATCCCGGAGGTTGTGGGTTCCCGTTGAGTTCCCATCAGGAACTCGCGGATGGTAACTTATTTTAGGTTAGGAATGATTGAATATGTTTTGATGAACACTAGATTATGAATGCCTGTTAATATGGGCAATGCATTGTAAACAAAAATGCAATAACAAATTCATCTTGTTGTATACCGAAACAAGCAGTTCGCCTCTCCTAGCCGATATGTTATTGTTTTTATTCGAGGATGATTTTATCGAAGAGCTTGTCAGAACATGTGATCAATACCTGGCAAAGTCATTCAAGTTTATATAAAGATATAATGATGATATTCACGATCGGATGTACCCTCAGATAACTTTGTATCAACGCTACATCTATTATACACTAGGCATCACTTGCCTTGATCTTATAATGTAACAGGGACACTTTATAACCATGACGTATGATTTGTGTAGTTTTCATTTCTGGATAGTAACATCACTGCTTTCCCTAACTATGATGTCAACATGTCCTAAATGATTCGGCTTTTCATGGACTATTCCTGATATCCCGATCGCCATGTTTAATCACGATTTCCTCGGGGAGGTTTGGATTGCCACGTGTGACTTAAAGTGTTCGAGGTTCGTTATTATGCCTGATGATTCCGTTATCCTCCAGAACACATTAAAAGAACGTGATGTAATCTGGATTTGACTTTAATTTACATAGCTGGCCGACTTTGATGATGCAGACGCCGCCTACACCTCCCAAACACTTATTCTCCTTACTTTTCAAAGCCATCTGTTTAAATGTATATTATATTATTATGTTGGCCCCGTTTTATCGATTTGGGGTAGGAATTATGGTTTCAATATATGATTGGTGTTTTCCTATGGTATATTAGAAGCAATATATTCATGATGTTCTTGGTAGATAATAAATGTATAACCATAAAGACCAAAAACTAAAATAAAGACTGCAAGAAATGGAATGAACAGGAAAATAAATGTGTTCATTGAGGATTCATCTCCCTATGCGAGAGTACTACTTATGATTATATATTACTGACGCTAAAATATAGTCCCTGGGGCGAGATATGTGACAACCGCATAGGATAAGAACCTACAGTATGATTAATGATAAATGGTTGGCTTTGTATAATAGTTCCTGGTGTTGACGGATTTTCAATCCACAAAATCCTGGTAGGCGCGGCTCTATGCTGATCTCCGGGATTAAAATGATAGCTAAGTTACTGCAATAATCGATTATCCTCATCAAATCAAAAGATATTCTTTAATTAAATACAATAAACCAGCAGAATATGTAATAATGTGATACATCAAATAAAAACATGTGTCAAAAATAGAGCTTACCGATTTGGGAGGATACGGCTAAAAATGGGAATATATGTTGATTATCAAATTATTCCATCTTCTGATAATATGAAGATTACAATATTAAATACGCTTTCACAACATAAAAAAGATATATCTAAATTGTTTGAAAGATTCGAATATGTGTATAGATCTAATGTATTTATTACGTCTTCCTGTAAGAAACGAGCAACAAATATGTATCGGTACAATGTTTGAACGAAGTATATGCTAATTTGATGGTCATAAACATTGAAACGAGATAACTATTATTATTCATCAATGAAATGTTAAAGAAATCAGTTGGGTTTCACCATGACACATTGATTTCGGTACTTACATTTACCTATTTTTATTAGTTTTTCAAAATGTAAACTATAGCTCATTACTCTCTTGGTTGTTTTCATATATTTCATTTTTCTTCTTCTTCATTAGTAGTACCGGTCTTCCTTTGAGATCTACAATCACAATTGTTATTACTGAGCTCTGGAGTAGGTTCTTGATCTGGTCAATCAATAATCTACTCCGCCATATATACTTCGAAGGGTTTGTAATCAATGTCAATGAGATTTGACCGTTATTATGTCAAGATTTGGTATCCACTTATGCGATCCCAGCATCCTGCAATCAAACAGGCTGTTGTGGATATATGTCGTGTTTCTATTGTTACTAGTCATAGTATTCTTAACGATAAGTCAATCAAAGAGATTTTTAATGATTACAGTGACATATTTTAGATTTGGATTTTAGATCACAGAGCATCATTATGACGAAGATCACAAGAATTACAATGACAGATATCTAAGAACATTTTAATGACGAAGATCACAGGAATTATTATTACAGAGATCTCAGAGCATTATTATGACGAAGACCACAAGCATTACAATGTCAGATATTTCAGAGCACTGTAATGACGAAGATCACAAGATTTATAATGATGGGTATCACATACTATTATAATGACGGGTATTACATACCATTATAATGACGGGTATCACATACCATTATAATGACGAAGATCACATACCATTATAATGACGGGTATCACATACCATTATAATGACGGGTATCACATACCATTATAATGACGGGTATCACATACCATTATAATGACGGAGATCACATACCATTATAATGACGGGTATCACATACCATTATAATGACGGGTATCACATACCATTATAATGACGGGTATCACATACCATTATAATGACGGAGATCACATACCATTATAATGACGGAGATCACATACCATTATAATGACGGGTATCACATACCATTATAATGACGGAGACTACATACCATTATAATGACGGGTATCACATACCATTATAATGACGGGTATCACATACCATTATAATGACGGGTATCACATACCATTATAATGACGGGTATCACATACCATTATAATGACGGGTATCATATACCATTATAATGACGGAGATCACTACTGGTCATGACGCAAGATGTTAAAAAAGGCTTGACACGTAGCTATATGCTGCTCTTCGTTTCCAGTTATTAAATCACTGACTAGTCTTTAATCTGCGTCTTGCAAAAGAACTTACTTCCTCTGGATTTTTGTTTCATAACTGAACATCTTTGTTTCGAAAGTGACGAGAACAGCTCCAGACTGAAATTCCCGAGACTGAACGTTTCGCAAATCAACTGTCTGTGACGTCAAGTTCGTCACACAAGAGGCCACAGAAGGAATATTTGAACGTTGTGATTTACCACGAAATATTCTGATTAATTAGATTATTGAATTGGTCGATTTATACATCGGTTTTTATTTTCCAATTGCGATTAAAAAAATTAATATCAACATTGATTTGGAGATTCTTAAGTTTCTTGTTGGTATGAAAGAAAGACCGAATTGCAAACTCATGAATGTGCGTAAAATATTACTATAAATCATTAATTATAATGACATAAATCATGGAGCATTATAATGAAAGGAATCACAGAGCATTACTGTGACAGAGATCATAGATAATTATGATGACAGAGATCATAAAGAAATTCAGACAGATAATTATAATAACATAGACTACAGAGCATTATATCTAAAGACAAAGATCACAGAACTTTGTAATGATAGGGATCACAGAGCATTATAATGACAGAGATCAAAAAACATTATAATGACAAAGACCACAGAACTTTGTAATGACAGAGATCACAGAGCATTATAATGACAGAGATCAAAAACATTATAATGACAAAGATCATAGAATTTGTAATGATAGGGATCACAGAGCATTATAATGACAGAGATCAAAAACATCATAATGACAAAGATCACAGAACTTTGTAATGACAGGGATCACAGAGCATTATAATGATGGAGATCATAGTTGGTTATGATGACAGAGATCTCAGAGCATTATAATGACAGAGATCAAAAACCTTATAATGACAAAGATCACAAGCATTATAATGATGGAGATCATACAAAATGTAGGTGGTTATGATGACAGAGATCACAAGCATTATAATGATGGAGATCATAGGTGGTTATGATGACAGAGATCACAAGCATTATAATGATAGAGATCATATGTGGTTATGATGACAGATACCACAAGCATTATAATGACAAAATAATAGAACGCCATAATCACGGATATCCTAGAGATTTATAATTATGATGAGAGATCTTAACGTAGTTTAATCATTGTTCGCATTGCATTAAAGTGTATAACAGCGGAAATCAGAATGTGTTGTGGTGAGCATTTCGATGAAACAAATCACAGCATTACAATGGACATAAATAAATAGAATTGTTAAGACAATATTACAAAGCTGTCTTATTACGTTGGTTTGTCATTAACTTTTTATTTTGTTTAGTTTATGAGGTGATGAATCCAATGGAGCGCGAGGTATATTGGCCGACTGCTTTATTGAATTGATCATTGCATAAACTAAACAAAATAAAAGGCGAATACTTATATATACAGTATGTTCTTATATCAATAGTAGCGTTCAGAAAGTCACATACAAACATTTATCTTGTGTAATCTACGTTCGATTATTATCCATGCACAACACTAGTCATTTGCCAAAACCCGCTGACAGACAGCTTAAATTCGTCCACTTGATCAGTGACATTAAATTGCAATATTTTATTTCTTACGTTTTTATGGTTGTCGTAGTATTTTATGAAATAAATGATTTGATGTTGAAATGAAAATTAGACATGGCACCTGTTACATATAGAAATCACTAACAGGTGGTCTCGGAAAGGAGTCCGTCAATATTTACATGCATTCATACGCGACAAACCATGTTACGTTTTACGCTCAAGGTAATGAGATATAAACATGCTCACATTTCGATTCAGGAACAGTGACAGCTGTTATGATATAAATAGCCTGTCTTCGAAATACATGAATATATATTGAATGCGATACGATAATTTGTTTTGTGTTCAAACAGAATGAATTTTGTTTAAAACAAGAAACTACCGTCTATACTTACTGATCAATAACACGCCAGAAGTCTAGTCTTGTTTTAAGACAATGAAAGGACATTGATAATGCTCTGTTATAACAGGCTTTCTAGTTATTTATGATATCAGGACAATCAAAGGCAATAGCATGGAGATAAAGCATGTTTTATTTACTGTTGTGTCTCAGCTTGTCATCTGCACAGTTGATGCTTTTACATTTCTATCGACACGGATCGCTTCCATTGCAGCATGATAACATGCATATCGAGATTTCACTTTGAGTGTTTGTTCTAAGTGATAGCTGGAAAAGGTTCGGGCTATGTCCTCCACTGCTGTTTTGACGGACTGAAACGGACCAATTGTCTGCATTAGCGAGCAATTATAGAGATATCAATATACCAGACGGATAAGCTGTCAACTTATCTGCTTCAAGATATCAGTTACAAATTACCCAATGCAGGAGCTGGAAAAGAATATGTCTGCTATATCTCTCTGCACTCCTAAGAGGCGGCTAATTGCTGGATCGGGATGGTTTCTCCTTTGTCTTATGTTCAGGGGAATTCTATTCAGGGGATATCTGTTCAGGGGGATTCTGTTCAGGGGGATTCTGTTCAGCGGGATTCTGTTCAGGGGGATTCTGTTCAGGGGGATTCTGTTCAGGGGAATTCTGTTCAGGGGATTCTGTTCAGGGGGATTTTGTTCAGGGGAATTCTGTTCAGGGGGATTCTGTTCAGGGGATTCTGTTCAGGGGGATTCTGTTCAGGGGATTCGGTTCAGGGGGATTCTGTTCAGGGGGATTCTGTTCAGGGGATATTGGAGCCCAAGAATAAGGCCAGCTGTATCCCACTACATGCTACCCATTGTGGCGACTAAAGGTGGGCCTCTGAAGTATCGTGGATTTTTTACGCGTTTTCTATTTGAGGACACTGAGGAGACCAAAATAAACAGTCTGCCCCAATTGCAATACTTGGGATCCTAAATCTTGTCCTGTCTGTCCTCACAACTTTCTGTCCTTTGCGTTCTTACTCTAGGTGGCTCATTGACACCTTGCTCATATGTTATCGTCAATATAAGAATTGTTTGTGTTATCTTGAAAACAAAATATGCTAGATTGGCTCATCGACATAAATTATTAGTATGTCTATGTAGATGCTACATCTTCGACAAATAGTAAACAAGAGGTTGTTTTATTGCGATCAAACACATTTGTCACCCTTGATCCATTAAAGGGACATTCCTTCGTTCAGACATCAGAAACGTGCACATTTTCTACTGATGAAATCTTCGTCCAAACTTTGATTATATGAGTGTTTGTGCCTTCATGTAATGATCTTAACGCCGAAATGTACAAAAGGCGTATCGCGTACAAATACATGTACCTTATGTCTTTGCAGTAATTAGTGATACTTCGGGTCGAATTAAGCATTTTCAAGACTCAATACTCGAAGAACTTTGGTTTATCTTGAGAGTAAAACTACCATATAAATGTAACATTTATGACTTTTACTACTTTAAAAAAATGCATATTTTCCAGTAAATTTGTTTTTTATGACCAAAACTTTATTCAAAAGCAGGAATGCCCTTTAACATTTGTGCCTGGGGTACCAGTTCCTGACATCCTAGTACTGAAACACGAATTAGCCGTCTGCGTGAAGTTCACAGGTTCTGACGTCCTAATACTGACAGAGGAAGCTAACCGTGTGTCTGGAGTTTATCATTCCTGTCGTCCTAATACTGAAGAACAAAGCAAACCGTTTGTCTGGAGATCATAGATCCTGACGTCCTAATACTGAAGGACGAGCACACCGTGTGCGTGAAGTTCAAAGGTCCTGACGTCCTAATACTGAAGGACGAAGCTGGCCGTTTGTCTGGAGATCACAGGTCCTGATGTCCTAATACTGAAGGACGAGCACACCGTGTGCGTGAAGTTCAAAGGTCCTGACGTCCTAATACTGAAGGACGAAGCTGGCCGTTTGTCTGGAGATCACAGGTCCTGATGTCCTAATACTGAAGGACGAAGCTAACCGTTTGTCTGGAGATCACAGGTCCTGATGTCCTAATACTGAAGGACGAAGCTGACCGTTTGTCTGGAGATCACAGGTCCTGATGTCCTAATACTGAAGGACGAAGCTGACCGTTTGTCTGGAGATCACAGGTCCTGATGTCCTCATACTGAAGGACGAAGCTGACCGTTTGTCTTGAATTTACCATTCCTGACGTCCTGATACTGAACAACAAAACTAACCGTTTGTCTGGACTTCATATAGTCCTGGCGTCCTAATACTAAAGGACATATATAATGGTGTGTCTGGAGTTCACAGGTCATGATGTCCTAAAACTGAAGGACGAAGCAAACCGTGTGCGTGGAGTTCACAGGTCCTGACGTCCTTATACTGAAGGACGAAGCTAACTGTTTGTCTGGAGATCACAGGTCCTGATGTTCTAATACTGAAGGACGAAGTTAACAGTGAGTCTGGAGTTAACCGTTTCTCACGCCCTCGTAGCACTTAGCTTACCGTGTGCGTGGAGGTACCAGTTCCTTACGTCCTAATACTGAAGGATCTTTCAAAGGAAAACTTTACCATGCGCCTGGATTGAAAAGCTCCTGGCGTCTTCCTGCTGACGCATCTATCAAAGGGAAGTCTTAAAAACGAAGCTAACCATGCGGTCTTAAGTCAGGAGACAGCTGAAGTAAGTAGATAAATTACGCAATCAATTTTCGGTTTCATCCCCTTCGGAAAGAACAGAAATCGCCTTGATACGCGATGGTGTGTATTGATTGCTCTGAATTGAATTTTGTAGTAGATGAATGCTTGAGCTTGAAACCTTTCAACTAACAGCGGTGTTATATTACATCACTGTAACCATTATACTAACGATCTGTCTGTTGTTACCATTGAACGATATATATCTGTGTCATCTACCATCAGTCTTGGAGCGCACTTTTCCCGAAAACGTATATTTTATGACTTGCCCGTTATAGTTGTACTTTCATATGTACATAAAGTCAAATCTGCTTTAGCGACCTACATTATTAAGCGACTTCCTGTCTTAACCGACCATCGTTGATGATAGATTGACTTTTAACTCAAAGCGACATTTCAACTGGTTTAATCACACTGACAGCCTAAATTGCTGTAAAATATTGAACATGTATCAATCTGAAAATTAACGTTTGAAAAATTATTTCAATAGAAAACATTAAGTTTAATTTTGAATTTTCAATAGATGTATTTATGTGAAATAAAAACTGGTTTTGAACATTTCTTTTGTCTCATAGGAACCGTTTGAAAAATATGAAAAATATATCATTTCTCGATATGCTTACGCTGTATTTAGAGACCCACTGTCTTATGTTTTTGGGGTTTTATTATATATTTCCTTGGAAAGTCTTATATGGACATATATTGCTGTACCAAAAATGAAATTTCACAAGCTTTCTCCGAAATGTTGCCACTGTAAAGCGGTAATTAGATATGAATTGGGTAATAAATACAGCATTAGTCAGAATATAAAGGTCCCTACATCATACATTTGTTTCTTCATTCTATGACTCGTCACTTATGCCAGGGGATAACAATGTGGGTCTTGAAATATTAAGATAAAGTGCACTATCTTCTTGTTTTAATCAATTTAAAACATGGATTTTCTTAACACAGCCATTATTTATTTAAACCTAGAATACAGGATGTGGAGAAAGCGACTCTAAATCTTGGTCCTGCTGTCTTGGTGAAAGGTCAGTGCACCACCTGACCCATCCTTTCATCGTCTCTGTTCGATCGACATTGGTATCTGATACTCCTATCGAGTAAATGGTGTTTTTCTATAAAAGAAAAGTTTCGTGTTTGATATGAAAGCGGGAATACATTTCAGGTGTAAATTATTTCTATCAAATAGAAGTTACACAACACTGGTTGATTATGATGTTGTTTTCACTTGAGTTAGTTATTCCTCAAAAGTTACAAAAACCTCCAGCTTTAACTATACCCTAAACAACAACCAAGACTTTGTGTGACCTGCTTCTTCAACAATAGATTATTTATTTTGATTATGTGTATCCACATTTGTTCCGTTTACGTCATCAGTGGGGTCTTAAGGATATAACCTGTAGTGTAATGACACCAATTAATATACAAAACTGAAAATTACAAAATATGTCCAAATAATATAATTTATTAACATTATAATAATTACTTATCAAGTTCATTTCAAAACAATAAATTAACAGAAATCTATATAAAACGTCATTATCAGAAAAACCGTAGCGAACTACTTTTTGAAGCGTCATCAACTTCCGTGTCCATGTGAAGCGGTTTTCCCGCCAAATTGTTTTCATTCACTGTCACTTGGGTAAATAACATGATGGCGTTTTTTGGCGCAAGAGGAGCAGATTTGTTGATAGCCCCATTGAAAGTACCACCATAAATCTGACCTCCAAATAGAAATTGATTAGAGTTTAAACGTGTCGGTCCTCGCTGTTTACGTCAGCGACCCCGACGAGCATGAAGATGAGATATTCACTGGCGTGACAGTTGATTTCGCGTTTAACAAGACCCGCGAGATCGTACATTGTTGACTTCAGCTGATGGTCGAGTAGCTATTGACGCTCTGAAGATTTTTATTGACACTTATCTGAATCAACAAGAAGTCAATACATGGTAAGTTTGGTTTGCAACATTGGTTTTTAATGAGGCATCTTTGTGTGTGTCAACCATTTTATTTTAAGTTTGGGATTTATGTTTTTATAATAAAGGCAGATACGTGTGTATCACATATGTGATAAAAGGTAAGGGACATTTTCATTTCCAGGTTGTCATTCACTAATGAAAGCATTATGAACTAGCTTTAGTCTATGTACACGTGGAAATTATAAAGTTAATAAGTGTGGTGGTTAATATTCAAACTGATCTGAGCGATTTGATTTGGAGTCACTCCTGCATCGCTTAGTTTTTGTTCCAAATACCTTGGGGTACCACGATTGGTCAATCGATTCTCCACAACAACAGTTCCAGAAGAAACTGTCGGCATTTTCGTTAGACAGATTAAACCAAAAGATAGATTGAAATTGAAATTGAAAAATCCTATCCTGGTTAAGGTTGATTGATAGAATGATTTCATGAATGAAACTGGGCGTGTCCAAACTGTTAACCCACGTCTCTGATTTTTAATTGGGTAATCAAACCACTATGCTGCATTTTTCGCCATGATGCTTATCAACTGTCCCAGTTTGTTAACGCCTTTTGGCTGACTCTTTTACAATTTCTTGGATTTTTCTGCATTCGTGTTCGTTACAATATAGTAGGGGTCGTCGCGGATGCAGTACTTTTCTGGACGACGTGCTTTGTACATTTTATAGTTGGCGACAGGGCAGAGAGTCGGGTCGTCAGGGGTAGCTCAGGCATGGGGAGGGACAGAATTATAATTAATCTATATCTGTTTTTGAAATAGCGTCCGCCTTTTTCGGTTGATTTCCCTTCCCCTCCCTTTTCAATTTTGTTTGTTGACTTTGGCAAACTTAGCACTAGTTGCAATTTGTTTGCCATAATCTTTCGCTTTGAAGCACAGGAAGCCTGTCGTCCATTTCGGCCTTTTTAAAATTTGTATTCATTTTGTCATTAATACAACGCACCAGTAATAATAGAACACTAACACATATACTCACACATAACTTACATACCTAGACCTATATATTTTGTATAAAGTGTCCACATTTATCAATGAGTAAACTACATATACATTGAATCTCAGAATTTACAAACACAATCTTTCTATACTACTTGTATTTCAATACACTATATTTACACTTGCAAATTTTTGTCACTATATAACAATACCAGACCGATTTGTTTACCATTCTTGCATGGAAACATTGACCTTTGAACTTGCGTATGAAAATATGACAGGGTACGGGAACTACTTTCGCCAAGCACATGGCTTTGTTTACATTTACAATTTAAGTTACAAAGGGTTATTTTTTAATTTGAAATAACATGTTTGACAATATTTAATATGATAATCTATCTAAATGTTTTTGTTATTTATGTTAATATCATAATAAAAAACAGAACTATATTTTACCGCGGAAAAAAAGTCTCAATTTGTTGTGAAGCGTCACCATTGGCTGTTCTAATAATTGACTCCTCCCACTGTGTCCGACTTTTATATGATTTTTTTTATTTACAAAGAAAAATATTGTCATCACAAAGACTTATAGAAACAACATCCGTAAGTGTAAATATAGGGATTGGATTTCACTTTTATGTTAACCATGCTTTTATGGAGCAATTCCTCTAAGAATATATTCTAAATGGGGCGCTAGCACGCCCCATAGAATATATTCTTAGAGGAATTGCTCCATAAAAGCATGGTTAACATAAAAGTGAAATCCAATCCCTATATATCCATATCCTTCAATACCACAACATACTTGTAAACAAATTACATTTGATGCTCATAAAATATATTAATCTCCCCACATTCAAACCACATACGCACCAAACAACATTTGAATATATCCGCACCTCACTCCACACACTATCACATATGACCGATATATGTTTCTATCGTTCCAATTATTCTACTGAGTGAAAATAAAGCACATATAACTTTCATCAAAAATGTTTATTTTGATATTAGAATATTTTTACTTATTAAACCCACGTACAGTATCACTTATATTAATCCATGTCAAAAACATACACCTCAATATATACACGTAATTAATAACATTTCATCACTGATATACCTTTATGCATTATATGGATATACTATATATTCATGTATATCTACTCATAATGAAAGCTAATGTGAAAAGAAGTGTAAGTCTAACACTAAAAGAAGTGAGGATAGGAAAATATTAGTCTCACAAAAGAAAAATAAACGGCAAGTAAAAAACGAAATAACAACAAAACTTGAAGGTAATGTATATCACAAACTATCTAAATTGTACATTAAAAAGAAATAGGAATTAAAACAAGGGCTGTGAGAGTAGAGGGAAAGAAGAAAACAATAAAGGTTTGATGATATCAGTTTCGGTGTAATAGCAGAACAAGAAGTGAATATGACTTCCTATATGTTACAGTACATACTATACAGTACATACTATAGAGAGTTATGTAGACATCTCAGTTTGTTTATATACTGCTTTATGTTAACGGTGATTTCATTATCTTCTCGATTGCTTGGAGGGAAGTTCCGATGAAGAGGACCGAAAAGAAAAGATTTATTTCTATTTAAAGTGAATGGGATAAAAAAAAAAGTTCACAGAAATACATAAAAATAAATAGAGTGATTTTTGTACTTGGCATTCCCATACTCTAAGATAAATCGTTTCTGGTTCAAAGTTACATAGTACACAAAGCGGGAAAGTAAATACACTAATTTTGAATGGAAATGATGAGTTTGTAGTAAGTACCTCATGAATCACTCTATACTGAAACAACTAAGGTATTGTGTTTGTTGTTACACAGAATGGCATTTTGTAAATTTCACACCAGGTTTATTTATTATTACTCTCAATAACATCATTCAACTGCTAAATGGCGTGATATCTGATTAAATTATGACGTCATAAAATACATTCCACCCTCTTTTATCCTTGAGAAAAAATGTGAATTTATCGATATAGTGATAAACGATAGCATGTGTATATGTGTAATATGATGAAATAATATATATATATTATATATATTGAAAAAAGTTTGTGTTGACATGATTTTGTTTAATAAATTCTATGAACGTGTAAAACAAACCTGTGTTAGCCTCTTTCATAAGGTAATTTATAAAGAAACGCTTTCCTTACATAGGGACTTTCAATATATTTTCCTCAATTTGATGTTATCCTATTTTCTCCAAATCACTTTTTTCATCTACATTTATATTTTTATGTAATATTTCAAAAAAAAAATGAGCATCGATTGTAAACTAAATCTCAGAATTTGGGAAGTTTTCAATGTAATTTCAAATGATCAATTGATTTGCAATCTTGCTTCTTTACATTAGTAAAGCAGTTATTGAATATTTGTTTAAGTACAGTATTTCGAATCATAGATTCCATGTCCTTCTGCCTCTTTTCAATTCATTCAATTTTACTTATATCTTTGGAAATAAATGATCTTCTATACTTGAATGATGAATACTAGATAGAAAAATTTCTAAAACAATAAAAAAAACGACATGCCTGTTAACTTGGTTCTTTTTCCGTAATGTGTATCTCGTGATGTTTTCTAACGACATCTACAAGATCAAAATTTATCAATTATATATAGGACCTTGTCTCTGACTTTTGGGTTATTTATGTTTCCGTATGTGCTGTTATAGTCGAGTTCCTGTTTTATAACAAGGTTAATATCACCACAAATAATAGCATGGGTACAATATAAGTCTTTAATCATGTCAGAATTTTTAGCATAGAAGCCTGTTTGACTATCTTAATAAGGGCCATAAATATTTATAAGTGTAACGTGTGAATTTTCTATTTCTATATCTTATTCAGGAAAGTTTGGGTGTGTTTTTTCTTCTTTCTGAATTTTGCACTCAAAATAATAATTCAAAAGAATAGCAACCCAAGGAGAGTTTCAACGAAGGATGAAAAATATCAATCATACCCGCCCCCATTCATTTTGCACGAGTTATTCGTTATCTTCTGTGAAATGTGTTTCTTGCAAACAGTAAATATTATAGTTAGTATCTCTCAGATAACGAAAAATAACATATTTACGCTTTTTTGTGTGTGTTTGAAAGCCCTTGCACGTTAGCCGAAATAATCATTACAGCTCCACTTTTCAATTAACGCATTTGGTTCTACCACATCAGATAAATCGGAGAAGAGATGATAAGGAAAGAAAGAAAGATCAAACAGAGAGAAAATAAAATCATTCAATAAGGAAAGGTCTCTGACTACTACTCGACTACATACATTTTTCTGAATGGTTTGCTGTAGTGGATCCCTCAAGCACTCGCCATACAGTAAAATGGGAAGAAACATACAAAAAAGGGCAAATTTGTTCATTGTTTATCAGGCAGATGACGTCAACAATCTGCGCGTGGCATGTATTCACATGATTAGAAAAATAGTTCGGGTCGAAGTTCATGGAGTCTAAGTGTGGTATAAACAGTTATTTCAACAGGGCAACACCACTTACGTGTGTTGATACCACCTCACATTGCGTGTGATAACACCATCTGTCTCCCCTTTGGTGAAATATTTCTGATTAACTTTAATATAATTAATCATGGTTTAGATATTGACAGTAGTACTAAAACTCCGACAATGAAGTAGTCATAACCGTTCAATTTGGACCTGAGGCGTCAAATACTGATACTGACATATTGGTGACTCAATACGGAATTTCCTGTACATACTATATGAGAAAAAAAACAATATTAGAAAACTCGGCCGATATTGAATAAAATATACTGAATCAGGTGATTTATTTAGAATTTGAAACGAGAGAAAAAAGATGGCGCAAGGAAATACAATCGATAATGTTTTATTTTACTGGACTGCATAACGAATTTGTAGGGTTTTCTCTGCAAAACAATTCCAATACATCTACCTGTGGAATCTATCAAAAAATCTGATTTGGCTAGATCTGACTCAACCTTCAACGCCAAATTAAATGATGGCAACACATTGAACTTAGGTGAGAATATTTGTTATTGATACCGATATAAATCGTCTCTTATTTTCTTTGGCCAGCCAAGATCAAAACCAACATGGTCGTTTACCATAAATACTAAAATGAGACTCATAATAATATGTATATTAGACAATTTACAAAATCTTGACTGAAAATCACATCTGCACACCTCAAATCATCAAATGATTTGCATAACATCCGTATATGACACAGGTTAAACAGACTATGTTTCACATAATTTCAAAAAAGCGATCACACTATCAAAAACAAAAAACAATAAACAAAAACAACAACATGAATGAGCTTAATAGTCAGGTAAACAATAACAGGTCGCAAACGTCACCATCAATGGTAATAGATAATCAATAAAGTTTTGTTACAATATATCTCAGTAAATGAATGAGGTGACGTCATAAATCATTGTTTTCAATATGACCAAGTAATTATGCTTACGTCTGCAGTAATGACATCAATAAAAGTACGGGTGATGTCTTTACATGCAAATCGGTATGTCAATAACATTATTGATAATTGTTATCAATGTTGGCAAAGATATTAAGCCTCTGTCGGGGAGGACAAACCTACCTGCCACAGGCCAACCGTACTCAGAAAAAGTACATTAAGCAGCAGAAGGAGGACGAAATGTTAAGACTCAAGGTCGAACTGCAGAAATAAATGTGGGCGGAAACGGAGTCAGAACCCACTAAAGTATGATCAAATCACCCTAAGGGCAGGGAAGTGCAAAGCAACAAATTTGAGAAACTCACAATAGGCACTATGAACATCCAGTTAAACACACAATACGTCAACCAAACTCGTAAGGTCCTAGCTGTATTGGGCCTTGACTGTTCTACACAGAGTAACATATAATAGTAGCTGATGATGACTCCGAAATAACCCACAACAAAATCAGAGGATATGGTAGGGTTAAAGTCATATGGAGTAGACACGTGACAGCTGGAGGAAGTAGAATAATAGGCAAGGTCCAGAGTAAAACGAGATTGAAATAAGAAAACAAATCAACAAAGAAGCATATCTTCTACTACCAAAATGGGACACAATTCACGCATAGCGCCTAATTCCCGTTCAACCCTGCAAGACAAAAAAAATAATCCCAAAGTCAGAACTTTGGACATGGACCTTACAAATACATCTTTGTCGGGTCTTCAGCATACTCACAACAAGCAAACAATATCCCCTACACATTTGAATAAGGACAAAATCGTGGTGCTAATACGATCGCTTTTCTACCATAGGTGCAATTTTAGGCATTTTTGTTACAATAAGGTATAGGCTATCCGTGCAGTAGCATCTGGAATAAGAAATTGAAATGGAATATGAAATTTGAGATATTTATGGATTTCATTGAAGAATATGACAAAGAATTGGTAAAATGAAAACATGCTGCATTAGACTCATGTCGGAGTGGATTAAAACAATTATGTCCATAATTATGAAAAAAATATAAGCAGCTTAAAATCAAAAATGAATAAACAGGATCCAGTAGCTTATAATAAACCAGTTCTATCAGCACTAACAATAATTGAAAACCCAACAGCATAACAAACATGGGTTTGTTTGTTGTCTGTGTTTATCGCCCCGTTTTGAGGCGGATTCCCCTTGTATTCGTTGGTTACTACCTTGCTGAACAACAAATGGGAGGCCCGTCGCAAGCTATCATGAGCAAGTAAGATGAAGTATCAAGCCAAAGGACAAAACCACGACAGCATAGACCGGCACGTTTCTCAGTTCAGCTTTCGGAGGTACACAAACCGACACGGGTAAAGAGCGTCGAACCATGCGCTTTGGATCTCCACGCTGAGGTTCCGTGGTCGGCGCTCTAATAAAAAAAAATTAAAAACTCAAACTGCAAGAAATTCCCCCCCCCCCCCCCCCCCTTTACTTCCCAGCAAGATATAAATCTGAAGAAGTCCAATCTAAACAACTAATATGGCTTTTACATGAATGCCAAGCGAAATTTGCTCTATCACCAAAATTAACAATCTTGTTCTGCTTATCCTGGACCCTTTCTCAATCGACTATCACCTATATTACTGAAGAAAGATATGATGATAGAACTTGAAAGGCTTGATAAGCCACTGCAGCTTCACCTTGTATTTTGAACGCAAATCTTCGGTAGCAAATGCACAGCACGTCCGAAAAGTACTCAATGATTACCTGTCTATAGTGGGAGGGCAAGGGAGTATCGTTAGACAATGTAGACTATCTAATTTTGGCGAAATCTAATATAGTAGATTATAGAAATTTGCTATTTTGTTTTTGTTGGCAAGATTTTAATACGTCTTGATGCATTGAAAATCTTAAAGGATTAACTCTTTAGAGTACATAATACTCAACTAAAATCTGCTACTAATAATTGGCATTAAAGTTACTTATCTACAACGATATTTATCGCAAAAACTCGAAAAGGCCTGACAAAAACAGAATGACTACATTTTCTGAAGTGGAAAACAGCAACCGTCTAAAACTTAATGAAAATCAAAAACAAAAAATGAAAATATCTGCAAAGTGTAATATTTCAACATCATGCATTAAGATACGCTTGAAATATCTCTCCAGCCAAACTAATGCCGCACATCAACTATGACTAGAATACTCTTAACTACCCAAATATATCCCAGACTGGCTTAATCATATAGCGCCCCAGGAACACAGACTAAGAACCCTACAATTAGTCGTCAATAATTGCACTTACGTCTACCGAAATATCGGAACTCCATGACCTTTCGCAGTGATAAAAATGTAGGCATCGACATAAAACCGCTGAATTAAAGTAAAAGCAACACTAATATATTTTTAATAAATCAGTGGGGATAGCCGGAGGGGCATAAAGAAATTGTAATATTTACAAACAATGATATCTTTAAATCCTTTATTAAAGACTACAATTTTTTCTCTCTCAATATGATCATTAATGATCATTCGAGGTGTTTAACTCACAGCATGATTAATTAAACAAATATAGACCCTAAAATCATGATCATCAGCAATGATGTTAAAAAGATTATAAATAAGAGACATCAGTTTGGCAGGGATGGTATATAACAAGTTTGTTTAGTACACAAACAGAAATTGAAAAATTAATTTTGCGAGTTTTCGAAAACGTCTCTTTCCTTTTAGTAGCGCGGCATTTCGCGCAAAAGCACTAGTACTATTATACTGGAGGTAGACAGAGGGACGCGTACCATGATTACCTATTCCGTTCCTTATCACAACCATATCATAGACTGGAACAACTCCAAAGTGTTGGAAAGGGAGATACACTGGAAAATGAGAAAATTAATAAAGAATCTATATAGAAAAAGAAGGAAGGGGAATCAATGAACAGGGACGGTGGGCACCAGTTGAGTCATCTTTATGAACCTATTTTAACAACCAATAAGGGGCGTAAAGTGTAAACATTTTACCCGTAACTCTGCCTACCTACATTATAAGAGTGCATTTGAACGAAATGTCCCGCTACGACTTTGACAACTGACTTCACTAACTCGGCCTATTTTGTGTAGTGAACTGATTTCAGAACAACGACACGCGGCTATTGCACTCTTTGCTTGACAAGGGAAACATACGTTTTCGAAAGATCGCAAATTATTATTTTAATTTCTTTTGAGTACAAAACAACCTTGTTGTATATGATATTTAAAAGAGCTTCATGACAAATTGTTATGTACAACAATAAAAAAAAAGATGGCCTTGGCGACCATGACAGTAATCAGTATACAAATTGGAGTGATGTATTAGATGATATTAACAGGACATCTCGGATTTTTACTTAATTTGTAATGTAGATTGCTTGGATACGTGTGCATGCTGTGGATTAGCATCAGCAAACCGGTATATAGTGTTCCCTCTAACTCTGTTAGTGATGTCTGGCCAGTGTAAGTCAGCTGGTCAATGGAGAAAACATCAGTACTTATTCAACAAGGACATAACTGAATGGCTAAACCAGCTATTCCTATGTGTGCTTATCATGAAAGAGATACATGTACGGCAATGACGGTCGTTCATTGGTAATATGGTAATTTAGTAATGCTGCGATCATTGTAGATATCCAGCAATGCTGCGATCATTGTAGTTATCCAGCAATGCTGCGATCATTGTAGATATCCAGCAATACTGCGATCATTGTAGATATCCAGCAATGCTGCGATCATTGTAGATATCCAGCAATGCTGCGATCATTGTAGTTATCCAGCAATGCTGCGATCATTGTAGATATCCAGCAATGCTGCGATCATTGTAGATATCCAGCAATGCTGCGATCATTGTAGATATCCAGCAATGCTGCGATCATTGTAGTTATCCAGCAATGCTGCAATCATGATGATTATCCAGCAATGTCGTCACCCTTGTAGTTATCAATTGATGCCGTGATCATTATATCTATCGTACAATAGTTATCAAGCAATGGTGCGATCATAATAGTTGATCAGTTATGTTGCGACCCTAATAGTTAACCTGCAATGCCCGCATCATTGTAGTTAGTAATTGATGTCTCGATTATTCTATTTATCCTGCAGTGCTGCGATCATAATAGATATCCAGCAATGTTTCAGTCATAATAGTTATCCAGCAATGTTGCAGTCATAAAGGTTATCCAGCAATGTTTCAGTCATAATAGTTATCCAGCAATGTTGCAATCACAATAGTTATCCAGCAATGTTGCAGTCATAATAGTTATCCAGCAATGTTTCAGTCATAATAGTTATCCAGCAATGTTGCAGTCATAATAAATATCCAGCAATGTTGCAATCATAATAGTTATCCAGCAATGTTGCAGTCATAAAGGTTTTCCAGCAATGTTGCAGTCATAATAAATATCCAGCAATGTTGCAGTCATAATAGTTATCCAGCAATGTTGCAGTCATAATAGTTATCCAGCAATGTTGCAGTCATAATAGTTATCCAGCAATGTTGCAGTCATAATAGTTATCCAGCAATGTTGCAGGCATAATAGTTATCCAGCAATGTTGCAGTCATAATAGTTATCCAGCAATGTTGCAGTCATAATAGTTATCCAGCAATGTTGCAGTCATAATAGTTATCCAGCAATGTTGCAGTCATAATAAATATCCATCAATGTTGCAGTCATAATAGTTATCCAGCAATGTTGCAGTCATAATAGTTATCCAGCAATGTTGCAGTCATAATAGTTATCCAGCAATGTTGCAGTCATAATAGTTATCCAGCAATGTGGCGATCAGTTGGGTAACTCAGCAATGCTGTGGGCATCGTGGTGATATATAAAATTGCCTCCTCACTATTGATTGATTATTGACGTCACTTACACCAGCTAGTCGCCTGTTGTCAACGCTTTTCTGTTCACACGAATCGGATCCGCTACAATGTACCTCAAGCACAGGTTAAAGACTGTGATGTCCGTTGGAGGGAGATATTTGATCTCCTATTAACATTAATGAGATAGGGGCGCGCATATAGCCGCAAGATACAATGTTCTGTTTTTAGAGATAATATTTGTGACCAAGAAGATCAAATTGTATTAAGGATCAGTGTATACCCCTAAATCAATGATGTTAACAATATTCGTCTTAAAAACACACCAACACACAGACATATACATAGGGGAATACTTTCAACAATCTACGGACATTTATTAAAGAACACTTCTACACCTATCTGTTGACTGTGTTGTTTAATCTGACTGCAGGAGTGTCCTTACATTTAAAAAAAAATGTACATTATTTGTACAAACCTATTTATGTAAATGATTTCACTTTTTAAAAGAAAAAACACAGAAAATTTGTTATTTTCATTATGTATAAGATTTTAATAGCGCATCACACATTATAATATACAAAGCCATCGTTTATTCCACATTATGGTATACATAATAATTAAAAATAGCCAAATTGCCATCAATAATTCCATGTTTTGATTTACATGCTATTGCAATAGTCAGCTGGCTATCAGTAATTCTACAGTATAGTATGTCTGGTTAACGCACATTGGAAACGGATATATTCGGAAACATGTAATTCAAACTTAAATTCAGTGATTTTGGGTTGAGCAAATATATGAACGAAGGTGAGAATAGCATCAATACACATGAAAAAACTCAATACCAGAGAGCGGTTGCTGCAAATCTCCCTTCTCCAAGTTTACTGTGAACAGACTCAAGATAACTTTGTACTTCAAATTTCCATTCTCCCAGATTACTGTGGACAGTCTGTCAGGGAGAAGTATACACCAATTCCCCTTGTCCTAGGTAACTAGACAGACTATCAGAGAGTTTTTGTACTTCAAATTTCCTTTCTCCCAGATTACTGTGGACAGAATATCAGAGAGCTTTTGTATTTCAAATTTCCCTTCTCCCAAAATACTGTGGACATAATATCAGAGAGCTTTTGTATTTCAAATTTCCCTTCTCCAAGATTACTTTAAACATACTATCTGAGAGCAGTATACATCCATTCTCCCTTCTCCTTGAATACTGTGAACAGGCTATCAAAGAGCTGTGTATTCCAAATCTCCCTTCTCACAGATTACTGTGGACAGACTATCAGAGAGCTATGCACTCCAGAGCACTCACTCCCAAACAGGAGAGTAAATGTCAGATCATTTCAGTTGTTGTAAGCAGATTTCCATAAATTTAGACCCAATTTGTCAGGAAAAATTCAATTATTGGAAACCTTTCCGGAAATTAGTCGCATGATGAATTCTTGTTATCTGTGCGGAATTTGTATCTGTCACACAAAGCACGTGCAGAAAGGCCCCCCAACCTCAGCTAGGCGTGCACACCGTCATTCGCTCATTACTTCCATAGCGATGGAAAGGATACGCTCATGCATTTAAGAATGAGATCAATTTGTTTCCCCGACATTTTTATGCGTAGTTGCGCACCGAGAAATGATAGGTACCATGTAATGATATAATATGATTACGATTTTGACAAGGAGCGGAGATAGTGATGGAAGCGAGATGACCTAAGGATTATCTTATTCCTAATGTCATGATGACGTGGCCAAACTCTGGTATCAATAGGCTTTTCAGATACATTTTGTACGTTACACACTGAAATACGTACGCACTGCAGAAAAAAAAAACCTACTATATAACACTCCATTAAGTACGTACTGTAGAACACTGCAAAAAGTATGTACTGTAGATCACTGCAATACGAATGTACTGTAGAACAATCTAATACGTTTGTACTGTAGAACACTGTAATACGTTTGTACTGTAGATCACTGCAATACGAATGTACTGCAGAACACTGTAATACGTTTGTACTGTAGTACACTGTGATACGTTTGTACTGTAGTACACTGTAATACATTTGTACTGTAGTACACTGTGATACGTTTGTACTGTAGTACACTGTAATACATTTGTACTGTAGAACACTGTAATACATTTGTACTGTAGTACACTGTGATACGTTTGTACTGTAGTACACTGTGATACGTTTGTACTGTAGTACACTGTAATACATTTGTACTGTAGTACACTGTGATACGTTTGTACTGTAGTACACTGTGATACGTTTGTACTGTAGTACACTGTAATACATTTGTACTGTAGTACACTGTGATACGTTTGTACTGTAGTACACTGTAATACATTTGTACTGTAGTACACTGTTATACGTTTGTACTGTAGAACACTGTAATACGTTTGTACTGTAGAACACTGTTATACGTTTGTACTGTAGTACACTGCAATACGAATGTACTGTAGAACAATCTAATACGTTTGTACTGTAGAACACTGTAATACGTTTGTACTGTAGAACACTGTTATACGTTTGTACTGTAGAACACTGTAAGCATTTTGTACTGTAGAACACTGTAATACATTTGTACTGTAGTACACTGTAATACGTTTGTACTGTAGAACACTGTTATACGTTTGTACTGTAGAACACTGTTATACGTTTGTACTGTAGTACACTGTAATACGTTTGTACTGTAGTACACTGTTATACGTTTGTACTGTAGTACACTGTAATACATTTGTACTGTAGTACACTGTTATACGTTTGTACTGTAGTACACTGTAATACATTTGTACTGTAGTACACTGTAATACGTTTGTACTGTAGTACACTGCAATACGAATGTACTGTAGAACAATCTAATACGTTTGTACTGTAGAACACTGTAATACGTTTGTACTGTAGAACACTGTTATACGTTTGTACTGTAGTACACTGTAATACGGATGTACTGTAAAACACTGTAATACGGATGTACTGTAAAACACTGTAATACGTTTGTACTGTAGATCACTGCAATACGAATGTACTGTAGAACACTGTAATACGTTTGTACTGTAGTACACTGTAATACGTTTGTACTGTAGTACACTGTTATACGTTTGTACTGTAGTACACTGTAATACATTTGTACTGTAGTACACTGTTATACGTTTGTACTGTAGTACACTGTAATACATTTGTACTGTAGTACACTGTAATACGTTTGTACTGTAGTACACTGTAATACGTTTGTACTGTAGTACACTGTAATACGTTTGTACTGTAGTACACTGCAATACGAATGTACTGTAGAACAATCTAATACGTTTGTACTGTAGAACACTGTAATACGTTTGTACTGTAGAACACTGTTATACGTTTGTACTGTAGAACACTGTAATACGTTTGTACTGTAGAACACTGTTATACGTTTGTACTGTAGAACACTGTTATACGTTTGTACTGTAGAACACTGTTATACGTTTGTACTGTAGAACACTGTTATACGTTTGTACTGTAGAACACTGTAATAGTTTGTACTGTAGAACACTGTATTTACACATTAACTTTGTTTAACCATCTAATCTACATAACATAAGGAATCATACGTCTCCTGAGCGGTTTAGATATGTAGTATTCAAATGAGCTCCGAAGATAACTCAGATGGTGATCGTGCAGCACAGTGGTAATGTACATTGCTTTCACATAGGCGAATGATCGGATGTGAAAAGGTATGGGGTCAACTGCCTTTTACATAAGCCAACGATCGGATGTGAAAAGTATGGGGTCAAATGCCTTTTACATAGGCCAACGATCAGACGTGAAAAGGTATGGGTCATCTGCCGTCGGTTTTCTCCTGGATTTCCGGTTTCCTCCCTAATACAACACCCCGCGCGCTTCCACCAAGGCCAACAAGACCGATTAATATAATCAAATTAATATAAGTAGATATAACTTGTGTCCCAATCATTGTTAAAAGATCAAGTTTAAAAGAAGAAGATGACAATGAGAGTTGACAGAGAATGCTGCATTGGATTCACTGTCATGGGGCTTCATAACAGACCACAGTTAACTATCGATTAACAAAAAGAGCAAGAGACACTCTTGAAAGCCAAGGCAATGATGTACGTATCATTCATTTTTAAAGACGAAAGTCTAGCCTATGTCCAATACTAACTCATGGCTACTGTGGTATTGTAATACCGTATTGTATGTCCCAGAGGCGTATTAAGGAAATGTTTGAAGAAAACCGGTCCTGAATAGAACTTTTCTGCATTAGAACATTGGAATTTCTCAAACTGAATACAGCAGTATGATTCTAAATTCCATCTTATGCGTCTTCATTCTTAATACGAAACTTTTAATGCCGATATGTTCATTGTTTTGAGAAAGTAAAATATATACATTGTCGATAAGATATATTTCCAAGAATGCTTGCCCGCCAGCCGTTTGCCTCAGCTAACAACATCAACAACAGTAGCAGCTTTATGCTCAAGCACAAAGTTTTAATCGGTCATCTGTATTGTCAACATATTGTATTTTGAAGGTCTTATTTTTAATATCTTTGATAATGTGGAAGTTTGATATATCGCCGTTAATGTATCGGGCGGTTCCTTCGTCATGTTCAAGGTTAATACGTTCTGGACGTGCCACAAATATTCTACATTCATTGTGCTATTACTTTTAAACAAATCAAGTCCTACAGTTATACATGTTCTGACAAACAACCTATTACAATACCATATTCTGAAGAGAAAACGAGTCTCCGCGCCTGTGAGCTTCATCGTTAAAATAATTTTAAAGTGTAGGTTCATTGATATCATATACAGATTGAATAGTTTGTGGATAGACAGTAACACAGGGGCTTGGCACGATTTTCCAAATGATAGTCCATATATATATGTATATAGTATCACAGGGGCTTGGCACGATTTTCCAAATGATAGTCCATATATATATGTATATAGTATCATATACATATATATATAGACTATCATTTGGAAAATCGTGCCAAGCCCCTGTGGACAGTAAGTGTCAATAACATTTCATGTAATTATTTTCTTTTCTCAATACAAACTTGACATGTTGTGCATTAGAATTAGAACAATATTTTTATTGCCGTTGTTTTCTCTTTATATTTCTGTTTATGTATTGCGTGCAGACATTCTTTGATTGTATCCACATAACTCGACATTGATTTCGTATAGACTTATTCTTTACTGAAATCATAATCGATATTGTAATATTAATACACTAATCTACTTTTATAAATGATTGCTTTGGTAGGATAGACGCAAGCGTTTTCTGATACAATAGATCATTTCAGACACCATGGCCTTTGTATAAACACCTAGACGAGCTCTTTTAATGACATAGAATACTTGGCGCCCTGGTACATAACTATAATATAAGACACGTAATATGTTTATGTGTTCTATTCTTTGATATACTCGTATAAACTATCATCAAAAGTCACCTAACAATAATCAGATTGGTTATAAACACGATTGTACTTTGTAACACATTGATTAAAGGATACGACTTCCTAATAACCCCCAGTTCAGATCAATTATATTATTTGCTTAACCTGTCAACATCCTCAGTAGCTGTGTTGATGTAACAAAACAGCAATATCATCCCTTTATATTTTGGATTGACATAAGAGCTGAAAAATTAAAGAAACAAATTGGCATCAAATGTATGATCTTCGTGGTGAAGACGAATGGGAATCTATGTATGTAGGCCATTCGTATTTCATGAGTATAAAGAAACATTATTAGGTATGGATGAACACATCGTTGAAGTACAACTTGATGAACTTATCCAGCGGAAATCATATCGGGTAAGGGTTGATCCTAACATATTCGGCTAGGAAACACCACCCAGACGTTATAGTATTTGATGCATGTGTAAAACTGGTGCATGTTTGCAGTATCATTTAGGTAAGTCCAATGACATCATTACTGGAGTATAATTGCATTATCAGAACGTGAAACTATTTTATCCCATTAATACGCGTGTTTCACTACTAATATGGCACGTGATAAAATTCGTTACAGTGTGTTATTGTTTTTGTTTACACACCGCTACCGATTGGTCATTTATGACCTCCAACCATTTTGATTAGATAACCTCTGGCCTTTGACAACGGACTATCTTACTACTCTCACGTATTCTCTTTGCAATCTCTGATTTAATATATCAGCATAGACACGTTTTGAGGATTTGCCTCGGGTCAACATTGGCAACAACTGGGCGAGTGGAGTGTCTTTATGGAAAGGTCGATTAATCTGGGGTTTGAGGCGTACAAAATAAAATCTGAGGATGGTAAAATAGACTACGCAAATCGAATGTTCGAAAAATGGTTGAATCTTTCCGTTATCGTAGTAATTTGAAGGAAACGGTCGCGGCATCTAACGTACCAGGCCTAACTCTAGAACTTCCCTTTCCCTGGTAGAGGGGTAGCTAGGTAGGCGTTATTCGGTACGAATATTGAATCAACAGAAAAAAGCAAACACTTTTATATCATTCCACTTACCTTTATTACGAATTTATACCCCAAAAAACAAAATTTAGCAACCCATTTTGGAACACTTGTCTCGTATCCGTAAACTGATTGTTTTTTGAGACATTCTGCTCCTTTATCAAGACACAAGTACATTACAAACGATCACATATAGACAAAGGACATGGAACAGCTACACAACTTTAGTAGATACACAACGAACAATATCGTTATGATTGTGATACATAGAATGATCCCTTCAGGCGATAATTAATTCGCCGGAGGCCTGTTACATAGGTAGTGTAAAGCTGGTAAAATACATACATAGATAAATAGTAAAAATAAAAGGTTTAACATAATAACAGCGCAAGTTCAATATTTTCCTCTACGATGAAAAAACTTCTGCTCACTGTATCATTTTGCTGTATCACTTTACTGTATCACTTTACTGTATCGCTTTATTGTATCACTTTACTGTATCACTTTACTGTATCACTTTACTGTGTTACTTTACTGTGTTACTTTACTGTATCACTTTACTGTACCAATTTACTGTATCACTTTACTGTGTTACTTTACTGTATCACTTTACTGTATCACTTTACTGTACCAATTTACTGTATCACTTTACTGTATCACTTTACTGTATCACTTTACTGTATAAATTTACTGTATCACTGTACTGTATCACTTTACTTAGTAACTTTACTGTATCACTTTACTGTATCACTTTACTGTGTTACTTTACTGTATCACTTTACTGTGTTACTTTACTGTGTTAATTTACTGTATCACTTTACTGTGTTACTTTACTGTATCACTTTACTGTATAAATTTACTGTACCAATTTACTGTATCACTTTACTGTGTCACTTTACTGTACAACTTTACTCTATAAATTTACTGTATCACTTTACTGTATCACTTTACTGTATCACTTTACTGTACCAATTTAGTGTATCACTTTACTGTGTTACTTTACTGTATCACTTTACTGTTTCACTTTACTGTATCACTTTACTGTATAAAATTTCTATATCACTTTACTATATCACTTTATTGTATCACTTTATTGTGTCACTTTACTGTATCACTTTATTGTATCACTTTACTGTGTTTACTTTACTGTATCACTTTATTGTATCACTTTACTGTATCACTTTACTGTATCACTTTACTGTATCACTTTACTGTATCACTTTACTGTATCACTTTACTGTGTTACTTTACTGTATCACTTTACTGTATCACTTTACTGTGTTACTTTACTGTATCTCTTTACTGTGTTACTTTACTCTATCACTTTAATCTATCACTTTACTATATCACTTTACTGTGTTACTTTACTGTATCACTTTACTGTATCACTTTACTGTATCATTTTACTGTGTTACTTTACTCTATCACTTTACAGTGTCACTTTACTGTATCACTTTACTCTATCACTTTATTGTATCACTTTACTCTATCACTTTACTCTATCACTTTATGTCATCACTTTACTGTATCACTTTACTCTATCACTTTACCCTATCACTTTATGTCATCACTTTACTGTATCACTTTACTCTATCAATTAACTGTATCACTTTACCGTATCACTTTACTGTATCACTTTACTCTATCACTTTACTGTGTCACTTATTGTATCATATTACAGTTTATTGTTTATGTTCACTGTAACAGTTCACTTTTGCGAAGCAGTTAATGAACTATTTGCACTATTAACAATGGGATCCTTATAATTATATACGTTAACCAATTTAAAATTCTCGCCGTCACATTGCAAACTTCGGTCGCAACGTTATGACAGAAGTGCGTCACATTGTAACTTTATCGTGCGTGTGTATACAGTAGTTAAACACACAGGGGCTTGGCACGATTTTCCAAATGATAGTCTATATATATATGTATATAGTATCAATGATAGTCTATATATATATATGTATATAGGATACTATATACATATATATATAGACTATCATTTGGAAAATCGTGCCAAGCCCTTGTGGTTAAACAGCAGTCAGTCAGCAACTCTCGTCGCCAAGGCAAAACAAAATACAGTTCCAAACACGTTTTGATTATTACGATGTTGATATACATTTTCAAGATAAAAACTGATTTATGATATTTTGTGGAAAAAATTAACCATATAACGAAAAATGCGAATTTAATGTGAAGTTTCAATAGTATAGTATCTGTTGAGACTTATTTAAACGTTGATTTTGATGCTAAATTGAATTTAGGGGATATTCTGTATGTATAACATGCCATTAAACTAAACGGTGATGACAGACAAAAAAAAACCCATTTAAACAAGACAATGAGAGTTAATACGTTTACTCAATCATTAATTGATTATGCGTTTTACCTGCAGGGTCATCTATATAGGAAAATGACATTGAATTTCAAATACGAATAAACATCTAAAAAAATGGACAAAAATAGTCATGAAACATACCCAAATGTTTGTTTGAAATGTATGTAGTTTCTTAAAATCACCAATAATTTGGTGTAGATGCTAAACAAAATGTCTATTGAGTTACTTCGTGGTAAGTTGTAGCATGGAATAATTCTAAGTTAAGCAAATAATCAAACCTGAAAAATAGCCAAAGTGTCTATCGCCCAGGGTAGGAGCATTTGTTTGACCGGATTTCTCATTATGTAGGTATAAACACTTCTTTTGTTTTGACATTGAAATGCAAATGGTGGCTGTGAATGATATTATACAAATATGGCATGAATGGGAGGCATTTCAATCAATAAAAATGCACCTATAGCATTCTTTTAAGACATTTGATCATAGTTAGAAGGGCATTTTAAGACAAATTGTTAAGCTGGTGAGTTTGGGGAATTTTTTAGAAATATGCATATTTTACCCCAAACTCAACAGCCGAACATTTTTTCTAAAAGCGGTCTTCTTGCCGTGGCTCGAGTTCTTTATATTGTCTAATAAAAGCATTTTTGATGTTTCATATACCTCCTTATATGCCATATTTGAGTGATACCAGTTTCCATGCCTATCATAAGATAAAATCTATTCAAACCATTGCTCCTATTTTGTGTTTTAGACTTTTGTGAGTAAAACAAAATGGCTATTTTGTGCAATATAAGCAATAGAAATGAGCTAATTATGTTCCCCTAAAACTCGCATTGTTCGCATGTTTTCTTGAAATTTACAAACAACTTAACAAATTACATGTCGACATCAAGGCCCACGGTTTGCCATGATACAAAACAAAAGTTCATCATAATACTTCTGTGAAATTGTACCATAGTAGAAATTCATAGCCTTGTAAAATATCAGTTTTTATTTGATTTGATGTTTAGATGCCCGTTAATGTATGACAATTGTCTGTACATATACATCATCCCTACAGTCCCAAATAAATAATTTCCCTCTGCTTCCCTATATATATAAACCCTTCCTTCCCATATAAATTAATAATTTCCCTCTACTTCCCTATATATATACGCCCTTCCTTCCAATATAAATAGATAATTTCCCTCTACTTCCCTATATATATACGCCCTTCCTTCCCATATAAATAAATAATTTCCCTCTACTTCCCTATATATATACACCCTCCTTCCCATATAAATACATAATTTCCCTCTACTTCCCTATATATATACACCCTTCCTTCCCATATAAATAAATAATTTCCCTCTACTTCCCTATACATGTATATATATACACCCTTCCTTCCCATATAAATTAATAATTTCCCTCTACTTCCCTATATATATACGCCCTTCCTTCCAATATAAATAGATAATTTCCCTCTACTTCCCTATATATATACGCCCTTCCTTCCCATATAAATAGATAATTTCCCTCTACTTCCCTATATATATACGCCCTTCCTTCCAATATAAATAGATAATTTCCCTCTACTTCCCTATATATATACGCCCTTCCTTCCCATATAAATAAATAATTTCCCTCTACTTCCCTATATATATACACCCTTCCTTCCCATATAAATACATAATTTCCCTCTACTTCCCTATATATATACACCCTTCCTTCCCATATCAATTAATTATTTCCCTCTACTTCCCTATACATGTATATATATACACCCTTCCTTCCCATATAAATAGATAATTTCCCTCTACTTCCCTATATATATAAACCCTTCCTTCCCATATAAATTAATAATTTCCCTCTACTTCCCTATATATATACGCCCTTCCTTCCAATATAAATAGATAATTTCCCTCTACTTCCCTATATATATACGCCCTTCCTTCCCATATAAATAAATAATTTCCCTCTACTTCCCTATATATATACACCCTTCCTTCCCATATAAATTAATAATTTCCCTCTACTTCCCTATATATATACGCCCTTCCTTCCAATATAAATAGATAATTTCCCTCTACTTCCCTATATATATACGCCCTTCCTTCCCATATAAATAGATAATTTCCCTCTACTTCCCTATATATATACACCCTTCCTTCCCATATAAATACATAATTTCCCTCTACTTCCCTATATATATACACCCTTCCTTCCCATATAAATAAATAATTTCCCTCTACTTCCCTATACATGTATATATATACACCCTTCCTTCCCATATAAATAGATAATTTCCCTCTACTTCCCTATATATATACACCCTCCTTCCCATATAAATACATAATTTCCCTCTACTTCCCTATATATATACACCCTTCCTTCCCATATAAATAAATAATTTCCCTCTACTTCCCTATACATGTATATATATACACCCTTCCTTCCCATATAAATAGATAATTTCCCTCTACTTCCCTATATATATAAACCCTTCCTTCCCATATAAATTAATAATTTCCCTCTACTTCCCTATATATATACGCCCTTCCTTCCAATATAAATAGATAATTTCCCTCTACTTCCCTATATATATACGCCCTTCCTTCCCATATAAATAAATAATTTCCCTCTACTTCCCTATATATATACACCCTTCCTTCCCATATAAATTAATAATTTCCCTCTACTTCCCTATATATATACGCCCTTCCTTCCAATATAAATAGATAATTTCCCTCTACTTCCCTATATATATACGCCCTTCCTTCCCATATAAATATATAATTTCCCTCTACTTCCCTATATATATACACCCTTCCTTCCCATATAAATACATAATTTCCCTCTACTTCCCTATATATATAAACCCTTCCTTCCCATATAAATTAATAATTTCCCTCTACTTCCCTATATATATACACCCTTCCTTCCCATATAAATTAATAATTTCCCTCTACTTCCCTATATTTATACACCCTTCCTTCCCATATAAATTAATAATTTCCCTCTACTTCCCTATATATATACACCCTTCCTTCCCATATAGATAAATAATTTCCCTATACTTCCCTATATATATACACCCTTCCTTCCCATATAAATTAATAATTTCCCTCTACTTCCCTATATATGTACGCCCTTCCTTCCCATATAAATTAATAATTTCCCTCTACTTCCCTATATATATACACCCTTCCTTCCCATATAAATTAATAATTTCCCTCTGCTTCCCTATATATATATACACCCTTCCTTCCCATATAAATTAATAATTTCCCTCTACTTCCCTATATATATACACCCTTCCTTCCCATATAGATAAATAATTTCCCTCTACTTCCCTATATATATACACCCTTCCTTCCCATATAAATTAATAATTTCCCTCTACTTCCCTATATATGTACGCCCTTCCTTCCCATATAAATTAATAATTTCCCTCTACTTCCCTATATATATACACCCTTCCTTCCCATATAAATTAATAATTTCCCTCTGCTTCCCTATATATATATACACCCTTCCTTCCCATATAAATTAATAATTTCCCTCTACTTCCCTATATATATACACCCTTCCTTCCAATATAAATAGATAATTTCCCTCTACTTCCCTATATATATACGCCCTTCCTTCCCATATAAATAAATAATTTCCCTCTACTTCCCTATATATATACACCTTCCTTCCCATATAAATACATAATTTCCCTCTACTTCCCTATATATACACCCTTCCTTCCCATATAAATAAATAATTTCCCTCTACTTCCCTATACATGTATATATATACACCGTTCCTTCCCATATAAATTAATAATTTCCCTCTACTTCCCTATATATATACGCCCTTCCTTCCAATATAAATAGATAATTTCCCTCTACTTCCCTATATATATACGCCCTTCCTTCCCATATAAATAGACAATTTCCCTCTACTTCCCTATATATATACACCCTTCTTTCCCATATAAATACATAATTTCCCTCTACTTCCCTATATATATACACCCTTCCTTCCCATATAAATAAATAATTTCCCTCTACTTCCCTATACATGTATATATATACACCCTTCCTTCCCATATAAATAGATAATTTCCCTCTACTTCCCTATATATATACACCCTTCCTTCCCATATAAATTAATGATTTCCCTCTACTTCCCTATATATATACACCCTTCCTTCCCATATAAATTAATAATTTCCCTCTACTTCCCTATATATATACACCCTTCCTTCCCATATAGATAAATAATTTCCCTCTACTTCCCTATACATGTATATATATACACCCTTCCTTCCCATATAAATAGATAATTTCCCTCTACTTCCCTATATATATACACCCTTCCTTCCCATATAAATTAATGATTTCCCTACTTCCCTATATATATACACCCTTCCTTCCCATATAAATTAATAATTTCCCTCTACTTCCCTATATATATACACCCTTCCTTCCCATATAGATAAATAATTTCCCTATACTTCCCTATATATATACACCCTTCCTTCCCATATAAATTAATAATTTCCCTCTACTTCCCTATATATGTACGCCCTTCCTTCCCATATAAATTAATAATTTCCCTCTACTTCCCTATATATATACACACTTCCTTCCCATATAAATTAATAATTTCCCTCTGCTTCCCTATATATATATACACCCTTCCTTCCCATATAAATTAATAATTTCCCTCTACTTCCCTATATATATACACCCTTCCTTCCCATATAGATAAATAATTTCCCTCTACTTCCCTATATATATACACACTTCCTTCCCTTATAAATTAATAGTTTCCCTCTACTTCCCTATATATATACACCCTTCCTTCCCATATAAATAAATAATTTCCCTCTACTTCCCTATATATATACGCCCTTTCTTCCCATATAAACTTAAACATAGTCAACGACAGTAAAAGGAGGCGTTAACACAGTAAACAACAATATACTTCTCCCTACATTCCTATGTAAAAACTCCCTACTTTCTCATACACATTTTCACTACTTTCCAATAAAACAACTCCTTACTTTCTCATATAAATACTCCCTGCATTCCCATATAGATACTCCCTAATTTTTTTCCCAAATAAATTCTCCCTACTTTAACCATCTACATATGTAGATCTAAATGAATGTGTTTAAATCATTATATCTTTTACCAATAACCATGGATGAATGAATGAGACCAGGTGGGGAAACACAAAAAGAAAGACACCGTAAACAGAGAATTGAGGATGACAAAAGAGGTTTAGGTACCGATATTTGTGAGAGTGTAAGGTAGCTTATGATTGTGCAATAACGGTTTATTTGATGTTGTATGTTATAAGAATGTGCAAATACATTACTTCATTAACATGTGTGCCCCCGTATGTGTGTCCCTGCTAGGCGCAAACTGACTTAATTTCAAAAGTTTAGAATATAATTAATATCGAATTTCCAAGATGACCGCAAAAAAATCATGCTCGACCAAAAGAAGGTTGATATTTCACTTCAAAAGAAATCTTGTATGGAATATGTTCCTGTCACTTTAACAACAAACGAAGACCCATCCAATCCTACTACACAACATGTCACTATTTGGACAAATAAACACCCGTCTAATCCTAACACACAACATGTCACTATTTGAATATATTTACATTCTGCGTGACAGTCTCCCATTACTCCTGTGTTAAACCAGATGGTATTGATCACCTATAAATGCAGCCCAGATCACATGACGTCACTTCCGACAGCGTCAAAAAAATGTTTGGCAATGCGTTCTGGTGAATCAAACCCAACTAGGATTTTGACTTAGAACAATCGCGTAATTATGACGTCATTTTGATGCTTTGTTGATCATAGTCACGCCGAGGCTTTGTATTACACATCAATTTGAATGCAAACCAAGCACTACAATGAAATCGATTTCACATGTGCCGTTCTTTCAATTGAACAATCAGGGGAATAGCTGAACTTAAACCCCAGATTTAGCAAAGAGAAAGTGAAGTTTAATGTCAATATAAATGCAATCTGGTTGCATTGATCTTGCCAATAAATACAATCTACCAAGCGTTTAATTGTTAAATACATAGAGGATATCTAACAGTGTCTTCAGTAATACCAAATATATTTCACGAGTGGGGCTAATATTTTGATATTTTTCACGAGTGCGCAGCACGAGTGAAAAATATCAAAATATTAGCCGCACGAGTGAAATATATTTGGTTTTACTGAAGACACTGTTAGATATTCTGTTTATTACATTTTTTATCAACTAAAACCTGCTCACTAGGACTACAGCGATAATTTGTAAACAAAAAAGTAGTTTCCCCTGTCCAGGTGCTGACATATATGTCGGGCTTTCTGATTGGTCAATTATTTTGGTATTTTCTAATCATTAATTTGATTGGTCAAATCAGCAAAAGTGATATTTTTCACTAGTGAAAAATATCACTTTTATAGAATGAATAAATTTTGATATTTCACTGGTAAAAATGTAATAAAAATACTTATCTAATCCTACCACACAACATGTCATTATTTGGACAAATAAACACCCGTCTAATCCTACCACACAACAGGTCACTAATTGGACAAATAAACACCCATCTAATCCTACCAAACAACATGGCGAATCGGAACAAATCAATACCCATCTCATCCTTCTACACAACATTGATATTTGGCTATATATATGAGTGCATTACGACCTCTTAATAAAACACCTCCTAATTCAAATTTGATTTGACGGACGGACGCCTTTAGCTACATCATAATGGGAATACAGAAATGAAGTTTTAACAGACCCGGCCAAATATTAGAGTGCTGAGAATCATAACCTAAACTATATATAAATCGTCATTAATTTAAAGATAGAAAAGCTAACAACGGCGATTAAAATGGGTCCGTGACACGAGGAAAGTCAATTAAATGTTTGCGTCATCGTCTCATTATGTGTCATTCAAAGATCATATTGTCAGCAACCGGTGTGTCTCAGTATTCAAGACAAGTCAGTGTGTGTATGCACATGCCGAAAGTAGTGCAGGATGCTAGAAAAGTATTGACACTGTCGAAATTGTGACATAGCCTGTTGCATTAGTGAGTTTTAACAATACTGTATAGTTCACACGTGTGTATAGACAGGTGTATTTACAATATATGACAGATTATATATGTGTATTGATAACAAGTTGTATGATTAAGTTAACAATATAGTGTAGTTTATACTTGTGTGTTAACAATATAGTGTAGTTTATACTTGTGTGTTAACAATAAAGTGTAGTTTATACTTGTGTGTTAACAATATAGTGTAGTTTATACTTGTGTGTTAACAATAAAGTGTAGTTTATACTTGTGTGTTAACAATATAGTGTAGTTTATACTTGTGTGTTAACAATAAAGTGTAGTTTATACTTGTGTGGTAACAATATAGTGTAGTGTATACTTGTGTGTTAACAATGAAGTGTAGTTTATGCTTGTGTTGTAACAATATAGTGTAGTTTATACTTGTGTTGTAACAATATAGTGTAGTTTATACTTGTGTGTTAACATTATAGTGTAGTTTATACTTGTGTGTTGACAATACAGTGTAGTTTATACTTGTGTTGTAACAATATAGTGTAGTTTATACGTGTGTGTTAATAATATAGTGTAGTTTATACTTGTGTGTTGTAACAATATAGTGTAGTTTATACTTGTGTGGTAACAATATAGTGTAGTTTATACTTGTGTGTTGTAACAATATAGTGTAGTTTATACTTGTGTGGTAACAATATAGTGTAGTTTATACTTGTGTGTTGTAACAATATAGTGTCGTTTATACTTGTGTTAACAATATAGTGTAGTTTATACGTGTGTTGTAACAATATAGTGTAGTTTATACGTGTGTTAACAATATAGTGTAGTTTATACTTGTGTGGTAACAATATAGTGTAGTTTATACTTGTGTGGTAACAATAAAGTGTAGTTTATACTTGTGTGGTAACAATATAGTGTAGTTTATACTTGTGTTGTAACAATATAGTGTCGTTTATACTTGTGTGGTAACAATACAGTATAGTTTATACTTGTGTGGTAACAATATAGTGTAGTTTATACGTGTGTTGTAACAATATAGTGTAGTTTATACTTGTGTTGTAACAATATAGTGTAGTTTATACTTGTGTGTTAACAATATAGTGTAGTTTATACTTGTGTTGTAACAATAAAGTGTAGTTTATACTTGTGTTGTAACAATATAGTGTAGTTTTTACTTGTGTAGTAACAATATAGTGTAGTTTATACTTGTGTGTTAACAATATAGTGTAGTTTATACTTGTGTAGTAACAATAAAGTGTAGTTTATACTTGTGTAGTAACAATATAGTGTAGTTTATACTTGTGTTGTAACAATAAAGTGTAGTTTATACTTGTGTGTAGTAACAATAAAGTGTAGTTTATACTTGTGTGTTGTAACAATATAGTGTAGTTTATACTTGTGTGGTAACAATATAGTGTTGTTTATACTTGTGTTGTAACAATAAAGTGTAGTTTATACTTGTGTAGTAACAATATAGTGTAGTTTATACTTGTGTGTAGTAACAATAAAGTGTAGTTTATACTTGTGTAGTAACAATATAGTGTAGTTTATACTTGTGTTGTAACAATAAAGTGTAGTTTATACTTGTGTGTAGTAACAATAAAGTGTAGTTTATACTTGTGTGTTGTAACAATATAGTGTAGTTTATACTTGTGTGGTAACAATATAGTGTTGTTTATACTTGTGTGGTAACAATATAGTGTAGTTTATACTTGTGTGTAGTAACAATATAGTGTAGTTTATACTTGTGTGTTAACAATAAAGTGTAGTTTATACTTGTGTAGTAACAATATAGTGTAGTTTATACTTGTGTAGTAACAATATAGTGTAGTTTATACTTGTGTGTAGTAACAATATAGTGTAGTTTATACTTGTGTGTAGTAACAATATAGTGTAGTTTATACTTGTGTGTTAACAATAAAGTGTAGTTTATACTTGTGTAGTAACAATAAAGTGTAGTTTATACTTGTGTAGTAACAATATAGTGTAGTTTATATGTGTGTTGTAACAATATAGTGTAGTTTATACTTGTGTAGTAACAATATAGTGTAGTTTATACTTGTGTGGTAACAATATAGTGTAGTTTATACTTGTGTTGTAACAATATAGTGTAGTTTATACTTGTGTGTTAACAATATAGTGTAGTTTATACTTGTGTAGTAACAATATAGTGTAGTTTATACTTGTGTGTTAACAATATAGTGTAGTTTATACTTGTGTGGTAACAATATAGTGTAGTTTATACTTGTGTAGTAACAATATAGTGTAGTTTATACTTGTGTAGTAACAATATAGTGTAGTTTATACTTGTGTGGTAACAATGTAGTGTTGTTTATACTTGTGTGTTGTAACAATATAGTGTAGTTTATACTTGTGTGTTGTAACAATATAGTGTAGTTTATACTTGTGTGGTAACAATACAGTATAGTTTATACTTGTGTGGTAACAATATAGTGTAGTTTATACTTGTGTAGTAACACTATAGTGTAGTTTATACTTGTGTGTTGTAACAATATAGTGTAGTTTATACGTGTGTGTTGTAACAATATAGTGTAGTTTATACTTGTGTGGTAACAATATAGTGTAGTTTATACTTGTGTAGTAACAATATAGTGTAGTGTATACTTGTGTGGTAACAATGTAGTGTTGTTTATACTTGTGTGTTGTAACAATATAGTGTAGTTTATACTTGTGTGTTGTAACAATATAGTGTAGTTTATACTTGTGTGGTAACAATACAGTATAGTTTATACTTGTGTGGTAACAATATAGTGTAGTTTATACTTGTGTGGTAACAATATAGTGTAGTTTATACTTGTGTGTTGTAACAATATAGTGTAGTTTATACGTGTGTGTTGTAACAATATAGTGTAGTTTATACTTGTGTGGTAACAATATAGTGTAGTTTATACTTGTGTGGTAACAATACAGTGTAGTTTATACTTGTGTGGTAACAATATAGTGTAGTTTATACTTGTGTGTAGTAACAATATAGTGTAGTTTATACTTGTGTAGTAACAATATAGTATAGTTTATACTTGTGTGTTAACAATATAGTGTAGTTTATACTTGTGTAGTAACAATATAGTGTAGTTTATACTTGTGTAGTAACAATATAGTGTAGTTTATACTTGTGTGGTAACAATATAGTGTAGTTTATACTTGTGTGTTGTAACAATATAGTGTAGTTTATACGTGTGTGTTGTAACAATATAGTGTAGTTTATACTTGTGTGTTAACAATATAGTGTAGTTTATACTTGTGTAGTAACAATACAGTGTAGTTTATACTTGTGTGGTAACAATATAGTGTAGTTTATACGTGTGTGGTAACAATATAGTGTAGTTTATACTTGTGTGTTAACAATATAGTGTAGTTTATACGTGTGTAGTAACAATATATTGGATATTGTAGTGTGTAGTAACAATACGGTATAGTTTATATGTGTGTAGTAACAATATAGTGTAGATTGTAGTGTGTAGTAACAATATAGTGTAGATTGTAGTGTGTAGTAACAATATAGTGTAGATTGTAGTGTGTAGTAACAATATAGTGTAGTTTATATGTGTGTAGTAACAATATAGTGTAGATTGTAGTGTGTAGTAACAATATAGTGTAGATTGTAGTGTGTAGTAACAATATAGTGTAGATTGTAGTGTGTAGTAACAATATAGTGTAGATTGTAGTGTGTAGTAACAATATAGTGTAGATTGTAGTGTGTAGTAACAATATAGTGTAGATTGTACGTGTGTAGTAACAATATATTGTAGATTGTACGTGTATAGTAACAATATAGTGTAGTTTATACTTGTGTGTAGTAACAATATAGTGTAGATTGTAGTGTGTAGTAACAATATAGTGTAGATTGTAGTGTGTAGTAACAATATAGTGTAGATTGTAGTGTGTAGTAACAATATAGTGTAGTTTATATGTGTGTTGTAACAATATTGTGTAGTTTATACTTGTGTGGTATCAATATAGTGGAGACTGTAGTGTGTTGTAACAATATTGTGTAGTTAATACGTGTTTGTTAACAATATAATGCAATTTATACGTATATATTGACAATAATGTGTATTTTGTATTGAAATGACGTTGACATTTATATAGTTTTTCCTTGGATTATCTGTTATATTTTGTTCCTGTTAATTTAAGGATGATTGTTTAAGATGTTTTCATATGTTTTCCCTCCGTTTCATCATTTTTTATTGGAATAATGACATTAGCTATTAAGATGCATATTTGTTATATTTCATAATACTTATGAATTTGTTTATATTTCAAGTTTATTTAAATTGTGATGATGCTCTTTCCCAGTTATCAAAACTTGACTTTCTGACTCCCATTATCACTTGATAAATATCGTGATATCAAAATGTGAAGTAAAATTGATCAGACTAATAGTATGACTATTATTCATGACGTCCAATCAAACTATTACATATTAGTATGTCTAATCGAATCTACGTCATTATTACTTATATGTTAATAAGAATCAATCAATTATCACAATTATTCAACGAGAAGCAGCTACCGTTCAAATGGTATCTTCACTGAATAACTAACGCTCGTCGTAGTGATATCGCTTCCCCTGCTCCCAGGCATGTCCTAATTTAAGCGTATTCGAAGACACCGATGATGTGTTAATTGTGAAATACGATAAAGGTATGGTAAATGTGACGTATATCCATTACACGTGATAATCCTGTATAAGCATTAACCTATAAAACTAAAGCATTATCAGAACCTGTTGTAGTAGTATACTTATTAAAAGTTTATTTTTGTTTTGTTTTGTATTATTTAACGAACTTAAGGATGCTATCAAATATGTGATATCTTCATGTCTTGTGCGAGTTTGTGTATGTTTTGAGAGAGTGCGGTATGTTAATATTTGACCGCCTTTAATAGCACGAAATAGAACTGAAATATTGAAGTATAGTACTGAAGGACACCACAACTTGTCACATTATAATGACAACGGGTGAACCAGTCGTCCAGATTCCCATACAAATACTGAGCGAAAGTAGTAACTACCAATTACCAGGAGAGACTCGGCCAAGGGACAGAACACCCAAGGCGAAAGCCCAACTAAAAGCCAAGGAAGGGACAGTGCCAAATAAGATATTAGGATGAAGATTGGTCTGGAAAGAGGGGGGAATGCTGCTAGTCTAAAAAAAAGGGGAGGAAATGCTAGTCTAGAAAGAGGAGGAAATGCTAGTCTAGAAAGAGGTGGAAATGCTAGTCTAAAAAGAGGAGGAAATGCTAGTCTAGAAAGAGGAGGAAATGCTAGTCTAGAAAGAGGAGGAAATGCTAGTCTAAAAAGAGGAGGAAATGCTAGTCTAGAAAGAAGAGGAAATGCTAGTCTAAAAAGAGGAGGAAATGCTAGTCTAAAAAGAGGAGGAAATGCTAGTCTAGAAAGAGGAGGAAATGCTAGTCTAGAAAGAGGAGGAAATGCTAGTCTAGAAAGAGGAGGAAATGCTAGTCTAGAAAGAGGAGGAAATGCTAGTCTAAAAAGAGGTGGAAATGCTAGTCTAAAAAGAGGAGGAAATGCTAGTCTAGAAAGAGGAGGAAATGCTAGTCTAAAAAGAGGAGGAAATGCTAGTCTAGAAAGAGGAGGAAATGCTAGTCTAGAAAGAGGAGGAAATGCTAGTCTAAAAAGAGGAGGAAATGCTAGTCTAGAAAGAAGAGGAAATGCTAGTCTAGAAAGAGGAGGAAATGCTAGTCTAGAAAGAGGAGGAAATGCTAGTCTAGAAAGAGGAGGAAATGCTAGTCTAGAAAGAGGAGGAAATGCTAGTCTAAAAAGAGGAGGCAATGCTAGTCTAAAAAGAGGAGGAAATGCTAGTCTAAAAAGAGGAGGAAATGCTAGTCTAGAAAGAGAACGCAATGCTAGTCTAAAAGGTGGAGAATCAGTAAGTAAGAAGGGTGTTCAGAGACCTTAAAATTCTTTTGTGAAACTGATGCAGCAAGGATATTTAAAGAGATACTGGAGAAACCTCAAAGGTTATTGGAAAGATCATCGTCCAACGGCTTGCGAGGGAAGTAGATCATTGTCTTAGAATGAACAGCAGGTTTTAGAGCTGATAGGTGAATAACATAGCAGATCAGATATACTATGGAATCAATCAGAACAGACCATAAAATGGAATTTTAGATTAAATAAAGCTTAGTAGATTTCGAAAAAAACATTCGACAGTATGGACCGACACACTAGGAGCGAGATTATGAGGAAATGTGGAATACCAGATAAGTTTATCCGATTAATAAAGAGCGTATATGAAAATAGTTAGCATGCAGTAATCAACGAGTGCTAAGTTACTAAAACTTCAATATCAAGTCAAGAGAAAAAAATGATGCAATATACCAGGATGTCTATTCCTCCTAGTTATTTACTCTTTAATGCAGAGAAAAATAGCCAGCAACACCACAGGGATACCCAGGAACATCACAACTAAACTAGATGATCTTGACTATGAAGGCAATGTTGCTGTATTAACCAGTTCCAAACAACATATGCAGACAAAAGTAGACTGTCTGGTCTGGTCTGGTCAAACAAGCAAAACCAACTGGCCTCAACATCAATGTATCAAAGACAAAGATTATTCACATCATTAATGTGAACAATAACCATGTGATAAGAATTGCTGGAAAAGTAATAGAAGATTAATAGAATCTAATATGCCTCTGTTTGATTATTTTTCTCACACACTTGCAAGCATATTTAAGCAGTTATGAAAGTTTTTCATCGCGCTATCTGCAATGCTCCTTGAAATGTGCGTGAAAATAAATGACCTCATCATTTGCGACTTAGTTACTCAACGTAAAATGTAAAATGATGACGTTATTGTGAGCAGCTGTCTCTCCCCACCCCCACCCCCACCCCCACCGCCTAGAACTAACAGAGATTGAACGAAACACAGCCAAGAATTTTAATCTCCCTATTATCTTGGCTTTACTTTACCAAAGCGAAATATGGAAAATGATAGAGGGTGAAAAACATATCCTGGAATTCCTACACAAGCTCTCTAGGAGAATCCTGAATATCTCCTGGCCACAGAAAGAGCTGGACTGGGGTCAATATATACCATCATAAGGAAGGAAAATTAGATGAAAGTAGATATACGTTCTACGCTTGGATAAGAACAAGTATGCCAAAATAGAGGAAGACCGAAAGAAACACAGAGAAGAATTGCAGACAGAGGGCTGAAAGAGCTAAGTTTTCTATCAGGGGTTGACGCAAGAAGAGAACAAAATGGAAAAGGACAGAATGGAGAGGACTAATTTCCACAAGGAGAGAAGAAAATGGAAAATGCTGACATGACAACGAATAATTGCATAATAAAATGGTTATCGTCCTTGATTGAAGATCTCTCTTGTATACATTTAAAGTCCGCCAATCGTGACACACAAAACCTTACAACTGAATCATATCGTGTTTTCGATTCTATACAGCAGAAGACTCTGACGTCATGCCTCTTGACGCTACCACTTTAGAAATATGACAGGCTACTTACAACTGTCTTGTTCGTGTATAATGAATCATAACATGTTCATCATAACACATCAAAAGGAACGCCTGCAAGAGAGACCGCTATTGCCAAATGAAAGTACAGTCTCGTCTGAGGCGATATAAAACTAGATCACCTATGCAAACAATTACAAAAACGCCGGTGTAACGTGAAAAAATGACCCGCGGTAGAAATAGTACCCGGAGTCATTATTCTACGAGGCAAAAGCTACCCGGGGTAATTATTCTACAGTAGAAATCATACCCGGGTGCCCGTAGAAAAATGACTCGCCTCGATAATTTCGGTGAAAAAGTGATCCGCCGTAGAAAAAGTACCCCTTACAATTCAAAACTTCCCTGGGAAGAAAAATGTTGCTTGAAAGGGTTTTTGACGTTTTTCTGATATTATTTAACCTTGTTAAATCGGATGCTCTCTCCAGCACACATGCAACTGTTTTGCTCCAAATTATTTTCAAGTGATTCCTCCCATTCTTACACAATTATGGTATCACTGTCATCACTAATCATTGGTTGGTAAAAATGTTTCCCCTTCTTTAGAGGTAATTGATGCTACTGGTTCTTGTCTTCCTTTTAAGGATCTACACCATCTGATTACTTTGATTTTGTTTTTGAACAGTATTTGTGTGCATATTCTGTCCCGTTTCCTTTCAAGGTTTCTTCAACAGACATCAAATCCATTCGTAGAACCATCTACATCTGTCTGGCAAAAAGTTATTCGTCGACCAGAAAAGCAGTCGACCCAGGGTCTTCATCGATAAATGAAATGATAGAATTTTACTAGTTCCAATGAGGCGAAGCGTAATGAATTGATACTATCTAGACTTGACACTAATAGAATCATGTAAATCAAATTTAATTTAGCTTCGTCCATTGAAGTTATCCCAGCAATGTTGATGAAAACCTTTCTAAACCATTTAGTAACAAAATAAAAGGATACATGAACTCGTATTCGTAGTGACATCTACTTGAATACTTGTACACGCCAGCTGCAGGTTGCTGTTACTGAAGTATCGTCAGTTAAGTTAAAAGGGTCCATGTGTAATTATAATTTCGTTACCTTGAACGCCGCTGCAGTTATAGCAACATTCCCGCAATAGTATGATACATTTCAGTAATAAACGCGTTGATTGACGCGGGCATAAGTATTAAGGAGGGAAGCCAATTTGAAACTGTTACATGTAGGTCTGCTCGACTCGGGTTTATAGATATTCCACTTTTATATATATCCAAACCAAGGGAAGCACCTACGTTGCCCCTCGACCTCCTGCTGACCTCGACCTCCAGCTGACCAATGAGGGCCTTGTGTATCCTCAAATGACATTAGTATATAACGCTGCTACATATAAAGGTTATATACGTCATTTGCATCTATCAGAAATAAATACCATAGGCATTCTCTATTTTAGGAGTCAGTAATGGGATAATTTGATAGGATAATTTGAAAATATTAGTACTTAGCATTTATTGCCAAGAAACAAATCGAAACGTATACACGCATTTTAAAGTTTAAAAATATACATGTGTATATAATATCACTAAGTGTATAAAACAAATATATATTAAAATGTGTTCAAAAGTTACATGATTAACATTTCCTAAAAGATGTATGTTGATAAATGAATATAACTCTACACAATGATTTATAAAATTAACGTTAGTTAAAGGTTTAGTACCCTTGGGGAATAGAGTTGTTCACTCGAACATGCTACATGAGTAAAGTAATGCACTTCATTACACAGGCCAATCAGACATCGTAATGTTTACAGAAATGTAGCATACGATTGTAGAAGTGTTGTTACAACTACAGCATAGTAAACAAAAATGTTATTACACATTTAAGTAAACAAAAATATTATTACACATGAACCATTTTAACTTAACTGGCGATACTTCAGGCAAAACAACATACTGACGTATACAAGAATTCAAATAGATGTACAATGCTACTTCGGGTAGAGTTCATGTAAACTTTTATTTTGTTGTTGACCTGCGCCATGAACACAAACAAGGACGCTATTAAGTAGACTCGGAGTGTTAACATGGACTAATGGAGTACCTATTTGATGGTTCTAATGACAATCAATTCGGAGCAAAGGAAACATGCGATATATCAGGCTAGTAGTATTTCAATATCACCATGTATGAAAGATATTTACATTATGCAACGTAACAAGTCATTTTGGATTCTGACGAATGGGCCGATTAACGAAAATCAGACTGGAGGTAGTCATGACTAAAGCTGTAAGATAGTTACCTAGAAGAGATTTAGTCATAAACAAAAAACTAAAACAGTTACCTACAAGCGATGTTGTAAAAACTTAAAGTCAGAAAACTGTTACCTACGGGAGATATATTCATAACGGAATATGTAAGACAGTTACATACAAGATATTTAATCATAACTAAAAGTTTTTAAACTGTTGCCTTCAGTTATATACAACTGTGTAATATAGATAATGATGTCCCTAACACCAGGTTATATAATGAAGATCAGTTATATACATCTGTGTCATAATGATGTCCCTAACACCAGGTTATATAACGAAGATCAGTTATATACATCTGTGTAATATCGATAATGATGTCCCTAACACCAGGTTATATAACGAAGAACAGTTATATACAACTGTGTCATAATGATGTCCCTAACACCAGGTTATATAACGAAGATCAGTTATATACATCTGTGTCATAATGATGTCCCTAACACAAGGTTATATAACGAAGATCAGTTATATACATCTGTGTCATAATGATGTCCCTAACACCAGGTTATATAACGAAGATCAGTTATATACAACTGTGTCATAATGATGTCCCTAACACCAGGTTATATAATGAAGAACAGTTATATACATCTGTGTAATATCGATAATGATGTCCCTAACACCAGGTTATATAACGAAGAACAGTTATATACAACTGTGTAATATCGATAATGATGTCCCTAACACCATGTTATATAACGAAGAACAGTTATATACAACTGTGTAATATCGATAATGATGTCCCTAACACCAGGTTATATAACGAAGAACAGTTATATACAACTGTGTAATATCGATAATGATGTCCCTAACACCATGTTATATAACGAAGAACAGTTATATACAACTGTGTAATATCGATAATGATGTCCCTAACACCAGGTTATATAACGAAGATCAGTTATATACATCTGTGTCATAATGATGTCCCTAACACCAGGTTATATAATGAAGAACAGTTATATACATCTGTGTAATATCGATAATGATGTCCCTAACACCAGGTTATATAACGAAGATCAGTTATATACATCTGTGTCATAATGATGTCCCTAACACCAGGTTATATAACGAAGATCAGTTATATACATCTGTGTAATATCGATAATGATGTCCCTAACACCAGGTTATATAACGAAGAACAGTTATATACAACTGTGTCATAATGATGTCCCTAACACCAGGTTATATAACGAAGATCAGTTATATACATCTGTGTAATATCGATAATGATGTCCCTAACACCAGGTTATATAACGAAGAACAGTTATATACATCTGTGTCATAATGATGTCCCTTACACAAGGTTATATAATGAAGATCAGTTATATACATCTGTGTCATAATGATGTCCTTTATATCAGGTTATATAACGAAGAACAGTTATATACAACTGTGTAATATCGATAATGATGTCCCTAACACCAGGTTATATAACGAAGAACAGTTATATACATCTGTGTCATAATGATGTCCCTTACACAAGGTTATATAATGAAGATCAGTTATATAAAACTGTGTAATATCGATAATGATGTCCCTAACACCAGGTTATATAATGAAGAACAGTTATATACATCTGTGTCATAATGATGTCCCTAACATCAGGTTATATAACGAAGAACAGTTATATACATCTGTGTAATATCGATAATGATGTCCCTAACATCAGGTTATATAACGAAGAACAGTTATATACATCTGTGTCATAATGATGTCCCTAACACCAGGTTATATAACGAAGATCAGTTATATACACCTGTGTCATATCGATAATGATGTCCCTAACACCAGGTTATATAACGAAGAACAGTTATATACATCTGTGTCATAATGATGTCCCTAACACCAGGTTATATAACGAAGAACAGTTATATACAACTGTGTAATATCGATAATGATGTCCCTAACACCAGGTTATATAACGAAGAACAGTTATATACAACTGTGTAATATCGATAATGATGTCCCTAACACCAGGTTATATAATGAAGAACAGTTATATACAACTGTGTCATAATGATGTCCCTAACACCAGGTTATATAATGAAGATCAGTTATATACAACTGTGTCATATCGATAATGATGTCCCTTACACCAGGTTATATAACGAAGATCAGTTATATACAACTGTATAATATCGATAATGATGTCCCTTATATCAGGTTATATAACGAAGATCAGTTATATACATCTGTGTCATAATGATGTCCCTTACACAAGGTTATATAATGAAGAACAGTTATATAAAACTGTGTAATATCGATAATGATGTCCCTAACACCAGGTTATATAACGAAGATCAGTTATATACATCTGTGTCATAATGATGTCCCTAACACCAGGTTATATAACGAAGATCAGTTATATACATCTGTGTCATAATGATGTCCCTAACACCAGGTTATATAATGAAGAACAGTTATATACAACTGTGTAATATCGATAATGATGTCCCTTATATCAGGTTATATAACGAAGATCAGTTATATACAACTGTGTCATAATGATGTCCCTAACACCAGGTTATATAACGAAGAACAGTTATATACAACTGTGTAATATCGATAATGATGTCCCTAACACCAGGTTATATAACGAAGATCAGTTATATACAACTGTGTCATAATGATGTCCCTAACACCAGGTTATATAACGAAGAACAGTTATATACAACTGTGTAAAATCGATAATGATGTCCCTAACACCAGGTTATATAACGAAGAACAGTTATATATAACTGTGTAATATCGATAATGATGTCCCTAACACCAGGTTATATAATGAATATACAATGTAAAATATCAGTACATGTCTATATTTTTTTAAATCAAGTGTACACGGCGTACACCATGGATATATATCGGTAAGTGAGGTTAAAGGACGTGTTCGCGTAACCAGTATCTGCGGTAAACATTCAATAACTCGTTATTTTAATGTGTGTAGGCCAAATCTAGGTTATTTATACAGCTGAAGTGCGACGCCATTAGTCGTGATACAGTGCTAACAATAAATCCGTTACGTGTTGTTAAACCTTTATATAGAGACATTCATGCTGGAAGGTTTTTTATCCCCTCAATCAATAGATTTAATTTTCATGCATATTTCTATATCAATCTATTGATAAGAATGCCTAGCTGTCTGTTGTGATGGAGATTAATGATGCAGACGATAGTCCTGCTGTATCGTGGTGTTTTAACGATCTTGTGTTATTTATGTGCCAATGTGTACTGACGTAGCCAGTTCCACTATTACTATAGGTAATGTTTTGAGTTTTCCTGTGACCTTCACCTTGTAAACTCTTCTGTCAATATCTTCTTTGCTGACTATGTTCCATACACACTTAGTTTACTGTGTTTGACATGGCAAGCAACTCGGAACTTTTTATAAAGTAAAACAGCCAGTTCATATACCGATAGGCTATGTTTTTCAGTATGTGAAGTTTCTTTGTCAGCTGTTCGACATTGTATGTAGAGCCTTTACTATTCTCCTGATGCTCCTATTTGACCATACGTAATAGTTGTCGGCAAAATAAATAATGTCGTGAGCCGTGAGTGCCGCTAGATGTCGTACAATGGTTTGGTGGTCGATGAACAGATAACGCCACCGACATTTTGCTATCTGTAGGATAGTGAATAACTTGGTGCACGATGAACAGATAACGCCACCGACATTTTGCTATCTGTAGGATAGTGAATAACTTGGTGCACGATGAACAGATAACGCCACCGACATTTTGCTATCTGTAGGATAGTGAATAACTTGGTGCTCCATGAACAGATAACGCCACCGACATTTTGCTATCTGTAGGGTAGTGAATAACTTGGTGCTCCATGAACAGATAACGCCACCGACATTTTTGTTATCTCTAGGACGGTGAATAACTTGGTGCTCCATGAACAGATAACGCCACCGACATTTTTGTTATCTGTAGGATAATGAATAACTTGGTGCTCGATGAACAGATAACGCCACCGACATTTTTGTTATCTGTAGGATAGTGAATAACTTGGTGCACGATGAACAGATAACGCCACCGACATTTTTGTTATCTCTAGGACGGTGAATAACTTGGTGCTCTATGAACAGATAACGCCACCGACATTTTTGTTATCTGTAGGATAATGAATAACTTGGTGCTCGATGAACAGATAACGCCACCGACATTTTGCTATCTGTAGGATAGTGAATAACTTGGTGCACTATGAACAGATAACGCCACCGACATTTTGCTATCTGTAGGATAGTGAATAACTTGGTGCTCCATGAACAGATAACGCCACCGACATTTTGCTATCTGTAGGGTAGTGAATAACTTGGTGCTCCATGAACAGATAACGCCACCGACATTTTTGTTATCTCTAGGACGGTGAATAACTTGGTGCTCTATGAACAGATAACGCCACCGACATTTTTGTTATCTGTAGGATAATGAATAACTTGGTGCTCGATTAACAGATAACGCCACCGACATTTTGCTATCTGTAGGATAATGAATAACTTGGTGCTCGATGAACAGATAACGCCACCGACATTTTTGTTATCTCTAGGACGGTGAATAACTTGGTGCTCTATGAACAGATAACGCCACCGACATTTTTGCTATCTGTAGGATAGTGAATAACTTGGTGCACGATGAACAGATAACGCCACCGACATTTTTGTTATCTGTAGGATAGTGAATAACTTGGTGCTCCATGAACAGATAACGCCACCGACATTTTTGTTATCTGTAGGATAGTGAATAACTTGGTGCTCCATGAACAGATAACGCCACCGACATTTTTGCTATCTGTAGGATAGTGAATAACTTGGTGCACGATGAACAGATAACGCCACCGACATTTTGCTATCTCTAGGACGTTGAATGGCTTGGCTTGGCCTTAGCGCCACCCACATTTTTTTATATAAATGTTTACCAGTAAATGGATCGGAGTAACAGAAGGTCATTTTATTTAAAACAAAAGAACATCTGAGAACCCCCCTCCCTGTTGATATGTCCGCCCTTGGCCAAAACAGTGTTTAAACTGATTGAAGCATTGAAGCATAAACAGCAGGGATCGATGGACTGTTTCTAAAACAGTATATGTTATTAAGCCTGCCTGCGATCAATGAACCTTTATTTTATGCACGTGATCAGAAGATATGATAAGCTTTGCCTAGAGGCGGTAAATTAGCATTCATGCACAGAGAAATGTCGTTGACATTTCTAGCGTCACATCAATTATAACTGAAAGTCTGCATTGACATGAGCCAATAACCGACAGTCAAAATTATAATTTAGTAACTCGTTATTCAGTTATATCCCTTGAATATTGTCTTGTAGGTCGTTCAACGTGCGTTTGTAAAAAGAAAGCTTTTGGATAAAATTTTCAATAAAAATACCGACAGCTGTTTCAGCTGCTTTAGCTTTAGACTCTAATAAAACGTATGGCAGATTCAATGTCGCCTGTTTGTTTCTACTGTTTGTCTCGTTTACTTTCTTTTACTTTCACAATTGTATTCTACATCATACCGATTTATTTTTTGACTGATTCCTCTCTTGTTTAAACACTGTGTCGCCAAATTCGAATTTTGCCTGTTTGATAAAAAAAACCCATTGATATCCTTCTTAATTTCTCACTGAAATACGATACGAGTCGTCGAATTCTGTTTGAAGATTTTAACATTTGTTTTCGTTTTGTTAATTGCTGTTTTTCATCGTAATGTATTAATAACGGGATATGTGCGAAGCAACCAAATTGTGTTCTCCCTTTTATCTCACCAATTTATTTCCTTTTTTTCCTGTCTTCGTCCTCGAACATTTCATCCACCTTTGGAAATTCGCCTGATGATAGACAGTGATTATCTGTGATAATGTACCAGGTGTGTGCATACATGATTTCTGTCCTTATCAGGAGATCATCAATGATGTGCACTTCGATGTAGGTCGATGATCGCGTGTGTTTGTCCAATTGATGATAAAAGTACAAACAATATTGAAATGACGCTACAGGGGATATTATAAAGAGTAATCTTGTATGATAAATATCATACAGTGTACGCCGGAAGTGTACCATCCACGTGCTCCTATTATAGTTCGTGCAGCGGAAATTGAAACAAAGTAAATGTTTCCAGAATATTTTAAATATCCGGGGAGGAGACGAAATATATTTAAAGTTCTTTCAGAAGAGTTTATTTTTACTGTGGTTAAGTTTTGATTACTGTCAGCAAGTGTTATGTAGATATCGATGGGTATTATTAAAACAACATCAAATACAAACATACGTCAGCTACCGAGAAATCACAGCTAGCAAAGGAAAAACGTAGTGACAAAAGCGTTGTCCTGGCAATAGCTGGCAATAGCTGCCTTGAAATAGAGCACGTTTCCTTCATGATAGCTGTCTCCGATCACCATGTCAAGCGCACGTTATCTTTGAGCATAAGTAAAACAATATGTATATCGAAATAAAGTAATTTAAAAAAGAGAGTACTTGTTTGTTGGGTCCTGTAAACAGCCAGAGTCATTTTGTGGTAGCTGGTGACAACATCACGGAACAACATGCAGGAGGCCAGTAGGACCCGTTGCTCAACTTCCCAAGAAACACAAAACAGCATATGTAAGAAGCGTTGAACCTAGCACCTCAGATCTTTGCCTGGGGTTATGTTGCTGAGACTTTAACTGACTGACCTATCGCGGCCTCTCTCTTTTGACCGAGCATGTTGTTCGATCCTTATGATTTATCAATAAAAATATTTTACATCACAATGAAAAACTGCAATGTTGATAAAAAGAATAGTTACGGTAGCATTCTTTGATAAATTGCATAAATTAATTACTACAGAAATGTATCGTTCATAACCGATTAGTGAGCTCTGACACATACATGTATTTGTAACAACAGACAGAACATCTTAATTTCGAATTAGTTTATCAGTAAGTGACACATATGTGAAACCACTGAATGATAGCAGGTTAACACTATTTAACTGTCTTAACAACACTAGGTTTCGAGAGATACTAATAGATGAAGATCATGAGGAAGTTTTATAATTGACTAAATGATCTTATTAATATAATATTCCCTTGTGCAATATGGAGTAAGACGTGTTTGGAGTTCGATATCATGCCTAGTCGTTCCTTTTACACTACCGTAGTTCTCATTTTCAGAATGTGAAATAACCTTGATTTGACCTAGATTGATATGGCGGGTATCATTGATGAAGCAGAAGACGATTACTCTTTCGGAACACCCTGTCTTATTTTCTTAGTTTTTAAGGTCAATACTTTTGCTCATGTTTACCCTCATTGTCGATTTTGAATTCGAATGATGGTTTCGTGTTAATGGGACCAACCAACCAATTGTTTTTCCATAGACTTTAGTGTTAACGTTGTGAAGTATATTATTAAAATTCTTGAATTCAATATGGCAATTATGGTTTATAACAAAAGTTTAGGGTCTCATATAACACTTAATAAAAAAAAATAAGTTGGGTCCTTCAGCTCGAATTTGTTCCAGGGCAGCCATTTTGAAAATGCGTGAATTTCGCAGTAAAAATTCTCGAAAATCTAAAATGTTTACCTGTTAGTTATTATGACCTGAACTTTTTGTTATTGGTTACTGTTTCATTGATTATTTTGACTACTTTGTCATTTTTTATTGTTTCGTTGGTTACTTTGGCTACTTTGTCATTGGTTACTGTTTCGTTGGTTTCTTTGACGTTAACTTACTGTTTCGTTGGTTATTTTGACGTTAACTTTTTTGTCATTGGTTACTGTTTCGTTGGTTATTTTGACGTTAACTTTTTTGTCATTGGTTACTGTTTCGTTGGTTATTTTGACGTTAACTTTTTTGTCATTGGTTACTGTTTCGTTGGTTACTTTGACGTTAACGTTTCTGTCATTGGTTACTGTTTCGTTGGTTACTTTGACTTTATCATTGGTTGTTGTGTTTCGTTGGCTCCTTTTTACCTTGATTATATTGTTATTGATTAATTTGTCATATGTATAGATAAATAGTCGGTTGTAACTAAGAGTCATTTTTGTGATATAATAGGTATAAAAATGAAGTTATCAACTTGTTGTTTTTACTTCAAAAATAATTTTATTTTGGTATCAATTGCTTTAAAAGAATGTTGCATGGTTGGCGTTGTTGATAAAGCGATTGGTTAATTCAAAAAGTTCATATCTCAAATCATTTAAAATCTTATTATTATATTCTTATGTTGGTGTGTTGTGCAAGTTAGAGTAAAAACGTGTTTGTTTTTATTATTGATCTCATAAGGAGAACTATCCAACCATATGATTAGGGCACAGATGGAAAACGTCTTATGGTTCACAAACTTGATATTTTTAACTTCATAAACATCTTTTACATATCGCCCAATATAGCTGTTTATGGGGAAATGTCTTCATATGGTTATCCTCACGTCTCATCTAATAATCT